>NC_037344.1:39724137-40412262 GCF_002263795.3 Bos taurus | reverse complement strand
TAGGGAACTAATCTGTGGTTAGGAAACTAAGATCTTGCAGGCTGCATGGTGCGGCCGAAATATATATAGAGAGAGACCAGATTACTTGATCATGAAAAGGCTGAAAGCTTTTGGAAAAGGAAAAAGTTAACGGGTATAATTTAACTACTAATATCAAGCATAAAACTAATGGATTAAGCCATACAGTTTCAAAATATCATTTTTATTTTTCTCTTTTGATTCATTCTATATCCTTTTCATTTCTTAAATTTTAATTGACTCTCTTTTTATTTTACATTATTCCCAAAAGGATTTAGGCAATTTTCAATAAAAATAAATATGGCTATGAACAGACTTAACCCATTAACATGACATAAGAGACAAAAATTCCATGGTAAATGGGATAAGAAGTAGAGAAAGAAAATTATATAAGAGTTACTACCTAGTTCTTAATTTTGTAGTCATTAGGTCAAAGACCGAAAACAATGCGTTGCATAACTTTCGTAGTTTGGTCTGTAAAGCAAAAACAAACAAATGGGAAAAACAGATCAAGTCAGCAAGAGAAATAAATTTTTTGCCAGATGATGAGCTCTGGGAGAAATGTTCCCTAAGTATTCTTACATAAGAGAAATGCAGTTACATAAAGAGTGATGCTTCAAAAAGTACAAAGGCAATTTTTTATCTGTTCTTAGAAATGAGCAAACATATAATTTTTAATTAGAATTTTGAAGAAAGATAGGGTTGGGGTGGTAATTCAAAATTCAGTATCTTTTTTCAAACTTAAAACTAGTATAAAAAGTAAATGTAAACATAGTGTAAAATTAGGGGGTGAAACTTAAATTAAGGTTCCTACTGTATCACTTTATTCAATTTTATTATAAGTGTTTATTGGAAACTTAACTGAGAAATTTAACTGGCTTATAATACTTTATGACTGGATGAATGTGAGGAACTCACATTTATAAAGTCACCTCTCAAGAAAAATATCACGGAAAACATATCCATCATAACAAATATATTCATAAAGTTTAAATTTGAGGAATATGGAAAGTATAGAGATTTGGAAAAAATTATTTACTTAGCCATAATTTCACCACTCAGAAGCCACCAGCATTAACTTGCTGGTTCATTACTCATCTTTCTTTTTATTTTAGCATAGTTGAAACTTTCAGTGCAATCCATTCCTGTCATATTTTGAGGTAGCACTTTAGCATAGTCAGGTATTCATATTATAAATCTTTCAAAATACCATAAATTTTTAAGTGACATAATTTGCTTCATCCTTCTTTCCTGGCAGGATATTTAGGTGCTATTTTTTCACTTTCCTTATCAACACATATGAATTATCAATCTTAACTCAGCCTATAAAAATAGAAAGAAAGAAAAAAAAATACCAGATTAATGCTATCTTCTCCATCTTCTATTTTTACCCTTTGTACCAACTTCTGAGGCCCTTCATCTCCCCTCCAAAAGCTCCCTGTCCCCTCCCAACAATACACACGTTAGCACAGGAATTTAGATAGAATTAATTTTTAGGGATCCATTGCCAAAATGGTCACTTACAACCGTAAGACTGTTCAAAACTTCTTGGCACAGACTCTGCTGACACAGAAAACACACAAAACCTAAATTATGATCGTAAGCTCTCAGGATTCTGTAGGGAATCTGCAGAGTTGTTTGGAAGGAGACAAAAAACACCCAGTGGCCACATATCTGAGCAAAGGAATACCTGGCTGTTTCCAAGGCTGGAGCTCACTGTGAAAATTTCCCACCATCATCCACCATCTTTGCCACCAGAATGTCTTCTTTGCCATCAAGATGCTTTTCCACTCTCTAGAAACTTTCCTGTAAAGGTCTAGACTAAAAGTCTGCAAACAGAAAGTTTTCACAAGAAGTTTTGTCTGTCCTATAGTGATTTAAATGTTTTTAAGTATTACTGTTTTTAAGTAGGTAATTATATAAAAAGTATTGTCTTTCTGGCTTCTTTGAGGAAGTTGGTTGACTCGGCCACACATGCTCCTATGGTAATAGGGCAACAGTTAGGAGAAGCTGTCCCACAGGGACTCCAAGATGCAATCAGTACCCGCTTTGCCTGCTTCTGTAAATATTCAAGTCTATAAGCTCTGCTCTAAGTGCAGGGTTTCAAAGTAAATGTAAAAGAGAATATCCCACATTGCTCTTGATGAGGCATCATCCATTCTTCATCAAGTCAGGGATCAGACAATGTCTGCGACACTGAATAATACTCCCATTTAGCTATATGAACACACCACCCCAAATCTCTAATAAACCTTAGCAATATTGGGAGCCCACAAGGTAGCCGACGGCATACGTCCCATTTTCCCTCTCTTTCCAACTCCCATCAGTGAGAACAGAAGAGCTATGCATAAAAAATGTTCACTTCCTTAAGTGAAGCAGTAGCCATTCTTACAGTCCTATATAAACAAAAAGAAGTCCTTTGAAGAGTTCCTGAATTTAAAAAGAAAATCTACCAGCACTATAGTTCATAGTCAAGTTCTTTTTCTTGCTAGTTAAAAACAGCTTAGCATTCCATTAAAAGCAACACTTTATTCTTAATAGCAGCTTTAAAATGAACATTAAAGCCCATCACACACTGTTGTGTCACCTTTAGACATAGCTACTCTCCAAGGATAAAATAAGAGCAGATGACTTCATTTTCCAACAAATAGAGAAAAGCAAGCTGCTACTTTTTTTTAATGCATGGGCTGTTAAATGTGTATGTTTCCCTATCTTAAGGTCCTAATATCATTTTAATGTTTAAAGCAAACTTTTGGAAACTTAATTTAAAGCTTTGCACAAATTGCTTACATAAGACACAACACACTTTGGTGTATGATTTTCTCATAGATTTTTGTTTCTTTCTTTTCATTCCCCTCCTGTTCCTGGTCCCTCATCATCCCTTCTCCTTACTACATCCTCTTTATTCAGTGGTCGGTTCTCCACCCATGCAATGTATTTGCCAAGGTTTAGAGCTTGAGTGTGATGAGATCAATTTACGAGCTGTTCCATCAGTTTCTTCAAATGTGACTTTTATGTAAGTAGAAAAAAATGTTTTCATTCTGACAGCCAGTACAGCACTTGTAAAACTTGTAAAACATAATTAAGGTGTAATCATCATTGGTAATAATGCATTGTCATTCAAGAAGATATCATTGTTCCTTGGTCAATTATAATGATTGCTGATATTTATTTGTATTATTAAATGATAGATCCTACTCTAAGTTATTCTCTGTACTCACTTATTCAGTCTCTCATAACAATCTTACGAAGTATTTAGTATCACTATGTTGTATCTAAGCAAAAGATGCCATCAAGTATATGTGCTACTAAAGAAAAAAGCTACGATCAAATTACTATATAAAGCTTTCTTAACACTGGAATTGACACATTAAAAGAGTCAATTTTTTAATTATTAGAAATAAATTTTAATACGCTCATGTATAAATAAAAATATAAAGCAAGTAAAATAAAGTGGCATCCAACCCCACTACTTCATGGCAAATAGAAAGGGAAAAGGTACAAGTAGCTACGGATTTCCTCTTCCTGGGCTCCAAAATCACTGCAGATGGTGACTGCAGCCATGAAATCCTAGGACTATTGCGTCTTGACAGGAAAGCAATGACAAACCTAGACAATGTGTTGAAAAGCAGAGACAGTACTCTGCCGACAAAGGTCCATATATCAAGGCTATGGTCTTCCCAGTGGTCACGTATGACTGTGGGAGTTGAACCATAAAGAAGGCAGAACGCCAAAGAATTTTTGATGCCTTCAAAACTGCAGTGCTGGAGAAGACTCCTGAAAGTCCCTTGGACAGCAAGGAGATCAAACCAGTCAATCTTAAGGGAGATCAACCCTGAATATTCATTGGAAGGACAGAGCCTGAAGCTGAAGCTCCAGTATTTTGGTCATCTGATGCAAAAGACGACTTGTTGGAAAAGTCCCGACGCTGGGAAAGACTGAAGGCAGAAAGAGAAGAGGGCATCAGATGATGAGACGGCTGGATGGTATCACCAGTGTAATGAACATGAACTTGGGCAAACTCTGGGAGATGGTGAGGGACAGGGAGGCCTGGCATTCTGCAGTCCATGAAGTTGTAAAGAGTCGAACACGACTGGGCTACTGAACAACAACAAAATAAATTGGATAAAATATTCCATCACTTCACATTTAAAATCTAACTCTTCTGAGTCACACTTGACCCAGAGACTTAATGTTCATTTTTTCCCTAAATAACTCATACTTAGCCATGTAAAAGAAAATTATCCTCATAAGAAACAACTTACTGATCCAATCTTAATTTGAATTCAACAAACTTCAGCAACACAAACACACACATTTGGCTGAATTGTTAAAAGAAATTAGCAAAGGATAGACATTTTAATCCAATATTTCTGCTGAGTTTTTTGTTTTCATACAGGTGTTTTAGTGCCTTACGGCTCTGACTTTTGTATATATGTGTATATATATATATATATGTGGATGAGATAGGAGCAATTCTTAAGGTGATAAATGTTGGCAAGTCCTGCCCTTTTCAACCCAAACCACATAACACTGCAACTTATATGCCTGACATATTCAAGGAACAGAGAAGAACTCCAGCTCAGAGTTCCTGTACACAATAGTATAATCAAATTTACAGAATCTGAGGAGCTTACCCAATTTGTCAATGAGCTGAGAACACTGGACAGCCACAAAGATCTGTTTTCCAAAGGAGGTGACATTTTCCCATATACTAAGAACAGCATTCAATCTCATCCTAGACTCATCATAGCTATTTTCATAGTAATTAGTCCTGCCAGAAAAAAGATATCCCCTCCCCAAAAAAGTCTGAGGTCCTGTGGAGAGTTTCTGCGATTTAAATTATGACTAGAACACCTAGGTATAAAAATTTAAGATGAGTTTCTTCTAGTTTTAAAGAAAAAAATCATCACTAATACTGCTTGTACAGAAATGCTAGCAAGTCCAAATCAATGAATACCCTCATGTTGGTAATCTCATCTTTTGTTTTCCTACAAATAGAATTTGAATATATTTTTCAACAATTTAATTAATTTTTGTAAAAGGAAAAAGAGGAAAAGGGCTGGAGGAATGGAAGTAGATATAGCAGTGACTAAGAAGAGAGTGTAAGTGCCCCTGAAGGCATTCTAATTCAACTTAGAAAAGGCTATCCTGGCTCAAAATACATATACACACGCATCCAAAAATATAGACATTTATAAAGAGATGTATACAGACCTATGAGCTGCCAATTTTCAACCCTTGATATGAAGAAAAGCTGGAATCAGATCTTTTTTTAAATTGAGGCATAACTGCTTTACAGTGTTATGTTGTGTGCTGTGTGCTAAGTCATTCCAGTCATGTCTGACTCTGCAACCCTATGAACTGTAGCCTGCCAGGTTCCTCTGTCCATGACATTCTCCAGGCAAGAATACTGGAGTGGATTGCCATTCTCTTCTCCAGGGTATCTTCTCGACCCAGGGATAGAACCGGCATGTCTTACCTCTAACCTTCATTGGTGGGCGGGTTCTTTACCACTAGCACCACCTGGAAAGCCCATAGTTTTGTGTTAGTTTCTGCTACACAACAAAGTGAATCAGTTATATGTATACATATATCCCCTCCCTCTGGAGCCTCCCTCCCACGCCCCATCCTAGCCTTCCAAGTCATCACATAGCACCAAGTCAAGTTTCCTGGGCTACGCGGCAGCTTCCCACTAGTTCTTTATTTTATACATGGTGGGGTCGCACAGAGTCGGACACGACTGAAATGACTTAGCAGCAGCAGTGTGTATTTGTCAATCCCAATTTCCCCCCACTCGCATGTTCACACATCCATGCTCTACATCTGCATCTAGAATGCAATCTGATCTTCATGAATGATTGGGTACAGAAGGCAAGAGAGAAGAAAGGATTCAGGGTGACTCCAAGGTTTCTGTCCTGAGGAACAGGGTGATAGGGGAGACTTGGTGACAGTTAGTGGGGAAGATTAGAACTTCAATTTAGTTGTTTTTTCAATGATAGATTAAAGATCACTCCATGGAAATTGCCAACAGGCATTTGGAAATGTAGGAGTCAAGCTCAGGAATTCATGTCTATAACATTTCATTAATATTAAATTTTAAAATACAAGGCTCTACTATATTAAAAAGTATTTTGGTCCATCCTGTAAAGTGAGAGAATTAACACCTACCTCTTTTTATGTCAGTAGGGTATTATAAAAATACAGAGAATGCTACTTGTGAAATATTCTGCATCATTAGAAAGAAGTAGTCTATAAGTTCTAGGCACTATTAATAAAAAAACTTAACTTCCTAAGAAACATTATTCAGGAGTCCTTAAAGGAGCCACCCCTCCTTCTAGAGTCACCCTCTCACTCAGGAGCTATTAGCCTCTTCCTCTTGAGTTCTTTCGTAGAATCTCAGTTGTATCTCCTTTAAGTATATCAAATGTTCTCCCTCATGCCATAGTGGTTGGGGGTCCTAATCACCACCGGAAAAAGGAGAATGCCATAAGCTTCATGGGGGCCCTACAATGTGGTTTTTCTATATAACTTCCAAGTCCATAACAAGTACAATAAGCTCTAAACTGTGTTTCTGAGTTGAATTTACAAATAAATCATTACAATAAAAAATAGTCCTGAGCTATTATCCAAAGAAGAATCTTTATTTAATAAAGTATGTTATTTGTCATCCAAATAGAGTATGAGTTTATCCGGGACAGGGATATTACCTTTTTTGCAAAGTACAATGGAAGGCATTCAACCCAGGTTTGTTGAGAAAATTAATGAATGAACACACTTGTGGAAGCACACTAAACTTTCATCAATAACTTTAAATCAAACCCAAACATTTAGCAGTTAATCCTTACACAACACAAACATTTAAACAGGGATATAAAGCAGAATTGAAGCTCTAAGCCAAGTGAGAACTCTTAGTAGAAAAGGGATTTTCAATTAGCTGATATAAGGAATAAAACATTTGGTGATAACCCAGCAGCTAAGAGTGATCTCTAGAGAAGGTTACTAGTTAATCAACCTTTGACATTCAGTCATTAAAAAAAAAAAAATCACTAAATGACGGGTCTGTATAGTTTAGAATGGTGTTTCTTAACTTTTTTTCTTTCCTTATTGCCTCCCTTTCTGAGGATATTTTAGACATTTTTGTCCTCATCTGTGATGTTTTAATACTTCAGATATACTGTGTATATTTACACATACTAGTTCTTTATCTATTAAAAAGTAAGTTTTTTTCACTCCTTAAGAAATTAATTTCTTAATTTTCCAATAACGTTCGTGTTGAGAATACATAGTTTTCTATATTCTAGAATAGTTTTTTCTCCAGTTAGTTTCCAAAAATGTGTTCTCAAGAGTCTGAGAAGCTATTTTTAAGAAGGATTCATTATCAAGTTCAGGCAATACTGGTCCACACCAACACAAGTAACACTAGTCATGTCTTTTGTATGAAGCTGTCTCTTCACTGAGTTCTTTATGTTGACCATTGTTTCCAAATGTTTGTCCCACAGCAGATCAAACTCCCATCAGTGAGGTGTATTGCTCATTTCTTAATGAGCACCTGCTCCGTCATAATAGACGAGGACAGTAACAACAGTGGCACCATATTATTAGAGGTCATGTAGTCCAAATACATTCTTTCACAGTTAAAGAAACTGACATGGAAAGATTATGTATGTTTCATGCCAGGGACTGCCAGCTTCAATGGTTGGGATTTTTTGCTTGTTTTATTTTGTTCCTACCATATTATATTGCTTAAAGAATTAAACGTTAGGTCCTTTTCAATACAACCACAATTATGTGAACCTGGCCTGTGTCAAGCTGCTTATAAACTGTAATACAAGTGGAAATCTTTTTTATACAACTTATTAGAAATTGCATTGGGATTACTTCTTGAATAAAGATGGTTCAACTATATGGACCAATGGACAGTTTCCTTTATAAATAATTTTTAAAGGAAGCAAAGGTAGTGGAATGTGAAAATTGAAATATTGAGGATTATAATATTAGGTTCTTGAATATGCTTTAAACAAGAAAACACTATCCTTATTGTCACTCAAAAACTGAGATGCTTTCTGTTTGTTAAATAAAAATAGAAAAGAACATAACTGAAGATTATTTTACCAGTTTTATTGTTTCAAGTTTTTGTCAGAATTACAATGTTGTAACTTAAATTTAAGAAAACTATTTCAAATAATTCAAAATCAACATTCCTAGTTCAATTAGTACTATGAAGAGAAGCAATTCCCAAGACCGAAGGATGGTAAGACCCTGAGCTCACCTCCTCTCATGGGCACCACAAAACCATCACTATCTGCAGAACCATCTGTGAAAAAGACTGGAACCTACCAGGAAAGACGGTCTACAACGAACGTCAGAAAGAAGTAACTACAACAAGAAGGGAAGTAGGAGCAGAAACTTCGTATAATCAAGACCCATAACCCCAGGGGATGACCCAAAAATGGGAGAACAATTGCAATTGTAGAGATTCTCCTAAAGGGACCAAGGGGCCCAAACCACACATCAGGCTCCTCAATATGGGAATCCTGTACCAAGAAGACGAGGTCCAAGAACACTGGTCTTTGAAGGCCATCAGAGCTTACTTTCAGGAGTCCCAGAGGGCAGTGGGAAATAGAGACTCCACTCTTAAGCGGTGCATGCAAAACCTTACCTGCTCAGGGACCTGGGGCAGAAGCAGTAATTTGAAAGGAACCTGGATTAGTCTCACCTGCTGATCTTGGAGAACCTCCTGAAGAGGCAGGAGGCAACGAGAGCTCACTCTGGGGACATAGACAAGGGGGCAGCCATTCTGGGAGCTCATTCTACCAAGCGGACCCTGGTGCTGACAAATGCTATTTTGGACTTGGAAGCAATCTAAGTGTCCATTGATGGAGGAATGGATAAAGAAGATATAGTACATATATATAATGGAATACTTCTCCACCATAAAAAAGAATGAAATTTACCATTAGCAACAAAGTGGATAATACCTCAAGGGTATTATGCTTAGTGAAATAAGTCAGAAAAAGACAAATACTCTATGTTTTCACTTATATGTGGAATCTAAAAAATAAAACATATTACCAAATATAACAAAACAAAAAGACTCATATGTATAGAAACCAAGCTAGTGGTTACCAGTGGGGAGAGGGAAGGGGGCAAGGTAAAATGGGGATTAAGAGCTACAAACTGCTGTGAATAAAATAAATGAGCTATGTCACAGGAATGTAACCAATATTTTCCAATAACTATAAATGCAGTATAATCTATAAATATTTTGTATTTCTATGTTGTATATCTGAAACTAATATAATACTGTAAATCAGCTGTATCTTAATAAAACACTAATTAATTAAAATAAAATTAAGATATCTCTCAAACAAAAATCTCTTTTAAAAAATTTTAAATGGTATGAATACAAGAGTGACATTATGAATCAAAGTATTTCCTGAAAGCTAGTCTTAAAGTAAATAGAGTTTATAATTGTTCATACTGCTATTAAAAGTAAAGAAAAGAACTTTAAAATCCAAAATTTACATTTATTTCAGGTCACTCAGGCGGAACTTAATAAGAAAGCTTCCTCCTAATGTCTTCAAAAGGTACCATGGTCTTCAGACTCTGTAAGAAAAAATTTTAATTCTTAGTATTAAATTGACTAATGTTTTTTGGCATATCTGTTTCTTCGCACTTCTGCAGAGACCAACACTACACCTCTGCTTAAGTCTAACCCCTCTTTGGGGAAGTATTTAACTGTTAGCTGGAGACTACCAAGTAACATTGTTTTTCTGACTGCTTCTAGAAGCCACCCTAGCAAACTCTCAGATACCTATCCCTAAAGAAACCAAAGTATGTGTACTGTGAATTCTCTTACTCTGAATTCTCAATGTGTATTGAGAATTCTCTCAATTCTCTTGCCCCTCCCCCAAGTAAAGACACTCAAGAGGCTTTGCTCTCTGCACCTCAACGTCAATCGTAGAGAAAGATGTTAGTACCCTTTACCAGGCCTGCCCTCATGCTTAGATAGGGAAATTTTTCTTCCATATGTTTGCAAGTCCAATCTCTACACAAGATAGCAAGTTCTTGTGGTTTGAAACCTCCAAGCATGTTGTTTTGTAGAATTAATTCCATGTTCACATCTACCTCATTGAGTTTTATCTGACATGTTGGCTTCCCATCAGTCTAAGATTACCAACGTACTCTCAAAATCTGTAATGGCCCCGGTGATGGTCGCCTGTTATTTAGGTCAGTTTTGTGGCTGAATTATATTGTCACAGGCTTAAACTGCTAGGTTTAAGTATTCTGTGTCTGCATTACACTATGGAGAAAACATGTCAGAGTTCCTGGTTTCATTTTCACATCTGCATTGGTTTTGGGTTTGTGTTTACACTATAGAACCCTGGTACATAGATATCATCTATCTGTACTTTTTAAGATAATAGAAATAGAACAGAATCAGAAGAAAACTTATGCATTTTGTTTGATGAAATATTCTCAAAGCTCAAATTATCTGAAGAAAAAGTTTTCACATCCGAAAACTGAATTCCAATAAAAGACTTTTCAGAAGTATATTCTAGATATTAATCAATCAAGAGAGAAGAGGTTTTCAAGTTTAAGCCTGATACACAAATTTCAAGAGGACACTTTCTTCCTGTTTCCTGATCTCTGGAGTAGGAAGAATTTTCCCGATCTGTAGCACCACCTTGTGTTCACATGGTTTAAAAGGAGTCAGGCTGCTACTGCTGCTGAGTCGCTTCAGTCGTGTCCGACTCTGTGCGACCCCACAGACGGCAGCCCACCAGGCCCCGCGGTCCCTGGGATTCTCCAGGCAAGAACACTGGAGAGGGGTTGCCATTTCCTCCTCCAATGCATGAAAGTGAAAAGTGAAAGTGAAGTCGCTCAGTCGTGTCCGACTCTTAGCGACCCCATGGACTGCAGCCTACCAGGCTCGTCCGTCCATGGGATTTTCCAGGCAAGAGTACTGGAGTGGGGTGCCATTGACTTCAACTCTAATTTCAGTATGTTGGCATTGTTATACAATGAACTTTAATTCTTGAACAACCAATTTGTTCCAAGTAATAGATCAAAATAGCCTAATTACCAAAAAAGTTGTAATTGGTGGCTAGAGATATCCTTTGATTCCACCTCCAGGCAATATATGGCTTCCCAGGCAGCACTAATGGTAATGAACCCAGTCTGTCAATGCAAGAGACGTGAGAGACATAGGTGCAATCCCTGGGTCGGGAAGATCCCCTGTACTAGAACATGGCAACCCACTCCAGTATTCTTGCCTGGAGAATCCCGTGGACAGAGGAGCCTGGTGAGCTACAGTCCATTGGGTTGCAAGGAGTCAGACTCAACTGAAGCGACTTAGCACGCACTCACACCAGGACAATGGTGACTCGCATCAGAAGAAGGAAAGAAGTCAGGCTTAAAATCCTTACTTCCTCCTTGCTACAACCTGGGGCCGGTGCTTATGAATGTGTGGAGCTTAACTGGGTACATGGGATGCAAGGGCTTGTGCTCCAGGTTCTGTTTCCTCTGACCTCCTGTTAATTCCAGGCCCCACCTTCAGCATGACCTCAGTGAACTCTGCAGCCAGCATCCTTGCTTGGCCTTCCAAGCTCATTTATAGTCTTCTAGACCTGACTTTTTGTATTTCTGTTTTTCTCTTCTGTGGTATGTATATTTGATACATTTTCTCAAACACTTTTTGGAGCAAAACTTGGGTGTCAAATAAATACAATCCAAGTTGACTTGCTTGGCCAATCTGTGATGAACATGGCATATGGTTTGGGGTCTTAGTAATGTCATAGCCTTGTAGTGCTACCAGGGCTGTGCTGAATAGTATCAAGTTTATAGAATTACATCAGGAAATATCAGAATGTTAAAAAGGCTTCTAGGCCTCTTTGATTAGTTTAAGTACCTTGCTAGGCCCTAAAACTGAAGTTTCGCTCATTGAAAATTCAAATGTTAAATTTTAGGCATCATAAGTCTAAATTTATAACTAGAAGCTCTAAATAAAAACCAGCCCAGTAATTTATGAACTTAATCAAGAAAGAAAATTACATATATCCAGCTTCACTATTTTGTCCTGTTTATCTTTTTAATTTTAAAGAATTCTTGACATTTCCTCTTTTTTATTTTTTTCAAAAAAAAATTATTGAAGTATAGTACAATGTTGTGTTAGTTTCAGATGTACAGCAAAATGATTCAATTATACATATATATAAACATAGGTATTCTTTTTTTTACATTCTCTTCCATTATAGGTAATTACAAGATGTTGTGGTAAAATACACAGGACATAAAATGTACCATCTTCACCATTTTTAAGTGTACATTCAGAGGCATTAAACACGCCCGCATTTTTGCACCACCATCACCACCATCCATCTACAAAATTCTTTTCATTCTTGCAAAACTGAAACTCCTTTTCCTCATGTTTTCCCTTTAATAATCATTTTCACAGGTGCCTGCAAAACAATAAGATTAGATCCGTATCTGTCTATGCTTTCCGAGGACTGTACAGTCTTACTAAACTGTAAGTACCAGGGCCAATTAGTCTTCCCATTCCGTGGTGGCCTGTGGACCCGACCCATCCCACTGCATATTGCCCTGCCACCCATGATGGCGTTCAGGGCATGTGCAGACAGCAGGCATCTCCACACTGGGGCCAAAGGCGTGGGACCTTGAGTCACACATGCTGCACCAACTCACTGGGTGTGTGAACTTGAGGACTGATTTTCCTTTCTAAGCATCAACTCCCTCTACCGTAAAAGTGAAAACTACAACAGTACCTACCTCAGGGTTGTTGAGAGGAATGAATGAGAAAAATCAGAAGAATTAGGCACACAATATGCATTAGCCATAGTGATGAGAATGAGGACTGAATGACCTTTATCAACCTGAGAAAACCTACTCATGGCTAAAATTTATGAAGGAGAAAACCCAAAGTTGTGCTTTTCTCACTAATTCTCCTTGTACAAATATATAAAGCATGATAAGTTTGAAAGAACAAAGTTTAAAAAAAATATTATGGTAAAATACATATAGCACAGTTGCCATTTGAGTCATTTCTAAGGATATAGTTCAGTGGTATTCAGTACATTCACACTATTCAACTATCCATCTCCAGAACTTTTCATCCTCCCAACTAAGACTCCACATCCATTAAACTCTAACTCCCCAAGCCTCTCTTCCAGCCTCTTGCAAATACCATTGAACATTCTGTCCCTACGAATCTGACTACTCTAGGGACCTCACAGAAGTAGAAACAGGTAATATTTTCCCTTTTGTGTCAGGCTTATTTCATAACATCTTAGTCTTAGCATTATGCCTTCAAGATTCATCCATGTAATATATATCACAATTTCATTCCTGAATGTAACTATAGTAAGACTGAATAATATTCCACTCTGTGTATCACATTTTTTATTTATTGACTTAGATAGACAGACACTGAGGTCATTTCCACCTTTCAGCCATTGTAAATAATGTTGCTATGAACATTGATGTACAAATATTTCTTTGAGCCCTTGATTCCATTCTCTTGGGTGAATGCCCAGAACTGGAATTGCTGGATTATATGGCAATTCTACATTTGATTTTCTGAGGATTCACCTTACTGTTTTCCACAGCATCTGCACCATTTTACATTCTCATCAGCAATGCACAGGTTCCAATTCTTCTACATCCTCATCAACTCTTGCTATTTTCTGGGATTTTGTTGTTGTTTTGTGCTGTGTAGTTTTTAATGACAGCCATCCTTATGGCTGTGAAATGGTATCTCATTGTAGTTAAGAGCAAAGTTTTTTAAAATAGTCATTCTCAGAGTTCCATTTCATTGCATTCTACCAAGCAGCTGACTCCCAGGAGTTATTGAAGGGATTTATGACCCAAAATCACATAAATAAAAGTTTTTTGTATTTCTATTCCTGGCCCCTTGCTTTCTATTCTATCCCATTTTTTAATCCTTAGCTCAAGAAACTTTGGTCAGATTGCTCACTGGTGGTATCAGAGTTTGGGGTTGAGTCAAAAAGGCCACCCAATCACTTAGTAACAAAGTGGAAGAAAGTCACTGGAGTCCCAAAGTCTTAACAGTAACCCCTGTAGCCGTGTCCTCGTCCCTTCTGTCCCCTGCTCTTTCATGTCATAGCAAATTACCCGAAGTCAGGATTGGACTCATCCTTATCATATTTCTGACTACCTTTCTTTACAATCTCTCACAAATCTATTCAAAACTTTTAAACATATCTGCTTGGTATAATGTTCAATGAATATACAGGGGGCTCTTGAAAGATAGTAGAAACTGGAGAGTAAATGCAGAAGTGTCTTCCATCCGCTCCTTGGCTTTTTCCTGCCACTAGAATATTGTCTGTATGTAAAAATGTCACACGGTCCTGGGTTTTCATGGATCACCATCAGATTCTGCTCGTCACTCATCCATAGATATTCATTATCCCTCAGAGTGTGCAAGTTCTTCAGCTAGACATTCTAGAGGGCGGTACAGAGAAAGAGAAGTCAGACCTGCTGCCTTCCAGCACATTACTCTCTCGTATTTCAGGGAGAACCATGTGCTTCCTCTGGGGAGAGGCACCCCCTTGCTTTCCAGAAGCTTACAGTCTATGTTGGGGAAACAATGCCCACATATATATCATAGTTAGAGATATGGTGAGGGATTTACTTTCTTAGGACCTAAACCTGCTCAAACCACAGCTGCTATGATGGTTGTCTGAAAGCAGTTATCATTTCAGGTCCAGAGCAGTGAATGAAGACTGAAAACTGAAGAGGACTGGGTGAAACAGACAGCACAGGGCTTTGGGGGTGGGGATGGATCAAATACCTTTACTTGGGGGACTTCCAGTGACTCTTAAGGGAGCCTCTGAGATGCTTTCCATCTTCCCGAGCCTAACTGGGGCTCCAGGCTTGCAAGGGAAGGGAAGAAGTGGCTAGAGTGTGGGGGTCTTATCCCATGCTACCCCCAAGCAAAAGTCAGACCTGCGGGGTGGAGAAAGAAAAGGAAATTCTTGGCAGGAGAGATTTCATAGGATATCAGCTCCCTGATCTGTCAGAGTGGAGAAAAGAAGAGAAATCAGTGTGGTCCACATATGAGTAGAAGTGGAATTGGGTTTTCCTGGTGGCTCAGACGATGAATCTGCCTACAGTGAAGGAGACCAGGAAGTCTGGGTTGGTAAGAGACCCTGGAGAAGGGAATGGCTACCCACTCCAGTATCATTACCTGGAGAACTCCAAGGACAGAGGAGCCTGGAGGGCTACAGTCCATGGGGGTAACAAAGAGTTGGAGACCGCTGAGCGACTAACAACACATCACACGCAACTGCCCAATTTGTCAGAGTGGAGAAATCAGTGTGGTCCACGCATCAGTAGAAATGGGACTGAATGAACACTTGCATAGGAATCACAGGCAGTGGGGAAAAGAGGAGGCAAGAAATTGATGTGGGAAGTTGAACAGAGACATCGTCATGATAATATGTGCCAAGCGCTTCTGACACGCCTGGCCTCAAATGCTCAACAACCCCGTGAATTAGGTTCTGATGTTATTTCCACTTCAGAACTGGGGAAACTGGAGATTTCAGAAGTCACTTGCTTCAGGTCACACTGTTAAGTGGCAGAGCTAGGAACCAAACTGTCTGACAGCAATTCAGAGCAGAATTGCTGAGCCAGAGAAATTGATACAGAAATAAACATGTAAGACAGTTTCTCTGCCATTTTAAGCCAAAATAGAAGGAGAGGAATTTTGCATACATTTCAGTCCTGGACTCTTGCTACCACTGGCAACCTTAGGTATTTTGAGAGTTTCACCTCCACTTTCCCAAATCAAAAGGACAAAGTTAAATAGAATTAAACTAATTTTATTAAATTAGATTGATTAGTTAAATGGAATTAGATTTTTGCAACTATTTCCCTTTATTTATCCCATTATTTATTCTGTTGGGTTATGTGTGTCTGTGTGTGTGTCCAAAAGTTTTCTTCAGGGAAAAAGAAACTACACAAAGACTCTAAGGCCTCTATAAAAGAAGAGAGGTGATTTTTTAAAATGTTTTTTATATTGAGGTTAAAGTTACAAAATATAAAACAATTTAATCATATTTAATTATACAGTTCAGTGGCACTAAATACATTCACATTGTTGTGCATTCTCACCACCATCCATATCCCTAATTTTTCACCTTCCTAAACTGAGACCCTGGCCCCATTAAACACTACCTCCCCATTCCCCTCCCCACCCCTCACCCCTGGCCCTTGGCGTCTACCAGTATACTTTATGAATTGACTATTCTAGCTTGATTCCACTTATACACGAGGTGATTTTGAAAGTTATTAAAAGCTGGTGTTTGCTCTTGGAAGAAAAAGAAAAACGCATAAGCAATCAGTATAACAGAAGGAAGAGAGCATCTACTCTGCAGAAGAGTGAGAAATCAAGTCTCCTCAGAGTACAGGGGGTCAGACTCCCCATAAGGTGCTCAGTGTCTTTTCTCCAGAGCAGGTCCTTGCCTGCCCCAGGGCGTGTGTCCCCCCTCTCCTGTGTCCCCTTTCAGCCTCTTCACAGTGACCCTTCAACTTGTCACCCTCACACCTCTTGCCTTTGCATAAGTCATTTCCTCTCTCTGGGACTCACTCCCACCCATGCTTTGCTTTATGGATGACACACCCTCATCCAAATCTCTTCTCAGTTGAGCCTCTTTCCATTAGGGCTCACTGTCTGCTCTCCCCTCCAAACTCCACAGCCCCAAACAGCATTCAGCATCTTCTCTGCTGGAAAGTCAGAGTAACTGTATGTTCTAGCTCTTTCCCTCCGCTGCTATACTATTTACCTGCTCAGATGTCATCTTCCTCAAAGAAAGGGATTAGAGACCTAGCACAATGGCACCCCACTCCAGTACTCTTGCCTGGGAAATCCCATGGATGGAGGGGCCTGGTAGGCTGCAGTCCATGGAGTCGCGAAGAGTCGGACACGACTGAGCGACTTCACTCTCACTTTTCACTTTCATGCACTGAGAAGGAAATGGCAACCCACTCCAGTGTTCTTGCCTGGAGAATCCCAGGGACGGGGGAGCCTGGTGGGCTGCCGTCTATGGGGTCGCACAGAGTCGGACACAACTGATGTGACTCAGCAGCAGCAGCACACTGTCAAAACAATCTGATGAATAGATGAATAGATAGAGTGACTGACTGACTGGTTGATGGTTGATTGATAATTGAGAAATTAAAAACTGGATATGGAAAGGTAAATGATAAAGAACATTAAGAGTTCCAAAGGCAGGAAAATGGCCTGATGAGAACAGCATATAAGAAACTTTAAGATGAATGACTATTGTTCTTCCTTTCCTCATTGTAAGATATCAAGAAGATAACCAATTTACTGTCATTTCTCTTTTTTCAGGTATCTCAGTCATAACAGAATAACCCTCTTGAAGCCGGGTGTTTTTGAAGATCTCCACAGACTAGAATGGCTGTATGTTTCATTTCTGTGGCATATTATGGTATTTGTCTTTATGTTGAAAAATATATAAAATGAATCCATTTTTTCTCCTGGCTGGCAGGATAATTGAAGATAATCACCTCAATCGAATTTCCCCACTAACATTTTATGGACTAAATTCTCTTATTCTCCTGTAAGTACTAAAAATTTAAGCAAATATTTCAGTTGAAGGAAAACACATGAATAAAAATGATCACTTTGAGTTTAATAGCGTTTTATTTGGAATTAGAACCCGAAAAAGACCTTTCCAACTAAAAACCATTTCCTAGTCCTATTCTACGAGGCTATTCTGTAGTCGTAACAATTTTATAAGATCTTCTGTCTTCTAGAATGTCAGCCCATCGAAACTGAACACAGCCTCACAGTCATGTTTCATTCCAATATTCTTAGGCACACCAGTACTATGCTTTACAGTAAGTCCCCTACATGCAAACCTTCAAGCTGTGAACTTTTAAAGATGTGAACATGTGTTCCATCAACATCAGACATGAGTGACATTGCAGCTTGTCTTCCATTTCCTGTTGCTGATGATCCTTCAGCTCTACCATCTCCCACCTTCTTTCCGTCCTCCAGTCAGTAGCTCATCTTCCCTGTTCACTCAGTGCCAGCCTCTGTATGCCAGCTGTAGTACCACACTACTATACTTTTCAAGATATTACACTATAAGATCAAAAATGTTTTCTTTATCTTTTGTGTTTGTTATGTATTATTCATTTGAAAAGTATCATAAACCTATTACAGTACAGTACTATACAGCTGATTGTGTTTGTTGGGCGCCTAGGCTAACTTTGTTGGACTTACGAACAAATTGGACTTAAAGAACATGCTCTTGGAATGGAACTCATTCATATGTAAGGGACTTAGTATATTAATCTTGGTAAAGAAAAATAACGTTCATTTGAAATCACCACCCACAATTGAAGGGTACAGGTGTTTTCTTCAGTCTGCTGGTGTCACTGCTTCTTCCATATGACAAATATCACTTGTCTAATTTTATTACGAACAAGCACTTAAATATAACAAGACTTACCAAAAAATTAGAATAAGAATGTACCTAACTTATTAGATGTTCTCTACTTCATGAGAATAATGATAAACCCATGTTTGACTTCGGTTGAAAAAAGAAACAGAAAAATGCGACTCCTTTCTGATTCTCTTTTTCAGAGTACTGATGAATAATGTCCTTACCCGCTTGCCTGACAAATCTCTTTGTCAGCACATGCCCAGACTGCACTGGCTGTAAGTTGCTGTATTTTTCTTTTTTAATTTTTATTGAAATATAGTTGATTTAAAATGTTCTGTTAGTTTCAGGAGTACAGCAAAGTAATTTAGTTATATATATGTATGTGTATAATGGAAAAGAATTATAGGTTATTACAAGATATTGAGTATAGTTCCCTGTGCTATACAGTAGGTCCTAGTTGGTTATCTATTTTATATATAGTACTGTGCATCTGTTAATGCCAAGCAACTAATTTATCCCTTCCTTCCCCCCTTTCTTCTGTGGTGACCATTAGTTTGTTTTCTATGTCTGTAAGTCTATTTCTGTTTTGTAAATAAGTTCATTTATATCATACTTTAGACTCCACACATAAGCGATATCATATGATATTTGTATTTCTGTCTGATTTACTTCACTTAGTATGATAATCTCCAGGTCCATCCAAGTTGCTGCAAATGGCATTATTCTTTCTTTTTGTGGCTGAGTAACCACATATTCTTTATCCATTACTCTGTTGATGGACATTTATGTTGCTTCCATGTCTTGGCTATTGTAAATAGCGCTGCTGTGAATATTGGGGTGCATGTACCTTTTCAAATTAGAGTTTCTGCAGATATATGCCCAGGAATGGTGTTGCTCTATTATATGGTAGCTCTATTTTTAATTTGTTAAGGAAACTCCATGCTGCTCTCCATAGTGGCTGTACCAATTTACATTCCTACCAACAGTATAGGAGGGTTCCCTGTATCTCTTCTTACAGAAGACAACTAACTTTTCTATTTTTGCCTAGTTCATTTTGGATATCGGGTTTTTCTCAAATGGTACTTGTCAATATTGTGTCACAATTCCTCGAAAATTTTAGCATGATTTTATTAAACATTCCTATTATCTGAACTAACTCCTCTAAGCTTAGTTCACTTTGGTAGCTCAGTCACATCCAACTCTATGTGACCCCATGGACTGCAGCAAGCCAGGCTTCCTGTCCATCACCATCTCCTAGAGCTTGCTCAAACTCATGTCCATCAAGTCAGAGTGCCATCCAACCATTTTGTTCTCTGTCATCCCTTTCTCCTCACACCTTCAATCTTTCCCAGCATTTGGGTCTTTTCTAATCAGTCAGTTCTTTGCATTAGGTGCCCAAATGATTGGAGTTTCAGCTTCAGCATTAGTCCTTCCAATGAATATTTAGGACTGATTTCCTGTAGGATTGACTGGTTTCATCTCCTTACTGTCCAAGGGACTCTCAAGAGTCTTCTCCAAAATCACAGTTCAAAAGCATCAATTCTTCCCAGTCAGCTTTCTTCATGGTCCGACTCTCACATCCATACATGACTACTGGAAAAACCATAGCTTTGACTAGATGGACCGTTGTTGGTAAAGTAATGTCTCTGCTTTTTAATATGCTGTCTGGGTTGGTCATGGCTTTTCTTCCAAGGAGCAAGTGTCTTTTAATTGCTTGGCTGCAGTCACCATCTGCAGTGATTTTGGAGCCCAAGAAAATAAAGTCTGTTACTGTTTCCATTGTTTCCCCATCTATTTGCCATGAAGGGATGGGAATGGATGCCATGATCTTCATTTTCTGAATGTTGAGTCTTAAGCCAGCTTTTTCACTCTCCTCTTTCACCTTCATCAAGACGCTCTTTAGTTCCTCTTCACTTTCTGCCATAAGGGTGGTGTCATCTGCATATCTGAGATTATTGATATTTCTCCCAGAAATCCTGATTCCAGCTTGTGCTTCATCCAGTCCAGCATTTCATATGATGTACTCTGCATATAAGTTAAATAAGCAAGTATTCA
Source organism: Bos taurus (assembly GCF_002263795.3). NCBI lineage: Eukaryota > Metazoa > Chordata > Mammalia > Artiodactyla > Bovidae > Bos > Bos taurus. The sequence goes on along the minus strand of NC_037344.1, from coordinate 40,391,731 downwards.
ATATACAGCCTTGACATATCCCTTTCTCAATTTGGAAACAGCCTGTTGTTCCATGTCTGGTTCTAACTGTTGCTTCTTGACCTACATACAGATTTCTCAGGAGACAGGTCAGGTGGTCTGGTATTCCCATCTCTTTACGAATTTTCCCTAGCCTTTGTTCTGCTTCATTTTCTACCTCAAGGCCAAGCTTGCCTGTTACTCTAGGTATCTCTTGACTTCCTACTTTTGCATTCGAGTCCCCTGTGAGGAAAAGGACATCTTTTTTTGGTGTTAGTTCTAGAAGGTCTTGTAGGTCTCCACAGAACCATTCAGCTTCATTGGCATTAGTGGTTGGGACATAGACTTGGATTACTGTGATACTGGATGGAAACTCTTACTAAAATAAAATATCTCCAAAAAACCAAAATACTTTGGAGGCAGGAAGAAGACAGAAGGGATGTTGTGACATTGTATAACATCACCTCTTTTCTTTGTCAATCTATTCACCCATTCATTTGGTATAGACAGACTAAGTGACTTTAGTTCCATCTCTAAATTCTGTGTAACAAGAATATGATATTTAGAATTTATTTTTGAAGCCTCATCACAGAATATGTTCCATGGAATTTTTCACACCGTAGCTTTGTTGGTGGTACTTAGCATCAGCCCACCTATGCAAAATTCAATTATCCAGTAAATGTGGCTAAGAGACAGGTAAAAAAATGAAGAAGTGAATCCAAAATATCTCTTCAAAATTTGATCCATAAATTGCATGCACTGTGTCATATGAAAATTCCCTCTGTCTTTTGTTTTATAGGAGATTCCCAAAAGTTTGGTTGTTGGAGTTTTAAGCTCACAGCAGACTAGAAGTGCCAGCTTGAAAGTAGGAGGGGAAGTTAGTAAGGTTGGTTTTAGTGAGAAGTAACAACTATCAACCTAATAACAAAGCAGCAGCAAGAAATGCTGTAAAAAGCAGATCCTGTCATTCAAAACACACTAGTTTGGAACCATCTAGGAAAAGAGAAACATCTCCTAAATCGTTACTTACTAAGTCCAGAGGGCATCTGGGTATGACAGTATAGTGCCCTCACTAATGACAAAGGAAAGGGCAAATTAAATGCAATATCATTTGTGGTGATTAAATTTGGGTTCAAAAGAATTCATTAACTGTTATAACATACTCAGTAATCCTAACTTAATAATTAAGTAAAATTGAGCAATATTTACATGAATAAATTAGCAATTAAAAGTCCATGCATTGGTTGAAAACAGAAGCAAATGTGGGACACTCATACAATAATAAAACTTTGCTTTGATTTTAAAAAGGTAGGAAAATTTACATTTCAGATAAAAATAAAACAATTAGGATTTATCACTAAGGAGGTAGACTTTTAAATTTTCTTTATAAAGTTATAATCTTTATAAAAATTATAATCTTTAAATTTTAACTATCCAAACAACTCACTCCACATGCATTCCTGATAGTGAATACTATCCCAATTTTAATGCTAGTAATAATTTTTGCTTTATAAGTATTCATTTTAAAATTAATTATAATGACTTTACCTTGCATATGAACTTTCATTTAGCAAAGTATAAACTAGAAAATCTGTTGGATGTGCTAGCAAACATAGAAAAATATAAATAAAATAAAAAGAGACATGACAGCCTAGGAGAATATACCTGTAAGATATACGACAGACAGCAGACTAAAACCTTTAATATGTGCGTGCATACTCAGTAGCTCAGTCATGTCCAACTCTTTGCAACTTCATGGACTGTAGCTCACAAGGCTCCTCTGTCCATGAGATTTCCTAGGCAAGACAACTGGAGTGGGTTACCATCACCTACTCCAGGGGATCTTCCTGACCCAGGGATAGAACCTGCGTCTCCTGCATCCCCTGCATTGGCAAGTGGTTTCTTTACCCATGTGTCACCCGGGGTTGGCCAAACCCAATAGCTCTTTCAAAGCAATTTTAAAAAACCTATAAACACCACAATAAAATATGTGAAATTCAAAAAGGAAGAAAAATAAGTAGTAAATAAGCATACGAACAGCTGGGGCAGTAGCCAAAGTTGAAATGATGATCCCGAGAGTAAAGTAAACTTTCATTTTTGGATGAGACTAAGCAAATTTATATAGAGAGAAAAGAAGCTAAAATAAAGAATTTGAAAATATAAAAACCAGTGAGGATGCATTATGGAGCAAGGTCCTGGAAGCCATGGAAAGGACAGGCAATTAAGATGTGATGTACAAACACAGGTACAGTAAAGATGAATACACCCGCCCTGCTTCCATCAACATGGTGCAATTTCAAGATCATAATATGAAGTATAAATAAAATATACATATATTATATATACTTGTTATATATTATAAATATATATATAAAGAAAATAGTGTATATTACAATTCCATTCCAACAATGCTGTACTGAAGGTATAGAAAGCCCCAAGACAATATTGCTCCCTCTCTACCAATGAGAAAGAACTTTACAATCTACACAATCATAATTTTCTCAAGCCCGTCAGAGAGCTACAGTCATAAGGCAAGCAAGTACACTGAATTCTAAGGCATGACCAGGAGAGATAGGACACCTACAGTATTTTGCCTTTAGCAGAAGCACAAGGTGAAGAGTTGATACTTCATAAAGCAGGTACAAAGAAAACTGCTAAAACTGTAATAAACCTGTAAAGGTTAAGTGTGGGATAGTGTAACCCTCTGGAATAGCTGTGAACCCCAGATTCAGGGGAGTCAGCTACTCCTAATAGGCTCTTTTCCTCTGGTCTCCACCAACTCACAGCAAGGCTAAGGGTGATTAAAGAAACTAGACAGTCTTCTTTGGTGGCCCACAGGCACAAACCCCTCCTTCTTCCTGAGACACTTCCTTCTTAGGAAGCAAAAGCTTTATGATACCAGTGTGTGTGTGTGTGTGCTCAGTCATGTCCAATTCTGCGACCCCATGGACTATAATCTGCCAGGCTCCTCTCTTCATGGAATTTCCCGGGCAAGAATACTAGACTGAGTTGCCATTTCTTCCTCCAGGGGATCTTCCAAAACCAGGGATCAAACCCATAGTTCTTGCAGCTTCTGCATTGGCAGGCAAGTTCTTCACCACTGAGCCACTTGGGAACCCAAAAGGGTGGTAGAAGCCAAAGCTCTCTACTCCAGCAACATGGACAGATAAGCCTCTCCAGCCCAGGATCCTGTACTGTTACAAAGTGGGCTGGGGCTTCTGGGTCATGATTAACAGCAATGCTGAGAAAGTCCAGTCCTCAAAAAGAGCAAGAAGAATAATCCTTGTCACATTATAAAGCAATCAACAGAACCAGACCTAGAGATAACTCAGATGTTACAGCTACCAAACAAGGAAATTAAAATACTTATGATTGGGACCTCCCCAGCAGTACAGTGGTTGGAACTTCCCCTTTCAATAGAGGGGTACAGATTTGATTCCTGGTTGGGGAGTTTAGATCCAACATGCCTCATTGCACACACACACACACAAAAAAAAAACATAAAGCAGAAGCAGTGTTGTGATAAATTCCACAAAGACTTTAAAAATGGTCCATGTCAAAAAATCTTTCTTAAAAAACTTACCATTAATCAGTTAACTGATTTATTGGAAAAAGTAGGCAACATACATGCACATGTGTAAAATGTCTGCAAAAAAGATGGAAGCTTTAAAGAGAATCAAGGAATTACTTCAACAGGCTTAGCAGCAGGATGAACACAGCTGAGCAAAGAATCAATCACCTTGAAGATAGATCAATAGAAAGCTTTCATTTGAATCAAAAAGAAAAAAAAAAACATGAAATACAGAGCCAAGAATCCAAAAGTTGCAGGATAATATAAAATTGGCTAAAACTGAATTAAAGGGTCACAGTAAAAGAAGAGAGGAAAAACAAGATGTCATCAAACAAAACTTGGGTCTTCTCTCCAGACATATCAGTTCAGTTCAGTTCAGTCGCTCAGTCGTGTCAGACTCTGCGACCCTATGAATCGCAGCACGCCAGGCCTCCCTGTCCATCACCAACGCCCGGAGTTTACTCAAACTCACATCCATTGAATCAGTGATGCCATCCAGCCATCTCATCCTCTGTCGTCCCCTTCTCCTCCTGCCCCCAATCCCTCCCAGCATCAGAGTCTTTTCCAATGAGTCAACTCTTCTCATGAGGTGGCCAAAGTATTGGAGTTTCAGCTTTATCATCAGTCCTTCCAAAGAAATCCCAGGGCTGATCTCCTTCAGAATGGACTGGTTGGATCTCCTTGCAGTCCAAGGGACTCTCAAGAGTCTTCTCCAACACCACAGTTCAAAAGCATCGATTCTTCGGAGCTCAGCCTTCTTCACAGTCCAACTCTCACATCCATACATGACCACAGGAAAAACCATAGCCTTGACTAGACGGACCTTTGTTGGCTAAGTAATGTCTCTGCTTTTGAATACGCTATCTAGGTTGGTCATAACTTTCCTTCCAAGGAGTAAGTGTCTTTTAATTTCATGGCTGCAGTCACCATCTGCAGTGATTTGGGAGCCCCACAACACAAAGTCTGACACTGTTTCCACTGTTTCCCCGTCTATGTCCCATGAAGTGATGGGACCAGATGCCATGATCTTCATTTTCTGAATGTTGAGTTTTAAGCCAATTATTTCACTCTCCCCTTTCACTTTAATCAAGAGGCTTTTTAGTTCCTCTTCACTTTCTGCCATAAGGGTGGTGTCATCTGCAAATCTGAGGTTATTGATATTTCTCCCGGCAATCTTGATTCCAGCTTGTGCTTCTTCCAACCCTGCGTGTCTCATGATGTACTCTGCATATAAGTTAAATAAACAGGGTGACAATATACAGCCTTGACGTACTCCTTTTCCTATTTGGAACAGTCTGTTGTTCCATGTCCAGTTCTAACTGTTGCTTCCTGACCTGCATACAGGTTTCTCAAGAGGCAGGTCAGGTGTTCTGGTATTCCCATCTCTTTCAGAATTTTCCACAGTTTATTGTGATCCACACAGTCAAAGGCTTTGGCATAGTCAATAAAGCAGAAATAGATGTTTTTCTGGAACTCTATTGCTTTTTCGATGCTCAAGGTCAATTTACTAACACCGGAGGTGGTCAAGGAAAGGACAGCATTTATCACAAGTATCAAGCAGTTCAAGCTCAAAAGACCCAAACTCCCTGATGTCTTTCAAGGAAGGGTTTTTAAAGGCAAGGTGAGGGATAATATTGCAGGGTGCATGGTCAACTGAGGTTCAGTTCTCTGATTGGTTGATGGTGAGGTAGCAAGGTGGTGAGGTAGCAAGAATCTCAATCATCAACCTTCTGGTTCCTGTCAGTCTAGCATCTACATGCCTGTGGTCAGCAGTTAACTTCCTCCACCTGGTTGGGGTGACACCTCCACCTGGTGGCGGTGCAAAACAACTCAAGGACATGGCTCATGGTGTTATCTACAGCCCTTGAGGAGGAAATTAACATCCTTGACTTTGTTTTATGGCTAACAGTCTTGCTTGACTGTTTTCCTTTGTTTCTGCATTTTCTCATTTCTCATTTCTGCATTTTGTTCCTTGGAATTCGAGAAAGAGGATAAAACTCTTCTAGAAACAAGAGGCAAGTCAGGAGACACAGGGTCCTGCTCAATTTTAAAGAAATATCTAAAGAGATAATGACCAAGAATTTTCTAAAATAACATAATGAACCCAAAAAATCTAAGAACCTCAGAGAAAAAAACAAACAGAAGTAAAAGGGAAAAACTTGATAAATGATAATCAAGCTGCTGAAAACCAAAGATAAAGGAAAAGAGCTGTGGCAACCAGAGAAAAAAGATATTATAATACATGCTGCTAAATGAAGATAAGAAATGCAGCAGTGATTTTTTTAAAAGCTGGAGGGGCTGTGTTAACATTGGAGAAAAGGAGCCTTTTGAACAAAGACTATAACCAAGGATAAAGAGAGGTATCACATAATGATAAAGGGCTCAATTCAGGAACAGGACACAATAACTTAAAAGGGAAGGCAGTTTCAAAACGAATAAAGTGAAACCATAAAACTACTAAGAAAAATAGCTAGGTGTCAAAAGATGTCATTTAAAACTAAGAAATCTACCAGTATGTGGATATTTGATATTCCTAAGACGAACATTAATAAATAGCATATAATTGATCGAAATCCTATGGTGAGAGACAGATGGAAAGAAAGTCAGGAAGACAATATATACTAATTTAATCATTTCTAATAATAGGAAATTGTTAAGTACTAGTGTTACTCTCTAAGAAAAAGAAGATAGAGTATATTGGATAAAGTTATAAAGGTAACCAGTAGAATATACAAAGCTTTTTAAATATTAGAAGAAATTTAAGCCATTTGTTCAAAGGTTTTTTAGCCTATAAAAACAATATAGGGAGGCCGCTGGCAACAGGCTTGAGTCTGGTTTGCATTTCCTCACTGCCTCCTCTGGAGGACAGCGAGGCCAAAGAAAGAGAAGCTTGCTGGGGATGGGAAGGAAGAGGGGGCCTGTTCCTAAGCAGGCAGGTGGAGGCAGCCAGTGGGCCTTCCCCTTTCAACTCTGACAGCCCCTGTGGCCTCTTTGAAAGTTTAATCTCGCCCATCAAGTCCGAGACTTTTTTCAAGGAATTCCGGGAGCAGAAGCCCCTTCTCATCCAGAGAGATGACCTTGAACTTCTTGTTCACGCTCTCAGATCTGCAGAGTACTATGGAGGATTCGAAAATATCTACAGGTGTGTCCATGGGAAGAAGGTTTTAAATCAAGAGGGAAAAGTGCACTTTCTTCAGCTGAGAAAAGATTTTTATCAGAAAAGTGCAACAGTTCCATTTCACTAGCCTCGGAAAATTACGGATGAACTCTGGAAGTTCTAGGAGAAGCTGGAGTGCTACTTTGGCCCCAATGTGTACATAACCCCCGCGGGAGATCCGGGCCTGCAGCCCCAGTACGATGATGATGTCGAGGTTTACATCCTGCAGCTGGAGGGAAAGAAACACTGGCGCCTGTACTAACTCATGGTACCGCTCTCCGCCCCCGCCACTCGCCCGCCGCCCCACCCGCCGCCCCACCCACCCCTCCGCCGCCTCGCCGGCCGGAATGAAACGTGGGGCGCTAGCACAGGAGTTCACGCTGAAGCCGGCAGATCTGAGCTTTCGCAGAGGGACCATCCAGCAGGCGGACACTCCGGAGGGGCTGGCCAACTCCACGCACGTGACCATCCACACCTCCGGAGCAGTTCGTGGGGAGATTTCCTTTTGGACACCATTTTGGGGCTCGTGTTTGATACCACAAAGGCAGACGTTGAGCTCCGGGCTGGCATCCGCAGGTGGCTGCTCCCGCAGATGGAAACCACAGCTGTTGCAACAAGAAGATAAGGTGGCTTTCTGAGGATGCTTGCAGACCAGCTAGAGGGCATCAAAGAACTGCCTTCAGCAGACATGAGAAAGGATGTTGCCATGAATGGATTCTCTCCTTACTATATGGGAAGTTCGGCAGAGCTTTTCAACACCAGGTGGACAGTTACCAGGGCTGGACAACACAGTGAGACTGCAATTTAGAGACCACATTGTCCTCACCGTAGGACCCGATCAAGATCCATCTGATGAACCTGGAGAAAAGATGGTTTACTCTATCATTCCTGAAAAAATAGGTGAGAGACACACATGATGGGAAGTGAGGAAACAGTCTCATGGACTTCGCTTTCCTTTATCACATATGGTTGCACTGAAGCAAATTTGGAACAGTTCAGCTAGTTCTGTCAAGGTTAGCTTACTACAGATGAGGAAAAGCAGAAGCAAAACCTAGTATTATCCTTGCACAGAATGTTTAATCCAAGCAGTCTGGTCCTTTCACTGCTTTTTAATATTAATATTATATATAAAACAGTAGTGACTTGATTCTGCCAAGATTTGTGTGCTAAGGAGCCCCTGCTGCTTTGAGCCAAGGACATGATGAATGTAACTTTTCTTACCTGTGTATCTAATAAGATGAGATGTACCTTTTACAGGTGATCAGTTGGCCATATGTACTAATAGGTACAGAAAAGAAAGAATAGCAAATTACTAAATGTCCCAGAAGGTGACAAAAACCATACTTCAACAAGTTTATTTAATCCAGTGTGGTAGAAAACACACAGCTCCAATAACTGTATTATTTAAATTAAATATATATATATAAAATAATATTTTTAAATAGCAGGCGAAGGTCAGATATATTAGCCTTGTCAATGAACATAAGTGGCCTAAAATTACCTACTAAAAAGAAAAAGTATTTTCAGATTGGCTCACGAAGCAAAACCTAACATTATTTACAAAGTCAATGCAACTGTAACTAAGTGATTAAGAAAGATTAAAAATAAAAGACTGTTCCAAAGTATGCCATGTAAATGCAAACCAAAAAAAAAAAAAACAGACACTTTTTTTTTTCTAAATAGTAGAATTCTGGCCAATTTGGATTAAGCAGTACCAAGAAGGACATATAAATGCTGTAGTGTGGGACTTCGCTGATGGTCCAGTGGTTAAGAATCTCAATTCAGGGGACTCAGGTTTGGTCCCTGATCAGGGAACTAAGATCCCACGTGCTGTGGAACAACTAAGCCTGCACACCTCAGCCAGTCTGTGTACTACAAGGAAATATCTAGTATGATGCAATGAAGATCCCACGTGCCCCAACTAAGATCTACACAGCCAAAGAAATAACTATTTTTAAAATAATTTTAAAAAATGCAATTTCTAATATAAGATATTATATTAGGAGTATATATGCACCGAATAGATGCATCTAACCACCAAAACAAAAGAAAAATAAAATATATAATTGGTAAGAGATAAGAATCAGCCTGTTTCATTCTGTGAAAGATCAAGTAAAACCAAAAAACAATAGGCAGAACTAAATAACACTGTTAATGAGTTAACTCTGATCAGCACATATCAAACTGCCAAGTCCCTTCTCAACAACAGAACTGATTTGTTTGGGATGGCAGTGTACCCAGCTGAAATATTACTTTCCCAGACTTCCCTGCTCCAGACAAAGTCACATGACTAGGCACTAATGAGGAGGAAGAAGTATCAGGTGGAACTTCTGGGAAATTCTCTTATAGAGAAACAGACAGACCCTTCCTTTCTCTTCTTATCCGGAAAAGATGGATATGATGGCTTGAGTTTTAGAATCTTCTTGGACTACGAAGACAAGGGCATATGAACACTGGATATGAAAGATCTTAGGTTTCTAACAACTTGGTAAAACTACCAGTCTAGCCTTGGACTACATAACCCTAGACTTTTTTTTTAATCCTTGTGATGTTATACTATCATAGTTGGTTCTCTGTTCTACATGCATGCCTGCAAGAGTACTTGTTCAGTCACTAAGTTGTATCCAACTCTTTGTAACCTCATGGGCTTCTCTGTCCATAGGATTTTCCAGGCAAGAATACTGGTTGGGAAGTTTTGCCATTTCCTTCTCCAGGGGATCTTCCCAACCCAGGGAATCTAACCTGCGTCTCCTCCATTGGCAGGCAGGTTCTTTACCACTGAGCCACCAGGGAAGCCCTCTGTTCTGTGTAACTGCACTTAATCCTAATAGATATAAACTTGAAAGTGAAAAAAGGCTGAAAAACATTCACCAAAATTGACCATATATTTTAAGACATGTTCAGTTGCTCAGTCGTGTCCAACTCTTTGCGACTCCATGGACTGCAACAGGCTAGGCTCCCCTTTCCTTCACTATCTCCTGGAGTTGGCAAATTCATAAACCAAACTCAGAAAACATAGGATTAGCCTAAAACAAGAGGAGGGTCATCACACACTGGGTGTAGGAGACCAGGTGCCCATTTGGGTAAATTACAGATGTTGGGCGGAAAGACAAAGGCTTTTCCTGCCTTCATTGCCTAGATTTTCTCTGTGAAAGAAAAGCCAGAAGTGTTTAAAAGGCAAGGAAGGAAGTAGAGGTAGAGGAGATTTGCATGTTTACGCCACTAGGGGATGAGAGAGGGAGCTGAGCAGGAAAGATTATTTTTGTTTTCTGTTATTGTACTTCAGGTCCAAAAACCAAATTTTCATTTTCAACTAGTCCTGCTATATATAAAGGAAAAATTACAGTGGTTAGATTCATAGGCTCATTAAGTTGGAAAAGTGATCCAGGAATTAAGTAAGCAAAACACCCCCTCAAGTCACTTAGAGCTTGGGGCCCTGGCACAAGCAGCAGATTTGTATACCTGATCCCTGAGTATCAAGAACTAATACCTCTAATTTTAGGAAGAAAGCCAAAGCAAATTCACAAATAAAGACTGAAATAAATTCAACGTTGAATGTAACAATTTGATCAAAATTCCCTAGTTTATACCTCTTACTGACTTTTACAAATTAGTAAATTAATATGAATATTAAATGAAATATTTTTGCTACTTTAATAGAAAAAAAAAGTTACAAGTGTAGCTAACAAGAAAAGAACATCAACTCTCCTAAAGATAGTTTGTGAGGTTCAAGAGAGAGTCACCCCCTTGGTGGTAGATTCATAGTAATAGCAACAAAAACAGGAAAAAGAAATGAACAGTTTTTGTCACTGACAGCCTGTGTAATGGAAGGCCAAAGGGCTTGGCCAAACCTAATGACCCAATATATGTGTTTCATTTCCAACTTAATAAAATAATAGAATTTGTCTTTAAAAGGGTAATCTAGGATCAAAATTTAAGATTTTAATACAATATTCCATATAATACAGAAATCCTGTCTATAGAATTCTTATGGTATGCTACAGTGTATGCCCTTGCTAAATCACTACAGTAATAAAAAGCTTAGTCTCTGTACACCATGGGCTGTGAGCTTAAATTTGAAATGTTTTGTGTCCTTCAACCAGTAAATCTGATTTTGCAATCCAATGCCAAAGAGAAAAACCCTATGCCTGACTTCAAATATATCTCTCTGACTTGCTCTTCTCTGTGATAAATACACGCTTTCATCCCATTAACTTGATTTCTAGAACCCTTACATGCTGGCCTTCTAGACTTTTCAGATAGACTTTGATTTGTCTGCATCCATTTTTACTGTATCCCAGATACAGCCTCGCCAGCAGAATAAAGGCACGTCTATTAATGCTCATGATTTTAGTAGCTGTGTCACACTTCAGCTCATGTATTTTAGTCCCAATTATTCCTGAATGGCTCTACATAGTATGGTGATCAGTCAGCAAAGTGTTGGGGTAAAATAAATAGATTTAAGAGCCAGCATCTATTTCTGAAAGTGTATTCCTGAGCTCAGCTTACTCTGTTCCACAAAATTCCACCATAAGCCTTATGATAGATTAAAGACAATAGAAGAATACCTTCATGATAACTCTGAAGTAGAGATAATAAAACATCAACTATTTGACAAGTTTTGATGTACAGACCAGATTCCTGTTGGTAACCTAGTATCACACAGCAAGGGAGCTCAAATCAGGAGCTCAGATTGGGAGTGGACAGCCAAGGGCAGCTGTGGGTCTCCCTCTGCACTGGCCTATGTGGCCATACACTAAAACAAGAAAGGGCATTCTCAGTGGTAAAAGGCTATTGAGAATTTTTTCTGGGGAGTGTTTAGGCAGAGGAAGTAGAGGTTAAACTTTATTTTGGCAGTGGCAACTTCTGCAACAATAGTAGGATCTTCTGAACAAATGGAGGCACACCACTTAGAGTAGTCATGGGTACCTCTGGATCTCTGGACAGATGTTTAATATGGATCACCATTTGATATCTGTTTATATAGTTGGTGGGGCTTCCCTGGTGGCTCAGTGGTAAAGAATCCGCTTGCAATGCAGGAGCCTCAGGAGACAAAGGTTCAATCCCTGGGTCGGGAAGATCCCCTGGAGGAGAGCATGACAACCACTTCAGTGTTGTTGCCTGGAGAATCCAATGAACAGAGGAGCCTGGCAGATACAGTCCATAGGGTGACAAAGAGTCAGACATGCCTGAAGCGACTTAGCACACATGCATGTAGTTGGAAGTGTTTCATGCGATTTTCTTCATTCTCTTCACATTAGTTGGGATAACATATATATCCATATGAATACCTGATACAGATGCCACTCAAAGCATTTTTACTATTAACAGAAAAAAGAAACATTTTATATAAATATATCATTTTAGCTATTAGGTAGCTGGCTACACTTACATTATATGAGAATTTATATGAAATAAACAGTATGTGGGGGAAAAGATATTTTATGAGAAAACTTAAATAATTCTTAACCAATTGATTTCTGTCTGTGATTAAAATTTAGCTTTGTCACTTTTATTTTTATATTTCAGGGATTTTGAAGGCAACCATATCCATAATTTAAGAAACTTGACTTTTATTTCCTGCAGTAATTTAACTGTTTTGTAAGTAATGTTTTGTCCTTTTGAAGTAATGTTTTATCTCTTTACAAACCAAATGAATCATTTATGTGAACAGGCTCTGGCATACACATGCATAGTAATTATAACAAATATTCCCTCTCAGTTTGAAGTTCTTTGAAATGGAAGCACATTGGCAAAATTACTGAAGTTCAAAGCAGGCGTAACCACAGATTCACAACATATCAGTACATGAATCATCACAGTGGTACTTGTACATGAGACCTACTTTTCTCAAACTTAAGTAATACCCGATTTAGTGGAAAAAAATTCTCATAAACCACCTAGAATCTGTCCTTGGATGGCAGTTTGAGAAATACCAAGATCAAGTCCTACTCTATGAGAATTATTACTGCAAAGGTTGTGGGGAAAGATTAATTATAATTTTTTTCAAAAGCTGCAGAATGTTCATATCTGTGAGGATACGACTATGACACCCACCAGAATAAACCTTAGAATGTTATCGAATATAATTTCTCCTATGCCACTCTGTCTTATTTTAAATCCATGTTGCTAGCTCATAACACCAGATCAGTGTAGAAATGAACTGTCAGGCCTTACAGTCTGATTCAGCATCGCAAATCAGAGATTTTCTGAGTTGGTCCAGCTTAGAGTAGACATATTCCAGCACCTCCACTTTAAATCACAGCAACTACCCAATGTGCACGAGTACTATTGTGGTGTTGGGGGCAGGGGTATATTTTGTTAGACAGACATGCCACAAAGACTGCACAGGCGACTCTAAGAGAGTTGTGCTGATACTCAGACTGTATTCTCAGAGATCGAGATTTTTCACTCTTATCGCTGTGGAGCTCTTCCCTAAAACACTTGAAAATGTCAACACTATTTTACTTTTATCATCACTAAAAGATTTGGGAAATTTAAGATTAAAATGAGCTTGGATAATTTGTCATACTATTTCAACATACCTTGATATGGAAATGCATTATACATAATTATCTTTGTTTTTGCAGGTTGTTAATCTCCTCTCCAATAACTCACCTGTAAGTTACCTCCAGAAGCTACAACATCTTTTTTCTTTTTACTTTCAGGGTAATGAGGAAAAACAAAATTAATCACCTTAGTGAAAATACATTTGCACCTCTCCAGAAACTAGATGAATTGTAAGTTTGATTACACATATATTTTATAAATTTGATTACACATATATTTTGTAAATTTGATTACACATATAGCACTACTTCTGTATACCCTGAGCCACAGGTATTTCAGGAATTCTGAAAGCTTAACAAATATGTGTTAAAGGAATCTGTAAAATAAATATGTGAGGAAACTGAAGTAAGGGAAACAGCTGTGGAGGCGAATAAAGCCAGGGGAAATTAACAAATAAATTACATCCTACATCACTTTAATCCACTTCTAGAGACAGATAGCAAATTTATCTTTAAATTTTCTAGAAAGTGAGGATTCAGAGATCAGGAGATAAAAAGGCATCACTTTGCTGGTTCTGAAACCAAAGAACAATCTTGGATCTGTAAGATTAGATACTGCCATGGATAACAACATCCAAATCTGTAATAAAGGTCAAGAGAGCAGCTTGAGACAGCTATTTATAACGTCCCATTTTAAGATCAATGACACAGTTCCAAAGGACAGTAAAGCAAGTATCTGATGAATCAAAGCCTTGCAGTCAAGCCACAGAGTAGTTGATTCTCCAAATAAAATATACGTAAGACAATGGAGGAAACCCATGCTCTTCAGACAGTTTGTATTTCATTTTTTATGGCTTCATTTCTTCAATTGGAGTTTTGTTAAAGTCTGGACTAGCCACTAGTTTGATTTTGTGTTTTCTGAAAAGAATCTGGAGTGTGAACAGAACTACATGTTTTGACAATTAGCTGGGCAGAACTTGGATTCATTAAAACTTTTCCATAAAAAATTAAAGAATGTAACTAAAATTTTGCTCAGGACATCTTGCTGCTGCTAAGTCACTTCAGTCGTGTCCAACTCTGTGCGACCCTATAGACGGCAGCCCATTATGCTCCCCCGTCCCTGGGATTCTCCAGACAAGAACACTGGAGTGGGTTGCCATTTCCTTCTCACCTGCATACTAAGACAAATGGAGGAAACACACATGCCACAGGCAAAAACATCCCTCAGGAAACAATCCAGCATTCTGCTCCAAAACTTCAATAAACAAGCCATTGAAACCCCAACATTTTTTCCATAACCTTAGGTTTGAAACATTTTTTGGTAGACAGTACCAATCATTCACAAAACACACAAGAAAAATCTCAGTAAGTATCAGAACCAAACATCTGCTGTTATGACTCCTGGTGTCTGGCGAATGAACTATACCATCAGCACATAGGAAATTATTTTATTCTCAGCAGTGGGGAGCAGTGCATGCAGGTGACTCAAAAAGTAGTATCTAGCCATTAAAATACAAGTTAGTCAAGGGGTCCATACTTTTCCTTGTTTTATCATGCTTGCAACTCCAATTTGAATACCAGAAGGCAATTTCTCCAAATTCTAACTTGCACAGTGGCCCTAAGGTGTGGGTGCAAGAAAGAATAAAGTCAGGAGAAATTAACAAGTAAAATGCATCCTACACTGCTCTAACCCATTGCCAGAGAAGGACAGCAAATTTATCTTTAAGTTTTCTAGACAGTTAGGATTCAGAGACCAGGAGATAAAAGGACACCACTTTGTTGATTCTGAAACCAGTAGTGAGCATGGGGCAGGACAGCTTAGTCCTCAGTCAGTGCTAATCCAGGTCCAGAGGTAAAAGAAAGAGCAACAAAAGGGCAGAGAGGGTCCCCACACCAAGAATTCAGTTCAGTTCAGTTCAGTTGCTCAGTCGTGTCCAACTCTTTGAGACCCCATGAATCGCAGCACGCCAGGCCTCCCTGTCCATCACCAACTCCCGGAGTTCACCCAGACTCATGTCCGTCGAATCCATCCAGCCATCTCATCCTCTGTCGTCCCCTTCTCCTCCTGCCCCCAATCCCTCCCAGCATCAGAATCTTTTCCAATGAGTCAGCTCTTCACATGAGATGGCCAAAGTACTGGAGTTGCAGCTTTAGCATCATTCCTTCCAAAGGAATCCCAGGGCTGGTCTCCTTCAGAATGGACTGGTTGGATCTCCTCGCAGTTCAAAGGACTCTCAAAGAGTCTTCTCCAACACCACAGTTCAAAAGCATCAATTCTTTGGCACTCAGCCTTCTTCACAGTCCAACTCTCACATCCATACATGACCACTGGAAAAACCACAGCCTTGACTAGACGGACCTTAGTTGGCAAAGTAATGTATATGCTTTTGAATATGCTATCTAGGTTGGTCATAACTTTCCTTCCAAGGAGTAAGCGTCTCTTAATTTCATGGCTGCAGTCACCATCTGCAGTGATTTTGGAGCCCAGAAAAATAAAGTCTGACACTGTTTCCACTGTTTCCCCATCTATTTGCCAGGAAGTGATGGGACCAGATGCCATGATCTTCGTTTTCTGAATGTTGAGCTTTAAGCCAACCTTTTCACTCTCATCTTTCACTTTCATCAAGAGGCTTTTGAGTTCCTCTTCACTTTCTGCCATAAGGGTGGTGTCATCTGCATATCTGAGGTTATTGATATTTCTCCCGGCAATCTTGATTCCAGCTTGTGCTTCTTCCAGCCCAGCGTTTCTCATGATGTACTCTGCATATAAGTTAAATAAACAGGGTGACAATATACAGCCTTGACGAACTCCTTTTCCTATTTGGAACCAGTCTGTTGTTCCATGTCCAGTTCTAACTGTTGCTTCCTGACCTGCATACAAATTTCTCAAGAGGCAGATCAGGTGGTCTGGTATTCCCATCTCTTTCAGAATTTTCCAGTTTATTGTGATCCACACAGTCAAAGGCTTTGGCATCAAGAATTAGTCCTACCTAAATCCTGTCAAATCCCATGCCTGAAAAATCAGATTTACAAGGATGAAAATGGCATGTTTTCTAAGAGGTAATGGTTTTACATGAATGAAAGTGAAAGTGTTAGTTGCTCAGTCTTTTCTGACTCTTTGTGACCCCATGGACTGTAGCCCATCAGGCTCCTTTATCCATGGAATTCTCCAGGCAAGAATCCTGGCTGCTGCTGCTGCTGCTGCTAAGTCGCTTCAGTCATGTCCAACTCTGTGCGACCCCATAGACGGCAGCCCACCAGGCTCCCCCTTCCCTGGGATTCTCCAGGCAAGAACACTGGAGTGGGTTGCCGTTTCCTTCTCCAATGCATGAAAGTGAAAAGTGAAAGTGAAGTCGCTCAGTCATATCTGACTCTTCGTGACCCCATGGACTGCAGCCCATCAGGCTCCTTTATCCATGGAATTCTCCAGGCAAGAATCCTGGCTGCTGCTGCTGCTGCTGCTAAGTCGCTTCAGTCATGTCTGACTCTGTGCGACCCCATAGATGGCAGCCTACCAGGCTCCTCTGTCCCTGGGATTCTCCAGGCAAGAACGCTGGAGTGGGTTGCCATTTCCTTCTCCAATGCATGAAAGTGAAAAGTGAAAGTGAAGTCGCTCAATCCTGGAGTGGGTTGCTATTCCCATCTCCAGGAAATCTTCTGGACAAAGCGATCAAACCCATGTCTTCTGAATTGCAGGCAGGTTCTTTACCATCTGAGTCACCAGGGAGGTCCCTTAAATGGATGGGTCTAGACCTAAAATGAGTGACTCTCCCTTTGAAAGAAGGTTGGACTACATTCTGTGCCCCTCCTTGCTTGATCCCACTGACAGAATTAATAAGGGCAAAATTAGCAACAGTCAGATTCACTTCTCAGAGTAGAGGTTAAACAGTTCTGGTGAGACTTCTCTGATGGTCCAGTGGTTAAGACTCGGAGCCTCCATTGCAGGGGGTATGAGTTCCATCCCCGCTACTGCTGCTGCTAAGTCGCTTCAGTCGTGTCCAACTCTGTGCGACCCCATAGACGGCAGCCCACCAGGCTCCCCCGTCCCTGGGATTCTCCAGGCAAGAACACTGGAGTGGGTTGCCGTTTCCTTCTCCAATGCATGAAAGTGAAAAGTGAAAGTGAAGTCGCTCAGTCATATCTGACTCTTCGTGACCCCATGGACTGCAGCCCACCAGGCTCCTCCATCCATGGGATTTTCCAGGCAAGAGTACTGGAGTGGGGTGCCATTTCCTTCTCCACTGCAGGGAGTATGAGTTCCATCCCCAGTCAGGAACTTAGATCCCATATGCCCCACTGTGTAGCCAAAAAAAATTTTTTTAATTTAAATAGTGGCGGAAACTTTGCTACATACTTGATTTATTATTACTTGTGCTTTTTTAGTTTTCTTTTAATAAGATTTATGTATTTGTTGACCCTGGTGGGTCTTTTTTGCTCCATGGGTTTTCTCAAGTTGTAGCAAGTGGGACCTGCTCTCTAGCTATGGTATTCGGGCTTCTCATCACTGCAGCTTCTCTTGTGGAGCACTGGCTCTTGGCATGTGGGCTTCAGTAGCTGCAGCACGTGGGCTCAGTAGTTGCGGCTCTTGGGCTCTAGAGCACAGGCTTCAGGAGTTGTGGTGCACAAGTTTAGCTGCTCCAAGGCATCTTCCTGGACCAGGGATCGAACTTCTGTCCCCTGCCTTGCAAGGCGGGTTCTTAACCATGGAAACACCAGGGAAGCCCTAATTTGTGCTTTTAAAGCAACCACTCAAGGTGACAATGTGTTTCCTGAACCCATTCAGAAATGGACCTCAAGTCTAGTTAAGTTTAGACCAACTTTTCTAAAATTAAACTGAGAAAATGGTCTTTGTTCTTGTCACTTAGGATCTAAGCCAAATGGTCCCCATTACATTATTGATGATGAAAGAATTATTTGTCCGAATTTGCTTCAATAGCCAAAGCCAGCACTCTCACCAGAAATGGCTGAACATAGTAGTTCGAGATTTAACATTCTAGTGGAGTCTTCTAAATCTGTTTTTCACATTGCCTCACTAGCATGATTGATATTTTACTTGGCTTCCCATACAAGGAACTGGAATCATCCTGCCCCTTTTACTTAAATATGGAAACAGATCTTCAATCTATTAATAGTCTGCCAGTAGGGATGGAAAGAATAGCTAGTCCAAAACTAAGCTATATGCTGGGAAACCCAGATCTTGCCCTGAAAGAGCTCACACCCTTCAGAAGAGAAGGTAGGGACAGGAAAAGTTTTAATATGATGCTGTAAGTGCTGTACGTGAGAATGCCTGACTCTCCCAGTCATGAAGGAGTGACATATGAAAAGAATCTTTTTTTAAAAGTATAGTTGGGCTTCCCAGGTGGTCCAGTGGTTAAGAATCCACCTGCCAATGCAGGGGATACAGGTTCAATCCCTGGTCCAGGAAGATCCCACATGCCGAGGAGAAACTACATCCACTGTCCACAACTGCTGAGCCAGTGCTCTAGAGCCCAGGAGCCACAGCTGGCACACCGAGAGCTCACGCTCTGCAACGAGAGAAGCCACCGCAACGAGAAGCCCAAGCACTTCAACTAGAGACGTGCCCCCACCACCACCACAGCTAGGGAAAGCCTGTGCGCAGCAACGAAGACCCAGCACAGCCCCCCAAAAAAGGTATAGTTGATTTACAACGTTGTGTTAGTTTCAGGTGTACAGCAAAATGATTCAGTTTTGCATATCTATTCTTTTTCAGATTCTTCCCATTATAGGTTACTACAAGATATTGAGTATAGTTCCCTCTGCTATACAGTAATTCCTTGTTGTTGTTGTTGTTGTTGTTTTCTGAGCAGAATCTTGAAGGTGTTCACCTGAAGGACCAGAAGTAAAGCTTTCTCCAGGTAGAAGGAAGCACCTATGCAAAAACCTGAAGTTAGAATACTGAGGTGCATTGAGGTCCTGGTGAAAGTCAATTTAACTGAGCAGAACCTGATGGGAAACTAAGCTGAAAGTACAAAATATTTAAAGACTTTTTTCTATCACACTAAGCAATTTTGATTTTATCTCTTATGCAGCAATGAGCCATTGAAGAATTTTTAAAAGGGGATGAAATTTTTGAAAGATTCCTTTGGTTATCAAATCAGAGAATCTATCCACATAGACAATTCACCCAAAAATACGTACATAACAAAAACAGTCTCAAGAACCATATTACAATATGAAAATATAACATTTACAGCAAAGACATTTATAATTTCGATTATATTACTTACTTGTTTTTAGTTTTAAAACTCAATCTAAAACTGCCCTGCCCTTTCAAAGTCAATAATCTAACTTTTGATTTATAAGCACTCCAATTTATCATGGCATCTAGATCTACATCCTTACCTCTCCCTGTGGCAACTAATACTTTTGAGGATAGATAGGGAAAGTGGTTAGACTTTCTCTTAGTTTCTCGTGATGACATTGGGGAAATCAAGCCTATCTTGTTTAGAAGAATTCTAGGCCTTTCTTATGGGAGTTGCTACTGTAAAAGCTACCATAAGAGCTGGTACTGTCCAAAATCTTCTCACAGCTAAGCTACAAAGTCACATCACAGTGGGCAGCCCAACCTCTATACATATATGAAGTATCCTGCCCCAAGAGTAAATAAGACCTCGTTTATATCAGCTATCGAAGAAACTGGAACCTGAAATAATCCACTTCCAGTTAAAAACCATCAGATCAGATCAGATCAGTCGCTCAGTCATATCCAACTCTTTGCGACCCCATGGATTGCAGCACGCCAGGCCTCCATGTCCATTACCAACTCCCGGAGTTCACTCAGACTCACATCCATCGAGTCAGTGATGCCATCCAGCCATCTCATCCTCTGTCATCCCCTTTTCCTCCTGCCCCCAACACCTCCCAGCATTAGAGTCTTTTCCAGTGGATCAACTCTTCACATGAGGTGGCCAAAGTACTGGAGTTGCAGCTTTAGCATCATTCCTTCCAAAGGAATCCCAGGGCTGATCCTTCAGAATGGACTGGTTGGATCTCCTTGTGGTCCAAGGGACTCTCAAGAGTCTTCTCCAACACCACAGTTCAAAAGCATCAATTCTTTGGTGCTCAGCCTTCTTCACAGTCCAACTCTCACATCCATACATGACCACTGGAAAAACCACAGCCTTGACTAGACGGACCTTAGTTGGCAAAGTAATGTATATGCTTTTGAATATGCTATCTAGGTTGGTCATAACTTTCCTTCCAAGGAGTAAGCGTCTCTTAATTTCATGGCTGCAGTCACCATCTGCAGTGATTTTGGAGCCCAGAAAAATAAAGTCTGACACTGTTTCCACTGTTTCCCCATCTATTTGCCAGGAAGTGATGGGACCGGATGCCATGATCTTCGTCTTCTGAATGTTGAGCTTTAAGCCAACCTTTTCACTCTCCTCTTTCACTTTCATCAAGAGGCTTTTGAGTTCCTCTTCACTTTCTGCCATAAGGGTGGTGTCATCTGCATATCTGAGGTTATTGATATTTCTCCTGGCAATCTTGATTCCAGCTTGTGCTTCTTTCAGCCCAGCATTTCTCATGATGTACTCTGCATATAAGTTAAATAAGCAGGGTGACAATATACATAATCAACTGAAACAATAGAAAAAATTAAGTCTCCAAACCATATTTCTACTTTAGCACAGAAGGAAGGAAAGAAGAATGGATGGGAGGGAAAGAGAGAGGTGGCAGAGGGGAAAAAGAGAAAAGAAGACAGCACAATATTAATTAAATTAGAAAACTGGATCTATTAGAACCAGATCAAATACCATCAAGCATTGTCTCTGAATGAGGAATAAAATGAGGAAATATTTTTATCTTTTACATTGCATTCCCTTTTTAAAGTTTTGACTTCTGTTAATTTCCTGGTGGCTCAGTCAGTAGAGAATCAGCCTGCAGTGCAGGAGGCCTGGGTTCCATCCCTGGGTCTAGAAGATCCCCTGGAGAAGGAAATGGCAACCCACTTCAGCACTCTTGCCTGGAAAATCCAATGGACAGAGGAGCCTGGTGGGCTACAGCCCATGGCGTCACAAGAGTTGGACACAACTTAGCAACTAAACCACCACCACCAATTAATATAGCTCACTAATAACATTGTTTGAAAGTTGTATAATGGTTTTCTAATAAACCACAAAACTATGGATAAAGTCTTAAGAAAATAACATGACATGTTTGCAATTATTTCCCTAGGGATTTAGGAAGCAATAAGATTGAAAATCTTTCTCCACACATCTTTAAGGATCTGAAGGAGCTCTCACAACTGTAAGATTGATATGAATTTTTATCTTTATTTTTAATTTGTTTCATTTTCTAAAGTTTCTATTAAAATACACATCAGTATGTGTGTTTACCATTTCAACCATTTTTAAGTGTACAGTTCAGTGGTATCAAGTTCATCCATGCTGTTGTGTAACGATCACCACCATCCATTTCTGGAACTTGTCCTGCTTTCCAAACTGAAGCTCCATACCTATTAAACACTAACTCCCCATCGACACCCCTCCCCAACCAGCCTCCATCACTGTTTGGTCTCTATGAATTTGGCATCTCTAGGTACCTCATAGAGGTAGGACCATACATACCTTGTTCTTTTACAACTGGCTTATTTCACTTAGCCTAATGTCTTCAAGGAGAAGGCGATGGCACCCCACTTCAGTACTCTTGCCTGGAAAATCCCATGGATGGAGGAGCCTGGTGGGCTGCAGTCCATGGAGTCTCGAAGAGTTGGACACAACTGAGCGACTTCACTTTCACTTTTCACTTTCATGCATTGGAGAAGGAAATGGCAACCCACTCCAGTGTTCTTGCCTGGAGAATCCCAGGGATGGGGGAGCCTGGTGGGCTACCATCTATGGGGTCGCACAGAGTCGGACATGACTGAAGCGACTTAGCAGCAGCAGCAGCAGCAATGTCTTCAAGTTTCATCCATGCTGTAGCATGTGTCAGAATTTCTGAACATTATCACCCGCGTTAGCGATCCATTGTGTGTAAGTACCACATTGCATTTATCCATTGTTCCATTGATGGACACTTGGGTTTTTCCACCTTTTAGCTGTTATGAATAGGGCTGCTATGAACATGGGTGTGTAAATATCTGTTAAAGAACTTGCTTTCAATTATTTGGCGTATATAGCCCCAGAAATAGTATTACTGGATCCTATGGTAACTCTATTTTTAATTTTTTGAGGAAACATCATACTCTTTTCTATAGTGGCTGCACTATTTTACATTCTAACTGCACAAAGATTCTAATTTCTCCACATTTTCAACAGCACTTATAATTTTGTATTTTTTAAATAATAGCCAACCTAATGGATGTGACATGGTATTTCATTGTGGCTTTGATTTGCATTTCTCTAATGATTAATGATGTTGGGCATCTTTTTATGTGCTTATCGGTCATTTGCACATCTTTGGAAAATGTCTATTCAGGTCCTTTACTCATTTTTAAATTGGGTTGTTTGGTTTTTCATTATTAAGCTGTGTATGCATGCTGAGTCACTTCAGTCGTGTCCTACTCTTTGTGACCTTAAGGACTGCAGTGCACCAGGCCTGTCTGTCCATGGGATTCTCTAGGTAAGAACACTGGAGTGGGTTGCCATGCCCTCCAGGGATCTTCCTGACCCAGAGTTCAAACCTGCATCTCTATGTCTCCCTCATCGGCAGGTGGGTCCTTTACCTCTAGGGCCACCTGGGAACCCCTGTTAAGTTGTTAGATCATATATATTTTAGATAGTAAATAATTTCAGATATATGATTTACAAATACATTCTC
This sequence comes from Bos taurus, assembly GCF_002263795.3. Lineage (NCBI taxonomy): Eukaryota > Metazoa > Chordata > Mammalia > Artiodactyla > Bovidae > Bos > Bos taurus. The sequence goes on along the minus strand of NC_037344.1, from coordinate 40,368,714 downwards.
CTATTCTATAGGTTGTCTTTTCACTCTGCTTATAGTGTTTTCTGATGCATAAAAGTTTTAGATTTAGATGTAGTCCAATTCTTATATTTTTTTCTATTGTTACCTATGCTTTTGGTATCACATATACAAGAAATCACTGCCTAATCCAATGTCATGAAGTTTTTCTCTTATGATTTCTTCTAAGAGTTTTATAGTTTTAGCTTTTATATTTAGGACCTAGATCCATTTTGAGTTAATTTTGTACATTGTGGAAGCTAAGGGTCTAAGCTCTTTTTTTTTTTTTTTTTTTTTGGCATGTGGACATCTATCTGGCTTTCCCAGAACCATTTGTTGAGAAGTTTGTCCTTTCTCCATTGAAAGGTCTTGGCATGTGTTAAAAATTATTTGACCATACATACAAAAGTTTGTTCCTGGGCTCTCCATTCTATTCCATCATCCTATAAAACTGTCTTTATGCCAGCACCACACTATTACTGGTTATTGTAGCTTTGTGGTAAGTTTTGATTCAGAAAGTAAGACCTCCAACTTTGTCCTTCTTTTTCAAGGCTTATTCAGGTTCCCTTGAGATTCCAAACAAATTTTAAGATGGATCTTTCTATTTATTCAGAAAAACTGTCACTGGGATTTTGATAGACATTACACTGAATCTTTAGATTGCTTTGGGTAGTATTGCCGTCTTAATGATTTTAAATCTTCCAGTCCCAAAACACAAAATGTCTTTCCATTTATCAGTGTCTAATTTCTTTCAACAATATTTTGTTTTCACAGTGCAAGCCTTTCACCTTTATTCAGTTTATTGGGGTTTTTTGGCTGCACTGGGTCTCCACTGCCACATGAGCTTTCTCTGATTATGGCAAGCGGAGGCTACTCTTCATTGCAGTATGGAGGCTTTTCATTTCGGTAGCTTCTCTTGTGGCTCAGGAGTTGTGGTGCATGGGCTTAGTTGTTCTGTAGCATGTGGGATCATCCTGAGTCAGGAATCAAATCCATGTTGTCTACATTGGCAAACAGATTCCCAACCTCTGGACTACCAGGGAAGTCTCTATTCAGTTTATTCCTAAGTATTCTTCTGATGCTGTTGTAAATTACATTATTTTCTTAATTCTCTTTCTGGATTGCTCAGGGTTGATGTATAGAAATGCATTTGATTATTCATCATTGTCTGATTACTGTGCATTCATTTTGTATTTAGCAGTTTAGTTGAATTTGTGTATTAGTTCCAACAGTTGTGTGTGTGTGAAATCATTAAGGTTTTATACACATAAAATGGGCTTCCCTGGTGCCTCAGATGATAAAGAGTCTGCCTGCAATGCAGAAGACCTGGGTTTTATTCCTGGATTGAAAAGATCCCCTGGAGAAGGAAGTGGCTACCCACTCCGGTATTCTTGCCTGGAGAATTCCATGGACAGAGGAGCCTGGCGGGCTACAATCCATGGGATCACAAAGAGTCTGACACCACTGAGCAACTAACACTTTCACTTTTCGCACATAAAACGTCATCTGTAAACAGATAATTTTACTTCTCACTTCTCAATTTGGATGCCTTTTATTTTATTTCTTGCCTCATCCCTCTGGATAGAACTTCTAGCACTATCTTCATCTCTTTGTTCCTAGCTGTAAAGCCATTTACTTTTCACTTCATGCCTCATAACTTACTAACACAATATGCCACTATTTGACATGATTTATTGTAAAAAGAATTCAATATGGTTTCATTCATTCAAATTTTGACTAAATGAGATTCTTTTTCTTTTATTTAAATCATACCTGATGATAGGCAAAATCTGAAGTGGTGTGCCTTCCTTTTGGGAAGTCTGCAGGTTCCCTGGTGGGACCGTCCTGGACCACCCCACCTTCATGATCATGTGGTCTTAGCTTTTCTCTGTCACTAAGATACTTACTTAGAGCCACGCATGGTTCTAAGAGTTCTATCTACATTAATCCATTTGATGTCTAATGAGCCCTATGGTACAAGTGCCGTTGATGTACTTTTTTGCTAATGTTTACAAGCAACCCTCAGTCAACAGGTATACTTCCTCTTTAATCAAATCCTTTCTAGAAATGACCAATTGCTGCTCTTTGTTTTGTTGTTAAACAGCAATCTTTCCTACAACCCAATCCAGACAATTCAAGCCAACCAATTTGATAATCTCATCAAACTCAAGTCTCTGTAAGTATATGCCTATGGAGATAGTATTATGATACATTTTTTACTTATGTACTAATAGCTAATAACTTCTATAAAATAAGATTAATAGAGTCTTGAATCAGAAGCTTTATTCCCAGGATGTTAGTTAAACTACAGAAACCATATGAGTACTTGCTAAGCTATAAACAAACAGATGGCTATTCGTTTAATCTTTCATATTTATGAGCTAAAAATTAGATAATAAGTAATCACTTTCTATGTTTCTATAATCACCAGGAGCTTATATTGGATTCTTCGTTTTGATCCTCTGAAGGCATCTATACATATTTATTCCTTCATTAACACTGAGGGTATCTAAGAGTTTATTGTAACTATTGTTATCCCAAAGTAGAATGTTCTAGATTATATAAATCTTTACTTGCCACACACACGCACAAACACACACACATTATGTGTGGTGTTAAACCTGAAGTATGTTAGAACCTAAATTATGTTAGTTCTATGAATTGCCTTAAGAAAGTGTGCTTCAGTTCTTTTAAGTATTCCCTCAGTAAAATGTCATTGTATTAGAAAAAAATTATTTAAAAATTATTAGAAAAATTTCAAGAATGTAAAATGTCCCTCTCTGCAATTGCAATATCATCAAAAGGCAATGTTTATTCATTTATTTCACAAATATATGTTGAGTAGTTACTATGAAAAAAAGCATCATGCCACAATCTATTAGAAGCCAAAAATTAAAATAGGAAAGATATAGAATCAATATAAATATAAGTATTTATATTGTATATAAATAGCAGAGTCAAAAAGGCATTGGGGGAAGATAGGGTTATTATGGGATCACATGAAATTATGTGTGTGAAACTTTGGAAAATTGTAAATCACTATAGAATTTTAAAAATCTTTCATGCAATGTAAGGAACTGGGAAAGTGCCCAGGGAAAGCTAAGTATGAATTTTTAGTTCAGAGTAAGTGTTAAATAATTGTGTATTAAACTGTCCTTCATAAAAGCTCATTATACCCTGCATAACATATGTTTTTTGATAATTTGATATTTTAGCAGCCTAGAAGGAATTGAAATTTCAAATATCCAACAAAGGATGTTTAGACCTCTCATGAATCTCTCTTACATGTAAGCAGATGTTTTTCTTGTTCTTCACCTTGATTTTTAATCTTTTAGGTTTCCACCTGTGTTGTGCCAATACCCCCATATGCAGTACATCCAATTTATTAACATTTTCTACTGACTAATTTGCCTAAACAATAACTAACTTTTAAAGCATAGATATAGGGTGAGGTGATTTTTAGTTGTCCATGGTTTGGTCTGAGAAAATGAAATGAGATTTGTTTGAGTGTCAGACAACAGGAGTGTGGAGGGAACCCACTCAGGCTTGTAAGCTCTAATGATCTCTCGTGACATTCACAGATATTCAAGTTTGTCCACTGAGCTAGCAACTGGTGCACATGGCATAAATGCAACCAGATGAAAAAGTAGGACGTCACATAAAAGACATCAAACAATTATAAATAATTCATGTAAATGGAGGAAGGAAGAGAGAAAGTCTCCTCAGTGAAAACTGCCTACAGTGTCAGTGCATGGTGGAGCGAGGGTGTATGGATAAAAATCTTTTATTCAAACATCATGTCTCATCATGCCATCATTACAAGCTTTAGAAACATTTTCTTTAGTTGAATGTAGTATATAGCAGTATATATATATATATAATATACACACACATACACACACAATATTAGAGTGATCTCCATGCCAAGGCAATTAATTCTCAATAATTTAGAAAGTGTCATGGCAGCCACAACCACTCTATAATCTCGCTTGTATTTTAAATCTAACAGAGGACACTGATTTTTTTTTCCATAATTCCTCAGAGCATATTTATAAAAGTTTCCTTGGTTACGCACAATATAAAGCACTCTGACTAAATTTAGCAAAGCAGAGTTTATTGAAAGAAATTAGTGTAACTCATAAAACCCAAGAAACAACTCAAGGATTAGACTTGAATTGAGCAGGTCCTGGGATCCAGGCAGTAAGAGTTAAACAACAGGACTATAGACTGTAACTGTCAAGTTTTTATCTTGTATTACTACAGCTCTTTATACTATAAAGATCATTTATACTTTTTGCCAGAGTACATGGCTTTAGGGGCAAACGGATCTAATTTGAATACTAAATTTCTGCACTTAGTAGAAAGTTTCCTAGCAGATAATTTGCCTCCATTGAGGATTCATCTCCTCATATAGTGATAGCAACACCAACCTCATTGAGCTGATTCAAGAAGTTATTCCTGATTTGAGAAGTTATACTTAGAAGATCTCAATAAATGGTGTGGGTGTCGGTAGTACACAGTAGTAACTACTGATTAGTCAGGTGGTGTCTTTTATTAACAAGGGAGGTCTCTCTACTGATGAAAGAATTCACTCAACAAATATTTATCAAACGCCTTATCATGTACCAAAACCTAGTGTGAGAATAAACGTGTTAGCAAGTAGTTACAGATCATACAACTTCTATAATAGAAAAGCCATAGGAGCACAGAGGACAAAGCCTTTAACTCTCTTCCCCTGGGTTTAAAAAAGCAAAATCAATTGTAGCAACAGAGGACTTATGCACTAAGCACTGAAAACCCAGTAACAGTTTCCTTCAGTGGATTATCTAGATCACATGACAACAATTGATTTACATTCTAAAATATGTCTAATGCTTGTCTGTTCATTATGCCCATTTACTGCTCTCACCCACACATTCATTTATAGTAATCAAGTTAATACGAATTAAACTTAAGTTTCTTAATAAAACTTTAGTGTCCTGAATGTTTTACTTTTATTCTTCTGAGACTAAGATGTTTTCTTTTTACAGAGGAAATGGAGAAAATAGATATTAAGGTAGAGTGACACTTCAGTTTAAAGTCTTATTTTCCCTTCTCTTTGCACAACAGCTATTTTAAGAGATTTCAGTACTGTGGCTATGCACCGCATGTTCGCATCTGTAAACCAAACACTGATGGACTCTCATCTTTAGAGGATCTCTTGGCGAGCATTATTCAGAGAGTGTTCGTCTGGGTTGTGTCTGCAGTTACGTGCTTTGGAAACATCTTTGTCATCTGTATGCGACCTTATATCAGGTCTGAGAACAAGCTGCATGCCATGTCAATCATTTCTCTCTGCTGTGAGTATTTCCTGGCTGAAGAGGAATTAAAAGTTTTGAAATGTATAAAAGTGTTACTAATAGAAAATAAGTAACCAGGGTACTAGAATCATAGGATGTTAAAATTTTCTCCCCTTTGCTTGGATGTTTTCTAAGCATTCAATGAAATGCTACATGAAAATAAAGTGGTAAGAAAGTTTTTAAAGTAAGAAAACTCAGTCACCTTACACAGATTAATGAAGCACTCATTCGTTAATTTTGTCTGATAAGGAAGCATTTGTTCATTCACTTTCTTCTCTAAAGGTATAATATTTTGTGAGTTAGTCGGTCACTTGTGGGCAACTCTTTGTGACCTCTTGGACTGTAGCCGCCAGTCTCCTCTGTCCATAGGATTCTCCAGGCAAGAATACTGGAGTGGGTTGCTACTTCCTTCTCCAGGGGATCTTCCTGACCCAGGAATTGAACCCGGCTGAGCCACCAGGAAAAAAAAAATTTTAAGTTGCTGAAACGTGATTGCAAAGTAGTATGTTAAAGGAAGAATATAAAAAAAAAAAAGAAAGAAAAGCAAGAAACTAGTCTTCTGGTTGTTTATAATCTGGGTCAAGTGGCCTATAGTTCACCCATACTCCCTCAAGCAAACATCCATCTACATGGTGTCCTGCTTTTTATGAGTGCTGTGCTATGTCTTACCCCTACACTCATTCAAAGTTTAAGGCTGAGCTGTTTTTTCATTGCAAACTGCCTAAGAAACAGAACTCAGAAATTGTTAACTACTTTGTATTGCTAGCTATAAAACTTTGAGTTCACTCAATTTCCCTGGTAAAGGCTAGAATATAACCTAAGTGTTTAAAGATTAAGGCTACCCTTGTGATTTACACTGTGATGTGATTTTAGGATCATTGTGTAGAATGCTTGCACAGTTAAAAAAAAATTCTCTTTATGATATGCAATATTTACTTAAAAAAGAAAATACACCAAGAAATGTATCACATGAACAACTGATTTGGAGGAGTCTCAAAAGAGACAGAGAAAGATGTTAACATGGGAAGAAAGAATCAGAACAGTTTTGCTTAGACCACCTCTGGATAAGACATTTAAGCCCCTTAAAATTATACTAACTACAGAGCACTTCATAATTATTCATATCTTCTAAATTATAGACCTCAAAATTCATAGTCATTACTCTATCATAGCAGCTTCTGAAATACTTTCTCTGGGATTTTGAATGACTTAACTTCTTAAACTGGGAGAATTTCAGTGGAAGAAATGAACCAAATTATAATACCCCTATCTTGTTCATAATTGAATGCAGAACATAGTTGCATTTTACTCATTTATTCAGCATTTCTAGGTGATGGGACTAGGAAGGAAAACAAAGCAGACAAGACTCCTGCTCTTATAGACCTGTGTGTTAGATAAAAGCAGAGACATGATTACATATTTAGCTGCAGAGGGTGCTGTAAGCATTGTTATCATAGAGAGTTGATGAAATGGTCCTCACGCATAAATGAATTCTTAGAATACATCTTACCTCCCCCCAAGATAGAGACACTTGTCTATTTGGGGCTAATGTTAAAAATATTACTGTTTAATGATAATTCCGTTTCACCTATTTATTTCTCTACATTTGTTAAATTTACTGATTCCTGCAGGTGCCGACTGCTTGATGGGAATCTATCTATTTGTGATCGGAGCCTTTGACCTGAAGTTTCGAGGAGAATACAATAAACATGCGCAGCTGTGGATGGAGAGCATTCATTGTCAGCTTCTGGGGTCCCTGGCCATTCTGTCCACAGAAGTATCTGTATTACTTTTAACATTTCTGACACTGGAAAAATATATCTGCATTGTGTATCCTTTTAGATGTTTAAGACCTGGAAAATGCAGAACCATTACAGTTTTGATTCTTATTTGGATTATTGGGGTTATCGTGGCTTTCATTCCACTGAGCAATAAGGACTTTTTCAAAAACTACTATGGCACCAATGGAGTATGTTTCCCTCTTCATTCAGAAGATGCAGAAAGTACTGGAGCCCAGATTTATTCAGTGGCAATTTTTCTTGGTAAGAAATTCTGTATTAAAAGCCTTTTCAAGGACTTGACAGTCCAGTGGTTAAGATTTCCCTTTCCAATATAAAGGATGCAGTTTCAATCCCTGGCCAGAGGGACTTCCCTGGTGGTCCAGTGGTTAAGAATCTGCTTTGCAGTTCAGGAGATATGGGTTTTGATCCCTGGCAAGGGAACTAAGATCTCACATGTTGTGTGCCATCCAAAAGTGAAAAAAAAAAAAAAGAATGGCAAAAATAAAATCAATCCCTGGTCAGGGAACTAAGATCCTACATGTCTTTCAGCCAAAAAAAAAAAAAAAAAAAACAGAAAAAAATATTGTAGCAGATTCAAGACTTAAAATGAGTATTTTTTAAAAGCCCCTTTATTTAAGTGCTAAAATAAGTCACAATATGAAACTCATTATGCCTTTTAACATTTACATTTTAATTTCAGATCTTCTAGCCAGAATGGACACTGGGGGTGGATTTTATCAAAACTCCCTAAAGGGAATTTTTTTCTAAATTACCACTTTATCATATTAATTCACATATGATGCACTTTAATAAAAGACAAGACATTAAACACTTGCATTTCATGCATTCACCCTAATAATACTAAGCAAAATATATTTCAACTCTTTGCCTTTATAATATGAATAGATTCAAAGTAGCAACACAGGTCTTTGGCTTGGGAGTAGACAAGTGTTTCCTTTTGAAAAAATATTCTCAAAGTATAATTTAAAGTAACTGAATTATAAAAAAAATAGAAGATTAATTCAATAAGCCCAGGATATTCACTAAATCACTATAATCACTGAAATCTAATTTTAATATGTCATTTTATTTTTTTTAATAAATGCCTTTTTTAATTTTTTAAATTTAAATTTATTTATTTTAATTAGAAGCTAATTACTTTACAATATTGTATTGGTTTTGCCATACATCAACACGTGTACACCCGTGGCAGATTCATGTTGATGTAATATGTCATTTTAAAATTAAACATTTCATTATCCTTATAACTTCAACAATATTTAAAATTTTTAATTCATGATTTTTGCACTTCAGTAATTCTTATAAAGAACAAAAACACATTGTGGTCTTTGCCTTCTCCTTTATAATAACAGCTAAGGGTATGTTTGTTTGGAAAGAATGCTCATATTTATTAATAATAATCTATGTGTTCTTAATAGGTATTAACTTGGCAGCATTTATCATCATAGTTTTTTCCTACGGAAGTATGTTTTACAGCATTCATCAAAGTGCCATAACAGCAAATGAAATACGGAATCAAGTTAAAAAAGAGATGATCCTTGCCAAACGGTTTTTCTTTATTGTATTTACTGATGCATTATGCTGGATACCCATCTTTATACTGAAATTTCTCTCATTGCTTCAGGTAGAAATACCAGGTACAAATTTTTTCTTCTTATAATGAAATAATAAATCTGTTTCTAAGAGTTCCTCTAGACAGAGTATTAAGATTCCTAACAGTAACTCATTTCAAGAATCATAAGTCAGAGTTACATGTAGTTAAAGCTCTGTTCATTGATCAAATGTTTACTAGGAGGAAGTTGCTTAGTTCTTTTTTTTCCTAAGCCATTTCCTTTTATTTTTAGACTAATGTTATTTACTTGTAAATTAAGTTTTTTTCTTAATTTACTAGTAAATAACTTGTAATGGTCAATGATGGTCAACACCAAAATCAGACTGATTATATTCTTTGCAGCCAAAGATGGAGAAGCTCTATACAGTCAGCAAAAACAAGACCAGGAGCTGACTGTGGCTCAGACCATGAACTCCTTATTGCCAAATTCAGACTTAAATTGAAGAAAGTAGGGAAAACCACTAGACCATTCAGGTATGACCTAAATCAAATCCCTTATGATTATACAGTGGAAGTGAGAAAAAGATTTAAGGGACTAGATCTGATAGAGTGCCTGATGAACTATGGAATGAGGTTCGTGACATTGTACAGGAGACAGGGATCAAGACCATCCCCATGGAAAAGAAATGCAAAAAAGCAAAATGGCTGTCTGGGGAGGCCTTACAAATAGCTGTGAAAAGAAGAGAAGCGAAAAGCAAAGGAGAAAAGGAAAGATACAAGCATCTGAATGCAGAGTTCAAAGAATAGCAAGAAGAGATAAGAAAGCCTTCCTCAGCAATCAATGCAAAGAAATAGAGGAAAACAACAGAATGGGAAAGACTAGAGATCTCTTCAAGAAAATCAGAGATACCAAGGGAACATTTCATGCAAAGATGGGCTCGATAAAGGACAGAAATGGTATGGACTTAACAGAAGCAGAAGACATTAAGAAGAGGTGGCAAGAATACACAGAAACTGTACAAAAAAGATTTTCACAACCCAGATAATCACAATGGTGTGATCACTGACCTAGAGCCAGACATCCTGGAATGTGAAGTCAAGTGGGCCTTAGAAAGCATCACTACGAACAAAGCTAGTGGAGGTGATGGAATTCCAGTTGAGCTATTTCAAATCCTGAAAGATGATGCTGTGAAAGTGCTGCACTCAATATGCCAGCAAATTTGGAAAACTCAGCAGTGGCCACAGGGCTGGAAAAGGTCAGTTTTCATTCCAATCCCAAAGAAAGGCAATGCCAAAGAATGCTCAAACTACCCCACAATTGCACTCATCTTACACACTAAGAAAGTAATGCTCAAAATTCTCCAAGCCAGGATTCAGCAATATGTGAACCATGAAATTCCTGATGTTCAAGCTGCATTTAGAAAAGGCAGAGGAAGCAGAGATCAAATTGCCAACATCCGCTGGATCATGGAAAAAGCAAGAGAGTTCCAGAAAAACCTCTATTTCTGCTTTATTGACCATGCCAAAGGCTTTGACTGTGTGGATCACAATAAACTGTGGAAAATTCTGAAAGAGATGGGAATACCAGACCACTTGACCTGCCTCTTGAGAAATCTGTATACAGATCAGGAAGCAACAGTTAGAACTGGACATGGAACAACAGACTGGTTCCAAATAGGAAAAGGAGTACGTCAAGGCTGTATATTGTCACCCTGTTTATTTAACTTATATGCAGAGTACATCATGAGAAATGCTGGACTGGAAGAAGCACAAGCTGGAATCAGGATTGCCAGGAGAAATATCAATAACCTCAGATATGCAGATGACACCACCCTTATGGCAGAAAGTGAAGAGGAACTCAAAAGCCTCTTGATGAAAGTGGAAGAGGAGAGTGAAAAGTTGGCTTAAAACTCAACATTCAGAAAACGAAGATCATGGCATCCGGTCCCATCACTTCATGGGAAATAGATGGGGAAACAGTGGAAACAGTGTCAGACTATTTTTCTGGGCTCCAAAATCACTGCAGACAGTGACTGCAGCCATGAAATTAAAAGACGCTTACTCCTTGGAAGGAAAGTTATGACCAACCTAGACAGCATATTCAAAAGCAGAGACATTACTTTGCCAACAAAGGTCCATCTAGTCAAGGCTACGGTTTTTCCAGTAGTCACGTATGGATGTGAGAGTTGGACTGTGAAGAAAGCTGAGCGCCAAAGAATTGATGCTTTTGAACTGTGGTGTTGGAGAAGACTCCTGAGAGTCCCTTGGACAGCAAGGAGACCCAACCAGTCCATTCTGAAGGAGATCAGCCTTGGGATTTCTTTGGAAGGAATGATGCTAAAGCTGAAACTCCAATACTTTGGCCACCTCACGCGAAGAGTTGACTCATTGGAAAAGACTCTGATGCTGGGAGGGATTGGCGGCAGGAGGAGAAGGGGACGACAGAGGATGAGATGGCTGGATGGCATCACTGACTCGATGGTCGTGAGTCTGGGTGAACTCCGGGAGTTGGTGATGGACAGGGAGGCCTGGTGTGCTGCGATTCATGGGGTTGCAAAGAGTCGGACACGACTGAGCGACTGATCTGATCTGATAAATTTTTTTCTTAAATGAAGTGAGAAAACATATAGTATTTGTTTTTCTCTGACTTATTTCACTATGCCTAATACCCTCCAGGGCCATCCATGTTGTTATAAATGGCACAATTTAATTCTTTTTTTTATTAAGCTTGAGTAATATTCCATTGTGTTTATATACCACATCTTTTTTATTCATTCATCCGTCAATGGCCTTTTAGGTTGCTTCCATATCATGTCTATTGAGAACAGCATTGGAATGAACATTGGGATACATGTATCATTTTGGATTAGTGTTTTCACTCTCTTTGGATATATACCAAGGAGTGGAATTGCTGGATTGTATAGAAGTTCTATTTTTAATTTTTTGAGGAACTTCCATACTATTTTACATTGTGGCTACACCAATTTATATTCCTATCAACAGTGTACAAGGGTTTCCTTTTCTCCACATCCCCACCAACATTTGTTATTTCTTGTCTTTTTGGTGATAGCCACACTGACAGGTATGAGGTGATATCTCACAGTGGTTTTGATTTGAATTTCTCTAATGATTAGGGTTGTTGAGTATTTTTTCTTGTGCCTGTTGACCATCCATAAGTCTTCTTTGGAAAAATGAATACTCAGGTCTTCTTCCTATTTTTTAAACAGATTTTTTTTATACTGAGTTGTATTTGTTCTTTATGTATCTTGGATATTTCCGCTTGTCAGTCACGTCTTTTGCAAGTATCTTCTCCCATTCAGTAGTTACCTTTTATTTTGTCAATGGCTTCTTCTGCTGTACAAAAGCTTTTTAGTTTTATCAGGTCTCATTTGTTAATTTTTGTTTCCCTAGGCTGAGGAAATAGAAACCAAAAAATATTGCTAACATTAATGTCAGAGGGTCTACTGCATATGTTTTCTTCTAGTTTTACAGCTTTAGGTCTGACGTTGAAGGTTTTAATCCATTTTTAATTTATTTTTGTATAAGGTATAATGTGATGTTCTATTTTTATTCTTTTCAGTGTACCTGTGCGCCTTTCCCAACAATCACTTATTGTAGAGACTGCCTTTTTCACATTGTATATTCCTGCCTCCTTTGTCATACATTTAGTTCAGTTCAGTTCAGTCGCTCAGTTGTGTCCGACTCTTTGCAACCCCATGAATCACAGCACGCCAGGCCTCCCTGTCCATCACCAACTCCCAGAGTTCACTCAAACTCATGTCCATTGAGTCAGTGGTGCCATCCAGCCATCTCATCCTCTGTCGTCCCCTTCTCCTCCTGCCCCCAATCCCTCCCAGCATCAGTCTTTTCCAATGAGTCAACTCTTCACATGAGGTGGCCAAAGTACTGGAATTTCAGCTTTAGCATCATTCCTTCCAAAGAACTCCCAGGGCTGATCTCCTTTAGAATGGACTGGTTGGATCTCCTTGCAGTCCAAGGGACTCTCAAGAGTCTTCTCCAACACCACAGTTCAGAGTACATCATGAGAAATGCTGGGCTGGAAGAAGCACAAGCTGAAATCAGGATTGCCGGGAGACATACCAATAACCTCAGATAAGCAGATGACACCACCCTTATGGCAGAAAGTGAAGAGGAACTAAAAAGCCTCTTGATGAAAGTGAAAGTGGAGAGTGAAAAAGTTGGCTTAAAGCTCAACATTCAGAAAACGAATATCATGGCATCCGGTCCCATCACTTCATGGGAAATAGATGGGGAAACAGTGAAAACAGTGTCAGACTTTATTTTGGGGGCTCCAAAATCACTGCAGATGGTGATTGCGGCCATGAAATTAAAAGACGCTTACTCCTTGGAAGGAAAGTTATGACCAAACTAGATAGCATATTCAAAATCAGAGACATTACTTTGCCAACAAAGGTTCCGTCTAGTCAAGGCTATGGTTTTACCAGTGGTCATGTATGGATGTGAAAGTTGGACTGTGAAGAAAGCTGAGTGCCAAAGAATTGATGAATTAACCATAAATGTGTGGGTTTATTTTGGGGCTCTCTATTCTGTTCCATTGACTCTGTCTTTGTTTTGTGCTAGTGCCATACTGTTTTTTTTTTTTTTAATTATGTATTTATTTTTGGCTTTTCTGGGTCCTTGTTGTAGTGCATGGGCTTTTCATGCACGGGCTCTTCATTGTTGTGCATGGGCTTTCTCTAGTTGCAATGAACAGGGACTACTCTCTAGTTGCTGTGTATAGACTTCTTCTCATTGAAGTGGCTTCTGTGATTGTGGAGCACGGAGGCTTCAGTAGGTTGCAGCATGCAGGCTTAGTAATTGTGGTGCATGGGCTTAGCTGTTCCGTGGCATGTGGGATCTTAGTTCCCAGACTAGGGATTGAAAAAAATGTCCCCTGCCTTGGTAGGTAGATTCTTTTATTTTTTATTTATTTGTCTTTGCCAAGTCCTAGTGCAGCATGCAAACTCTTGGTTGCAGCATGTGGGATCTAATTCCTGGGCCCACTGCATTGGGAGCTCAGAATCTTAACCAATGGACCACCAGGAGTCCCAGCAGGTAGATTCTTAATCACTGTAGTACCAGGAAAGTCCTCGTGCTGTTTTGATTATGGTAGCTTTGTAGTATAGTTGGAAGTCATGAAGTATGACACGTCCACTTCTGTTCCTCTTTCTCAAGATTGCTTTAGCTATTTGGGATCTTTTGTGGTTCCATACAAATTTTAGTATTTTTTGTTCTAGTTCTGTGAAAAATATCATGGGTATTTGGATAGGAATTGCATTGAATCTATAGATTGCACTGAGTAGTATGGACGTTTTGACAATATTAATTCTTCCAATCCATGAATATGGTATATCTTTCCATGTATTTGTATTATCTTCAATTTTTTTCATCAGTGTCTTACAGTTTTCAGAATACAGGTCTTTCACTTCATTGTTAGATTATTCCTAGGTATTTTATTCTTTTTGATTTGAGTGTAAGTGGGATGGTTTTCTTGATTTCATGTTCTGATAGTTCATAATTGGTATATAAAAATATACATCTGGTCCTGGACTTTTGTTGGGGGTTTTTAATCACAGATTCAATTTCAGTACTTGTAATTGGTCTGTTCAGATTTTCTATTCCTTCCTAGTTCAGTCTTGAGAGATTGTACCTTTCTAAGTATTTGTCCATTTCTTTTAGGTTGTCTGTTTTATTGGCATATTGTTTTTCGTAGTTGTTTTATGATCTTTGTATTTCTATGATGTCAGTTGTAACTTCTTTTTTATTTCTGATTTTATTGATTTTGATCCTCTTCCTTGTTTTTTTATGAGTCTGGTTAAAGCATTATCAATTGTGTTTCTCTTTTCCAAGAACCAGCTTTTAGTTTCATTGATCTTCTCTATTGTATATTGAGTCTCTATTTCATTTATTTCTGCTCTGTTTTTTATGATTCATTCTTATGATTCATTTCCTTCTACTAATTTTGAATTTCGTTTGTTCTTTTTTCCATATATCCCATATGTATAGGTTGTTTATTTGAGATTTTTCTTATTTCCTGAGGTAAGCTTGTATTGCTGGGCTTCCCAGGTAGATCAGTGGTAAAGAAACTGTCTGCTAATGCAGGAAATTTAATTGTTCTGTTCTTCTTGATTTGATCCCTTCATTATTAGGTAGTAAGAGTCTTTGTCGCTTGTAACACTCTCCATTTTAAAGCCATTTGTCTGATATAAATACTACTACTCTGGCTTTCTTTTGATCTCCATTTGCATGGAATACCTTTTCCCATATTTTTCCTGATTCACTCTTATAAGATTTTATGTTTCTAGGAATGTATCCATTTCTTGTAGATGGCCCAATTTGTTGGCATATAACTGTTTGTAGTCTTCTCTGATGATTGTACTTATATGATACCAATTGTAACTACTTTGTCATTTCTAATTTTATCCATTTTGATTCCTCTCTTTTTTCTTGATGAGTCTGGCTAAAGATCTATCAATATTTTTTTCAAAAACAAACTCTTAATTTCACTGTTCTTTTCTATTGTTTTTAGTCTCTATTTCATTTCTTTCTTCTCTGACCTTTATTACGTCCTTCTTTCTACTAACTTAGGCCCATGTTTGTTCTTTTTCTAGTTCCTTTAGTTAGAAAGTTAGGTTGTCTATTTGGAATTTTTTATTTCTTGAGGTGGTGATGAATCACTATAAACTTTCCTCTTAGAACTGCTTTTGCTGTAGTCCATAGATTCTGTAGGGTTGTGTTTCTATTTTTGTTCATCTTAAGATATTTTTATTTCCTCTTTGATTTCTTTGTTGACCCATTAGGTTTTTAGTAGCATGTTGTTTAATCTACTCATCTGTGTTTTTCCAGTTTCTTCCTGTAACTGGTTTCTAGTTTTATACTATTGTGGTTGGAAAAGATGCTTGATATGATTTCAGTCTTATTAAATTTATGAAGACTTGTTTTGTGGCCTAGCATGTGATTTATCCTAGAAAAGGTTATTTGCACATTTGAGATTATTAATCTTCTGTTTTTAATGGAATATTCTGTAGATATTTATTAAGTCCATCTGATATAATGTGTTACTTAAAGCCACTGTTTCCTTATTGATTTTCTGTCTGGATGATATAGCCATTGATGTGAGTGGGGTATTAATGTCCCTTACTATCTTGTAATACTGTCAATTTCTCCCTTTATGTCTGATAATATTTGCTTTATATATTTAGGTGCTTCTGTGTTAGGTACATATGTGTTTACAAATGTTATATATCCTCTTCTTGGGTTTACCCCTTTTCATTATATAAGTGCCCTTCTTTGTCTTTGGCTTCAGACTTCCCTTTAAAGTCTGTGTTGTCTGATATGTATATTGCTAACCCAGGTTTCTTTTCATCTACATGGAATATCCTTTTCCATCTCTTCATTTTCAGTATGTGTGACTCTTTATTCTGAAGTGACTCTCTTGTAGATAGCATACAGATGGTGCTTAGTTTTTAACCCATTCAGTCACCCTATGTCTTTCTTCTGGCGCATTTAGTCCATTTACATTTAAAGTGATCATTCACAGTTATGTACTTATTGCCATTTTGCTGCTTGTTTTCTGGTTGTTTTTATAGTTTTCCTTTTTGTCTTTTAGCATCTATCCTTGATTTTCTTTAGTGTTATGTTTGGATTCCTTTCCCTTTGTATTTTTGTGTGTATCTGTTGTTCGTTTATGGTTTGTAGTTTCCAATATATATATATATATACATACACACACACACACGCACACACACACACACACACACACACACATATATATACTTTTTATTCTACATTTTATTATTTCCCTGTGAAGTTTCATTTTGATGTCTATTTTACAGCATTAACTGTTTAAGTTATATTTGATGTTTATTTTACAACTTTTGTCTTTTAATCTTCATATTAGTTCTTTTAAATAGTTGATCCACTGCCTTTACTATATATTTACCTTTATCCATAAGATTTTTTTCCTCATATATATTATTTTTTTATTATGGCCTTCTTTTTTTCACTTGGAAAAGTCCCTTTGACAGTTCTTGTAAGGCTGGCTTACTAGTGATGAATTTTTAAATTTTTTTCTTCTTGGGAAACTCTTTGGTGCTCTTTCAATTCTGAATGATAACATTGCCAGGTTATAGGTATTTTTCTTTCAGCACTTTAAATACATCATGCCACTCGTTTCTGGCCTGCAAATTTCTTCTGAAAAATCAACTTGTAGGCAGCTCTTTGTCTTTTCTTGTTGCCTTTAAAATTCGCTCTGTATCTTTAACTCCTGCCATTTTAATTATTGTATGCCTTAGTGTGTATCTCTTTGAGTTCATTTTGTTTGGGACTTTATGTGCTTCCTGGATCTGGATATCTGATTCCTTCTTCAGGTGGAGGAAATTTTCAGCCATTGTTTAATCAAATACATTTTCCCCCTTCCTGTCTCTTTTCACCTTCTGGGACCCCTAATAATGCAAATATTTGTATACTTGTCTCAGAAGTCCTCTAAACTATCCTTATTTCTTAAAATTATTTTTTCTTCTTGCTATTCTAATTGGGTGATTTACACAATTCTGTCTTCCAAGTTCTTCTGTTACCACCCAATCTACCACTGATATCCTCTAGTGTATTAATTCAGAAAGGCAATGGCACCCCACTACAGTACTCTTGCCTGGAAAATCCCATGGATGGAGGAGCCTGAAGTCTGCAGTCCATGGGGTCGCTGAGGGTCGGGCACGACTGAATGACTTCACTTTCACTTTTCACTTTCATGCATTGGAGAAGGAAATGGCAACCCACTCCAGTGTTCTTGCCTGGAGAATCCCAGGGACGGGGGAGCCTGGTGGGCTGCCGTCTATGGGGTCACACAGAGTCGGACACGACTGAAGTGACTTAGCGGCAGCAGCAGCAGTGTATTAATTGCTCAAATAAATTACACTCAGTGTGTTGAAATTTTAATAATTCCATGCCGAGATGACCAGAGAGGAACACAGGTCAATATGATTATCAAGTAATTGCTTCATTTTTCCCAGAACATAAGAAATTTTTATTCCTGGAATACATAGCAATTTAAGGAACATTACCCCAAAGTGTGAGAGATGATAAGGCACTCTTGATATTTCAAAATAAGGTGCACCACACTCATTAGGATGGTTGTTCTCAAAAACAGAAAATAACAAGTACTGGTGAGGATGTAGAGAAATTAGAACTCTTGTACTTGTAGGAAAGTAAAATGGCACAGCTGCTATAGAAAACACTATGGTGGTTCCTCAAAAAATTAAACATAGAATTCCCATGGGACCCAGAAATTCTACTTCTGAATATATACCCAAAAGAACTGAAATTAGGGAACCATGCATTCACACACCCAAGTGCAAGGCAGCATTATTCACAGAAGCCAAAATGTGGAAATGAAACAACCCAAGTGTCCATCACTGGTCAATGCTTAAACCAAATATATTATATACACACAGTGGATTATTATTCAGCCTTTAAAGGGAGGAATTTCTGATATATGCTACAATATGGATAGATTCTGAAGACATTATGCTATTGAAACAAGCCAGTCACAAAAGGACAAATACTGTATGATTCCACTTATATGAGGCAACTAGTGTAATCAAATTCACAAAGACAGAAATTTTGTGAATGCTGTTGTCAGGGATTAGGGGGAGGAAGGTATGGGGGGTTATTGTATAAAGGCACAGAGTTTCAGTGTGGAAAGACAAGAAAGCTTTGGAAATGGATGGTGGTGATGGTTCACAACAATCTGAATGTAGTCAATGCCACTGAACTGTACACTTAAAAATGGTTAAAATGGAAATTTTTATGTTATGTATAATTTCCACAATAAAAATGTATAAAATCCTGTTAACTATGCATATTGCAATATGCATTCATACTTTAAAAATTTATAAACATAAAACTTTAATTTTGCTTTTTCCCATGGTTAGTGGTGATAGTGCCTTACATTTTACAAGTACAAGAGGAAACATAGCATAAATTAAATCATCAAGAAAATCTGAAGATTTGGTAGTTGCATATATACTACAGTAATTTTAAGATAAGTTTAGCCAAAGATGTTTTTATTGAAATAAATAGCTAGTCAAAAGCCTAAAAATGCATACCAGTTTTTCAAACCAAATAAATACCAGAAATATATTAAGGATAAGTCTATATATTCTAAGAAATACATGCACTACCTAATAATTAAAGCACTTGCAAAGGTATGATTTAAATACTAAACAATATTGTTTTTCCTAAAATTGAATCATATCAGAGTAATATGTAATCACCTGGTTAAAAAAAAAAAAACAAAAACACATTTCTAGCTACTAGAATTCTTTTGTTGATATATTCAGGAGGTTACTTAGGCAGAAAACTGTTCCTTGAAATGTCAGTTCAGTTCAGTCGCTCAGTTGTGTCCGACTCTTTGCAACCCCATGGACGGCAGCACACCAGGCTTTCCTGTCCATCACCAACTCCCACTACTCAAACTCATGTCCATTGAGTCAGTGATGCCATCCAACCATCTCAACCTCTGTCGTCCCCTTCTCCTCCTGCTTTCAATCTTTCCCAGTGTTAGGGTCTTTTCCAGTGAGTCAGTTCTTCATATCAGGTGGCCAAATTATTGGAGTTTCAGCTTCAGCATCAGTCCTTCCAATGAATATTCAGGACTGATTTCCATTAGGATGGACTGGTTGGATCTCCTTGAAGTCCAAGGGACTCTCAAGAGTCTTCTCCAATACCACAGTTCAAAAGCATCAATTCTTTGGCACTCAGCTTTCTTTATAGTCCAACTCTCACATCCATTCATGACTACTGGAAAAACCATAGCTTTGACTAGACGGACCTTTGTTGGCTAAGTAATGTCTCCACTTTTTAATATGCTGTCTAGGTTGGTCATAACTTTCCTTCCAAGGAGTAAGCATCTTTTAATTTCATGGCTGCAATCACCATCTGCAGTGATTTTGGAGCCCCAAAAAATAAAGTCAGCCACTGTTTCCACTGTTTCCCCATCTATTTGCCACGAAGTGACAGGACCAGATGCCATGCTCTTAGTTTTCTGAATGTTGGGCTTTAAGCTAACTTTTTCACTCTCCTCTTTCACCTTCATCAAGAGGCTCTTTAGTTCTTCACTTTCTGCCACCACATAAGGGTGGTATCATCTGCATATCTGAGGTTATTGAATTTTTCCTGGCAATCTTGATTTCAGCTTGTGCTTTATCCAGCCCAGAATTTACATGATATACTCTGCATATAAGTTAAATAAGCAGGGTGACAATATACAGGGTGAAATGTCAGCACCCCCTCAAATACTAGCACCCTGGAAAAACATCCTGGAACTACATGTAGACTTGGTATTTGATTATGTGACATCAGGGGTGAAAAATTAAGACTAAAAAGACAGCTGGGGGAGAACTAAGGAAAAGACATTTACATACCTTGTAAACATCCACAGAAACTCAACGAATTTCATTTTTCTCTTCTAGGTACCATAACCTCTTGGGTAGTGATTTTTATTCTGCCTATCAACAGTGCTTTGAACCCGATTCTCTATACTCTTACCACAAGACCATTCAAAGAAATGATCCATCAGTTTTGGTATAACTACAGACAGAGAAGATCTATAGACAGCAAAGGAAGTCAGAAGACATATGCTCCGTCATTCATCTGGGTAGAAATGTGGCCCATGCAGGAGATGCCTTCTGAGTTAATGGAGCCAGTTCTTTTCGCAGATTCCTCTGAATTATCACTTATTTCTCAATCAACTAAACTCAACTCCTATTCATAATTGGTGGATACCAATTCTAAACAGAGAATACTGTGAGATGTTTCATGATGGATTTATGAGTATAAACTAAATGCCACAAAATAATTTATAATAATGGCTAAAATCAATTTGCTTAGAAGGACATGAGGTTATTTGGGAGAAAACAAAATGACTGATGCCCGTGTAAAGGGAAATAAATTATATTGATAATATGTATGTATTAGTACATATTTTGGATAGGAAATTAAGAGAAATATATTTCAGAGAGATTCATTTGTTCTATTAGCATGCATTTACAGAGTACCCACTATGTGCATGGCACTGTGGTAAATTCCTGGGAGCAGATAGTAAAAAAATCTTGCAATGTTAAATTGTATAACTACAAGAATATATTAATACAAAGACCACCTGCAACTTTTAGTGTAAGGTACAGCTTTGCCTGTCTTGAAACATAAGGATCATGGACACTTTTAAATAAAAGTTTAGTGTTTTCTAATAATCAATATATTAACATCAGAGAAAATGTCTCATTATTTGCAAAACACAGATATTTTGTTTTAAGAACTCATTTGACCTCTCTTCAAGTCTTCATACACTTGAGAGGCAATACACATTTATTCTTATGGAAAAAAAAAGATGCTCTTATAGTAACTCAAAACAGCACCTTTCTGTCAATTTCCTGCCCAGTTGTCTTTTTGCTTTAAATGAGCACCATTATATGAGATTGTAAAAAGGTGATAAAAGTATTGCAAAGGAATGAATCAGAAAAGCTAGAATGAGATAAGTGGAATAGAACTGAGAGTACAGAAATAAAACCCTCGTATTTACAGTCAGTTGATGTTAACAGATATGCTAAGATAATCAAATGGGGAAAGAACAGTCTTATCAATAGATTCCAGTACAACTGGATGTTACCATGCAAAAGAATGAATTTGGACCCCTACTTTATACTATATATAAAAATTTACTCAAAACAGATCAATGATATAAACATAACATACATCACTTAGAAGAAAATATATGGGAAATCTTCAAAACCTTGGATTTGACAGTGGATTTTTAGATATAACATGAAAAGCATGAGTAAGAAAAGGAAAAAATGGATAAACTGGACTTCACCTGAATCAAAAACTTTTATGCATCAAAGAACATAAACAAACACAATGAAAAGACAACCTTCCAGAATGAAAGGACATTGTTACAAATCATATGTCTGAGAAGGGTGTAATGTCCAAAATATATAAAGAACTCTTACAACTCAACAAAAGACAAGCTACTCAATTTTTCAAATGGTCAAAGGACTTAAACAGATATTTCTTCAAAGGAGATATACAAATGGCCAATAAGCATGTCCAGTATCACTAACCATTAGGAAAATACAAATCAAAACCACTATAAGATAACACTGGGCCTACTGCTACTGCTAAGTTGCTTCAGTCGTGTCTGACTCTGTGTGACCCCATAGACGGCAGCCCACCAGGCTATCCTGTCCCTGGGATTCTCCAGGCAAGAACACTGGAGTGGGTTGCCATTTCCTTCTCCAATGTATGAAAGTGAAAAGTGAAAGTGAAGTCGCTCAGTCATGTCCGACCCTTAGCAACCCCATGGACTGCAGCCTACCAGGCTCCGCCGTCCATGGGATTTTCCAAGCAAGAGTACTGGAGTGGGGTGCCACTGCCTTCTCTGACTAGGCCTACTAGGGGGTTACAATTTTTTTTTAAAAAATGGAAAATAACAAGCACTGGCAAGGATATGGTGACTGAAACCTTTCTACATTGCTGGTTTTGTTTGTGCATGCATGCTCAGTCATGTCCGACTCTTTGTGACCCTATGAACTATAGCCTGCCAGGCTCCTCTGTCCATGGAATTCTCCAGGCAACACTACTAGAGTGGGTCGCCATGCCCTCCTCCAGGGGATCTTCCTGACCCAGGGGTCGAACCTGCATTTCCTGAGTCTCTTGAATTGCAGGCAGATTTTGTACCCACTGAGCCACCTGGTGGCTGTCTGGGGAGGGCTTGCAAATAGCTGTGAAAAGAAGAGAAGCGAAAAGCAAAGGAGAAAAGGAGAGATATAAGCAGCTGAATGCAGAGTTCCAAAGAATAGCAAGAAGAGATAAGAAAGCCTTCCTCAGTGATCAATGCAAAGAAATAGAGGAAAACAACAGAATGGGAAAGACTAGAGATCTCTTCAGGAAAATTAGAGATACCAAGGGAACATTTCATGCAGAGATGGGCACAATAAAGGACAGAAATGATATGGACCTAACAGAAGCAGAAGATATTAAGAAGAGATGGCAAGAATACACAGAAGAACTATACAAAAAAGATCTTCACGACCCAGATAATCACGATGGTATGATCACTGACCTAGAGCCAGACATCCTGGAATGTGAAGTCAAGTGGGCCTTAGAAAGAATCACTATGAACAAAGCTAGTGGAGATGATGGAATTCCAGTTGAGCTATTTCAAATCCTGAAAGATGATGCTGTGAAAGTGCTGCACTCAATATGCCAGCAAATTTGGAAAACAGCAGTGGCCACAGGACTGGAAAAGGTCCGTTTTCATTCCAATCTCAAAGAAAGGCAATGCCAAAGAATGCTCAAACTACCGCACAATTGCACTCATCTCACACGCTAGTAAAGTAATGCTCAAAATTCTCCAAGCCTGGCTTCAGCAATATGTGAAACCGTGAATTTCCTGATGTTCAAGCTGCGTTTAGAAAAGACAGAGGAACCAGAGATCCAATTGCCAACATCCGCTGGATCATGGAAAAAGCAAGAGAGTTCCAGAAAAATATCTATTTCTGCTTTATTGACTATGCCAAAGCCTTTGACTGTGTGGATCACAAGAAACTGTGGAAAATTCTGAAAGAGATGGGAATACCAGACCACCTGACCTGCCTCTTGAGAAATCTGTATACAGGTCAGGAAGCAACAGTTAGAACTGGACATGGAACAACAGACTGGTTCCAAATAGGAAAAGGAGTACGTCAAGGCTGTATATTGTCACCCTGCTATTTAACTTATATGCAGAGTACATCATGAGAAACGTTGGACTGGAAGAAACACAAGCTGGAATCAAGATTGCCGGGAGAAATATCAATAACCTCAGATATGCAGATGACACACCCTTATGGCAGAAAGTGAAGAGGAACTAAAAAGCCTCTTGATGAAAGTGAAAGTGGAGAGCGAAAAAGTTGGCTTAAAGCTCAACATTCAGAAAACGAAGATCATGGCATCCGGTCCCATCACTTCATGGGAAATAGATGGGGAAACAGGGGAAACAGTGTCAGATTTTATTTTTGGGGGCTCCAAAATCACTGCAGATGGTGATTGCAGCCATGAAATTAAAAGACGCTTCCTCCTTGGAAGGAAAGTTATGACCAACCTAGACAGCATATTCAAAAGCAGAGACATGACTTTGCCAACAAAGGTTCGTCTAGTCAAGGCTGTGGTTTTTCCTGTGGTCATGTATGGATGTGAGAGTTGGACTGTGAAGAAGGCTGAGCACCGAAGAATTGATGCTTTTGAACTGTGGTGTTGGAGAAGACTCTTGAGAGTCCCTTGGACTGCAAGGAGATCCAACCAGTCCAATCTGAAGACCAGCCCTGGGTGTTCTTTGGAAGGAATGATGCTAAAGCTGAAACTCCAGTACTCTGGCCACCTCATGCAAAGAGTTGACTCACTGGAAAAGACTCTGATGCTGGGAGGGATTGGGGGCAGGAGGAGAAGGGGACGACAGAGGATGAGATGGCTGGACGGCATCACTGACTCGATGGACGTGAGTCTGGGTGAACTCTGGGAGTTGGTGATGGACAGGGAGGCCTGGCGTGCTGCGATTCATGGGGTCGCAAAGAGTTAGAGACGACTGAGTGATTGAACTGACTGACTGAGCCACCTGGGAAGCCCCTACATTGCTGGTGGGAATATAAAATGATGCAGTCACTGTAGAAAACCATTTGGTTGTTCTATAAAAGTTTATCATAGAATTCTCATGTGATACAGCAATTTCACTCTTGGGTATAAACCCAAAAGAAAACAGGATTCAGATACTTGTTTGAAAATACTCATCATAGCATTATTCATAGTTGCAAAAAGATAGAAGCAACCCAAGTGCCCAACAACTGATGAACAGATAACAAAATGTGGTGTACACACACAATGGAATATTATTCAACCACAAAAAGGAATGAATTCTGACATATGCTAGAACATAATGAATGTGAAATAAGCCAGACACATAAAGTTGAAATAACTATATGATTCCACTTACATGAAATACCTAGAATAAGCAAATTCAGACAGAAAGTAGATCAGAGGTTACCAGGGTAGAGGGGTTGGAGAGATGATACCTGAAAAGTACAGGGTAACTTCTTGGGCGAAAACAAGTTCTAAGGGCTTCCCTGGTGGTCCAGTGGTTAAGAATCCACCTGCCAATGCAGGGGACATGGATTTGATCCCTGCTTATGGCAGAGAGTGAAGAGGAGCTAAAGAGCCTCTTAATGAAAGTGAAAGAGGAGAGTGAAAAGGTTGGCTTAAAGCTCAACATTCAGAAAACTAAGATCATGGCATCTGGTCCCATCATTTCATGGGAAGTAGATGGGGAAACAGTGGAAGCAGTGTCAGACTTTATTTTTTGGGGCTCCAAAGTCACTGCAGATGGTGACTGCAGCCATGAAATTAAAAGACTCTTACTCCTTGGAAGGAAAGTTATGACAAACCTAGATAGCGTATTCAAAAGCAGAGATATTACTTAGCCAACAAAGGTCTGTCTAGTCAAGGCTATGGTTTTTCCAATGGTCATGTATGGATGTGAGAGTTGGACTGTGAAGAAAGCTGAGTGCCAAAGAATTGATGCTTTTGAACTGTGGTGTTGGAGAAGACTCTTTTGAGAGTCCCTTGGACTGCAAGGAGATCCAACCAGTCCATTCTGAAGGAGATCAGCCCTGGGTGTTCATTGGAAGGAATGATGCTAAAGCTGAAACTCCAGTACTTTGGCCCCTCATGTGAAGAGTTGACTCATTGGAAAAGACTCTGATGTTGAGAGGGATTGGGGGCAGAAGGAGAAGGGGACGACAGAGGATGAGATGGCTGGACGGCATCACTGATTCGATGGACGTGAGTCTGAGTGAACTCCAGGAGTTGGTGTTGGACAGGGAGGCCTGGCGTGCTGTGATTCATAGGGTCACAGAGTCGGACACAACTGAGCAACTGAACTGAACTGAAATGGGAAGACCCCACAGGTTGTGGGGCAACTAAGCCTGTATGTCATCATTACTGAAGCCAGGTCTGAGTCCTTTCTGTTCTTATATGCTGCTGCTGCTAAGTTGCTTCAGTTGTGTCCAACTCTATGCGACCTCACAGACAGCAGCCCACCAGGCTCCTCCATCCATGGAATTCTCTAGGCAAGAATACTAGAGTGGGTTGCCATTGCCTTCTCCATTCTTACATGAAATAATACATTTTTTACATGAAGAATGTCGTACTTTCAACAAAAATATATATATTTACATATGCAAAGAGATTTATTACAAAGAATTGGCTCATGAGATTATGGAGACTGGCAAGTCCAAAAACCTGCAAAGCCAATATCCCAGTTCAAGTCCAAAAGCCAGAAGCTACTGTAGAACCAGGAAAAGCCAATGGCCCAGTTCAAAGGTCATCAGGCAGGAAGGTCCATGGTTCTACTGATTGCATGAGGCCCACCCACATTATGGAGGGCAATCTGTTTTATTCAGTCTACTAACTGAATTGTTAATCTCATCCAAAAACACCTTCACACAAATACCCTTAATGTTTGACAAAACATATGGGTACCCTGTGATCCAGTCAAGTTGACACATAAACTATCACATATGGGGAAACTAAGTAAAATCACAGCCTTGAATATTAATAAGGTTAACCAAGAGATAGGTAGCAAGGCATAGTATAGACAAGCATATTGGTTTTGGTGTTGGAGACCCTCAGGCAAATTATTTCACTTCAGCCTGTTTTCTATAGATAGGAATAATATCACTTTCCTCAAAGAGCTAATATGGTTACATGAAATAATGTTTATAAACCTAACATTGTTTGGCATGTATTTCATGCTCAGAATTTTTGAAACTAAACACACTATTTTAATATTAAAAATTCCATTTTACTGACATCATCCTCTTGAGGCTCTTAAAAGTCTACATCAGTCCAGAACATTAAGTTGTCCTCTGAGGTTTATGTAGATCTGGCAATGAACTACTAAGTTTTAAAATTTTTTGTCTTTAAGTAAGACAAAATGTTTACGTTTTGACCTCCTTCCCCATCTCTCCCATGAAGCGGAGCAAAAAGAAATATAAAAAGGGATGATTTTTTTTAAGTCACTCTTGAAAATAAGATGAGCTTCTCTGTGGACTACACATGGCAACAGAAACTGAGCAGAGCTGAGCTCTGGGCCTGTGGACTCCAAACAATGGCAGCTATGAGTTTTGCAAGAGGAATTAAGTGTCCTCAGAAGGCTCACTGCCTAAAATTGGGGGTTAACCCAAGCAAATGGCAATTAAATAAAATTAAAAATCAATTAACATGATTTTTCTACCTTAGAAAAACATATGTTGGGGGGTGGGGCAGGCAGGGAGAGGAACTCACACACACGAAGACCAAAGTAGTACAGATCACATTTATGATACAGCTAAACCAGGGGGAGTTACAGAGAATCTTGGCACGAGATGAAGCAAACAGATCAAAAGAATGAATGCAGAACTCAGACCAAGTCATTTGTATGGTAACTGAATGACATATAGCATCTGAAACATGGTATTTGGAGGAACAGCTATACACATACAAAAATAAATAAAACAAAACCCAAGAACTAAACCACAAGCCAAAAGAAATTCAGGTGGACTAAACATCTAAACACTAAAAACACTAAAAACTTTTTTTAAACTTTTGGAAAGATGTACAGGAGAGTATCTCTATAACATCTGCTAGACAAGACTCAGAAAACACTATTATGAAAGACTGGTGAGATTACATTAAAATTAAAAATGTTTATTTAAGAAGACTCTATAATCAAATACAAGGATACACCATAGACTTCAAGACAGTTGAAACATACATAACAGAGCATTATGTAGTATCGAAAATATGTAATAGCTGTAAATCCATACGGAAAAGACAAAACATAACAGAAAAACGGGCAAAAGGTATTGCCTGCGAAATCATACCGCATTTCCTCAGTGTCCTGTACTTACAGGAGGCAGCGCTATTCAGTGTGGGGGACTATCTATAAGAAAGGAATATCAGAAGAAGACCACTGGGGCCCTCTGGAGGCTGGTTACTACACACACAAAATAGTATTTTTTTTTATTTGACATACAGTCAATATTATTAGTTTCAAGATAGTACTTTGTAGTGTTTTGATAACACATATGTGTATTAAAAACATAAAAACACAAACTAGAATATTTAATCCCTCTAGGACAGAGGTTATCTCTGGGGAGAAAGGGATGGAATCAAAAGGTAATAAAATAAGTTTCAAATGCATCTAACACTTACATATTAATATGTTCATAGATCTAAAGAAAACATAACCAAATGCTAACATTTATTAAATCTGCATGATGGAAATATACGGGTGTTCTTTAAGTGATTCACCTTTCCTCTTAAGTTTGAAATATTTCAACAAAGTTTTAAAATAATGAACCTGAAGAAATGAAAATAACATTTGCTTTGAACAAGCTTATTTTTATAGATTTTACAAATTGCAATTTTCATGACACATAAAAAATATTTTTCTAACATCAAAATAAGCATCTCTTTGGTATAGCAACACACCACAAGTGTTATCTTTAACATAAAAAATTAATCAAGAACTGTGACTTAATATGTTAAATAAAACTATCCTTTGCCCATCCATGTGTCCCCTTTCACAGGCCCATTGTGGGGCTTGGAAGTGTAGTTCTGTGCATACCTCCACAGCTACAAGAATTAAGATGCTGCATCAGATATGTCCAGAAGTCACACAACAGAGAATTAGTTGGCTTAATCATCGATACATATGACACAAACTCACCAAAAGAGAGAGAGCACGTGTGCACAACATATGATATGAGACGTAAAACAGAGCATTGTCATGAAGATCAAATAATATGAAAATAATTACATCATTTAAATTTGATGCATTTTTTTAAAAGTACTTGTTTAGAATTATTACATTCAGAATTTAAAATTATTACCTGCCAAGCTCCAAAAGTAGTAATTCAAAGCCATAATTTTGATAAGGCACTTTAAGGAGAACAATTAAACATACAAAACAGTG
Source organism: Bos taurus (assembly GCF_002263795.3). Classification (NCBI taxonomy): domain Eukaryota; kingdom Metazoa; phylum Chordata; class Mammalia; order Artiodactyla; family Bovidae; genus Bos; species Bos taurus. The sequence goes on along the minus strand of NC_037344.1, from coordinate 40,339,962 downwards.
AATATAAGAAATATCCATAAAAGCAGTTAACCTCAGAAATAGAGGGGGAAAAAATATGTATTTTTTTCAAGATAGGCTTCAGTAAAAGTTTTTTTGAAAAGCATCACAGAGGGGCGAAAAATATTTATCATATATTTTTAAAAGTTGTTATCAAAGTTCAAATTCCTGTTTAAAAAAAAAAGATAACATTTTCCTTCAAGTCAGTGAGGTTCTGACTCAAATACTTTTTCAAGAAACAATTAACATCGTTATGCTAAAATTAAGAAGAAAAAGCAGCTTTTAATTATGCTGTCAACTCTTATTTAACAAACATCTAGTGACTGTTGTGTAACAGTGTTTTAGGTTGATGGAAATATGTAAGTAAGACACAATCATTGGTTCTAGGGAACTTAGCCCAGTGGAGCTAAATCTAACATTGGTAACATGAAAGTTTACCTTCTTTGGGCCATAAATAAAGCTCAATTTCAAATTCTGCTATTCTTGGCATCTTCTTGCAAATAGAAGAGCATAATGGCCCACCTAGTTTGCTACTGGTAACACTGTGGCATTATTATCTACTGATAACTTTCATAAAAGATTCTTTGAAAGTTCAGAGAACAGAAAGTGTTTAAAGATAAACAAATATGAATCAGCCTCAAAAATAACATCAGCATTCTGTTTACACAAAATGAAAAAAAACAAGAAAAATTTCATCTTCAGTATCCAGAACCGTGTGATTATCCAGTCTCCATGGTACATGTGCAAACACCATAGATGAGGAGGTATGCATTATTACAGTCAAATCAGTTGTCAGGCTTCAAGGAATCATAGCCTTCTTTCAAGAGGTCCCGCCATGTTTTAAGGAAACGTGCATTTTCTGTACATTTGAAAGCAAGCTCTTCCACTTGAGCTGATACTGCAGATGTGGCTTCCAGAAGTTTGGTTAATGAAAATGCTGCCTGAAAGTTAAAAAAAAAAAAAAATCAAATAATGTAAGTTTATTTTTTAAATTCTCTCCCTATTTTATGAACCTGGCTGAAAATAGCTTAGAATCCAATGCCCAAGTTCTTTTCTTTAAAAAGTTAAAAATCTTCAAACTAAGACACGCCAGCTCTTTAGTGGAACCTAAAAAAAATTTCTACATTAAATAAGCTTTGAGGACATATGTCTACTAGAAAGATATACATTATGTATGAGACATGACCAGTCAGCATCTTTTTCGGGTGATAATACACTAGAGTCTCATTTAGCTCAACAAGACGACTTGTGCCCGTTGACACCAAGTACCAGAAGTATTTGAAGGACTTATGATACAGCTCTTACTGATGGGAGGAAGCGACTTGCTCCGCTATTTTTATCTGTTTAACACTGCAGACCATGAAATCGTATGAACCAAAGAACAGACATTCTGAGCTCACAATTAACACCAATAAAAACAACACCCATGCAGAAAACACGGCACTCTTGGTGGAAAACTCATTTCTTGATCAAATGCCTTCTTCACCCACCGTATAAAATAACACTGTTCCTGGGTAACAAACACATCAGCACTGCATTCTACACGCTCACTTGGAACAGCCTGGTTCAGCAAAGATGAAGCTGTGTCAGCATTTCAGCCATCTTTTTAAAACAACAAATACTTGCTGAGGAATGAGAGAATAACGGAGTTCACCCCGCGGTTTGCAATCTGCACAGGAGGATCTCCCGGTTAAGACGACACCCTACAGACTTCATTCACTTGACCTTAAATCGAGAAACCCGACTGTGTGTATGATGGGTGGCTGGGTGGCTGTGAGTGTCCGCGCGCGTCTACAAACTGGAGACTCAACACGAGCAGTTCAGACCAGGAATCCCGGCCATCAGAAGGACGGGTCTTTGTACTGTTAGGGGAAGCAATCTGGACCACGGGGCGGGGACTAACCCATCCTAACTGGGTCCGCTCAGAAGGATAATCGCCTAGCCAGCAGGCTCTGGGCAGGCGGCCAGCTAAACAAGGCGAGGGGGAGGGAGACGGATCAAGTCCCAGCAGAGGAATCCCTGTCTGGCCCTCAGCCCCGCAGACTAGGCAGGGCGGTGGGTTTGTAAACTGCGCCGTTTCGGGTTACAGCGCGAGAGCGGAACCAGACCTCCAGGCACAAAGACCCGGCGCGGGCGCGGCGGGAGAGGGATGCCCTGGACTCCCAACGCGGCTCTTGAATACGTGCGGGACACGGCCCGGACCCGCCGGCCGCACTCACGTCTCCGATCTGCAGCTCCACCTCTTCCAGCGGGTCCACCAGTCGGCCGCTGCTCCTGCTCGGAACCGGCCAGCCCAAAACCCCCGGGGCGCTGGGGGAAGATGCTGAAGACGTGTCTGAAGACGAAGGAGAAGAAGGGGGCGGCGGCGGCGGCGGGGAAACCTGCAGCCCTTCAGGGTTCGCCATGGAGCGGGGCTGGCCGACTGGACCGGACTTGGGAGGCCGAACCAATACCAACCGTCTTTCAACTGCTCGCGCCCAAAGCCCAGCGGGCCCGCCTCCTCTCGGCTCTCCGCCGGGGACCGCGAAGCCGTGTCTCTTTCTCGGGACAGCCAATCAGATGCCAATGAGTTCGCCTGAGGCTGCTCTCCGCTCCAGGGGAAAACCTCCCAACGGGCTCCCAGACTCCGGAGCAGAAGACCACAGCTCCCAAGGTGCCGTGCGCGCCGCTCCGCCTCACCGTCTTGGGACTCTGCGCGCAATTCACCCTGGGATTTGTGGTCCCCCCACCCCTCCCCAACCATTCGGGCGCCTCAGCGCATGCCGGGTGAGACGCCGCTCAGCCTGCCGCCGCGGGCGGCGCTGGGACTTTGAGTCCCTTCCCTTGCCCCTTCGGTCCGTGACCCGGAAGCGCTGCGGGCGTCGCGTCGCATCGCGTCGCGTCGCGTCACTCGTGGCGCCCGCGCACAACAAGACAGGCGGGAGCGTGGTGAAGCTGGAGCGTTCCGCGGAGCAGACAGGTGGTGACTGCTTGCGTCTCGGCGGGCGATGGCGCCCCCAGTGGCTTAGAGGTCCCGCGCCCATACGTCAAGCCCAACCTCCTCCCCCGGCGTCGGCCAGCGTCCTGTCTGCTGTGAACATGCAGGTGCTGCTGGCCAGATTGGCCTGCCCGGGTGAGCGGGGTCGGCGGGCGCGGGTTGACAGGGCAAGGTCGCGGGCCAGTCCGGGCTCGCCTCGCTAGGGAAGAACTCGGGCAAGGGCGCGCGATCAGCGCCAGGTGGATCCTGGTTTCCTCCCCGGGCTTGTCCCTATTGAAAAAGTTGACAACTAGGGCAGAGGTCACGGGCGGAGGAAACTTGTCAACGCGGCTCCCGAGCGGAATCTTCCCCGAACCCTGGTGCCGACCCTCTTCCCAAAGCCCAGATGCTGTCCTAGACTTGGAACAGCCTTGTTGGAAAATGGGTAAATTAGCTATTACACAGGTTTTCTCCTTGGTCCTCTCCTGACTTGGGTCTTGCAGCCGTCCTACTCCTTTCTTAAGAATTTGAACTCTGTTCTGTCACACTGACTTTTATATGGTACCCAAGTCATCAGGTTATCTCTGGAGCCGGGAATTTTTCTGTGTTGTCTAAAATTTACTCTACGGCGTATCGTGTTATGGTTGCCCCTAGAACCATCATGATGACTTGGTAATACCTCATTACCTCCCCTTTCACCTTAAAAAAAGGTAGAATGATGTCGTTGGACGGTTTTTGTTCGTTTTACTTAAAAACAGTTTAAAAAAATTTACTCCAAGATATCTCTCAAAACTGACTTAATGTTTTCCGTAGTTTATTTAAATTAAATTTTGGCTCTAGAATAAACAAGTGTACATATTGCAAATTCACGGATATTATTACGTAAATTTCACAAAAGTAGAATTTTGTCAAATTTGTCTACCATGTATTAAATAATTGGAATTTAAAGTTTCTGTTACTGGTGCATGTTTTACGACACCTAATGTGTAAATACTGTTGACTGAAAAAAAATGCACACCCTAAAAGGTTGAGGATTATGTTTTACTCAGCAGGCACAGGGAGCACTTAGCCCAGGAGACAGCCTCTTAAGAGGGACAGCTCTGAAGAGGTAAGGTAGAAGCCAGGATATATAGGAGTTTTTGCAAAAACAAACAAGTGAAACACACAAAATAGGTAGTTGGAACATCAAAAGATTACTGCTAATTAAAAAATATATATCTCAAGTTAATGAATTTAGAGCTTTTCTGAATTAAATTTAATAATGAGGGACAGATCTGAAGAGGTAAGATAGAAGTCAGGATATATAGGAGTTTTTGCAAAAACAAACAAGTGAAACACACAAAATAGGTAATTGGAACATCAAAAGATTACTGCTAATTAAAAAATATATATCTCAAGTTAATGAATTTAGAGCTTTTCTGTGTATGGGAAGATTTAAAAGTTTGGGCTCATTGAAATCATTCCTTTGATATGCATCTCCACTATCTAGGCCCAGTGTCCTGCTTTTCTCCATCCTGAATCCCTTCAGAGTACATAGTCAGGGACGGCTGCAGTAGCTGAGAACTACTGATACAGCAGGTGATATTCTTTGTCCACAGTGCCTCCTCTAAGTCATAAATTTGACCAACGTTTGGGAGTAATTTCATGACCAGTTTTTGTCCCTTGGTGCTAGGAAGGTTCATTCCTAGATCAGGCGAAGATTCTGTTGATAGGCCACCCAATGTGTTATTTTTGGATCAGGCCCTGTTGATAATCTAAAATTCTCTGGAGTGCCTGTCTCACTAGTTTATTATGATCCAGGAGATGTTTTTCCTTGTCGTTTATTCCCATATCTGAATTGCACTGTTACAATTATTCTGTGTAGAGTTAATCTATATGTAAATTGTCTTAAGACATTAATTTTGTTGGAGGCCTGGTTAAACATTGGATGATGCCAAAGGAAATCTAATGAAATAGAAAGGATATAAGTAATTCAGCTAATAACATTAATAAGGTCATAGTGCAGCAGAGAGAGGGACGAGTCATAAGTAATTTGAATCCAACAAGAGAGCAAATTAAAACAATGATCAGTATAACTAGTTGTGGTCTGGTTGAAATAAGCCATCCAATCCAGAGGAGAACCAGCTGAACAAGCCAAATTTTGGAGGGATCACATAGAGAGAAAGATAATGTTTCATCTTCATTTACAAAGGTATACTTTATCAACTTGTTGTAGGTAAGTGTAAGAGGAAAGGTTTTTCAGTTCAGTGATATGATCTGAAAATTATCAGGAATTTGTATTTGCCAAAAAGTCATTTTTATAAATCTTGAAGATCTTCATTTTACAAAAGTATCAGAGTGAAGCAATGATTGTCTATAAATGACAAAATACTTAAAATGACATGGTTAAAGATCTGATTACAATGCAGTTGACAAGAAACTTGGATATTTCTGTGACAGCATTTTAAGATAATAACTAGAATTATGATTAATAGCATTATATTGATAACAGGGCATACCAGATTTGTGGGAGTTCTTTATTTACTTTAGAATATCTGTATTAATGACATCTAACCTTAGATGGCTTCACCACCGCTTATGTGGCAATGTTTCCCATGTACATTAACATAAATAAACCTAATTAGTTTAATATCTCTCTGCGATATCAGGGTTCCTTTGAAGTATCCCAGAGTTAGTTGAAGGTCAAAAGGACTTTAGTTAGAATTTGCTATTTGGGACGTTTGTCAAATATATCAAAAAGGTTTCAAAACACTGGTCAAGTAGGATCATAGGTCATTGTGAAACAACACTTATTCACTTAACCAAAGTGACAAAATATTTCAAAAGCAAAAACAGATCATTTAGAGGCACAGAAACTCAATCTGTTATCAAAAGCAGGGAAAATTTTGTTCTCTTAACAGAGAGAGGAACCAAGACCAGTCCTACTCCAGCCTACTTTTAATTACAAAATCCATTTACATTATTAAATTTAATCTAATCCTAGCCTGACCATTTTCAAAACTCCTTTTTCAGGGCTCTTTTTCTATAGACCTTCCACAACTTTCTCTATTCTTATTAGTTTGTTCCTTAAGTTTTTTAATCCAGAAATAACTGGCTCTAGGACAAAATCACCCTTACAGTTCCAACAGGTTCATTTCTATTCTTCAATCTTCTTTTGCCGAAAACATATATCCTACTTTGCTTATACACTGAACTACTTCCCTTGATAGTTTTAGTGGCTTTGATTACATGTTATAATGTTAACCCTTAAAAACCTTAATCTTTAGCAGAAACCTAAAAGGAACAAGTGATTATGAACTGTTTGTGAAACCAGCATTTCCCATTTGGGATATTCTATAACTTCTAGAAACATATATCTTCTCATAACATAATTTCTTTATTCTATGTGATATAAGATATGTCCAATAAAGCCAAAGATCTTTGGTTTCCCTCTTGTGAGGAAACAAAAGTAGGTCAATTCAGACCTGTTTAGCAATTAATGTTCCAGTATTTTATCTTATTTGAAATGACCTGGATATTCAAGGAATTACCATCATTTAACTTATCAAAATTCAAATTACCAAAAATCTGAAGAAACTATTTTAAGATAAACATACCCAAAACAAAAGAATTCCTAAAGAGTTCACCAGAAAACTTTTATCTCATTTACCTTTATTGATTAACTTAAAGTCATATCAAATTAATTTTTTTTTCACATTGACAAACTCTATAACAGAAATGACATGAACTTACTGACCTTCAGTAAACTTAGGTACAATAAAAGTAAGACATGTCTGTATTGACTAAACCAATGAGCTTAATATAACTTTAATATCAGATGTTAATTTAATATTGAATATTTTCTAGACCATGTGAACCCCAAATTCCCTCCAACAAGTTGCTTTTATATTTAGAAATATTTAGTTTGTAAACACTTACTTTAAGTCAATTAAATAGACCTCTTTTTTTTTTTTTTTTGTTATTAGTGCCACAAGTCATCTTTGGCACCTTTAATATCACTTTTCTTTTTTTTTTTTTTTTAATTTATTTTTTTTAATTTTATTTTATTTTTAAACTTTACATAATTATATTAGTTTTGCCAAATATCGAAATGAATCCGCCACAGACCTCTTTTATAAGTTTAATTTTGTTCATATTTTCCAGAGTCAGAGATATCTCATATGTGATGTACACCCAGACACATAAACAGACAAAACTAGAGATCGCATAGATTCACTCTAAAAACTTAGTTATGAATCAGGTATTGCCATATAAACTCACAAGTTTATAAGTAACAGTTGGAATAAGATAAATTTGTTTGGTCTGATTAATACTTCACTATTTGTGGAAAGGTCTTCAGATTTATATTTGTCCTTGATAAACGCTTAAGGAAGCTAAGAATTAGATTTTGGGTGAGGGAACCTTTCCAACAGTTTGAGTTTTAAAAGGTCTTTTTCCCAGTTTCCCCCCTCCAGTTCAGGTTTTATTTGATTGAGCTAATTAGGCTCAGTCTCAGTTTTTTGGGAGCTGTATTTACATTTCTGATCTGTAGAGACTTGCAAGATATAGTAGCTCCTGATATTAAAAGATTGATTTGTCCATCTATACTTACTATGATTTGCTTTTGTATCAGAGATTTCCAGCTAAACTGAAAATCAAAAAAGAGTCCTGGGTTTTAGAACTTTAGGATTTAATTTGTCATGCCTTCAAAAACTTGTATAATGCATTGACAAAGCCCCTCTTTCTGAGTACATAGGTAAGATCCAGAGCAAAATGTCTATTATTATTTTTTTAGCCTCTGAATATTAGTTCCCAGTTTTTACTTTATATTGTCTTGGCTCAGGTAACCCTATTGGTTTCCTTTCACATGTTTAAATAATATTTCCTGAGGGCCAGATTCATATACCCTGTCTTAGAATACCAAGAAGAGGAAGCCCAGTGAAACATGTCTATCCCACAATATAATTCAGCAAAAGAGATGTAAAACATCTTATATAAAGCCTATTTAAACCGTACCAATTTTTATAAACTTTCATCTCAATTCTGTCAACTTTTGGCTGACAGTTAGAAACCAGTCAATAGGCTTTGGTCTTAAAAGGAATCATAGAAGCTTTCCTTTCTTTTATTCTCCAACCATTTTGACTATTTTGTATAAAAGGTTCTCAGATCCCTAGTGAGGGATTGAGCCAAGGGACACAAGCCCTCTTGTCAGTCTTGTAACTGGTCTAAATGTTGCCCCAGCTAATTGGCAAACTACCACACAATTGCACTCATCTCACATGCTAGTAAAGTAATGCTCAAAATTCTTCAAGCCAGGCTTCAGCAATATGTGAACCATGAACTTCCAGATGTTCAAGCTGGTTTTAGAAAAGGCAGAGGAACCAGAGATCAAATTACCAACATCTGCTGGATCATGGAAAAAGCAAAAGAGTTCCAGAAAAACATCTACTTCTGCTTTATTGACTATGCCAAAGCCTTTGACTGTGTGGATCACAAGAAACTGTGGAAAATTCTGAAAGAGATGGGAATACCAGACCACCATATCTGCCTCTTGAGAAACCTGTATGCAGGTCAGGAAGCAACAGTTAGAACTGGACATGGAACAACAGACTGGTTCCAAATAGGAAAAGGAGTACGTCAAGGCTGTATATTGTCACCCTGCTTATTTAACTTATATGCAGAGTACATCATGAGAAATGCTGAACTGGAAGAAACACAAGCTGGAATCAAGATTGCCGGGAGAAATATCAATAACCTCAGATATGCTGATGACACCACCCTTATGGCAGAAAGTGAAGAGGAACTAAAAAGCCTCTTGATGAAAGTGAAAGACGAGAGTGAAGACGTTGACTTAAAGCTCAACATTCAGAAAACGAAGATCATGGCATCCGGTCCCATCACTTCATGGGAAGTAGATAGGGAAACAGTGGAAACAGTGTCAGACTTTATTTTTGGGGGCTCCAAAATCACTGCAGATGGTGACTGCAGCCATGAAATTAAAAGATGCTTACTCCTTGGAAGGAAAGTTATGACCAACCTAGATAGCATATTCAAAAGCAGAGACATTACTTTGCCAACAAAGGTCCATCTAGTCAAGGCTGTGGTTTTTCCTGTGGTCATGTATGGATGTGAGAGTTGGACTGTGAAGAAGGCTGAGCACCGAAGAATTGATGCTTTTGAACTGTGGTGTTGGAGAAGACTCTTGAGAGTCCCTTGGACTGCAAGGAGATCCAACCATTCCGTTCTGAAGGAGATCAACCCTGGGATTTCTTTGGAAGGAATGATGCTAAAGCTGAAACTCCAGTACTTTGGCCACCTCATGGGAAGAGTTGACTCACTGGAAAAGACTCTGATGCTGGGAGGGATTGGGGGCAGGAGTTGCTCAGTCGTGTCCGACTCTTTGTGACCCCATGAACGCAGCACACCAGGCCTCCCTGTCCATCACCAACTCCCGGAGTTCACCCAGACTCACGTCCATCGAGTCGATGATGCCATCCAGCCATCTAATCCTCTGTCGTCCCCTTCTCCTCCTGCCCCCAATCCCTCCCAGCATCACAGTCTTTTCCAGTGAGTCAACTCTTCGCATGAGGTGGCCAAAGTAATGGAGTTTCAACTTTAGCATCATTCCTTCCAAAGAACACCCAGGACTGAGCTCCTTTAGAATGGACTGGTTGGATCTCCTTGCAGTCCAAGGGACCCTCAAGAGTCTTCTCCAACACCACAGTTCAAAAGCATCAATTCTTCGGCTCTCGGCCTTCTTCACAGTCCAACTCTCACATCCATGCATGACAACAGGAAAAACCATAGCCTTGACTAGACGGACCTTAGTTGGCAAAGTAATGTGTCTGCTTTTGAATATGCTATCTAGGTTGGTCATAACTTTCCTTCCAAGGAGGAAGCATCTTTTAATTTCATGGCTGCAGTCACCATCTGCAGTGATTTTGGAGCCCCAAAAAATAAAGTCTGACACTGTTTCTCCATCTATTTCCCATGAAGTGATGGGACCAGATGCCATGATCTTCGTTTTCTGAATGTTGAGCTTTAAGCCAACTTCATACTCTCCTCCTTCACTTTCATCAAGAGGCTTTTTAGTTCCTCTTCACTTTCTGCCATAAGGGTGGTGTCATCAGCATATCTGAGGTTATTGATATTTTTCCCGGCAATCTTGATTCCAGCTTGTGCTTCTTCTAGCCCAGTGTTTCTCATGATGTACTCTGCATATAAGTTAAATAAGCAGGGTGACAATATACAGCCTTGACGTACTCCTTTTCCTATTTGGAACCAGTCTGTTGTTCCATGTCCAGTTCTAACTGTTGCTTCCTGACCTGTATACAGATTTCTCAAGAGGCAGGTCAGGTGTTCTGGTATTCCCATCTCTTTCAGAATTTTCCACAGTTTCTTGTGATCCACACAGTCAAAGGCTTTGGCATAGTCAATAAAGCAGAAGTAGATGTTTTTCTGGAACTCTTTTGCTTTTTCCATGATCCAGTGGATGTTGGCAATTTGATCTCTGGTTCCTCTGCCTTTTCTAAAACCAGCTTGAACATCTGGAAGTTCACGGTTCACGTATTGCTGAAGCCTGGCTTGAAGAATTTTGAGCATTACTTTACTAGCGTGTGAGATGAGTGCAATTGTGCGGTAGTTTAAGCATTCTTTGGCATTGCCTTTCTTTGGGATTGGAATGAAAACTGACCTTTTCCAGTCCTGTGGCCACTGCTGTGTTTTCCCAATTTGCTGGCATATTGAGTGCAGCACTTTCACAGCATCATGTTTCAGGATTTGAAATAACTCAGTTGGAATTCTATCACCTCCACTAGCTTTGTTTGTAGTGATTCTTTCTAAGGCCCACTTGACTTCGCATTCCAGGATGTCTGGCTCTAGGTGAGTGATCATACCATCGTGATTATCTGGGTTGTGAAGATCTTTTTTGTACAGTTCTTCTGTGTAGCTAAGTATATTTTTTCCCCAGCCTTTTAAGGGTATATATTTTTTAAACTGGATAAATAGAGCAGACTTGTTTGGGGCTCATTAATATTGGGAACCAACAGGGTGTCCCTTTGGCTCATCCATCTTTTCTTAGTGTTGTATAAAATCCTTTTGCTTTAATCCCATTAACATCTGTCTTATTTATCCCATTTATCAATAACCATCTCTAGATTTCTTTATTTTGGGGAACAAGTACCTTAAAAATTTTCACCTTTTTGGGAAGAAGTCTGTAGACTTCCCCTTCAGTTTTTTTTTTTTTAACTTTCATCTTAGCATTAATTATTCTAATGCTTTTATTAGCATCTATAAGACCCATTGAGGGGGAAGCAGAGACCAAAAATAAGTCTTCCCAAACTTTTGTTCTTTGTTTGTTTTAAAGGAGTTCTTAGGTTAATCATTATATGTGTTTTCCCACCCTCTAATTTGCTTTTTTCATGGATATCAATAAAACAGTGCTTGTTATGAGAGCTTTCTAAAAATTTACCAATTTAAAAGTTTTTCCAATTAAAAGATCATCATCTGGCCCTTAATGAGCTATATGTTAAAAGTGACTCAAACATATAAGATGCAAGAGGCTTCCCCACAAGAGTGTGAAGAATGCCACCTAAACAAGATCCAGAAGCTTTACTCTCCAAAATAGTCTAAGAAAATGAAGGCTGACACAATAAAGATTAAGATTGCAAAGTCCCTGAGAGTTGGCCCAGTGGACAACAGACTGTGCAGAATCTCAGTCTGTTCTATTGGCTGACAGATGTACAACATATGTGTACCTTCTGGAAGGCAGAGACCAACTTTCAGGACACACACACATACACCCCCATACAACACCAAAGATCAAGTAGGCATTTAGGCAAGTAGGCAAAGACACAGAAAGAGAAATGCAAGTTCCTCCTAGAGGACTTTTATTTCTTTAAGGGAATTCTGAAAAGATGTTTTATCAAGCTGGCTTTCTCTGACTTAACTCTGTACACAATGAAACAACCCCATCTTAGTCATTTTCAAGGCGTGATTTCCTATAATTCCCAATTAAGTAAATACTTGGAAGTATAAGTTTTGTATGTAGATAAACCTAGCTGGAATGTTAATTGGAGGCAAAGATATTAGGCCAGCCTCTCACTTAATCACCCAGTCCACTCAGTGTCTTTCAGCCAGGGAGCTTTCAACTCAACATCTGTCAACTGGGGAGCTAGGTACCTATTATACTTCTCCAGATAAAACTCAGAATCATCAACCAATAATCTGGAGCTCCTAGAACCAGGAAAGAGTCACCTGGATTCATCTTGACTCTCCAAGGAGGTGGGTGAGCAGAAGAGGCCACTACTGGCACCAAGGCTCTCATTCCTCGTAGAGTTCAGGTGAAGGAGAGAAGTCAGCTCTAGGTCCTTTTGTGGTCACCAACTAATCGGGTCAACTAGTGAGGGCTGTGGGGTGAAGGGCAAAACCTAAAAGTTGAGAGTTATGTTTTATTCAACAGACATGAGTGCATGCTCAGTTGCTAAGTCATGTCTGACTCTTTGCAACCCCATGGGCTGTGGCCCACCAGGCTCCTCTGTCCATGGGGTTTCCCAGGCAAGAATACTTGAGTGGGTTGCCATTTCCTTCTCCAGGGTATCTTCCTGACTCAGGAATTGAACCCACGTCTCCTGCATTTGCAGTCAGATTCTTTACCACTGAACCACGAGGGAAGCCTGATATGATCAACAGAAATGCTGAGGACTTAAACCCAGGAGACAGCCTCTGAGATAGCTCTGAAGGACTGTTTCAGAGAGTTAGGGGAATAGCCAGGATATACAGGAGTTTAGGGCTGGGGGAGTGAAAACAGAAAAAACAGGTAGCTGGAACATCAAAAGGTTACTAATTAGAGAAAACTAGACATCTCAAATTAATGAATTTAGCACTTTTCTCTGTATGGGAAGATGCGAGAGTCTGGGCTCATTGCAGTTATTCCTTTGACAAGCATCTTTACTATCTAGGGCCAGCACCTTGCTTTTCTCCATTCTGAATCCCCTCAGGGTTGTACTGTTGGAGGCAGCTGCTATGGCTGATCGCTTGATGGCCACAACATCTTTTGTTTACTGAGATTAGCAGGTGACATTTTTTGTCCACAATATGCTTTATGTTTTTCAAAATTTCAGAGTAATCAGATGCAATCTGCCCTCCTCTTAATTTAATTGAAATCATTCTTGGGTCAGGTGCTATCCAGATCCCACCAGAATTACTGTTTCTATTTTCATTGGGTCTCTAAATCATTGCTGGAGATGGAAAGGGCAACCCACTCCAGTATTCTTGCCTAGAGAATCCTGTGATCAGAGGAGCCTGGTGGGCTGCTGTCCATGGGGTTGCACGGAGTCGGACACGACTGAAGTGACTTAGCGTGCATGCATGCATTGGAGAAGGAAATGGCAACCCACTCCAGTATTCTTGCCTGGAGAATCCCATGGACAGAGGAGCCTGGTGGGCTGCCATCTATGGGGTCACAGAGAGTCAGACACTACTGAAGCGACTTAGCAGTAGCAGCAGCAGCTAAATCATTGCTGTTTTCATGGCCTGGTGTTAGGACTACAGACATCAAAGAAATGGACACAGAATTCCCATCAGTGTGATTTTGTATCGTGATATTATGAGTTCTCTGAACTTTTTGACCTCACTTCTCTACCAAAATTTAGCCAAGGTGTCTAAGTGTTTAAATCTCTAAAGTTAAGTGTCAGATTTGTATTCAAAAAAGGAGTAAAGGTTGTGACTTTCTTTAACCCCCTGAAGGAAAATAAACTACCCAGTTCCAGATATTTTTAAGAAAATTATTAGCTATATAAGCAATGGAATTACAATTTTGTCTGGGACCAAACCATCAGATTTCAAAAGCAAATGATAACTTCTGTATGCTCAATTACAATGCATCAAAAAAATGTATTTTTATAATAAATAAGTATTCTTTTAAATGATGATAATACTCTATTTGAATTCTGGAACTGAGCTCTCCTATAATATCTTTATTTGCCTTTTTTTTTTTTTTTTAAGATTTAGTAAAGGTGAAGGGATACGTAGATTTTAAAAAGTTATTCCCAATATTACAGTTTTTAGTATGCTGTTTGCAAGTAGAGAAAATTAATATCTTGACTTTTTTTTTAATAAAAGAGTGACTCTCAGAAAACAGATTTCTAGTGTTTAAGAGGCTTTAGGGTTCAGTGCTTCAAACCCCTTCCCCTCCTGCGTTCATCATAATCTAATTGATTGTCTGATGCTAGGTTTTAGTTTTTTAAAAATTCATTTTATTGGAAAGCATGAAGCATAAAAATAAATCAGTTATGCAGTTGAGGTCTTAAGAATATAAATAATTAGCCTTTGCCAGGCCAACATCTCCTTTTAATCAGAAAAGAAGGAAAGCGAGAGGAAGAAGGGAAGGAGGAAGGAAACAGCTAGTTTCAGGTCCTATAACTTCAGAGACAAGGTCAAATCCAGTTGTAGCCTCAGAGTTTGACTGGTGTTGGAAGGATAGAGACTGGGTTGACTGGGGTCATCTGAATTTCTCTCTCTCTGTTGTAAATGAGGATTGAGGCTGTGCCACAGGTCTCATAAAGTTATAAAGAGTACCATGTGGTAATAAAATTGAAAATTCATAACTGTTCTATATGCCCATGAAAATATAAATTTTATTATATACTCCAAATCCAATATGCAAAAACCTTTGTTGAGATTTACTGTTTTTGTTCCATGTTTAGAAACTCATTCACGTGCAGACAGATGCTTCACTATAAGAGACAAAAACTGAGAAAGGCCTCATCATTATCATTATAATCCAGGAATTAGTTTTAGGAAAATAAAGCAGAGATTTGCAAATTGCTGGATGACATTTAAAATTGTAATTAGGAAGGTACCTATCGGGTTAACAAATGTGTATTAGTCACTTGTAATTAGGAGGGTACCTGTCAGGTTAACAGATGTGTATTAGTCACTTGCTTTGTGTGAGACGTACTGGGTCCTGCGCAATAGTATTTTCTAGGCAAAGGTTGACAATAAACTTCAGAGCTGATGAAGTGGGGAGAGTTCATAACTTGCTGAATTCAAACACAGTCTAGACAAACTCCAGAGTCTGTTCACTTCAGTTCAGTTCAGTCGCTCAGTTGTGTCGGACTCTTTGTGACCCCCTGAATCGCAGCACGCCAGGCCTCCCTGTCCATCACCAACTCCCGGAGTTCACCCAGACTCAGGTCCATCGAGTCAGTGATGCCATCCAGCCATCTCATCCTCTGTCGTCCCCTTCTCCTCCTGCCCCCAATCCCTCCCAGCATCAGAGTCTCTTCCAATGAGTCAACTCTTCACATGAGGTGGCCAAAGTACTGGAGTTTCAGCTTTAGCATCATTCCTTCCAAAGAAATCCCAGGGCTGATCTCCTTCAGAATGGACTGGTTGGATCTCCTTGCAGTCCAAGGACTCTCAAGAGTCTTCTCCAACACCACAGTTGAAAAGCATCAATTCTTCGGTGCTCAGCCTTCTTCACAGTCCAACTCTCACATCCATACATGACCACAGGAAAAACCATAGCCTTGACTAGACGGACCTTTGTTGGCAAAGTAATAGCTTTTGAATATGCTATCTAGGTTGGTCATAACTTTCCTTCCAAGGAGTAAGCGTCTTTTAATTTCATGGCTGCAGTCACCATCTGCAGTGATTTTGGAGCCCCCCAAAATAAAGTCTGACACTGTTTCCACTGTTTCCCCATCTATTTCCCATGAAGTGATGGGACCAGATGCCATGATCTTCGTTCTCTGAATGTTGAGCTTTAAGCCAACTTTTCACTCTCCTCTTTCACTTTCATCAAGAGACTTTTTAGTTCCTCTTCACTTTCTGCCATAAAGGTGGTATCATCTGCATATCTGAGGTTATTGATATTTCTCCCGGCAATCTTGATTCCAGCTTGTGCTTCTTACAGCCCAGCGTTTCTCATGATGTACTCTGCATAGAAGTTAGATAAGCAGGGTAACAATATACAGCCTTGACGTACTCCTTTTCCTATTTGGAACAAATCTGTTGTTCCAGGTCCAGTTCTAACTGTTGCTTCCTGACCTGCATACAGATTTCTCAAGAGGCAGGTCAGGTGGTCTGGTATTCCCATCTCTTTCAGAATTTCCCACAGTTTATTGTGATCCACACAGTCAAAGGCTTTGGCATAGTCAGTAAAGCAGAAATGGATGTTTTTCTGGAACTCTCTTAGCCGCTGCCTCATTCTGTGTTGTCTTTTTTGTTTCTTCAGTTAATAAATGTTATTTCTTTTAGCAGCTTTAGATTAAAAACAAAAAATCAAGCAGAAAGTACACAGCATTTCCTTCTAACTTTCTCCCATTCCCTGCTAACATCTTGCATTGGTGTGGTACATGGGTCACACTTGGGGAGCCAGTATTGATACATTAAAGTTCAGAATTTATATCAGGTTCACTCTGTGTCCTACATTCTGTGGGTTTTGACAAATGTGTAATAACACATATCCTCCATTAATAACATTATCATACAGAATAGCCTTGCTGCCCCACAGATCCCCTTTTTCCACATATTGATCCCTTCCTCCCTCTTTCTGAACACCTGACCTGATCTTTTACTGTCCTTTTTCCAGAATTCATAGAGTTGGAATCATAAAGGGTGTAGCATTTTCAGTATGCATTTTCGTTTCCTCCAGTGTCTTCATTTCTTTTTAGCACTGATTAACATTCCATTGTATGGGTACAGTCTGTTTATCCACTCACCTATTAAAGGACATCTCCCAAGTTTCGATAGTTATGATAGTTTCGATAGTTATGTTGTATACATTCAGGTGAATCTTTTAAATTCTGTATATTTTATTGTGATAAGAACACAACATGACATACACACTTTGGACAAAATTTTAAATGTATGTTATTGACTATAGGTACAGTGTTGTACAGTAGATCTCTAGAGTTTGTTCATCTTGTTTGTGGATTTTTGTATGGATGTTAATTTTCAACTCATTTTGGTGAATGCCAGATGCAATAGGAATTGCTGGATCCTATGTTAAGAGCATGTTTAGCTTCAGAAGCAAGTATCAGAGATGCAGAGGAGTGTAGGAAGAGTTGATGGAGCACTTTCTTTGCTCAGCCCCTGCAACGGGCACTAGGTTTTCAGGATAAATCAGACCCTCTCTGCCTTTGAGGAACCCACGAGCTGAGAGGAGACAGATAAGACAATCCTGTACGATGTGTTACAAGAGCAAGGAGGGGGTTAGAACTATCAAGAAAAGTTTTCAAAATTTCCAAAGGAAGTTTAACCAGTATAGAAAACTGAGGGAAAATTCCCGGCAAAGAGGGGATTTCCTGACAGTTCAGTGGTTAAAGCTCTGCGTTTCCACTGCAGGGGGCACAGGTTCCATCTCTGGTCTGGGATCTAGGATCCCGAATGCCTTGCTGCCCAGCCAAAAAAAAAAAAATTTTTTTTTTTTTAATATTCCAGACAAAGAAAATAACAAGTTGTCCACTTAAGAACGGTTAAGATAATAAATCCTATTTTATGTATATTTGACCATAATAATAATTTTTAAGAAAAACAGCAAAATACGAAGCAAAGGGCCCAGTGATGTGAAAAAAATGCAATATTTGGGAATGTGTTTAATAGATTAATGCTGGGAAATAGTTTCAAAAGATAAACTGGGTTCAGATAGTAAGAGATCCTATATGCTCTTCTAAAGAATATATAATTTATCTTATATTTATTTTTTTTCAGAGTATCAAATGATTTAATATAAAACTTAAGCCACTTATTCACCCTCTAAAAAACACAAACAGGAGAATAAACACACCCAAGACTTCCTAGGCCTTGCAGGATAGGAAGAAGCCCTGGACAGAGAGTCTGCAAATGTTTTTCCCTACATCCAACTCTACATTTCCTCATCCATTGGAGGGTCCCATGTTTTGACCCCTTTTGCAGTGGAAAGGAAGCAGAAGCTACAAGAGTTATGTAGAGGGTGGCAACAATCTTAGAGCTATCTGGTGCTAATAGCTTGTACACTCTGATTTGCAACTTTGAGAAACAGTATCAAATAAGCATTGTCAAATACCTACTCCTGGCCAACCTTTACTGTCATTCTTTTAAACTGCATCTTTGAGACTCACTGTGTTAATTCATGGTAGCTTTTGCTTACACAGTCTCTTAAGTAAGAAGGTTACTTTCAGGACAACCCCCAAGATGATGTGGTGTTTCTTAATATAGCTGTAGTGTCTGCTGGGTGTCATCCCCTAGGACAGGCTGGCCAGATGGCAGCACCATGCGGGGCCCACACAGTCACTTTCCTACAGCCCTGCTTGCTCCCTCTCCTGTCTGAACACCCCACAGTCAGCATTGAACTCTGAAGTCAGTGAGGACCTTGGCTTGTCTTCATTCTGAAGTTGAATGAAGTAATTCAATCCAGTTCTTCACCATTAATTCAAAGGAGCTTCCAAAATGTGTCAGGCATGTTCTAGAGAAGCCTTCTGGAGTGAAGCTGGAGGGTCTTGGCTTCCAGGCTCAGGGGGATTGGTGGGGGGCGGCGGGCAGCGCTGGAACAACTTCTTTTTTCTGGGCCGCCAGGAATTCATGAATTGCTCATTCTGTTTGTGGCCAGAAGATATGGGTTAGTTTGGGATCCACCACCTCAGAAAGAATTCTGTCCACTCCAGCTTCCAACATCCCTGACTGAACCACACTCTGCCTCAGACCATTTTACAGCTGGTTTTTGTTCATAGAAGGATTCCATTCCTGCTTATCCAGATGTGTTGACAACAAAATTATCCACTTTCTGCCTCTGGTTTTGGTAAGCTGGCTTGATGTCCATCTGGGCCAGGCAGTCCTGGCAGAAGCTGTCAAACAGGTCCTGGTTCTTGAACTGCTCCAAGATGAGCGTGATGAGTGCGAGGTCCCGCAGAGGCACTGAGGCCGGGCTGATGGGGCCACCGCTCCCGACAGCGCCCATCGTGGCTCCCGTGGAGGCCTGGCCTGCACTGCCACTGCCCATCACATGGGTGTCCCCACTGTCTGCCATGGCTGCACCTCGGACCCTCGAAGGAGACCGAATATGGCTTCCTCTCAGGGACAGAGGGCCTGAGTCGTCTAGAGGAGGCAGAGGTGGAGGAAGGGCTAGGAGGGGGGCTGCAGCATGGCCTCATTTTTTCTTTTTTTTCAGATTTTTGTATTTGGCTATGTAGGGTCTTAGTTCAGAGAAGGCAATGGCACCCCACTCCAGTACTCTTGCCTGGAAAATCCCATGGGCGGAGGAGCCTGGTAGGATGCAGTCCATGGGGTCGCGAAGAGTCGGACACAACTGAGCGACTTCACTTTCACTTTTCACTTTCATGCATTGGAGAAGGAAATGGCAACCCACTCCAGTATTCTTGCCTGGAGAATCCCAGGGACAGGGAAACCTGGTGGGCTGCCGTCTGTGGGGTCGCACAGTCAGACACGACTGAAGGGACTTAGCAGCAGCAGCAGGGTCTTAGTTACTGCAGGCAAGATCTTGGTTGTGGTGCATGGACTCTCTAGTTGTGGCACATGGGCTCAGTTGTGGCATGCAGGCCCTCTAGTTGTTTTGTATGGACTCCAGTAGTTGTGGCACATGGGCTCAGGAGGTGTGGCATGGGCTTAGTTGTTCTGCGGCATGTGGGATCTTAGTTCCCAAACCAGGAATCGAACCCACATCCCTGTATTGCAAGGCAGATTCTTAACCCCCTGGACCACCAGGGAAGTCCTGCATTCATTTATTCTTGAAACATTTTGAGAAGGGGCATTTTCACTTTCCCTTTTATTCAGCATTGTGTTATTTTAATACTTACATTGGATCATAAAGTATTTACTTAATAAAAGAGTTTAAAGGAGCGGGGAGGGGGGGTAGTATTTTTAGCTTTGTAAGAAACTGCCAAACGGTCTTCCGCAGTGTCTATATGGTTTTGCGTTCCCAGAAGTAATGAATGAGTTCTGCTGCTCCACCTCCTCAGTGGTGCTCTCCATGTTCTGGGTTTTGGCCACTCTAATAGGTGTTTTAGTTTGCAGTTGTTTTAATTTGCAATTCCCTAATGAAACGGGGTGTTTAGCATCTTTTCCTATACTTATTTTCCTTCTGAACAACTGTTTTGGCCAGGTGTCTGTCCAGATCTTTTTGCCTGTTTTTAAATTGAGCTGTTTACTTTCTTGTTGAATTATCGATAAATGAGTTTTTCGTGTATATTGTATGTCAGCCCTTTATTGGCTATGTTTTCTGCAGATATTTCCTCCCAGCCTATGGCTTAGCTTTTCTTTCCCTCTTGTTGGCCTTTTAATGCTTCTTATTTATGACTCTAGCCTGCCTTTTCACAGAGAATTACAATAAAACAGGACTAACCTGTTTCATAATAGCATGAGTCAGTCGTAAGTAAGTACTCCAATACAAAGGAATATAAAAAGGACTGATACTCAATCAACAAATTTTTATACCTATATATAGGCTAGCACTGAGATTTAGCACACACAAAATAAATAGGAGTATGCTATCTACTGGAGAATACAAATAAGACACTATTTATGTCATTTTTGTTCATATAGATGTTTAAAATTTTAGTTAAATGATTTTGTTTTTTGAGATTTTTTTTTAACTATAGTTAGAAAAACTTTTCCAAATCCAAGTTTCTTCCTAAAAATTATAAGTGTTTTTCCCATAATCCCATAATGTCTTTCCCATAATAACAGTTTTATTGAGATGTAACTTATATACCATATCATTACATCATCTGAAGTATACCATTCAGTGGTTTTTAGTATGTCCACAAAGTTCTGCAACCATCACACAGTGATAGAACATTTTCATCATCCCAGGAAGAAATCTCATACCCGTTAGAAATCAATCCCAACTCTCCAGCCCTAGGTAACTAATTTATTTTCTATTTCTATCAATTAGTCTATCCTGGATATTCTGTATACATAGAATCATGTAATATGTGGTCTTGTAAAAATACAGCTTTATTTGAGTGCCCTGAGTCTTCGTGGTGGCGTGCAGGATCCTTAGCTGCGGCCTGTGAACGCTTTCACTGTGGAATGTGAACTCTTAGTTGCAGCATTGTGGGATCTAATTCCCTGACCAGGAATTGAATCTGGACCCCCTGCAAGGGGAGCACGGAGTCTTAGCCAGTGGACCACCAGGGAAGTCCCTAATGTGGTCTTTTTGTGGCTGGCTTCTGGTCACTTGAACTTAATGTTTGCAAGGCCTGTGCATGTTCACTTCTTCCTATTGCTGAATAGTATGTCAGTATCACTTGTTATTTGTCCATTCGCTAATGAACATTTGGTCATTTCCACTTTGGAGCTGCTGTGAATAATGTACCTATGAACATTCATGCAGAAGTTTTTGTATGGACATGTTTTCTTTGATCTTGAGTTTATGCTTAAGAGTGAATTACGTGGAAACTATGCTTAACATTCTGAGGAAATGACGGACTGTTTTCCAGAGTGGCTGCACCATTTACATTCTCACCAGCAGTGTAGGGGAGGGTTCCAGTTTCTCCACATCCTCACCCACACTTGTTGTTGTCTATCTTATTGATTATAACCATCCAGTGGATATCAAGTGGTATCTTATTGTGGTTTTGATTTGTATTTCTCTGATGGTTAAAGATATTGAGCATCTTTTCATGTGCATATTGGGTATTTGTTTATCTCCTTTGGAGAAGCATCTATTCAGGTTCTTTGTGTGTTTTTAATCATGTTATTTGTCTTTTTATTACTAGAAATGAGTTCTTTGTATATGTTAGATACAAGCCCCTTATCAGAGATATGATTTGCACATATTTTCTCCCCTCCCATGAGTTATCTTTTCTCTTTCTTGATGGTATCTTTTGAAAACAAAAGATTTTAATTTCGGTGAAGTACAGTTTATCTGTTTTCTCTTTTGTTGCTTGTGCTTTGGTGCCATAGCTAAGAAACTATTGCCTGATCCAAGGTCACAAGCGTTTACACTCTTTCACAATCTTTTCTGATAGCATGAGGAATTCTCGATATTATATCCTTCATCCAGCTTAACTTCGTATCCATAAAATAATCATCAAATGTAAAGAAATTAACACTGACACAACAGTATTAACTAAACTGTGGCCTTTATCCAGATTCTTTTTCTGTTCAGGACCCAGGCCTGGTCCCCACCTTGCTCTAGTTGTCACACCCTCTCCTGTCCCGTCTACTTGAGTATGGTGCTTCCTCTCTCTTTTCTTGCGTCTCATGACCTTGACACCTTCAGTGTGCACTGGGCAGGCATTTTGTTGGATGTCCCTTGATCTGAGTTTGGTGATTTCTCACAATTAGATCAAGGCTGTAGACTTGGGGGAGGTGTGCCACAGAGGTGAGGAGCTTTTCTCAACACATCACATCATGTGATACTAATGTATCTTACTGTAGTTATGGTAAACTTGGTCACTTGGTCAGAGTGTCTGTCATGGCTCTCCACTGTAAAGTTAGTATTTTTCCTTGCCACACTCTACTCACTGGAAGCTGATCCTGAAGTTCAGCCCACACTCAAAAGCAGAGACTCAAATAATTTGTAGATTTATCACTGTAATCCTTTATACTTTCACTTTTTTCTATTAAAATCATTGATCAAATGAAATTCATTTTGATATTAAGAAAGAGCTAACTTTCTGCCAGTATCTGACCATTTAATGAAGAACTATCTCTTCTTCCTGATTTGAAAAAGCATCTTTATCGTATACCAAATCCTTATATGTATTCTACCTTTCTATGAACTCTTTATTCTGTTCCTTTGATGATTTTATTCCTTCTCCCATGACAGACTCCCATAGCTCCATATGTAAGTTTTGATAGCATTCAGGGCTATTCCCAAGGAAGGATTCTGTCTTTTTATTTTTGTTATTATTAAGGGATCACTGTGGAGAGAAGTACTAGAGAAGGGGGTAAGAAATTGAAGATCCAGGAGTAAAGGAGGGTATTAATATTTAAAGTAGGAATATCTCTAAGAAGATGGGAAGGAAAAGCGTCATCACCCAGGTGGAAGGATTCATCTACGTGAAGAGAAAAGACCTGTCTTTACTGTAATCTGAGTGAATGAACAAGGGTCCAACACAACAGATGACTTGACAGTTCCCACCTCACTAGTTCTCTCTCTCTGTGAGGCCTGCTGTGCTCGGCTTCAGGTAAGGCATGGAGGAGAGAGAGGTGCAGGTTTAAGGACAATGGAAGTTTAATGAACGTTCTTGCAGATAAATCTTGGCACACTTGTGTTTATTTCCATAAAATTCTGATTTGCTAACTCAAAGAATATATATACATTAACTCAGTTGGAAGGTGGGTCTCCTTAATTTAAAATGAAGCCGACCCTGAAGTGCAGTTTGCCCACGTGGTCCCAGTGTAACCATTAATACCTCCCTTGGTGCTGACCACGAAAGGCTTCCCTGGTGCCTCAGCTGGTAAAGAATCTGCCCACAGTGCAGGAGACCTGGCTTCGATTCTGGGTTGGGAAGATCCCCTGGAGAAGGGAAAGGCTACCCACTCCAGTATTCTGGCCTGGAGAATTCCGTGGACTGTACAGTGCATGGGGTCACAAAGAGTCGGACATGACTGAGTGACTTTCACTTTCACTATAGTGCTCTCCAAGTATCTGCTTTAGGTGGTAAATTATACGGTCATCCTATTTATAGGTGAAGCTTGACATAAGGTAAATTGAATAGATTAGCTTATTAAAAAGCTTTTAAAATGTTCTAGTTTGTGAACATTGCTTTATGAGGAAAAGCCGACTGGATTGTCTACCTTGGAAAGATGACAGTCCGCTTCAGTTCTCTCCCAGCTAAGGGCTCGGCAGTGTAGCTTTAACTGTTCATTGACTGAATGTCTGCAGTGTTGATGTGGCCAGAAGATAAACAGGTTTCCAAAGAGAGGGCATCACGTGGACTCACACAGTTACCTTAGTAGGGGGGAAGGTTTCCTGGCAATCCAGTGGTGAAGACTCAGCACTTTCACTGCCGTGGCCCTGGGTTCAATCCCTGGTCAGGGAGCTAAGACCTTATAAGCTGTGTGGCAAGACTTAAAAAAAAAAAAAAAGATGGTACCTTAGTGATCACCTGGTAGCCCTTTACTTTTTTGAATAAGGAAACAAACCTATAACAGTTGAGTGATTCTTTAAGGTTTTAGGGCTAATTAACAGAAAAGTCCAGGATTCTTGCGTGAGAAATCCCATGGACAGAGGAGCCTGACAGGTTACAGTCTGTGGGGTCGCAAAAGAGTTGGACATGACTTAGTGACTAAACAACAACAAAGAGAAAACAGATCAGATCCCCAGTCCTAGATTTTGTGTGTGTGTTTGCTTTAAAATTTTGTTCAAACTACTCCTGAGAAAAACTATTTGAAAAAATAATACTGTTCTTAATTTTTGTGCAGTATACCAGTGCTTTCATGCCATAAAAATTAAGAAAAATTACCTACCTCTGTGTGCTACACGATGGTCTTCAACTTCTGTTGTACCTCGAATTACTACCCACTATACTGTCTATCCCCGGGATCAGGACAAGCGATGGGAAGGTAAGTCATCATTTTTGTGAAACTGTTGAGATCTTTCTAGAAACATTGAATCATTTTGTGGAGGTAAATATTGATATTATATTTTTCATGATAGCATAAAATCACCTAAGATTTTATAACTTTATCAAATCTGTTACCTGTTAATATTTAGATAAGCAAATATTTGCAAACTTACACTAATAGATCTCAGTAATAAAAGTTGACTTATGGAAGCTGAAGTAAGATAATGCCCTCAAACAGAACCCAAGAGAACATTCTGCTGAAACAATAATATACTTAGTATAGCTCTCGCAGGAAGCAGAGGGGCAATTTATATAAATAATGCTGTAACTCACAGGCTTAAAGAATGAACTTATGTTTGGGGGGCTGTGACAGGGAGGGGAGAATGGGGGGACAGATAGTTAGGGAGTTTGGGATGGACACGTACACACTGCTATATTTAAAATGGATGACCAACAAGAACCTACTGTATAGCTCAGAGAACTCTGCTCAATGCCTTGTGGCAGCCTGTATGGGAGGGGAGTTCTGGGAAGAATGGATACGTGTATGTGTATGGCTGAGCCCCTTTGCTATTCACCTGAAACTATCACAGCATTGTTAATCAGCTATACCCCAATACAAAACAAAAAGTTTATTTAAAAAAATAATAATGCTATAAAGGATAGTGAGTACTCATAACCCAACCTTGTGATTTTATCAGGTCATAGTCATCCCAGAATTGTCATGCATGTTTAAATCCTCTTCACTCCCAGGAGTGAACATGGAGCGGTTTGCAGAGGAGGCGGACGTGGTGATTGTGGGTGCCGGTCCCGCGGGGCTCTCCGCGGCCGCACGGCTCAAGCAGCTGGCCGCCCAGCATGAGAAGGACATCCGTGTGTGTCTGGTGGAGAAAGCTGCTCAGATAGGCGCTCACACCCTCTCAGGCGCGTGCCTGGATCCACGAGCTTTACAAGAGCTGTTCCCAGACTGGAAGGAGAAGGGAGTATGAAAAGTTGTTATTTATACCGACTCTCATCTTGATTGTATTTCTATGTCCAGATGAAAGGAATGTGGAGAACCCTTTTCACCTGGTTCTAGCTCTTAGAGGGTAACTGGAGATAGGTTTTTAATTTTAAAAGGGCCAAAAAAATTGACTAACATCAAATATAGTCAATAATTTTTAAATTAACTCATTTCACATATTGCTTTCTACATGTTGTGTTTGTGTACTGGATTTATGAGAAGACATTATCTTGAGAAGGTTTTTGAATAAAATACAGCTTTTTGATTTTGAGGGTATTTCCTAACTTACTCCATAGGTGTTTATATCATTGTTCTTAATAAAATTTTCTATAACTATCCTATTTTTAATACATAAAGCCTCTTTAATACATAAAGAGGATAATTTAATCTAATTTTCTAAAGAAATACATGAGTAAGACTTATAACCTAAGCAGACACGTCACAGGCGAGCTATACAGAGAAGCCAGTGCTAGTCTTACTGTGCTCGTTTGTATGACCTCGGTTAAAATCTTATACTCTGCATATCTCAGTTTTTTCTTCTGTGAGATGAGCTATATTATTTCTGTTCAAGGTATTCAAGGTTAGAATATTTAGTATCTGTGAATACTAAATATTCTATATAAACAGTTGTGAAAACTGTTAACAAACACAATTCACCTGAGTAAATCTAAAGGTCAAATTGGCTTCATTCAGTGATTCTGAGCAGCACCCCATCTAGCAAACAGAAAGGAGCTCCAAAGAGCAGCAGAAAAGGAGAGGTTTTGACAGACAGAACGTGGTTGGGGCACGGGAGTCATAAGCAAAAGCACTGTTTGAGGCACTGTCGCCTCCCAGGTGGGGAATTCAGGAGGACACCTCACCAGGACTGGCAGAGAGGCTGAGATGGAATGAGGTCAGCGCCAAGGCTGGGAGGTCAGTGCCGAGGCTGGGTGTGCTGACCTGGGGCTTTGCACAAGTGACCATGCTCTTCCTTCTAAAGTAGCAAGCTCCTTGAAACTTGACATGCTGTAATTATGCCTAATTTCTCTCTTCAGTGTATTTCAGAAATAAGCATCATTTAATTAGTATTGACAAAATAGCAGTTCTAAAATTAATAGAAAAAATTTTTCACATCAAAGCCTCGTGTAGCCAGGCAGATCCAATCCATTCCATACCTGTTAATTGTCTTTATCCAAAGAAAAATAAAGCCTGTCTTCCGTGTCCATTGAGCACTGGAGCCAGTGTCTAGCCTGACCTCCACAGAGGCAGGGAGACAGGAGGCCAGCCTCCTTGAGGTTCACTCAAAGGTGGCTCCAGGTCCCCCAGGAAAAGATAGTCCTGAGATGAAAACTGGCTTGTTTAGTTTTTTAAAAGATTCCCATGCACCTCAAAGAGACAAAGGGTTTACAGTGTCAGGTTTTCCAAAGGAAGTGATGGAAGAAAAGTGAAGAAGACAGTTCTCTTTCCTTTTTGACTTATTATTTTACTATTTTGTGTTTCCCCTTACAGATATGAACTCAAAACACCCTTTTCTCTCCTCCTTTTGTTTCCAGGCCCCTCTCAACACTCCTGTAACAGAAGATAGATTTGGAATTTTAACAGAGAAATACAGAATTCCTGTGCCAATTCTTCCAGGTAAAGAATGATAAATATTGTGGACTTACAGAATTCCACAGCTGGAAGGAACTACATTTCATCTGGTTAAATCCTTTCCTTTTACAGATGAGAAAGCAAAGGCCCAGAGACCTGAAGGACTTGCCCAAAATTACACAGCTAGCTTGTGGAAAAGAAGGCAGGACCAGAGCCCAGTGCTTTTTTGTCTTTCAGTCTAGGAGCATTGGGATAGTCTTGTAAAGCACCCAGGAGTTTCTGATTTAGTTCTGTAACGTTGTTTTCAATGTAACAGTTTGAACTCTAGACAAAAATTATTAGGAAATAAATTGAAATTATGGCCAGAAGATGATGCGTGTATATAATGCAGAAATTAGACCTTAGAATTTCTAAATTTAGTACTTAGGTTTTTGCGACTTACCACTAAAAAGTCAGACTTCTGAATCCAGCCTCTGTCTGTAGGTCTCCCGATGAACAATCATGGCAATTACATTGTGCGCCTGGGCCATCTGGTGAGCTGGATGGGGGAGCAGGCGGAAGCCCTGGGTGTGGAGGTGTACCCTGGCTACGCAGCTGCCGAGGTTTGTGCCTCTCTCTTCCTAATGCTGATGGGAAGTGATCGCTGTTTCCTTTGAAACTAAACCAAGAATGTAAATAGATAAATATTTTCAAAAAGCCATAGGATATTAGAGTTATAAAATCAGAAGAAATCTTAGCAGGATCAATCCAAAGAGTACTTGAAGTCCTGGTATTGCTCCATATCAGGTGACTGGTCAACCTAGGATGAAAAAAGCCTCCAATGTACGGATTGTTGGTAATGCTCTCGTCTGTAAATTGAGTAGATGTTTCTTTATTTTCTTACAGTGTATAGAACAAATCTGTGCCCTCCCCCAAGGACAGCTTTCCAATTTTTATGCCCGCTCTCCTGCCCCACCGTCACTGGTGATTTTTTTTTCCAGGTTAAATATTCTCAATTCTGACAACCACCATGTTACATATTTTGAGTTGCTGTAGTACTCTCATTGCCCTCCTCTGAATGCATTCCCTTTTATGTGGCCCCCAGAGTGAATCAACGACTTCAAGCCTGATTACAGCAAGGCGGGTTACCATGTTCATTCTAGAAACTGCGCTTCCAATAATCCCTTCAAAATAACTCTGGTAACTACATCTCACTATGTAGAGTCTCACTACTTGTTGGGGAAATTATTAAAAATAAAATCTCCAGCCAAACCAGAAAAAACTCACCTCTACAAATTATAAACAAAAATGAAACAGTTTTATTACTGAATGAGCATTAAACCAAGACTGCAGTGCAATTACAGGCCATCTGCTAGGGTGATTGCCAAGACAGAGGGAACTCTTAACCTTTTACTCAACCAGACAGATACCGTCCATTACATACATGTTAATCGTCTTTCTCCAGAGGAAAAAATAAAGCATCCTATATCTTTTTGACTGGCAGCAAGTGACGATGTGGAGGCAGGCACGTAGCCCAGACTGTCCCCCAGAGACAGGGAGACTGGACACCATCCTCCGTGGTCACATGTCAGATGTGTCTCTGAGGACCCAAGAAACACTAAGATGCTGACCAGAAATCTTACTTAGCTTTTTATATGATTCCCATATATCTATGAGAGACAGAAAGAATTTACAGTCAAGTTTTCTAAAGGAAATGCTGAAAGAATCTGGATAGGAGAGGGAGTTGTCCTTTTTGTCACCAGTGAAATTAAAACCATCTTTGTTTTTCCCATTACAGTAGATGTAAGCCAAATGAAACACATGGGCCTCGGCACTGCACGTCCTGCTACTGGTTTCTATGTTCCCAGTTCATACACGTGGATTTGGGTTTGCATTTCTCCCGAATAAACTGTTCTTAATGGGAGTCAGTGTCCAAGCCACAAGTAGGTGGTTTGTGGCATCCATGGTTCACACACACACACACACTCACTCTCAGAGTCACCAGCAGCTCTCCTCTGCTCCGCAGTTTCCTGTTTGCCAAGGCCGTCTACAGGTCCAGGCCACAGCCCTTCCAAGGTGCAATGTGCATTGCTGCTGGTTCTCATCTCACCTTTTCACTCGCATGCTTTCTGGCATGAGGTTCCAGTTCTTTCCTGTCCAAAGAGCATCTTCCTCTGGAAGAAACAGAAACCGAGTAGGAGAATTGTTCCTTCTCATCTTCACAATCACACTTTTGATCAGTTTTCCCTCTTTCTTCGTGGTCCAGAAATAAGCTTTAATCACCCCGGGCTGTCTTCAGCCCCACTCTGTTTTGTCTTATTCAAGTGTTTGGTTTTGGGGTCTGGGCTCACTGGGGAAAAGGCTTTCCTGACACTGTCCTCAGCGACCCCAACTGACAGTCCAGTGTGCCACAGGCCCTGAGTCCAGGCTGTGTACATATGCCCTTGACCTCTGAAACACTGCATCTTCCTGGCTCCTTGGTGTCCTCTCAGTAGATCTCCCATTCTTCCTCGTCAGGTTGGGACATTTCCTCCATTTCAAGCTGTTTGAGTTGAGTTCTGTTTGATCTTGAAGGGAGTATCTTAAAAGCACATCTCTTATTTTTACTTGAACATTCTTAAGCCTGTGTCTCTATAATCTAGAGAATAAGTTCACCTTCTAAAAATCAAAAGCCGTTTGTTGTTTCTTTGCAAGACAGTTACGAGTCTCCAGGTGATAATGAAAAGTGTTTTTGTTTTAGGTCCTTTTTCATGAAGATGGCAGTGTGAAAGGAATTGCCACAAATGACGTAGGGATACAGAAGGACGGTGCACCAAAGGTGAGCCTGTGGACAGTTTATGCTCTGCAGACTGACAGTAAAATATAAAATTAACTCACACTCAATGATCTGGTCTTGCTACAGACTGCACATTAATTAAGTGCATGTTAGTGTTTAGTTATTAATGTGGAATTTTATCTCATTGTTAAAAAATAAACATCTTTGAATTAAATATAATTTAGATAAGTGGATATAACATGTTTAAGAACAATTTTCTTAAAAGGTGAAAACATGATTCATATAAATATAAAACAAACACAGGTCACAGATATTATTTCATTCATTTATTCATGAGGGATTTGGAAAGATGTTATAGCCAGTTCAGGGAAATCAAAAAACATGTACACGTGGGCCAGCTGCTCAGCTCCCCTCCACAGTCCGCCACTTCTGTGGACAAGAGTTGTTTGCATCACTGCTGTCAGTAATGTGGATTGAATCTTTGACATCTTTTGGTAAATACAAGACTGATTGCCTTTCTAGCTTTCAGAATATGCCTGAATGGCCTTCCAGTTTTCACAGCTCATTATTTTTGAATTTGTAAAAGAAGAGCTGTTACATGGATTTCAGCTCTGTTAGGTCCTTTGGAAAGGACAAGGAAAAAATAACCTTCCTTTCCTATAACAAGAACAAAACACAGATTAACATCTTGATAAACAAATTTGTCTATTCATGCTTGTTTATTGTCTTAATTTCTCAACTAGAATAGAGGCTCCTTGAAGGCTGAGATCATGGAGGGTTACGCCAAAGCTGGCACAGAGCCAGGTAATGCCAGGGCCTCAGGAAAGATGGGTCACCTCCTAATCAGTCCTTTTCTCCCATTATACAACAGAACTGCGCCTCTAGTCTAGCATTTCCCCGAGCAGGTCTTCCTGCTTCTCACTCCTTCATGCTTAGAGAGCAGCATGTGCCCATGTCCTCAAGTCTTAGCGCCTCACTGTTCCTCCTGGTGGCTTACCTGGCCGTACAGAATCTCGTGAGGTCGTGGGACTCAGCCTGTCCTATGGCAGGGCCAAGGAGCTGTCTTGTAACTGGCCCCAGGGATTCTGATGCATAGCCAGGTTTGCAGACACCTGTCATCTCATCCTGCTTCTCAAAGTGTGGAATGTACCTGCATCACAGAAAGCCAAAACTCTGAGAACGGGAGTTTATGACAAAGTAAGGGTTTATTCCAGGATGCCGAGCAGCATGGGGAAAGAAGCCCCTCATATCCACGCCAGCTTGGTCTTTGAGCTGAGGGTATCTTAAAGCCGAAGAAGTTAGGATTGGGAATTCACTGGGGGTCCAGTGGTTAAGACTTGGCAGTCTCACTGCTGAGGGCCCAGGTTCATTTGCTAGTCGGGGAACTAAGAGCCCGCAAGCCACACAGGGTGGCCAAGAGAAAAAAGAAGCAGCTGGGATTAACCACTTCCTCTGACTGGGAAGTCAGGATGTCTCTGGTTTATGACTTTCTGGCTAGGTACTCCTTGCCTCCAGGGTTTGTGGGCTCATCTCGCACTGGAGAAACAGCCTGAGTTTGTACGTTAATGATGGATCTGTAACAGCAGTTGTAGTACATTAAAGGTATTTTCATAATAGCCCCTGTAGTCACCTGACTCTGGTTGATTGGTGTTCAGAGAGCACAGGGTGAGGTCAGAGGCGACAGAAAGGGAATAAAATTCTGGATTGAGAGAAACTTGCTTTAGGGAACTCAGTTTTCTGTGTATTTTTTTACATTTTCAACTTCTTGTTAAGTAGTACATAGTATTTTTTATTGACTTATTGAAAAGAGAGTAAGCCTTGTCCAAGACATCGTTTGGTAGAGAAATGACTGCTGTTGTCTTTTTCCTTTTTAATTTTTATTGGAGTCCAGTTGCTTTAAGATGTTAGCTTCTGCTGTGCAACATAGTGAATCACCTATATGTTTACATATATCCCCTGTCTTTTGGATTTCCTTCCCGTTTAGGTCACCACAGAGCACTGAGTAGACTTCCCTGAGCTACACAGGAGGTTCCCGTTAGTTATCTGTATTACACATAGTATCAGTAGTGTATATGTGTCGGTCCCGATCGCCCAGTTTATTTCACCTCCCCTTACCTCCTTGGTAGCCGTATGTTTGTTCACTTCATCTGTCTCTCTGTTAATGCTCTGCAAATATTGATAAGATCATCTGTACCATTTTTCTAGATTTCACATACGTGCATTAATATACAATTTTTTTTCTGTCTCTGACTCACTTCACTCTGTGTGACAGTCTCTAGGTCCACCCATGTCTCTGCAAATGGCACAGTTCCATTCCTTTTTATGGCTGAGTAGTATTCCATCATGTATACATACCACATGGTCTTTATCTGTTTCTTGATGAACGTTTTAGGTTGCTTCCATCTCCTGGTTATTGTAAATAGTGCTGCAGTAAACACTGAAGTTCATGTGTTTTTTTCAAATTATGGTTTTCTCTGGGTATATGCCTAGGAATGGGGTTATTCAATCATATGGTCGTTCTATTTTTAGTTTGTAAAGGAGCCTCGATTCTCTTCTCCATAGTGGCTGCACCAGCTTACATTCCTACTAACAGTGTAAGAAGGGGAACTTAGTTTTAAGGGGACTTAATAATAATAACAGAATATTGTTTTCCTATATTCTTTCCTGTGTTATGGCTATTCTTTTCTATATTATGGTCAGGTAATTATAAATTGCCATTTAGTCTTTAAAAAATTTTACTTTTAATATTATGACACTGAAGCACACGAATTCTCCCATTCTGATACTTTCTTTTTGTGCGTGTTCTTGTGATATTTGTCCAAATGTATATTTTTGTGTTCTGTGCTTTGTAGTTGTAAAAACATTTTTATATTTTATATATTGTGTATGTATAGAGGTAACAGCATAGACGAGGACAGTGGAATCTCAGTAACTTGAGCTACAGAGTCTCAGTTTTTCAGTCTGTCTTCATATGGCCGTGTGGAAGGGGAAGAACTGAGGGTGGGCTCTGTGTCCTCTGCTGTTCAGCTCATTTATTCCGGCGTGGCTGGGCTTCCCCCTGCCCTTCTTATGGCTCACAGACACCTCGTCTAGCAGACCCAGTTCTCTGTCCTGTCACCCGGCCTCCCGGTGGGCACGCTGGCACAGCTGAATAACTTTCTTCTGGAAACACTTCCTGCTTTTCACCCCACCTTCTCCTGGTCTTCCTGGTGTTTCATGGGCCCCCTTCTGCCTTTGCCTGCTCATCCTCTGCTACCCCCACCCTGCCCATCCTCTAAGTATCTGGGCTCTAGGCTTCACTGTGGGATCCTCTGCCTATATTTTCTCCGTAGTGGCCTCATTTAGTGACATAACTTTAAACACCTCTCCCCCAAGTCCCAGAATTATTGTCCAGCTGCTCATTCAGTAGCTCTAACCTTAGATCTGTCAGGCTTCTTACTGTCAGAATTCTTTTTTTTTTATTTTTATTTGTTTGTGTGTTTTTAGCTGCTCTGGGTCTTTGTTGCTACGTGAGGATGTTGCTCCAGTTGTAGCAAGTGGGTGCTCCTCTTGATGGCAGTACATGGGCTTCTCTCATTGCAGTGGCTTCTCTCGTTGTGGAGCATGGCTCTAAGGCACGCAGGCTGCAGTAGTTGTAGCTCCCAGGGTCTAAAGCAGAAGCTCGGTAGTTGGGGCACATGGGCTTAGTTGTTTGCAGCATGTGAGATCCTCAAGGACCAGGAGTCAAACCCGCATCTCCTGCATTGACATGTGGATTCTTTACCGCTGAGCCACTAGGGAAGCCCCCTGTCAGAATTCTGATGTGGATGTTTTCACATTTCAGAGGTTAAGTGACTTGCCCAGGGTCAGACCCCTGTTCGGCAGTGGGGCTGGGATTGGAATAGAGGCGTATGGCTCCAGGACTGCCCCTTGCACACGCAGGGCTGTGTTGCCTCTCAGAGGAAGCGGAAATATACTGAGGAGTACTTTAGTTCACTGAGATTGAATTGTTGTGGCGTAAGTTAAGCTAGATAAACTGCATGTCTATCTGGAAGCAGATAGGGTTGGACCTTCATTTTATAAAAATTCTGATGACTTCTTAAAACAATAAAAAAAAGTTAGAAAGAAATCTAGGTTATAATTACAACCTAGGTATAAGGTAAGCCATCCTATAACAGAAATTAGAAACCTATAAGAGACAGGCCTTTTTTAATGACTTAAAAATTAAGCACTTTTTTGGTATTTTTGTATACCAAAAATACCACAAAGTCTGCAGATAAGCAGTAGATTGGAGAAAATAGTTTGAGTGCCAGTGATATCAAAGAGCACTTCTGCATTGACAAGAAAAAAGGAGAACATGTTAAAAAAACAGGCAGAATCTTAAAATATAACAATGGACAGAAGAGCAGATCCAGGTGAGCACTGACCAGAAGGCACGTCCTTAGGCGTCTCTTGTCCCGGGTCCGCAGCTCCCAGGCCAGGTCCTCACAGAGACCCTTCCTGCTCCCCCAGTCACGCGGCTCTTCCCCAGAACCCCTGCCACCACCATGCTCTCCTCCATACATCCAGTCACACTTGGTCCTTGTACACCCACGTAGTTATTGATATTTAGTCCTGCCCCTGTGCCTCACCCCAGGGAAGGAATGGTGCTTTTCTGTCCTCTCTTCCCCAGTGCCTAGCATAGAACCTGGTATACCAGATGCATTCAGTTAATAGTTCTTGAATCAAAAAGAAAAGGATGCTGAAGAGAGTAATCAGGAAAATGCAAATTAGCATAGCAGTGCGTTAGTACTACATTTAGCAAAAACGTAAGAAGAAAAGGTATGGGCTTGCCAGGTGGCTCAGTGGTAAAGAATCCGCCTGCCAATACAGGAGGTTCAGGTTCGATCTCTGCGTTGGGAAGATCCCCTGGAAAGGGAAATGGCAACTCACTCCAGTGTTCTTGCCTGGAGAAGCCCTGGTGAGCCACAGTCCATGGGGTCGCAAAGAGTCAAACACAACTGAGCGCACACACACGCATACTGTCACAAGCTGGAGATAGGGACAGTGTCTTCTTACATACTGCGGGCAGGAATGTGACTTGTTCAGACTCTGGGGAAGACATTCTGGGGACAGCTAGCAAAATTAAAGTAGGTGTGTCCAGGAGGAGCAGTGCCACTCCTGGAAACCTAACACTCAGGAACAGAAGCACCAATGTTGTAAGGGCACGTACACAGGGTGTATGTTTTATAACACGCTGTTCATCACAAATGAACTGGAAACAGTGAATGTCTGTTACCTGGTACCGAAGCACCAACCTGTGGTGTTCCCGCATGGAAAGATTTGAGCCACACGGTGACTTGCGAGATTTCCATGAAGTGCTATGGTGAGAAAATACGATGCACAAAAGGTTGGATTATATGATCCTATTTTTGTGACATCAGGAACCAGAAAAGTTTGGTTGTATATGTAAGATCTCAGTATATAGGTGTGTGTATATATTTGGGTAACACTCCGCATGCTAGGTTCTTAACATGGTTTATGGATGATGAAGTGTAGTAAGAGGAGGACAAAAACAAATTCAGAGGCACTAAGCAGAGTCATTTATAGGGATCACGTGCGTGTGGATGATGCACGAGACAAGCACAGAGTTACCAGCAAATGTGAAAGGTGTTCACACTCCCAGGAATGGAAGTTCCTGATTGATTCCTCCCCTCCTCCCCACACATTTCTCCTTTGGTAATCATAGGTTTGTCTTCAAAGTCTGTGAATCTATTTCTGTTGTGTAAATAAGTTCATATGTATCCTTTTTTAAAAATTAGATTCCACCTATGGGTGGTACCATGTGATAGTTGGTTTTCTCTGTCTGACTTACTGAACTTAGATGATCATCTCTGGGTCCATCCGTGTTGCTTCAAATGGCATTATTTCATTCTTTTTTATGGCTGAGTAATATTTCTTTGTGTATATGCACCTCATCTTCTTTATCCTTTCATCTGTTGATGGACATTTAAGTTGCTTCCATGTCTTGGCTAATGTAAATAGTGCTGCAATGACTATAGGAGTGCTTCCAGATTTTTGAATTAAGAGTTTTCTCCAGATACATGCACAGGTGTGGGACTGCTGGATCATATGGTCGCTCTGTTTTCAGTTTCTTAAGGAATCTCCATACTGTTCTCCATAGTGCCTGCACCAGTTTACATTCCCATCCACAGTGTAGGAGAGTGTCCTTTTCCCCACACCCTCTCCAGCATTTGTTATTTGCAGACTTTTTGATGCTGGCCCTGCTGACTGGTGTGAGGTAAAAAATGTTTTTTAATGATAGAAGTTTCAGGTATCCAGTGTTATAATTCAACTTCTGTATACACTGGAGAGTGACAACCACCCCAAGCCTGGTTACCAGCTGTCACCGCACAGTTGACCCCCTTCATCCATTTTGCCCCTCCCCCTCACTTCTCACTGTACATTCATTTGTAGGTAATGGGGAGAGGGAGCATGCTCTATTTGTTTGTTTGTTTGTTTTAATTCTTACAAACTTAACCATTCAATCAAGTACTTTTGAAGTGAAAAAGTAAATATAATAAAGACACAAGATATTGATTGACTGCCTTATAAATTTAAATTCCACTTAAAACAGTAATTAGTTTTACTTCTAAAATTATATATTTGTACCTTCTCTTCTATTTCTAAATCATAGTTCAATTCAAAACCAACCAGAATGTGAACATTTTAAAAACTGTCAAATGTTGCAATTTAACGTGTTCTTATTTCTTAGACAACTTTCGAGCGGGGACTGGAACTACATGCTAAAGTCACAATTTTTGCAGAGGGCTGCCACGGACACCTGGCCAAGCAGCTGTATAGGAAGTTCGACTTGAGGGCCAACTGCGAGCCTCAGACCTATGGAATCGGGCTGAAGGAGGTACCTGCATTTGCTGGTGTAATTTTAATGTGGCAAGATGAAGTTTATACTCATTTGTATTGTCATGTAATTATCATTAATTGGAAATGTTCATAATGACTGAAGATATTTGGGATATTTTTCAAGAGGCTTTCCCGGTGGCTCAGACAGTAAAGCATCTGTCTGCAATGCAGGAGACCCAGGTTCAGTCCTTGGGTTGGGAAGATCCCCTGGAGAAGGAAATGGCAGCCCACTCTAGTACTCTTGCCTGGAAAAATCCCATGGATGGAGGAGCCTGGTAGGCTACAGTCCATGGGGTCACAAAGAGTCAGACACGACTGAGCGACTTCACTTTCTTTCAAGGGGCTAGAGAATATAACTAATCAAATTTCACTATTATATAAATTGTGTCTGCATGTCCTACTTGTTTTGTCAAATGTTGATTGAAATAAGTCTTGAATTTGAAAATATTTGTGACATTAATTTTTTTTTCATTGTAATTCCATTTCCCTAATAGGATTTGACCTGTTATCCCTATGCTCTTTGTAAGATGACCACATCCTATAAGAATTCTTATACAAAATTATAATGTAAAAATAACTTAGTTTATGAAATACCCGCTCAATATATTTAATCTGCAGCATACATTTTTATTAGGTTAAATGGATATTTTCTCAGTTTATCCAATCTCTAGTCTGATTTCCCAAACTTTAGGTTTATTAACATAAGAGTTTCATTATAATTCTTTTGTTAAAAATATTTTGGGGGGTAAAATTCAGAAAGGTTCAAATTCTGTACATAACTAGAGTTATTATATTGTGAATAAGGGCTTGTTTTGGCGGATTGCTTCCCTCATAGCTCAGTTGGTAAAGAATCCGCCTGCAATGTAGGAGACCCTGGTTCGATTCCTGGGTCAGGAAGATCCGCTGGAGAAGGAATAGGCTACCCACTCCAGTATTCTTGGGCTTCTCTTGTGGCTCAGCTGGTAAAGAATCTGCCTGCAATGTGGGAGACCTGGGTTCGATCCCTGGGTTGGAAAGATCCCCTGGAGAAGGGAAAGGCTACCCTCTCCAGTATTCTGGCCTGGAGAATTCCATGGACTGTATAGTCCATGGTGTCACAAACAGTCGGACATGACTGAGCAACCTTCACTTGGCAGATTGCACTTAACACTATGTGATGTCACATAAAATCTGATTTTTAGATAGTATTTCACATGAAAATTGTTGTATAAAGTTTAGACCTTACCCTTCTGAAAGTAGGATGATCGATTTGCTTCAGTTGGGGGGAAGGCAATGCAGGAGGAAATAAACTTTTTTCTACTGAAAAATAACATCTGTCCTGTGAAGTAGCAGCTCTGACATGCAGGGCTCAGTGCACTTTATGAGGCAAGCACTCCTGCATGGCCCCCGCCTGGATCCAGGTGTTAGGTGGCTACCAGCACCTCATCCCCTCTATGGCGTTTCCTACAAACATGAACACCTTTCCCATTTGAGAACCTGGTTAATGTCTTAAGCATTCCTGAATTTCCTAACTCGTTTATTTACTTCCATTCATCCCTGCAGTTTGCTGGGATGTTTGAAATGCCTTTTATGTGTTTCTCTCATTACAGTTTTCCACTTATAACTTCAAAAATAAAACATAAAACTTAGCAGCTTTTGTACATGTGGTGACATAAAATATCTAAATTATATACTAGGACCTTTTTTTTTTTTTAAGTTATGGGTTATTGATGAGAAGAAGTGGAAACCTGGGAGAGTGGATCACACCGTCGGCTGGCCCCTGGACAGACACACCTATGGGGGCTCGTTCCTCTACCACCTAAATGAAGGGGAGCCCCTAGTAGCACTTGGCTTTGTGGTGAGTCATATGCCCATGATGGGAAGTTCCACTGTGAGAGTCAGTGCTCCTCAGTGTTACAAAACCAGGGTGTCAAATCTGGAGAATGTGAAAGGCTAATCACTTAAAGCTTCCTTTCTGCTTTTATCCATGCATGAAATGCTTATGGCCATTGTCAACATCAGTCTACTTCTGCTACACGCCAGACCCTGTGCTGGGTGCTTCCCTGGGAATGCTGTTCCATAAGGTTCCCATGAAGTCTGTCCATCCTTATTTTACTTATGGGAAAACTGAAGTTCCCATAGGCAAAACAACCTTCCCAAACACACCCAATTAAGTGACAAAGGCAGGACTCCCGCCCAAACCTGTCCTACCTGAAGCCCGTGTCCACTGAGGCACGCCATCTCTGGAAATGCAGTCCACACCAGGTTTGAACCTGTAACTTTTTAACAGGAACCTTTTCTCCCTCTTGGTCACTTACATCTTTGCAATAAATTATATCTTGACCATTACAGGGAATGGAAAAACAATATGAGTAATTGCACCTTGCCGTTGGTTGCAGCTTTATAGTTCAGTGTTGATTAGACTTGTATATGATACATTAACTTTGTGCACTATTGGTGTCTTCAGTGCATTCCTTTTGTTTATTTTTTATAGTGATTTAATCTTCTCAGAGCAAAAAAGACTTGGTTACTAATTTCAGCATTTCATAATACCATGTAAAATATAACCTCATATTTCTTGCCCTCTTTATAAATATGATTATATTCAGCTTCTTAATTTTTGCCTCAGTGTACTATATAGAGCTTATTAGTTGATTTCTAGAGTTGGTGTTGATAAATGAATAATAAATTATTACAACTCCTTTTGTCAACACATAATGCATGACACCTACCTACAAATATTTTTTAATTTTAATTTTGACTTAGAGAGTACAGTGATTTATTAGTATGTTCTAAGTATTTTAAGTTTTGCAAGTTATAAAAACATGACATGTATTGTTTGCCCTTCTTTTCCAAAGAGATTTTATTCCAATTATTTAATTAAATTTGGATCATTGCATATATTTCTCTAAGTCCTTTGAGAATAAGAATTTTAATGTATATGTTTTCTGATAAATAATTGCCCATACTTCATCTTGATATAATTTGAAATAGCAATGTCTTATTTAAATATAAACATTTTAAGGTTGGTCTGGACTATCAAAACCCGTACCTCAGTCCATTTAGAGAGTTTCAAAGGTGGAAACACCACCCCAGCATCCAGCCAACATTGGAAGGTGGGAAAAGGATTGCCTATGGAGCCAGAGCACTCAATGAAGGTGGCCTTCAGGTAACTCTGCCTTCTTTTTTATTCCTTATTTCTGTATTGGTGAATGCAACGTTGAAACATGAGGTCACAACTCTAGGTAAACAATAGAAGGTTATCTCATAGGGAGAAAATTTAAGTAACCAAGCAAAGCAGTCTAGTATTTATAAAACTGTACCTACCGCACCAGAGTTAAATAAATTATACCATGGATTTGGTCTTAAGGATATACTTGTTCCTAGAGAAAAATTCATGGGCCTTTTTTTGTTTGTTGGTTTGTTTTTAACCAGAAAATTTAAACAAGATCTTCTCCTTTATTCCTTAGCTAGCTGCCAGCAAAGTCAAGGACAATAGTAGTTTTCAGCAAAGGTAATTAATTCTTCTCAACTACCTAGTAATATCCATGCCCTTAAATGACCTCTGTTAAGTTTTTACCCTTATTTGTCCTATTGTAGTACATGTTCAAAATTAGAACTACTTCAGAAATTGGGTATCTTTTTTAATCTATTGTAAAAGTAACAAATAGAGCATAGAAAATTGAGAAAAGTTAACTTAACCTTAAGTGAAGTTCTAAATACATGCATAAAGTCAAGTAAAATCACAACCAAATTATGAATGGAATTGCTAGAGTTCTAAAATAACAGTCCCTAAGTTCCATTGCTACAGGATTACCTCTCATGAGGTTTTTATTTCTAGAGTAGTTACTCATTCGCAGTAATTTTTGTTAAATTCCCTGTGTTCAAGCCCATTAAACTCTTTTGAATAATGTCCACAATAGCTACTGCCACCCTAATGCTGCTCTTTCATTTCTAGTACAAAGGCTTCTGTATACTCAGCAGTACATACAGATTCGTATTTACATCATCTGCCTGTTCACTTCAGCGTCCCAGACGATCTTTAGATGGGCAGGAAGAGATGATCCGCCCCTGCCCTGCACACACGCACACTTCTTACCTAAGTTTTCTGATTTAATTAGTCAGAGATTCGGAAACTCCCATTAAGTTTTTGAAGACCCTTAAGACGCAAAAATTTAGAACATTGGATTTTATTTTGAGTATTACAAGTATTATTTTGAGTATAACAAGTATTACATGACTTTTTATTTCTCTTTCCTCAGTCTGTACCAAAGCTTTCTAATTATTTAGCCCTATTCAACAGTTGTCCCAGGATACATTTCTCAGTACGAGTTTTCCTGGGCCCCTAGCTCCTTAACAAGATGCTCAGCTGCCAGTAACTCCTCCCACACAGGTTGGGGTCCTCCCAGAACTGGAAAACACGCATTTCCCTTGGGCCATAAGACTTAAGCGCCCATTGGGAGAATTTACACTAGCAATCCATGTCCTTTTATTAAACTTCAGTCTTCTGGTTCTTGAATCAAATTTAGGAATAGCAAGGCCACAGCCTTATTTGAGAAAAGCATTGTCATAATCCAGGTTCCTGACCGTCATCTCTGTTTTCAGCCCCTGGCATTCTTTGTGTTGTCTGCTCTGTGATCCTGATTTTGTGCTCTTTTGTCTCTGTGGTTCTGATACTGAGTTGGTCTGAGAACCCCCGTCATACAGTGACCCCCACACGTACTGTGAAAGGCCCTGGCCCAGCCCTTCTTTTGCCAGCACTCCCTTGGCTTGTTACCGCCTCTCCCTCAAGGTTAGACTTGAGTAACTGCCAGTAGCTGGGGCGGCATGCCGTCGGTGTGGCAGCTGGTGTCCTCGGGGTCCCTGTCAGCTTCATCTGGCAGACTGTCACCACCCACCGCTTTCTCAGCAGACTCATGGCGTTCTTTAGGAAGGTTCCAGAGAAGGAAATAATACATGACGAGGAAAGAGCCACTGTCTGTTTTTTCATTTTTACTCTGTAGATTAGATTACAGTACATTTTCCCTGTGCTAACTATCTACAACTTAGCTGCTACATTACGGGACTAAACCAAAACATCACCACCTTTGATTACATTGTTTTTCATCAGAAATGTATACTGAGGTCCACACAGTCGTCTTAAGATTTATTTCGGAAATTCAGTTTACTCTTAGGTTAAGTAAAATATATTATTTAGGGTGGTAGCTAATAGTGGTGATGCCATGATTACAATCTAGGTTTCCATCCCTGAACATCAAGGTAAGACAAAAGGGCACGTAGAGTTAAGATAACATTCTTGGTAAATCCTGTGTTACCCAGAATGGCTATAAAAGCAAATCACAATTTACGTAATAGTCTTTCAGGTTTAGAGAATACTTTTAATTATGACATGGATATGTATAAACAACATTTTATTTAAGTGCTGAAGCTCTGTCTTACATACGTCTCATGTGGGTCAGTCATGGGGAGGGAGATGGGAGAATCCTTAATAGAAAAAGATTGACAGTTCTGATCCTCATTTTCAGGGAAGGGGAAACTGCTTTTGCTCCGATTTTTCCTTTAACAGTATTCATTTTCATGTAATTTTTTTTTTTCAGTTTTTCTCTACAGCTTTAAAAGAGGCTATAGTATGGAGTATTTAGTTTTAGAGTGTTTGTTGAATCTGAGCTAACAAATGCACTTTCTTTCTTTCCTCAGTGTATACCAAAGCTCACCTTCCCTGGGGGTTTACTTATTGGTTGTAGCCCTGGTTTCATGAATGTTCCCAAGATCAAAGGCACTCACACAGCAATGAAAAGTGGTATTTTGGCAGCAGAATCTATTTTTAATCAACTAACTAATGAAAATCTCCAATCAAAGACGATAGGTAAGAACTTCCTATGTATTCTCAGGTTCTTCACAGAGACATTTAAAAAGAAGCTATTTAAACATACACTCAGTGTGCACATGGAGGAGGACAGTAAATACAATTAAGAATCTTGTCTTTATGTCTATTTCACTGGATACTGGAAGATGCTTACTGTGTCTGTCCCTTTACACAAAGCACTAAGATGCGTGCTGGGCAAAGAAACCTATGGCCCACTCACAGTGAGCGAGGTTTGTACGGCCACCTTCTAGTTTATGAACGTGGAAAGTGGAGCAGTGCCTGTGGTGTCCTGGCCCCAGGAACACGATCAGCATGAGGGCCCCACGTCACATCACACACACGCCCAGGGAGACCCTCGCCAGCACCCCCAAGTGTTTGTTCCTGGGCAGGCAGAGGAGTCATGGCTGCAGGCTCCACAGGCCTGGCCCAAGGACCCCTCAGGAGACCGTTCATCCGAGGACAGCCTCTTCTCAGGCAGTCTCATCTCTTCCCCAAGAACAGCAGGACCTGCCCCACCCCTCTGGCCTTCACCTCCTTTCACTGTCCTTTCTGGTCCTGTTGCTGCTTCCCAGGTCCTGGGAGCGCCAGGCACCCCTGAGTTCCCTGCACCTTTGCTCAGATCTCTCTAGTGGCTCCATGTTGATCCATACACTGTGTACACACACATATGTATACACACATATGTACACACACAGCACTCCCAGCCCCAGCCCCTCTTTCCGTATGGTATTTTCCACCTTTCAGCCGAATTGATCAACTTTATCTCCTGCCTCCTGGATGGAAAATCAAGAGCAGGGGCTTCATTCCCTGTGAACCGCAAA
Organism: Bos taurus; assembly: GCF_002263795.3. Classification (NCBI taxonomy): domain Eukaryota; kingdom Metazoa; phylum Chordata; class Mammalia; order Artiodactyla; family Bovidae; genus Bos; species Bos taurus. The sequence continues at coordinate 40,296,640 of NC_037344.1, read as the reverse complement.
CAACAGTAGCAACTCAATACTTGATTTACGCCATAGTCCAGAGTCTAGTAACTTGATGCTTGCCCAGGAGGTTGTACCTTCAGGTGTCCTGGAGGCGTGGAGGCCTGGGCAGGGGGGCGGGGGAGAAACTGCAGGGGACAGAATCCTCACCAAGGGTGTGTCCCAAGGATGCTCTCACTGCACACAGCGTTGCATACCGGAAGGGTGGAGTGAGCAGGTCACCGAGACCAGGTGGAGCAGTGGAGCTGCTCACTGTGGATCTCACAAGAGGTAACCAGAACTAAGACATCCAGCTAGAGGTTAAATGCAAGCCCTGAGCTTTAGGTATTGTCAGGCAGTCATTGGAGAAGGAAATGGCACCCCACTCCAGTACTCTTGCCTGGAAAGTCCCATGGATGGAGGAGCCTGGTAGTCTACAGTCCATGGGGTTGTGAAGAGTCGGACACGACTGAGTGACTTCACTTTCACTTTTATGCATTGGAGAAGGAAATGGCAACCCACTCCAGGGTTCTTGCCTGGAAAATCCCAGGGACAGGGGAGCCTGGTGGGCTGCCGTTTATGGGGTCGCACAGAGTCAGACACAACTGAGGCGACTTAGCAGCAGCAGTAGCAGCAGCAGGCAGTCATTTCCTAGGGCTATCACAACAAAGCACCACAGACTGCGCGGCTTGATTATTCTCAGTTCCCCACACCAGCAACTCGAAGTGAAGGTGTTGGCAGGACCACTCCCTCTCCAGGTTGGTTTCCAGCTTCCGGGAGCCCCTGGCATTCTTGGCTCCTGGCACGGCAACTCCAGCCTCTGCCCTGGCTTCCTCTGAAGTCTTCTCTGTGTGTGTCATCTTGTTAAAACACCAATCATTGGACTGAGGGCCCAGTCCACTCCAATATAACCTCGTTTTAACTCATCACACAAGCAGTGACTCTATTCTGACTCCATCTGAGACAACCCAGTGTGACCCAGTCTGAGACACCTCAGGATTACAACATCAAAAGGCTTTTCGGGGTGGGTACAGTGCAACCCATAGCAGGTAGGAGGGCTTCGCTGATCAGTTCTGAGATTTCTCACTTTCATAAGTAGCATAAGCTCTCTTAGCTTCCTTTTCAGGTTCACTGAATTTTAAAACTTATTTCCCATGCTACCAGTTTGGCCTTACTGCCTTGCCTGTTAACACCACATCAAATGGGTTCTTTTTGGATGATGTCAACATTTATGTACAAAAGATTCCTCAAGTGTAGTCTTACACGACCACCTGCTTTTTGTAATTACGTAAGATGCATCACTTATTTTGGTAGCCAAGTACCTTGACAGTAAGACTCCTTGAGGCAATTTAACACTATTTTTTTTTTTTTTTTTTTAATAAAAAGGGCTTGATGTAACTGAGTACGAGGACAATTTGAAGAAGTCGTGGGTGTGGAAAGAGCTCTATGCTGTCAGGAACATCCGACCGTCCTGCCACAGCATCCTGGGTGTGTACGGAGGGATGATTTACACTGGAATCTTCTACTGGATATTCAGGGGGATGGAGCCCTGGACTCTGAAACATAAAGGTAATTCTGGCCCCTGTGAGCATAAGCGTTAGTCATTAACTCAGGAACGGGATCCAGTCAGTCGGAAGAAGAATTTTCTTTACTGTTCTAAACTTGCCATATGAGAGAAATTAATTCAGTGTTGTTAAGAGAACAGGGTATTGTTTTAAGAGAGCTAAAATCTTGCTTCTTCAGTATTATATTTACAAGGTATTAAGTGTCTAAGGAAGTACTTTAAAATTAGTTCTGTTTTTACTAAAAATCTTCCTCAAAACTTTGGAAGGGTCTGACTCAGATAAGCTCAAGCCAGCCAAGGACTGCACACCCATTGAGTACCCAAAACCAGACGGGCAGATCAGTTTTGACCTTCTGTCATCCGTGGCTCTGAGTGGTACCAACCATGAACACGACCAGCCAGCACATCTGACCTTGAAAGACGACAGCGTGCCTGTCAACAGAAACCTGTCCATATATGACGGGCCTGAGCAGCGATTCTGCCCTGCAGGTTAGTACGTTCATTTCCACATGTGCTCCGAGTATCTGCTTTAACACATCAAAAACAGGCTTCCATTATTTTAAGAAATTTCTCCTCCTATTGCTTAGAAATTGTAAACGACTCCTACATCTAGATTCCTTTCGAAAACCATTATTCTTCCGGTTCTTACTCTCATTAGCAGTTTAGAGTAGGGATTTCTTAAGCCTAATTTAGATGGCATTTCTCAGAAAAATTGTTTACCCTCAGCCCAAGGTGAGAGTTGTGGGAAAAAGCACCAAACATCTCTCTCCATATTCATGCGACTTAAAAACCATTTTTGTCAGAGCTGCTCCCGTCCATATGTGTGTATACCCATCATGTGTTTAAGTTGCTAACTCGTGTCTGTTACCCCATTGACTGCAGCACACCAGGCTTCTGTCCTTCACTATCTCCCAGTTTGCTTAAATGCATGTCCATCCAGTCAGTGATGCTGTCTAACCATCTCTGCCACCCTCTTCTCCTTTTGCCAGCATCAAGGTTTTTTCCAGTGAGTCAGCTCTTCACATCAGGTAGCCAAAGTATTGGAGCTTCAGCTTTAGCATCGGTCCTTCCAGTGCATGTTCAGGGCTGATTTCCTTTAGGATTGACTGGCTTCTATGCTGACATACACACGCACATATACACATATGGTATGTATGTAGATATCCTAAAATACTAGATTTTGGCCACATGCAGCCGAGGCAAATGCTTCCAGACTTTAAATCCATCGTGGATACTGTTATCTTTTAGTGCTAAGCTTTCAACTAGAATTATAGTAGGAACTGGCCTCCAGTGGTGGTGAGACAGACAGTACTCAGGTGTGTGAAAACCAGTGTACTCTGGACAAGGGGAGGGCTGTGACCGTCTCTGACTTTCGCTCCTAACCCTGTAATCTCAGTGGCTTGTAAACTGAGGGTAAGAGCTGATCTTGGCAGCCGTAGCCACATACATATGAACAGATCTCATGTTACTGCACTTGGCGGATGTTGCGCTTTTTAAAATTGAACATCTGTGCAATCGTGCATTGAACAAGCTGACTGGTGCCATTTTCCCAGCATTTGCTCATTTCACATGGCACATGAAATTCGTGCAAAACTCCACACTTCCTCATTATATTTGATATTGAGATCAGTGATCTCTGATGTTACTACTGTGACTGACTGAAGGCTCAGATAGCAACACTGTAACTGCCACATACACTGAAAACACAGCCCCCAGGATGCACTCTTACTTTTGTCTTGTGGTGTCTCCTGTGCAGGCCTATGTATAACATCACATTCAGAAACTGCTCAATGAAGATTTCCCTCGGTAGTTACACCAACTCAACCACATGCTACCACACCTTCTGCTTTTATCGTATCTGATTTAAAACAATAGCAAATGCACATACCCAGATCTTTATAATATTCTCTGTGGGTAAATGTTCTATCAGCAAACCTTGTGGGTTTCTGTGGCTAGTTCCTCCAGGACCTCGGCTTCTACTTTGAAGTCAGCTACTGCACCATGTTGTCTATTTTTCCTCACAGGAGTTTATGAATTTGTCCCTGTGGAACAAGGTGATGGATTTCGGCTACAGATAAATGCTCAGAACTGTGTGCACTGTAAAACATGTGATATTAAGGATCCAAGTCAGAACATTAACTGGGTGGTACCTGAAGGCGGGGGAGGCCCTGCATACAACGGAATGTAAACTGCAGCTGGCTTCAGGGTCTCTAAAACAAATGGCAAACTAACTTCCAGTATTTGGAAGTTCACAGGTATCAAAATATCTTACTATATATTAGTGATCAGTATTCAAACAATAATTACCAGTGAAATCATTTTATACTACAATTGTCCCATAAAGATTATGAATATTTCTCTTAAATAAAACTTTGTTAAGTGCTGAAGCATCTATTTACATCTCCAATTCTTCCAAGATTCAGCACCAAAAGCAAGATACACCATTAGCCTGTAATGTACGTTTGACTTGTCAAGTTCAACACTTCACATAAAGTGTGTATTACGTTGTAGACCAGAGGCTGGCATCCAGCCCACCACTCTTACAAACAGTGTTATGGAGCCAGCAACGCCTCCTGGCTTACATGCTGTCAGTGGCTGCTTCTGAGCTCCAAGTGCAGAACTGAGTAGCTGAGACAGTAACGTCTGACCCTTTAGAGATGCCTGCCAGCTCAGAGCCTGTACTGCAGAGAGGCGCATCAAAGAACTGAGAAAAACAATACACAGACTCAAGCTTTTGTCTGTTTATTCAAACACGATGTGTCTTTAGGAGTTTAAAAACAAGCTGGAAACACCATTATCCTTTGAATAACGCAGAGAGTCACTGAAGAGGGAATCGACGCCATTGTAGTTTGTAACACTGGTGTGTTAAACAGGAAGTCCCTATCCATATTCCTGGACTGTAAACACAGGGAACCGAAGTATCAGAGGGAGCACAGGAGGGATCACAGAACAGACAAACCATTAAACTGCTCCTCGCTCATACAATAAACACACACTTAAGCAAAACTGAATTCCTCATCAGGCAAACATTTTTGCATAAGCTGCCTTCTCTTTATCTTTCTGTGCCTTTATCTTTTGCTTGACTTTCAGCAATTCTGCCTGGATCGCTGCAAAATAAATATGGAATGTAAGTTATTTCTCAAAACATCCAAAAAATTACGTTGACCAAACTGATGCTTTAGTATGGTTTAAAAAAAAAAAGATAAAACTCTTCTCCTGAAGAGTAACTGAGCCCTATTAACAGAGCATAATTTAGAAGACTGTCCACCAAGAGAACTAACAATTACACACAGATGTGCCTTCTCCCTTCCGTTAGAGGCGGCTCCAAAGTGCCTCCCCTGTTTCCTTTTAGCAAAAGACTCAAGATATATTTCAATATCTAGACTGATGATCACTATTTGTAATTGGTTTATTGGGAAAGAAGCTTATTTTTGTCACAGCTTTCCAAAACTTTCCTACAACATATCCAGTAGCTATTTGGGATATGTCCACATTCAGCTTAAGGAATGGTCCCAAACATTAATTAAATCTGCCATAAATACGACTTTCTAATGCTGCTCCTTCATCTAGCATTACCGGACAGTAAAGCAAATAGTCCAGATACGTGCAAATGGGTGTTGTGGACAGAGACTAGACTAAGCTGAAGGCAGGGCCCTGACTCGTTCATTGCAGTGTGATTGGAGCCTGGCCCCATAACAGGCGTTCTGTACTATCTGCTTAACAAATAAAACTCTTTAATGGCAAAGGGTACAATGGCTCACAAACATAAATTCTTAAAAGACAAAGTGAACTTTCACTCCAAAAACTGCCAACTTACCTTTATCTTCTGGTGCTATTTCCTGAGCTTTCTTAAGATCAGCCTTTTAATTGGGAGAGAAAAAAAAAGAAATAATAGATTATGATTCATGAAAGTGGTTTGCTTTTTTTTTTTTTTAATTAAAATTTAGAACAAAGTTTTACCAATGCTTGATCATATTCTTTTAATCCTTGCCATCCCTGGGCTCTACGGTACAGTGCTTTGGTATTTGATGGGTCTATTTCAAGGGCCTACAAAAAAATTATAAAATCAGTTTTTGTTTTTTTTTTATCCAAACATTAAATACTAAATATGTATCTTAGATTTCAATTTACTGCCTGTCAGCTCCAAATCAATTCTTCACTGCTTTGTGACAACAACGCTAGACCCTGGAGAGCCTCCTCTGCCTGCTGACATGTTGTTTGGTCAGCAGAGGGCGCTAAGGGGACATGGGCAAGAAACCTCTGTCCCTTCCAGGCTCCTGCCTGCGGGCTCCTCAAGCACCCAACCTCCCTGCCATCCAGTGAGGCAAGGCCATCCCCTCCGCAAGGACTCTGGATCTCAGCCCAGCCCAGAGGGAGTGGGCACTCCTATGTTATACATACAGATGCACATATAAATACATATATACCTGCTGTGGCCATATTCCTCAGGGTTCTCTTTACTAGCCAACCTCCATTACTCCAATTCCCCCTTATATCTATTTTACAGTAAACTTTCTCTACAGAAATTACTAGGGCCCAAATCTTCTGTTTGGGCCCTAGCTGATAGGAAAAAATATTCTGAATAAAAATTTGTATATACTCATTTAAGCTGACATCTAGGTTTTTTGCAGGAACATGAGTAACTTAATAGGCTTCTCCTCTGAAACAAACGTTTTAAAAATAATATATTTATTTAACATCTTTTAAAGGTCAGCACTCAGATTTTACTGAAAAGGGTATATTACTTGCCTCACAAAGGTCAAAAAAGCAATCCAGAGTGAAGAACCACCTTGTCTTCTGCTGCCTACTCCCTTCTAAATATACTCTTACATCTTATTCCACCTACCCCATAAATTGGGACCTCATTTCATTTCTACTTGCTCGGGCATAGCTGACCTGTGTACACCAATTAATGGGCAATATACATAAAAATGACTGGAGGTGGTCTTTCTGAAATGTATGTTCTCGTTTGAAAAACTTGATCACACACACTGTCCTAACTGCTGTGCCTAAGGGGGAGTGGGGCCACTTCCCAGCTCTCCATCAGCACTGCTGACATCCCCGTGAAGGCAGGCAGCCTTCCTGTGTGTTCCAACAGCACTCATCCCCCCAGAAGAGTCCTGACAACTCTAAACTGAAACTGACTCCCTCTCCCACCAAGTAAATTCCTTGACGGGAGGGTCTTTCAACCAAAACACCTAAGCGCCTATCAGCTGCTTAATCTGTGCCCAACATTGCGCTTAAAATGCTTTACACACATAACACAGTCTTTATAACAATCCCAGGAGGAAAGCAGTATTTCCACTTAACACAAAGAAATTAAGACTCTAAAATTAAGAACCTCCTCAAAATAAAAAAGTGACAGTGGTCTAAGAGAAAAGCCATGTCTGCTGACTAACTCCACAGCCACATTCTTAGCCATTCCTGGGTTTATCTTCCAATGTCCGGCACATAATAGGTGCTCAATAGTCAATAAATGAGCTGAGAAAGTATCTTCATGGAAGTTAAGTGATCTCGTGTTATAAGCTAAATGAATGGTTTGAGAGGAAGAACTGAGATCCAAATATTCAGATGTAAGAACATCAACAGACTCACCTCCAAACAGCTATCGACTGCGCCCTGCCAATCAGACATCTTCAGTTTGCAGGCGCCAATATTCAGCACGCAGCTCAAAGCGACAGGCTGCAGCTTTGCTCCATCTGCGTCCTCAGCAGCAGCCCTGGAACCTTCCACATACCTAGAGAACACCCCCGTACAAGCAGCAAGCAACACCCCATTAAGACACTCTGCCTGTGACTCACTCATAACTCGTCAGTTTTGATATAAAAGTTCACCGATGCTAATATTAATATTCTTAATGACCACCATCTTTTTATTAAATGCTTTCCTTTAGAAGATTTTTTTGTTCCAACTTTTTTCCCCAAAATGTTCAAAAACACCAACTTAAAAACAATCCCCAAACCTAAAGATTATATATACTATTAACACTTTTCTATTTGTAAAATTAAGGTTTTTATCAGCCACTTTCCAATATAATTAGGTTTGGAACTAAGGTTGTCATAGCAGGAGAGGACTGGGAAAGATGAGGAAACCTGCAGCGGTAACGCTGACTCATCTTTTACTGTAGTTCCCGTGAAAGGGGCCCTGAAACAATACATGTACCTGGTCCGACAGTCTAGTCCCTAGTCTCCCTCAATGAAAAGAATCTGGGCTCCTGAGAGAAATTCAGATCTGGACATGAGGTTAAATATAAGATGAGCCTGGACCATCTTGTGGCAGAAAGCGGGCAAGTGCTCACAGACTAAGAGGAACACGTCAGATGGGTGCAGCCAAGGGGCTTCCACTGGGCAAATCCGAAACCTTACAGCATCAGAAAGAATGATGGGAACAGTATAATAGGCTGAACTGAAAGAAAAATAACCCACAGATCTATAGTGATACTAAAAAGGGTAAGGAGTCCTTTCAAACAGAATGATAGCTAGTAACTGCAGAATGACTGGTAAAATCAGAAAATCACAGTTCTGCAAGCCTCAATGCAGTAACTGATTCAGGCAAAGGTCTTCAGTGATGCTGAGACCACTGGATGAATTCCTAGAAACTTAGTCATACAATCTCACAGCACCACTTCACAGAGGACGTCTTATTTATTTAAAAGGTAAAGGCACTTTTGTAATAGAGACGTATGACTAACACCACTTTAACCAAGTGCCAGAACTCAAGGTAAGCCGAACTGCCATGTGCCTTCAGGACATGATGCATAGGGTATAGACACATCAACTATCCTCTTGCTAAAATATTTAACCTCAAACTAATCTGGAGAAAGCAATAAACACATACAGGTGATATTCCCTAAGACAACTGGCGTAGACTCCACAAAATGGAAATGACTTAAAAAACGTGGACATTAAAGATTAGAGAAGCCTTAGAGACATACAAACAAATGATACAATGGATACTGGAGTTAAAAAAAATTTTGAGACAACTGGGCATATTTGCATATGGATTACATAGTAGATAACAGTGTATCTATATTTGGAAGATGTTTTGATGCATTAGGCTAAGTAGAAAATGTCCTCATTTGGGGGGAAATACTGATACTTGCTAAAATATTAAGGGGTAAAGTGTCATGGTATCCACAACTTCCTTTCAAAATGATTCTGCAAAAATACACGTGGCAGAAGTTAAAAATTGGTGAATGCAGATAAAGGTACATGAGTGTTCATGTACTATTCTTAATTTTTCCATATTCTGAAATTTTTCAATTAAGAATCTGTAGGCAACTAAAATTTCAATATACCTGGTTACTCTGCAAGTAGTAGGCCAAAAATACAAAAAGCAACTCTTGAATTTCACTTTGTAATTCAATTTGTAAGTTCTTAAATGCAATTTATTAAAAACGTTTTATTACCTTAAAACTTTTGTGTATTTTTTAATGGCCATCTCCCAGTTCTGGGATTTGAAAAACGTATTTCCAATGTTTTTTAAGTCTTCTGATATTAATAAAATTTTATCTACCTGTAAAAAAGAAAGAATACAAATATGTGGGGTTTGAGTATGTAATGCAGTTTAGTCCCAAGTTCTATCTTTAAGACAGACTGACAAAAGGCTCAAAATTTTAGCACTGGGAATTCCCTGGTGGTGGTCAGGACTCTGTGCTTCCACTGCAGGGGGCATGGTTCCACTCCTGGTCGGGAAGCGAGGATGCCACGTGCCACACAGCATAGCCGATAAATAAGTAAAATTTAAAAATTTTAGTACTAAATTTTTTTTTAGCAGTTTGGCCAATCTGAAAGTGTTTTTAGCTGCTCAGTCATGTCTGACTCTTTGAGTAGACTGTAGCCAACCGAGCTCCTCTGTCCGTGGGATTGTCTAGGCAAGAATACTGGAGTGGGTTGCCATGCCCTTCTCCAGGGCATCTTCCCAACCCAGGTATCCAACCCCAGTCTGCTGCATTGCAGGCAGATTCTTTACCATCTGAGCCACCAGGAAAGCCCCAAATCTTAAGCTACTCACATCTTTTAAATCCACATCTGCGTCCTCGGGGAAATCTGGGTGACTGTCACCAGATCCATCCTTTGGGAATATTCCCCAATCATCCCCTTCTTTCAGTTCTCCACATTCTGCAATAACGCACAACTGTAAAAATAACCCTCAATTGTAGAAGCGCACTCCTACATTAGTGATGATTTTTCAAAGGTCTGGGTTTAAAAGCTCTACAGCCGCAAGCCATGTGCACGACTGTCCACGTCGCTTCCTGGCAGGCGCAGCACACTGGTAGGGGCACAGCCACGCCCCGTGCTACGGAAGCACTCACCGCAGCCAGTAACTCAGTGCACAAAGAGTGAGTGGACGGTGTCACCATTCCCTTAGGTGTTGCACATGCTTTCAACTGACTCTTTCCTTCGCACACTGAGTGACAGCACACCTCCCGCAGGTCTGACTCTCCAGTTTCCACTCCCAACCCTGTGGATGCAGGTGCCTGTGATGGCTGTGTTGATCCACAGACATGTGGAACACAAGGATCTTTGCAGTGACAGGATCTAGTCCAAACCCTTAAGTGATTTCTATGGGATGAGCAATCAGGCCGAGGAAAGTGAAATCACAGGAGCAAGCCTAGACCACAAGTTACATGGCAGAGGAGGCCAGAGGACTCCTGGGTTCCCGCTCGCTCTGTACTCTGCACCCGTACACACACCGACGCAAGTTCTACAGGCGTAGGAGACTTCAGTTATCAAGATCAGCAAGACTGAAGTTAAAATAATAAAGTCTCTTTTTAAACTGCCCTCATCTTTCCCACAATAGAAAACAGCTTCAAAGAAAAAGTGGCAGGTACAGGCTTCTAGAACAAGAGCCTTCTGGACATTTTTTAACAATCACCCTTTTATTCACGCTTCTCTAATCCAGCAGCTAAGATAATATTACCATCTTGCTACTCACTTTGGCAGGTTTTTCACCTTTCACCTCCACATTTTCCAGAATCTTTGCCACACCCATTCCTTTAATCACTTGGCCAAACACTACGTGCTTCCCATCCAAATGCGGAGTCGGAACGGTGGTGATGAAGAACTGGGAGCCGTTGGTGTTGCTGCCGGCGTTGGCCATGCTCAGCAATCCCTCCTTGTCATGCTGCGGGAATAAACCATAAAGAAAACCAAGATGCGAGTTCCCGCTCTACTCTACCAACCATTCACAGAAAGGGGGGCGGGCACCACTGGAATACCACTTAGAGCACATAATGTAGAGTGATTTTACTTCATTATCAAGTGTGACTTTAATTCACAAAACAGAGTACTTAACCACTTTTTAAACTTTAAGGAGAGCTTATGAAACTAAATTAAGATGAAACAAGAGTGGGGGCAGGGGTGGTACTCCTAAATTGATCATACTGGGAACATGCTTGGACTTCATCATTAAGATGAAGATGCCATAGGAGGGAAGTCTAGTAATTCTGCTTCACCCTTTCTTATGACTGAAGCATTTTTTTTCTGAAAGGCACTCAACAGTGTTCCCACTTGTGGGCCTACATTATGATTCTCTCTTCCCACGTCAGCAAAGTTAGGTCCTTTCCTACTCTCCACCCGTGTAACACTCATGTTAGCTCTCCTACCTGAAATGCCTTTTACCCCTAAACCCAAATCTAATCCAGCTCTCAAGACCACCAAGTGTGCGGAAGAATCACGTGTCCATGAAATAGCCCCTCTTTTTCTAAAATTTTATTTTTGTTTTGGTTGCACTGGGTCTTTGTCACTTTTGTGCAGGTTTTCTCTTGTGGCGAGTGGGCTCTTCTGTTGAGGTGCTCAGGCACCTCACGGTGGTGCTTCTCACTGCAGAGCACAGCGCTGGGTGCACAGGCCTCACCAGGTGCAGCACACGGGCTCAATGGTTGGGCGTATGCGTTTATTCACTCTGCGGCATGTGGGATCTTCCACGTCGGGGATCAAACCTGTGTCTCCTGCACTGGCAGGCAGATTCTTATTCACTGCACCACCAGGGAAGTCTACCTGCTTTCTTTTGATCAACTTTTCCATCACATAATCTGAGTTTTCATCCTTGTGGTACTTTCTTTCTCCCTTCCAAAAGTCTGGTGCTTTCCCCACAATATTAAATATTATTAACTTTATTTCCTCAGCCTCCTCATGCCTTCTTCCTTCTTCACTCATATCCCTCCCTCAAAAGTATCTGAATTTTAGTTCCTTCTAACCAAATCTCAGCCACCTGGCGAGGTCCAGTCTCCCTAGTTCATGCACCATTCCCCCTTGATGTCTTCCCTAGTAATCCAGACCACAGGAGTCAGACCTTTCTCCTGTAGTATACACAGGTATTGGTCAACTTAGCACTTCTACATTATTCTCCAGTTGCCCTATGTGTCTTAATCTTGCCTTTTTGGCAAGATTTTATTCCTTATCATGAAGGTCTTTCCTTTTTATAAACTCTTTGGTGCCAGTGACTATATTAGCTACAAGAAATAAACTGCTTAAAACATTGATGACGTTTATTCTCAAATGATCCTAATCACCTTGCTCCTGTTCCCCATTTCCAAAAACCCATGTTTACTTTTGCTCTTACATGTCCATTGTCATGACTGAATGATACCACACCCCGACCGTGACCCCAGGGTCACTGAAGTTAAGCAGGCACAGGCGTCACGAAGGTCCCTTAGGAGCCTGGACATTAACGAGATCTGCTAGTCTGCAAATGCCCTGACACCCCGGACACTAGCCATGGTTTTGCTGCTCTTCAAATTTAGGCATAAAGATGCACAACTTACCATCCCTCTAATGGGAACATTTTTCCTGGAAACAATTTTGCCATATGCTGGCCACCCATGAAAACTCATTGGCTTTACTTGCAGTGTACAAACCTGAATCACACTGAAATAGCTGTTGTATTTTTGCCAATAAAATCATTGCTGGAAGAGTTTTTTCATATTAAAGATGTGTATTTATAAATATGATACCTTTCACAAATAAAGGCAATCTAAGCACATCTGAGGCATTTATCCTAATTTGACAAGAATCCCAGACACAGGACAACCTTTATTGTTAGCAACACACATTTTTGTCTACTTTACCTTATAATGGAAATTTTCATCTTCAAATTTTTCACCATAAATGCTTTCTCCACCTGTCCCATTCTGATTTGAGAAGTCTCCACCCTGAATCATAAATTTCTTAATAACTAAAAAAAAGGAAAATCAACATTAGAAACTACAATACAGATGACTACAGCAATGTTAACTAATGAATGTGTGGCGATCAAGACAACTTCTCTCCTGCTCTCCCCACCTATACACCCGACTCCAGGCTCTTAAAAAGGCTTTTCCCAATCCAAATCCCCACTAACACTCAGAGAATTAGTTCATATGGCACCTCCCCTACAACACTGTCAAACCTCAAGACTGGATCTACTAACTTTTCTCCCATAGTACCTTGATTCTACCTTTCTTTTATAATATGGAGCGTAACGATCTGTCTCTTCTAGCAAACAATTAAGAACAGCAACATCGTTTTTCTTCCGTGGTAACCATGTGCATGGCTGGGCACATAATGGTTACTCAAAAATGCCTACTAAATAAACCAATTATTCCCAAGAGGCCTGTTACACTGTATTGGAATTACTTCTGCAAATGTTATTACTTAACACTGCCACCACATTCAGATTCCCCAGAACTCTGTATCTGCTTGTATGACACTCATGTGGTCAGGAAACACAGCTGGACAATAAAGGAAAAAGATAAGGCAGAGCCTGGAAGAATCCATGTGTTTCCTTATGTGAAAGGTCACAGGGTGCCTTCTTCCCCCAGCCAAGAAAACGCAGCAACACGTGTACAATGCTGCTCCCCAGGAAAGCCCATGAGAAACTCAGCACCCAAGGTTTCTACAGGGGCTGATCATGAAGGCACTCTATGCCTAGCAGATACCAAAACTGCACCACATCCTCAAAAGGAAAGCAACTGTTCAGCATAAATCAAACTGTACAGTCTCAGCAGAGTAAGCCACCTTACAATTCAGAGAATGGTTAAGTGCTCTGACTTCAGGCAATTCCACCCTTGCAAGTAGACTTTATGGACAGCAGTCTCAGGTCTGCAACGTTAACTCTTGTCCACAGACACTTTATTAGAATACAGGCAACTCCTTGATTTACTGCACTTTGCAGATACTGTGGTTTTTTAACTTGAAGGTTTGTAGCAATTCTGCATCAGCGAATCTATCATTTTTCCAACAGCACGTGCTCACTTCATGTCTCTGTGTCACATTTTGGTAATTCTCACAATATTTCAAACTTTTTCATTATTATTTGCTACAGTGATCTGTGACCAGTGATTTTTGATGTTACTACTATAACTGTTCTGGCACTTTTTTAGCAATAAAGTATTAGATTAAGATATGTATTTTTCTCCAGATACAATGCTACTGTGCACTTTAATAGACTATAGTATCCTGCACACATAACTTTTATAGGCACTGGGAAACCAGAACTTTGTGATTTGCTCTATTACAACATTTACTTTATTGCAGTAGTCTGGAACCAAACCTACAATATCTCCCAAATTTGTGCTTATATTTGGGACTTCCCAAGTGGCGCTAGTGGTAAAGAATCCACCTGCCAAGAAGGAGACACAGGAGATGCAGGTTCAATTCCTGGGTTGCAAAGATCCCCTGGAGAAGGAAATGGCAACCCACTCCAGTATTCTTGCTTGGAATATTCCATGGACAGGGGAGCCTAGTGGGCCACAGTCCATGGAGTCGCAGAGTTGGATCTGACTAAGCACAAACACACATGCTTGTATTTTGGTATTTTATTAAGCACGAAAGTAAATCAACAGTTTAAGTAATCTAAAATCAATGTTAATTTTTTCTTAATCAAGTTTCTTTAAATACTTATATAACTACAAATTAACTTATCTGTTTATTCATTAAATAAATATTGAGTGCCTACTCAGTAATGATACTAGATGCTGAGGACAAAATGGTGAGAAGATGCAGTTCATCAAATATGGAGCTACTCCATGGGGAGTACCAGCAAATCATCACTAAACAGAAGTATGACAACACAGTGAAAGGTCACCTTGTCATCACATGTCACACCAGGGATCCAAAATATGGAATCTTTAAGTCAGCGGCAGTCTTCCCAAGCAATCCTGCTCAAGAAGTAGGCATAACTTTTTGTCACCAGGCAGTCAAGCTACCCAAGCTCTATTTGTTTATCATGGCCACATCCTGGTGAAGCAAGGGTAACCCATTTCTCAATAAATAAACCTTTAGAACCCTGCCATAATTACTTCCACCTTTCACAGCCCAACATCAATGAAACTGACCTACAGTCTCAGATGTTAAAGCATCCTTTTGAAACTAATAGTAATTTTTAACTCTCACCCTCTCCTTAGTATTTTCTTCCCTAACTCCCTAAGTAACAGGATTCAATGACCTCTAAGAAGAATCAGATTCACAAAATGTATACATACTTCTATGGAAAGGACATCCTTTGAAATGAAGAGGTTTCCCAGTGGTGGGTCCAATGCCTTTTTCTCCTGTACACAATGCACGAAAATTTTCTGCAGTTTTGGGTACAATATCTGCAAACAATTCTAAGACAATTCGACCAACTGAAAGAAAAAATAAAACTGTGTCAGTATGCAAAACAACTAAATAAGCACATGACAGAACTGGTAAAATTACGGTGACTGAAAAATACCAAGTTTTTCTTTTTTGGTCATTTTTCTAATATTCTAATTCAGTCTACCTAAATTGAGTATCATGTATCCAGATGACTTTAAAATAACTACTTTACTACATCTTACAAAAGATCATAAACAGTAGCCAGAAGATTAGCAGCATATAAGGACACCATCATCCTCTGTCGCCCCCTTCTCCGCCTGCCCTCAATCTTTCCCAGCATCAGGGTATTTTCCAATGAGTCGGCTCTTTGCACCAGGTGGCCAAAGTATTGGATCTTCAGCATCAGTCCTTCCACTGAATATTCAGGGTTCACTGACTCAATGGACATGAGTTTGAGCAAACTCCGGAAGATAGTGAAGGACAGGGAAACCTGGCATGCTGCAGTTCATGGGGTCACAGAGTCAGACAAGACTTAGTGACTCAACAACAACAAAGGACACCATCATTTGACTGATTTTCTCTGACATGTGTGCATAATTTTAAATCACCAAATGACCAATAGAAGAAAATGAAATATTCTCTGAGTGGTCAGGTTGGCCAAGTTTTAGGTCTAGCTGTAGTCTCTGTGCTCTGTGGAACCTGCCTAGTGCTGCCTCTGCAGCAAAACCTGAAAAAGTTGCCATTCTAGGCAATTCCTAATGCAGGCAATAAACCTAGCACTAAATTTCAGAACAAAATGAATGCACACCTAAGTCTCTCTGTGTGTATTTGCCTGCCTTCTCAGTAAACAAAGACTGTTGCAGCCATCAAGCCATCACATTATGCTGACCTGAGGCTGCTGAAGAGCCCTGAGGGAACTCAGTATGGAGACAAACGGGCTGCCCACTTCCAAGGCCACCTACCAGTCAGTTGCTGCAGCCACCCTGAACAGTATACCCTGAGGAGACTAAGGATGAGAAAACACAGGATACTGGCTCCAGACAGCTGAGATGCACATCAAATGAATGATTTCAGGGAGCCCAGATTCTTACATCTTCCCATACAGAGAAAAGCCCTAAATTCCTTAACTAGAGATACCTGGCTTCCTTTAATAAACAGTAATCCTTTTTCGATATTCCGACCACCTGGTCTTTGTTGCAAAAACTCCCGTATACCTTGACTCCTTCCTCATCTCTTTGAACAGAGCTGAGATACTCTGTCCCAGGCTTAAGGCCTCAGTGTTTTCCTTTAAAGCAGTTGTAACGTGTTCCAGAACAGCAGCAATTAAGCTGCAAAGCAACGTGAGAATTCACAAGACCTGAGGCGCCTCCAAGCTGCTACTGTAGCCTAGGCAACCACACCGCCACACAGATCTCATTCTCCCCATGCCAAAACGGAGAAAATGTCCACCAATCTGAATGGATCAGTAGTAAAGAAGAATCAGTAGTAAAAATGAAAAAGAAAACCACGCAAAAGTCGCTTTAATTTACAGATAACATGGCAACTGCTGACATACATCACGTGGCAAAAGACACAAGGTGAAGGGAGCCCACCAGACGCTTAACCTGGGGTTTTCAAAACAGGTTTTCGCCCTACAAACATAAAATCATCTCGTTTTGTGCTAACTTCACGGTGCTAGGTGGCGGGCAGGTGCGGCCAAGTCGGGACGGATAAATCCAAAGGCTTCCAGCATTCCTCGAACAGAAATTTCCAGAAACTTCTCCACGCCCCACGGCCCCGGTACAAGGTCGCGGGCGCAACCCAGCCCGGAGGCTTGGACCAGTCCAGGTCCCAGTGTGGGCAGCCGGCCCCCACCTCAGAGCATCACCCTGCCAGAGCAGCGCTCCAGCCTCAGGGACCCCCGACCCAGGGCGCCTCGCCTCCTCACCTCGCTCCCCTCCGATGTCCACGTCGAAGAAAACTCGAGGGTTACTGGGGTTGGAAGGCTTAGCCTGGGGGGATGGATGCGACATTGTGGCCCTAGGACGCGTGTATGACCGCCTCGTAACACCGGCGTGGTCACCGTGCAGCTCGAACCCTAAAGTCACAAGGTCCGCGAAGAACGGCGGCGCTGGTGAGCTGCTTCCGGCGAGGGTACGGAGGACACGGCCGACTTTCCGGCGCCGCCTCTCAACTTCCTGCGGCGCGGCCCGACTTCCGGCTTCGCTGCGCTTGGAGTCCGCTGGCGCTTGAGCCCGCGCGGCCGCCTCTGCGCTTTCTGAGCCAGATTTTTCCTGTTTTCTGGTTCACTGAAGTTGCAGGCCCAGTTGTTTTTATTCCTGTCGCTCGTGTTTTGGGAGAGCGTTGTCAGGTTGTCACCCCGTTCCACCTCGGGGCTCCGCTCTCAGGCGAGGGGCCGGCTGTCAGAAAATCCGTTTGTCTGGGAAATAGGACTGGAAATGCTCACGTCGGGGGTCGTCAGAGGGTGGAGACTGTGGCCCTCAGCACCCGCCTGGCGGCGCAGCTAGCGGCGACGAGTCGCTGATCCCTGTGCGGTGGCGGCCGTGTTGTTAAATCGATTCTCTTACTTGGCTGTGTGAGCAGTGGCAGGAGGCCAGGCCGAAGATTCCTGGTTCAGCTGCCTTATAGATCGCCCGCTTTCCCTGGGGAACTGTATTCAAGCTTCTGATTTCGCTGCATGACCGCACACTTACTTCTTGATAAAGCTTAATTCTGGAGAAGAGTGGTGCTATGGTCCTTACCACTTGATAATATTCTAATTGTTTATTGACCTATTCATCTGTCTTCTCCCGTTAAACACGAAGACAAGAATTTGGTGTTCTTTTTTCTAACCTCAACACTTCTCACAGTGTCAAGCCCTGAGAATGTTTATAGGAAAATGTAAAGAAATTTCATTTTCATATGCCTTTATGTACAATGCGAGAAGAGTTCCTGTATCAGCTCCTCGTACTGATCCTTTCAAATTCCAGCACATTAAAGTTAATGTAAAATGTTACTCTTTTATGCATTGGTGGCCTTCAGTTTCATGGTGTTTATCCGTTGTGGTTCCCTGAATGTCCAGAAGAAATTACTTAGCACATAACCTCTAAGCCGCTTGATAGAGTCAAAATAAATTATTCCTTAACCCAACCTCATTTCAGAACTACAAATTGGTAGCTTAGACTTTTTCTCACAAATATCAAATGATTAAGTAAAAATTTTTATTCTGATCTACGAGCTTAAACTCAGCTTTTAGCTTATTCCAAAAGTAGTCTTTTATGCACTTCTGTTATTACGGTTGATTATCATTACCATTAACTAGGCAGCATAGCTAAGCACTTCTACTTGGGGTTGAATCTCTAATAGCAGTTTGTGATTTTCGAAAAGTTACTTAGCCTCTCTGTGTCTTAGTTTCCTTACCTGTAAGTTAAGACTATGTATTTTCTAATGTTTTTATGAGGAGTAAATAAGTTATTTAGGTGTTTTAGTTTCAGACACATAGTAAGTACTCAAGTGTAAGCAATGATTAACCATAAATAGCTAATACTTTATTATAATTACTAATATCAACGTTGATATTACTAAATACTATATTACAGTTAATTACTAATATTAAAAGTTACTAATATCAATTTTGAATAATACTTAAATGAAAGAAGCAAATTGCTTTGAGGATGCCTCTGCATTGTCAGAAAATGCAACGTGATTCTTTCTCTGATACAGGTTTCTGGGTGTAAAAGACGAATCCAAATGTTACTCTCACTCTGTCTAGATTTTTCACAGTAAAGTCACAACTTTATATAAACTGCCATATTCCTAGAACCAACTGGATTAACAGAATCTACCTTTGAAAATCTCTCCAGAACTGATAAATCCTTATCCTAGAAGACAACCTGTCTCATTGTCAGTCTGCTTAAGACAGGACTCTGAGTTCTGAAGTCTTGCCCAATGTGTAGGAAGGAACAGCACCAAGACTATGAATTATTTCCCTCTCTCTCTCTCTCTCTCTCTCTCTCTATATATATATATATATATATATATATATATAATTTTTTATAACTTTCTTTTTATGTTGAAGTATAGCTGATTAGCAATGTTGTGATAGTTTCAGGTGGACAGCAAAAGGACTCAGTTGACTATGCGCTATTTCTTAAGGCTAAGGACACAGTTTCGTTCGAAGAGAGGGAGGGATATTATTCCTAAGAGCCCTGTTACTGTTTCTGTCTGTTCCTAGTGTGGTAAGATAATATTAACAGATTGCCTCCCCTAACCAGTATTATCTTCTTTCAATGTTTTTGTGCATGACTCCACCCCAAACAAGCAGCTAGGTATCCTGTGCTTATTTATTGCTTTAAGGGAAAGATGCAGAGAAAGAAAACAGAGGAGGGAATAAAAGGCTTTCATACTGGCTTTCATACTGCAAAAGGCTTGGCTTACAGGAACAAAAAAAAAAAACTGGCGGAGCAAGAGATGTGGATAAAACATGTTCTGTAAGAGCATGGCTTTCCATTCACAGAAAAAAACTGAAACAAACAAACTCCCCTCTTGTGCTGGAGAAAGAGGAGGTTGTGGATGGTAGAAAGTGGGGAGAAAGAGGAAAGGTAGAAGTGGACCGGTGTAAGTGGTCCTTAACCTGGAGAGTGAGCAAAACAACATCCCTGTATTTGTCAGTGTGCCCTGGAACTTGCTGTTGTTCAGTTTCCCAGTCGTGTCCAGCTCTTCACGACCCCATGGACTGCAGCACACCCAGCCTCCCTGTCCCTCACCATCTCCCGGAGTTTACCCAAGTTGATGTCCATTCCATCGACTATGCCATCCAGAAAGGAACTCTGAGCCCTGTAGAGGCTGGGAGAACCAATGACTGGGTTAGGATGCTGAGTTTCTCACTGTATGCCCATGTAGACAGATGGCATTGGGAACCAGAAGTCCCAACCTAAACACTTGCCGCCACACTAGACATTCTCAAATTTAGATCCAACCCTGGTGGTAGGGAAAGGTGGGATACCAGAAATTGGCAAAGATTATGGTACCACCAACCCTTTGGAATAGACAATTCAAAATTGAACTTAAAGGTGAGTTATGAAAAAATAAATTTGTGTTTATACATTTGCATGGTTATAGGCTGTGACAAGGACACAGACAACCTTGGAGTAATACCCAAGCATGTTGTCAAAGGCAAGAAATCAGGAAGGACACCAGGGTTTAGGGAGAAAGCTTCAGGATCTTAGATGTTTAAAGTCAGGCTCTGATTGCAGCCATGAAATTAAAAGACGCTTACTTCTTGGAAGAAAAGTTATGACCAACCTACATAGCATATTGAAAAGCAGAGACATTACATTGCCTACAAAGGTCCGTCTAGTCACGGCTATGGTTTTTCCAGTGGTCATGTATGGATGTGAGAGTTGGACTGTGAAGAAAGCTGAGCACCAAAGAATTGATGCTTTTGAACTGTGGTGTTGGAGAAGACTCTTGAGAGTCCCTTGGACTGCAAGGAGATCCAACCTGTCCATTCTAAAGGAGATCAGCCCTGGGTGTTCTTTGGAAGGAATGATGCTAAAGCTGAAACTCTAATACTTTGGGCACCTCATGCAAAGAGTTGACTCATTGGAAAAGACTCTGATGCTGGGAGGAATTGGGGGCAGAAGGAAAAGGGGATGACAGAGGATGAGATGGCTGGATGGCATCACCAACTCGATGGACGTGAGTTTGAGTGAACTTCGGGAGTTGGTGAAGGACAGGGAAGCCTGGTGTGCTGCAATTCATGGGGTCGCAAAGAGTCGGACACGACTGAGCGACTGAACTGAACTGAACTGAACTGACAGCAAAATTGGAACTGGTCAACATGTAACTCCTTAAGGAGACAACACAATTCTGCTCCTGGAGGGGAGGGCTGGTGTTCATGAGGTAGTAATGGAGGGAGAGAGTACTGACTTAGGGCCCCTGCTCTGAACCACATAGAGAAATGGCTGATTCCACCTCAAGAATGGAAAGGCAATTCACAGGCTCTGCCTACTGTATGTACGACTCTATAAGAATAACTTGGTTTTCTGAACTGGAACATTGAACCAATGGAAGACAGCAGAGGCCACCAGGGGACAGCAGAGTCTGCCACGAGCAGAAATCATCCCACAGACAGAAATGGTGCCTGGGACTCCGGGCCTGAGGACTCCCAGTGTGACATTCTTCTTCTACGTGCTGGAGGTGACACGACAAAAACGGTATTGATGATCAGTTGACAATAACACCAAGTAAGAGGTCTATGTCTATTCCTTTTCTGAGGAGAAATAAGATTAATTTTAACTTTTCAGTTGCAAAATGTGTAGTTCTCTGATAGAGCAGAACCAATGATACACTGATGTGAACCCAAAAAACCGTTGTTGAAATCCAGTTTGCATTTATCTAAAAGGACTTCCTCGACATGGATTTTATAATTATCACAAAAATAATAACTAGCACCTACTGTTCACTGCCATGTGCCAGGCTCTGTGCTAAGTGCTTTACATAATGAATGTTATTCAGTCTTCAACTTAACTGTGTCATAGGGGATATTAACATCCTATTATCAGACAAATAAGTGCCAGTGAGGTCACAGAAGTTGCCCAGTTTAACAACAAAGCCAATTCACTATGTATCGGGTTGGTCAAAAAGTTCCTTTGGTTTTTTTAAGTAAAAAGAAAAGACACATTTTTCATTTTCACCAAAAACTTTATTGAACAATATATTCACTGTTTGGTCCCACTACCTTTTGTCACTTTGCACTCAACTTCATAATTCTATCTTCCCCAAACTTTCTCTCTTATTGGGCAAAGAACTATTAATAGCAAGCCAGGGCTCTGTGGCTTAGACAGTAAAGAATCTGCCTGCAATGTGGGAGACCCACATTCAATCCCTGGGTTAGGAAGATCCCCTGGAGAAGGGAATGGCAACCCACTCCACTACTGCTGCTGAGAAAATCCCATGGACAGAGGAGCCTGGCTGGCTACGGTCCACGAGGTCACAAAGAATCAGACACGACAGAGTGACTATTAATACCAGGTGCCTTTTACAGTATTCCAGGGAATTGAAAAATTTTCCATTAAGAGAATTTTGTAAAGACCGAAATATGGGAATTCAAAGGCTCAGTGAATACAGGGGATGAATTCGTAGCCAAGCTGTAACAGTTTTTGCCTGGTCATCAAAGAAATATGTGGCCTTGAGTTATCCTGATGGAAGATTATGTGTTTTCTGTTGACTACTTCTGGATACTTTTCATGAGGTGCCTTCAGTTGGTCTGAGGGTAGTACTTGTTGGAATTAATCCTTTGGTCTTCCAGGAGGAGTTCATAATAGAGGACTCCCTTTCAATCCCACCATATATACAATATCACCTTCTTTAGATGAATACTGGCCTTTGGTGTGGTTGGTGGTGTTTCATTTTGCTTAACCCATAATCTCTTCTGTTCCACATTATTTTTTAAATGTATTTTATTAGTTTTGGCTGTGCTGGGTCTTTGTTGCTGCACAAAAACTTTCTCTAGTTGTGGCAAGTGGTGGCTACTCTTCATTGTGGTGTGTGAGTTTCTCATCACAGTGGCTGGTTTCGCTTGTTGCAGAGCACAGGTTCTAGGTGTGAAGGCTTCAGTGACTGCAGTGCATGGGCTCAGTAGTTGGATCACTGGACCACCAGGGAATCCATGTTCCACATTGCCAAGGTAAGAAATAGTCAAGACCTAAATGTTGTGAGTTATGTTTTATTTGGCGGCAATTTTAGGACTTTAACCCCAACAGACAGCATTACAAGTGACCCTGAGAGAACTGTTCTGAGGACGCAGGGGTAGGGTGAATCAGGTTATACAGAACTTTGTAACAAGAGGCAGGAAGTCTGAACCTCAAAAGATTACTATTAATTAAGAAAACCAGATATTTCAAGTTAAGGAATTTAGTGGGTTTTTTATGTATGGGAAGATGTACAAGTCTGGGCTTACTGAAATCATTTCTTTTATGTGTATCTTAGTTATCTGGATCAGTATCTTGTGATTTGATTTTTTACATCTTTAGTTTCTCGTTTGGTGTAGGAAGGAGTGGCAGCTTGAGGTGGTTCACTGGCTGCCACATAGCAGGCATTGTTCTTCCTGGGGGCACGCCAGGCCCAGAAATTTACCTTTGGAAGGCCGAGGATAGCTGATGGCTATGACATCCTTATTTACAGATACGGCAGGAAATACGCTATTTCACAACATTATGTGCATTATCCACTTTTCATCACCCATCACAGTATATTTTAAAAGCGGAACATTTTCATTACCTTTCAGTAGAGAATCGCATGCAGAAATACAGTCAAGAAGGCTTTTTTTCACTTGTGTGGAAACCAAATATCAAAGCAATTATTAATAATATAACCAAGTTTGTGCAAATGATTTTCAGCTCTTGATTTGGATACTATGAGTATGTCAGCTGTCTCCCGCATGGTATAATATTGATTGTTCTCAATTAATGATTTGATTGCTGTCAACTTCAACTGGCTTACCTGACCATGAAATGTTATCTAGAGAGAAATCTCTAGCATGAAACTTCAAAAACCACTTTTGACATGTTTGACCAGTCACAGCACCTTCTCCATTCACTACACAAATCTTTTTTTGTGTTTCAGTTATATTTTTAGCTTTCTTGAAATAATAAAGCTTTTATGCTTTTATGCCAAAATGTTGCTTTTTTCTTCCATCTTCAGTCTTAAAATGGGTACACAAAAATTCACCAATTTTGATAAGTTTTTTTTTAATGCATGCTAATATGAGAGCGATGACAATACAGTTTAACAAAATTGTTTTCAATGAAGTTAAAGACAACTAAGCACTACTAGAGCCATCTTCAGAAAAAAACGAACAAACATTTTGACCAACCCAATACTAGAAAGATAAAACCTAACACTATCTTTAAACCTACAAGTTTTAAATATTGTGTAAGAAACACCAAGATACGTAAAGGGCCTTGAGCTCCTCATGACGTTAGTGCTGGACTTGGTTTATTCTTGCATAACTCAGTTTTGACCTGATATTATAAAGCAGTTTAGGCTCCTATACATTTTGTAAGTTATTCTCTATCTATAGAATGTGCTCTTGCCATTCAGTCGTTCAGTCATATCCAACTCTTTGCAACTCCATGGACTGCAGCACACCAGGCTTCCCTGTCCTTCACCATCTCCCTGAGTTTGCTCAAACTCATGTCCATTGAGTCAGTGATGCCATCCAACCATCTCATCCTCTGTAGTCCCCATCTCCTCCTGCTTTCAATCTTTCCCAGCATCAGGGTCTTTTCAAATGAGTTGGCTCTTCACATCAGATGGCCAAAGTATTGGAGCTTCAGCTTCAGCATCAGTCCTTCCAATGAATATTCAGGTTTGATTTCCTTAAGGACGTTGACTGGCTTGATCTCCTTACAGTCCACGGGACTCTCAAGAGTCTTCTCCAGGACCACAATTCAAAAACATTAATTCTTTGGCGCTCAGTCTTCTTTATGGTCCAGCTCTCTCATCCGTATTTGACTAAAGGCATTCCTGACAATACCAAAAACACAGAATGAACTACTTCCGAATTCTTTCTCTTATTTTGACCCTCAAAAACAAATAAACAAATGAACATACTGTTATGTCATTTTTACAGGTGGTCAGAATAGTACTATCTATTGAAGGGAATAGGTTCCTAGAATTCAAATTTGAAGGACTTTGAATTTGATTATGTTTAGTGAAACTAGGGTTTAATGGTTATCATATTCTTTATACAATTCCTGTTGATTGTTTTGTGGTTTCAGCTAGGCTTTGGTGCTGTGCTGTGGCTTCATCATCAAGATTTGGGAAGCAACAATGGGAAAGGAAGGATTTCTATGAAGTTGAGAGAAGAGTCATTCAAGTGCCCTGGACTGCACACCAAAAGCAAAGAGCTGACTTTGTATTTTCGCCCACAGAACGGAATATCTCACCTTGCTAAGAAGAAAGTTTTCAGAGAGGGTTTTGATTTTTTTTCAGATCACAACGGTGGATCTATTTAAATCCTAGAACTCTGATGATTGCTCCAGAAATTCATACAACAGAGCATCATCCAAAAAAGGTCAGCTTTTATTGTTAATATAAAACTGTGAGGCTGGTGTTTGGATTCCTTTTCACAGAGGAGGAAACGGAGTACAAGACATTAAAGAAGCACCCCAAGACCATGATGTCGAGCTGTCAGGCCATGAAACATGCCTCCAAGGTCCCCAAGGGCATTGTTCTTCCTCTATCTGGATGTTTGGGAATATCTGCCAATAATAACAATTTTGTTTTTGTCATTAGTGATGACAGTTTTATCATTGTTGCTTTTGAGAAAAAAAAAAAAAATGAGCCAACAGATTCAGTCGCTTCTTGAATAATCCCTTAAAAGTGACTATTGGATCACACTGTTGAAAAGAGGCCGTGTATTCAGGTCATTAAAAAAATAAAAAAGCTTTTAAGCTTCAAATGGAGAATTTAGATCATAATTATTTAGTACACAGCTAGATTGCAACTAGATCTAGGAAAATAGAATTCCTCTGTACTCAGAATCTTGATACATGTTGGATGAGGACTCTATTCTTTTGGTTTACTTTTATAGCTAATAAGATACTCAGATATAATAGAGTGATAATATTTGCTGAAGTATTTCCATTAGCAGTACAACATCTACTGGGAAAAAAAACTGTTGTTATTCAGCCAACATTACTGAGTACCTAAAACCTGCTGGGCTAACATATCGTTATAAGAACAACAGAGTTGCTGTTTTTAAGGAGTTCACTGTTTTCTAAAAGAGACAAATCATGATAATATATGTGCAATTTATGTATAATAATGCATATACATAATAATATGTATTATACTCAAGACACTGTGGGAAAAAATTGGAATATTAGACTTTGGAGTGCTCTAACAATTTTATAGAGGAGGTGCGATTTGATCTAAGTCTTCTTAAATTCCAGAAAATACTTCACCAGGCTAAGAGACTAGAGTCTGGGGACACCTGTTAATACTATACATATGGCATGGCCTAAAAATGATTTCCATTTAAGAAATTAAAAGCCAGAGAAAGAAGAGAAGCTGTTATTCCCAAAGCATGGGGGAAAACATGGTGGAAGGTTAATAGCAAGCCATCTGATAAGAGTAGGACCTCGATGCTCAGTTCATTGAGGAAAAAACTAGTGCAGAATGATGGTCTAAATACATCAAAGTCAAACAGAAAAAGAATTCCCCATGAACTCACAATTTCACCCAGATTTGCTCAAAACTCACAACTATAAGCAAAACTTGGCTATATATAAATACATAATTCTAGAGTACACACCGTATTTTCATTCCTTTTCCAAAATCTAATAATGTTTGAGAGAAGTTTAAATAATACCAAAACTCTTAATTGTTCAAAGACTAACTCATGAGAAATTTTCATTTGTATGTAGAAAACTTTTCCTTCTAGTCATGCTCTTTGCCTAAGGAGATTTTTTTTTAATAATTAATTTTTATTGGAGTATAGTTGATTTCATTCTGTCTGTCCTCTGATGGATGAGGATAAGCGGCTTATGAAAGCTTCCTGATGGGAGGGACTGGCTGTGGGGAAAACTGGGTCTTGCTCTGGTGGGCTCAGTAAATCTTTAATCCAATTTTCTGCTAATGGGTGGGCCTGTGTTCCCTCCCTGCAGTTTGGCCTAAGGCCAAACTATGATAGAGGCAATGGCAGTAATGGCAACTTCCTTCAAAAGGACTTATGCCAGCACACTGCAGCTCCCAGGACTGTTGTAGTCAGTGCCCCTGACCCCGTGGCAGGCCACTGTCGCCCACACCTTTGCTGGAGACTCCCAGCACTCCCAGGCAAGTCTGGCTCAGTCTCCTATGGGGCCACTGCTCCTTTCTTCTGTGTCCTGGTGCACACAAGGTTTTGTTGTGCCCTCCAAGAGTCCCAGGCATGTGGAAGTTCTGAAATCAAATCCCACCAGCCTTCAAAGTCAAATTCCCTGGGGGTTCTCAGTCTCTTTGGCGAATTCCCAGGTTGGGAAATCCATTGTGGGCCCTAGAACTTTTCCAACAGGGCAAGAACCTCTTTCTTATAATTGTTCTCCAGTTTGTGGATCGTCAGCTCAGTGGCTCTACAGTGGAGCTAACAGGGACCTCCTCCAAAAGGACTTATAACCTCAGATATACAGATGACACCAGTCTTTCGGCACAAAGCAAAGAGGAACCAAACAGCCTCTTAATGAAGATGAAAGAGGAGAATGAAAAAGCTGGCTTAAAACTCAACATTCAGAAAGCTAAGATCATGGCATCTGGTCCCATCACTTCATAGCAAATAAATGGGGAAAAAATGGAAACAGTGACAGACTTTACTTTCTTGAGCTCCAAAATCACTATAGATGGTGACTGCAGCCATGAAAGTAAAAGACACTTGCTTCTTGGAAGAAAAGCTATGACAAACCTAAACAGTGTATTACAAAGCAGAGACAATACTTTGCCAACAACAGTCCATATAGTCAAAGCTATGGTTTTTCCAGTAGTCATGTATGGTTATGAGAGTTGGACCACAAAGAAGGCTGAGCCCCAAAGAATTCATGCTTTTGAACTGTAGTGTTGGAGAAGACTGTTGAGAGTCCCTAGCACTGCAAGGAGATCAATACCTGTCAATCCTAAAGGAAATCAATCCCGAATACTCATTGGAGGGACTGATGCTGAAGCTGAAGCTCAAATACTTTGGCCACCTGATGCGAGGAGCCGACTCTTTGGAAAAGACACTGATACTAGGAAAGATTGAAGGCTGGAGGAGAAGGGGACAACAGAAAATGAGATGATTGGATGGCATCACCGACTCAATGGACATGAGTTTGAGAAAGCTCTGGGAGTTGGTGATGGACAGGGAAGCCTGGCGTGCTGCAGTCCGTGGGGTCACTAACAGTCAGACATGACTGAGCAACTGAACAATGAACAACAAATAGTTGATTTACAATGTTGTATTAGTTTCTGCTATACAGCAAAATGATTGAGTTATACATATACATGTATCCACTCTTCTATATTCTTTTCCAGTATAGGCCATTAAAGGGTACTGAGTACAGTTCCCTGTGCTACACGGCAGGTTCTTATCTATTTTATGTATCAGATCAGATCAGATCAGATCAGTCGCTCAGTCGTGTCCGACTCTTTGCGACCCCATGAATCGCAGAACGCCAGGCCTCCCTGTCCATCACCAACTCCCGGAGTTCACCAGACTCACATCCATCGAGTCAGTGATGCCATCCAGCCATCTCATCCTCTGTCGTCCCCTTCTCCTCCTGCCCCCAATCCCTCCCAGCATCTCAGTCTTTTCCAATGAGTCAACTCTTCGCATGAGGTGGCCAAAGTACTGGAGTTTCAGCTTTAGCATCATTCCTTCCAAGGAAATCCCAGGGCTGATCTCCTTCAGAATGGGCTGGTTGGATCTCCTTGCAGTCCAAGGGACTCTCAAGAGTCTTCTCCAACACCACAGTTCAAAAGCATCAATTCTTTGGTGTATAGTATTATGTATATGTCAATCCAAATCTTCCAATTTATCCCTCCCCCACTGTCCACCTTGGTAATAATAAATTTGTTTTCTTTGTCTGTGATTCTATTTCTATTTTGTAAGTAGTTCATTGGTACCATTTTTAAAGAATCCATGTATACATGATATCATGTAGTATGTGTCTTTCTCTGCCTAGCATTATTTCATTCTTTTTATGGCTGAGTAATATTCCATTGTGTATATGTACCACATCTTCTGTATCTATTCCTCTGTCAGTGGACATTTAGTAGATTTTTAAAACTTTTGTTTTTGTTTAGTCACTAAGTCATGTCTGACTCTTTGTGACCCCATGAACTGCAGCAGGCCAGACTTCTCTGTCCTTCACCATCTTCTGGAGTTTGCTTGAATTTATGTCCACTGAGTCAATGATGCCATTCTCTGTTGCCCCCTTCTCCTCCTGCCTTCAATCTTTCCCAGCATCAGGGTCTTTTCTAATGAGTCAGCTCTTCACATCAGGTGGCCAAAGTATTGGAGCTTCAGCATCAGCATCAGTCCTTCCAGTGAATATTCAGAGTTGATTTCATTTAGGATTGACTGGTTTGATCTCCTTGCAGTCCAAGGAACTCTCTAGAGTCTGCTCAATCACCACAGTTCAAAAGCATCAATTCTTCTGTGCTCAGTTACCAGATAGTTATGGGGGGTGGGGAACCCAAGCAAGAGCTGAGGCAGAGTATCAGCACGGATGCAGGCCCAGGCTCCCCATCTGCCACTGGCACCCCAGCACATACCCCAGGCCTGTGGTGCATCCACAAGGCTGGGCTCCAGGGAAAACACCTGGGCCACTGAGGCTCTTTTCCCAGTGCTGGGTGAGGCAGTGCTCAGGAACCTGCTGCTCTGCGTGAAGTCTCTTATCCAGATAGGTCATGAGCGGTCCCACCACTGGGACCAGCATGCTGGGGAGGAAGGTCCTCTGCCCACCAAGCTTCCTCATCTACACTGTGGACCCTGTGCAAGCAGATGGGAAGCTAGGCTCTTCCCAGGCCTGAGCCCCTGGCTGATGTCTGTCGCCCTCCCCACCATGACCTGGGTGGTATGAGGACTGCTTTTCCTCTGGCTGAGATGGAGATGGTTGCCAGCACAGATGACACAAGGACTTCTCTGAACAGAAGTGGTGAAGGAGACCCCTAGAGACGCCAATGCAGGTTGCGTCCCGCATGCTGGCCCGCCCCTCTGCCTATCATCTCCATCAGCTGCAGAGTTGGTTCTGTGGACGGAGGGCCAAGGACAGCCCAGAGTTGAGCCCCACAGGGAAGATTTTCATAGAAGAGGGGCTGCTGGGATTCTCTATGGGCTTAGCCCCTCAACTCCTGGGAGATGCAGTTTTCCTGTGGACCTGCTGGGCACTTCATCAATGCCTACATGGCGGGTGACTGCATGAGGGACACCCCAGGAGGGCTGGGCAATGAGACCACAATCCAGGTTCCCAGTTCAGCCAGACCCTGGCCATCCGGAGCCACCCTAAATTTGTGATTGGGGTCTCAGTCAGCATGTTGACCTACCCCTTCCTGCTGCTCAGCGATCTCATGGCCGTGAATGACTGTGGGTTGCATGCCAGATTCCCTGCTCACTCCCCAGTGTTCCAATCTTGGACCCACTGCTGGGTGGACCTGAGTGTGCAAGGCCAGCACGTCTGAGGCTCCAGTCTGCTTTTCTGCTGGGTGGCATCAGGATCGTGCTTTGTCCTGAAGTAAAATGAATCATGTGAAAACAACAGAAGGATCTCTGTTCATTTCCAATGCAAACCATTTAATACCAGAGTAACCCAAGTCTATGCCCCAACCACTAATGATGGAGAAGCTGAAGTTGAATGCTTGTATGAAGACTTACCTACAAGACCTTCTAGAACTAACACCAAAAACAGATGTCCTTTTCATCATAGGAGACTAGAATACAAAAGCAGAAAGTGAAGAGATACCTGGAGTAACAAGCACGTTTGGCCTTGGAATACAAAATGAAGCAGGCAAACCCTGACAGAATTTTGCCAAGACAATGCACTGGTGATAGCAAGCACCCTTTTCCAACAACACAAGAAACAACTTTGCACATGAACATCACCAGATGGTCAATACCAAAATCAGATGGCTTATATTCTTCGCAGCCGAAGATAGAGAAGTTCTATAATCACAAAAGCAAGACCAGGAGCTGACTGTAGTTCAGATCATGAACTCCTTATTGTAAAATTCAGACTTATATTGAAAAGAGTAGGGAAAACCACTAGGCCTTCCAGGTATGACCTAAATCAAATCCCTTATGATTATACAGTGGAGGTGACAAATAGATTCAAGGGACTAGATCTGATACACAGAGTGCCTGAAGAACTATGCATGGAGGTTCGTAACATTGTACAGGAGGTGGTGATAAAACCATTTCCAAGAAAAAGAAATGCAAAAAGACATAATGGTTGTCTGAGGAGGCCTTACAAATAGCTGAGAAAAGAAGAGGACCAAAAAGCAAAGGAGAAAAGGAAAGATATATCCATCTGAATGCAGAGTTCCAAAGAATAGCAAGGAGAGATAAGAAAGCCTTCTTAAGCGAACAATTCAAAGTAATAGAGAAAAAAACACTAGAATGGGAAAGACTAGAGCTCTCTTCAAGAAAATGAGATATACTAAGGGTACATTTCATGCAAAGATGGGCATAATAAAGGACAGAAATGGTACAGACCTAACAGAAACAGAAGATATTAAGAAGAGATGGCAAGAATATACAGAAGACCTATACAAAAAAGGTACTAATGACACAGATAACCACAATGGTGTGATCACTCACCTAGAGACAAATGTCCTGCAGTGTGAGTGTGAAGTCAAGTGGGCCTTAGGAAGCATCACTAAGAACAAAGTTAGTAGAGGTGATGGAATTCCAGCTGTTTCAGCTGAGCTATTTTAAATCCTAAATGATAATGCTATTAAAGTGCTGCATTCAATATGTCAGCAAATTTAGAAAACTCAGCAGTGGCAACAGGATTGGAAAAGGTCAGTTTTCTTTCCAATCCCAAAGAAAGACAATGCCAAAGAATGCTCAAACTACCACAGAGTTGCACCCATTTCACATGCCAGCAAGTAATGCTCAAAATCTTTCAAGCTAGTCTTCAAAATTATTGAACCGTGAACTTCCAGATGTTCAAGCTGGATTTAGAAAAGGCAGAGGAACCAGAGGTCAAATTGCCCACATCCATTGGATCATAGAAAAAGCAAGAGAATTCCAGAAAAACTTCTGCTTCATTGACTGTGCTAAAGCCTTTGACTGTGTGGATCACAACAAACTGTGGACAATTCTTAAAAAGATAGGAACACCAGACCACCTTGCCTACATTCTGAGAAACGCGTCTGCAGGTCAAGAAGCAACAGTTAGAATCAGACATGGAACAGTGGACTGGTTCAGAATTGTGAACAGAGTACATCAAGGTTGTAATTGCCACCCTGCTTATAACTTACTTGAAGAATGCACATCATGTGAAATGCTGGGCTGGATGAATTACAAGCTGGAATCAAGACTGCCAGGAGAAACATCAACAACCTCAGATATGCAGATGACACCACCCTTATAGCAGAGCCAGAAAGGGAACTAAAGAGTGTCTTGATGAAGATGAAAGGAGAGTGAAAAAGCTGGCTTAAAACTCAATATTCAAAAAACTAAGATCATGGCACCCAGTCCCATCACTTTGTGGTGGATAAATGGGGAAAAAATAGAATTAGTGATAGACTTTATTTTCTTCGGCTCTAAAATCACTGCTGATGGTAACTGCAGTCATGAAATTAAAAGACG
This sequence comes from Bos taurus, assembly GCF_002263795.3. Taxonomy (NCBI): domain Eukaryota; kingdom Metazoa; phylum Chordata; class Mammalia; order Artiodactyla; family Bovidae; genus Bos; species Bos taurus. The sequence goes on along the minus strand of NC_037344.1, from coordinate 40,264,230 downwards.
CTTGCTCCTTGGAAGAAAAACTATGAGAAACTTAGAAAGTATATTAAAAAGTAGAGACATCACTTTGCCAACAAAGGTCTGTATAGTCAAAACTATGGTTTTTTCCAGTAGTCACATATGGATGTGAGAGTTGGACCATAAAGAAGGCTGAATGCCAAAGAATTGATGCTTTTGAACCACGGTGTTGGAGAAGACTCTTGAGAGTCCCTTGGACTGCAAGGAGATCAAGCCAGTCAATCCTAAAGGAAATTAACCCTGAATGTTCATTGGAAAGACTGATGCTGAAGCTGAAGCTCCAATACTTTGGCCACCTCAGTTGAAGAACCAACTCACTGGAAAAGACCCTGATGCTGGGAAAAATTGATGGCAGAAGGAGAAGGGGACAACAGAGGAAGAGATGGTTAGACGGCATCACCGACTCAATGGACATGAGTTTGAGCAAACTCCAGAAGGTAGTGGAGGACAGGGAACCCTGCGTGCTGCTGTTCATAGGGTTGCAAAGAGTTAGACACAACTGAGTGACTGAATAACAATAAAAACAAACATAGTTCAGTTCAGTTCACAAATCACCCAAACATCAATCACCCAAAAAACCATGCTGTCTGAGCCTGGCCACTGTGGTGAGGCCTGATCATTTCCAGGCACCTGTCAGATCAATGGAGCAGCACCTAGAAATGCTCCAGACCAGCTGGACTCTGGTTTCCATATTCCCCTTATATCTCTCTGGAAGCAGGGTTGGGTGGGGCTGAAGCTGCGACCAGTGGATTGATGACTCTTAGACCCGGGAAGTTGGGGTAGGGCTGGGGAATTGAGGCAGAATTCCCTACTTTGCAGATTTCCTGAGTCTCTCTTGTGCAAGGGACCAGAGAATGGCTTGTGGAGGCCCACGTTGGATGAGCAAAGGGTTGTGAGGTCAGGTGCCACCTCCCCCATTCACATCTCTGGGATCAGCCCCGGCTCTGATCCTGCTGGCCAGCTAGGACCTTTGCTCTCTTGCTTTGTAAATAGAATGTGATCCCCTTTCACAAGGCCACCAGCCTGTCCATGTCTTTGCTGGAAGCTCAGGTTATTTTTCTTAACAGTGGCGGCACCTTCTGAATAGAAATCATGTGACTGCTCAGAACATGGCCTCCTGGTCAAATGCTTGTCTGTTTAATGGTGACGCCTTTCACGCAGGATGTGGTTACCTATGCAGTTTTGAATACCCAAGTGTTAGGCAGATCAGTGACTCTGCTGCTGCTAAGTTGCTTCAGTCGTGTCCAACTCTGTGCAACCCCATAGACGGCAGCCCACCAGGCTCCCCGTCCCTGGGATTCTCCAGGCAAGAACAATGGAGTGGATTGCCATTTCTTTCTCCAATGCGTGAAAAGTGAAAGTGAAGTCACTCAGTCGTGTCCGACTCTTAGTGACCACATGGACTGCAGCCCGCCAGGCTCCTCGGTCCATGGGATTTTCTGGGCAAGAGTACTGGAGTGGGATGCCATTGCCTTCTCCGAATAATTCCAAACAGTTCTAGCCTAAATAAAATAGTGTGCCAGTATTGGGATCACTTCTTCAACTACTGCCAGGTGGCTTTATCATAAGTACTCAAAGTAATGAAACTAAATTTATTATTCAGATATTTTAAAGATACATTATGAGAACCACTAAGTTGCTTAAATTATTTATAATTAAAAGAAAAGTTAATGAGAAAAACAAAAATTAGAAAAGTCTGTTACAGATAGATTTCCAATCAAGACTTTATTTGGTATCATGAATCTCTCAACTTTTGAGCTAAAATTTCTAAAATTGGGGAGAAACTTTTGAACTTCAAAGAAGTTCTTATGGTAAAGAAACATGAGATTCTGAAAAATTCTGTATCTATTAATGTCATAAAAAATTCAGTACTTTTTAATTTGAAAAATCATCAAAATTATTAAACTTTTGAAAATATTTTTTAAAGACCTACCACAAGAACTGACCTAAACACTGTTAAAGAAAGGGAATCCTGGCAAAGGAAGGCACTGATCTCAAAAATGTCCATCTCTTGTGTTAGCACAGCAAAACAAAATAGGTGTAATGTTCAATTTTTCTTTAGTTATTTCACTTTGAGTAATACTGGGGCACTATTTAAAAGAACAATCTACAAGAGGAAAATTAAACTGGTTATTCTAATTTTCATGCACCAATCGATTTGTAAACTGCCATAATCATGAAGTCATACCTTTTATGAACTTTTTTCCTCAATCAAGAGTACTTACCATTACTGTGTTGGACAGTGGTGCACTAAGTGATCTCCAGCTGCCACAAACTTAGTCCTACCCAATGTAAAAGTCCTGGGACTTCCCTGGTGGTACAGTGGAGAGTGATCTGCCTGCCAGTGCAGGAAACATAGGTTCAATTCCCAGTCAGGGAAGATCCCGCATGCTGTAAGCCTGTGTGCCACAACTACTGAAGTCCATGTGACTAGAGCCTGTGCTCTGTGCAGAAAGAGAAGCCTCCACAGTGAGAAGCCCGTGCACTTCAATGAGGAGTAGCCACGGCTCAGCACAACTAGAGAAAGCCCAGGCTCAGCAACGAAGACCCAGCACAGCCTAAATAAATAAATATATATATATAAGCTCCTAATAAGATTTGACCCTTTCTCCCTCAAATAAATATATTGATGATGATTTAAGGGGGAAAAAACAGATATTTTAACAACTTTATGAAAAATGTAAATGATAATGAACTCAGATTGTGGGACTTTATGAGCTAAAAGAAACACCTTCATAATTTATAGTAAGGCACATTTTATTGTTTAAAATTATTTGTATACTATGAAATTTGTAGTATTTAAAATTTTAAACAGCTGATTTTAAAATTATTTGGGCATCTTTATTTTAGTGGAAGATAGTTAATTAACATTAAATTGAAATTTTTTTTTTTAATTAAAAAAGCTTTAACTGTTTATTTTGTCTTGTAGTATAGCCAATTAACAGTGCTGTGATAGTTCAAGTGAACAGCAAAAGGACTCAGCCATGCATATACATGTATCAATTCTTTCAAACTCAGTAGTCTCAATCAGTTTCCTCAAACTCCCCTTTCATCCAGGCTGCCACTCTGAGCAGAGTTCTCTGTGCTCTACAGTAGGTCCATGTTGGTTATCCACTTTAAATATAGCAGTGTGTCATGTCCATCCCTAACTCCCGAACTATCCCTTCCTCCCATCCTTCCCCCCGCCAACCAAAAGGTCATTCTCCAAGTCTGTGAGTCTGTTTCTGTTTTGTAAATAAGTTCATTTGTGTCATGTCTTTTTAGAGTCTACATATAAGGAATGTCACGTGGTATTTTTCCTTCTGATTCACTTCACTCAATATGACAATCTGTAAGTCCATCCATGTTGCTTTATTTTAGTGGAAGATAATCAATTGCCATTAAGTTGAAATTTTAAATAAGCACTAATATTTGTTGCATGCTGATGTGTCACAAGTGTTCTGTATACTTTGTTTACTTTTTAAAAAGTAAGCTGCACATTAAACAGAGTGAAGTAAGTCAGAAAGAGAAAGACAAATATTATATATTAAGGCATATATATGGAATCTACAAAGATGATACTGATGAACCTGTTTGCAGGGCAGCAATGGAGAGGCAGACAGAGAACAGACTTGTGGGCACCTTGGGGGAAGGAGAGGGTGGGATTAGTGGAGAGAGTAGCATGGAAACATGTACATCTCCATATGTAAAATAGATAGCCAGTGGGAATTTCCTGTGTGATGCAGTGAGCTCACACCTGGTACTCTGTGACAACCTAGAGGGGTGGGAGGCCGGTTCAAGAGGGAGGGGACATATGTATACCTATGACTGATTCCTGTTGATATATGGCAGAAACCAACACAATATTGTAAAGCAATTATCTTCCAATTAAAACAAATTAAAAAAAAATAAGTTACACATTCAAAGAGTACAATCAAAAGACAGAAAAGATATATACTGAAAAGTTATCTGGACACTCAAGAAATTCTTTAAAAATTTCCACCAGGAAATTGCAGCTTTAGAGGAAATCAATGCTATTCTTTTCTCAAGTGTTTTTCTTGAGCTTTTTTGTGATTATACAAACAAATGTGTGTGTGTGTGTCTTTATTTCCATCCTGTTTTCACATACTGTTCTACATCTTGTTTCTTCTGATTAGCAGTATGTCCTGCAAATATCCCATTTGGTGACATAAATATTTCCTTGTTCTTTATTACAGCATGATATTTGATTGCATACATCCATCAGAACAAACCTTTAATAGATGGAAATTTAGTTTTTTTCCACTCTATTCTTATTATAACAGTGCTGCATTAAATATTTATATACAGTTATCAGTTTGCTAATTTACAATATATCAATCTATTTAATAAATTCCAGCTAGAGGAATGCTTGTCAGAGTTATGTATATGTATTTGATAAATATTGTTAGATATCGCCAAATTGTTTTATGTGGTGTTTGGATACATTTACACTCCCCCAAGCAATGTATGAGAGTATGTCTCCACCAGACTTTCACCACCAAAGATGTTATTAATCTTCTTGATATTTGCCAATCAGATAGGAAAGAAGTACCTTATTTGTGCTTTAAATGGATTTTCTTATTAATCCCTATAACAATAAGTACTATTACTAACACCATTTTATATATGAGGAAATTAAGGCTTACAGAAGTTGGGTTACTTGCTCAAAGTTACTCAGATAAAATGTGGAAGAATCAGGATTAAACTCACTCTTGTCTGTGTCTTAAACAAAACTCCTAACCCTTAAGGATCACAAACCAATAAATAACCTTGAAACTTAAATTATACTTTTCATAATTATTTTTGATGATTCAGAACTTAGTTCAAAAGGTAGAGCAAAATATCATAGTATCTTAGTGTCAGCATTATCAATATAATTATCACTGAACAATAGTTGTATTGTCCTGGTTTATTTATTTATTTATTTATTTATTTATTTATTTATTTGTCCTGGTTTAAAAAGCACCCTTGTGGATAGATGCCAGGTAAACTGGCTTCAACGGTCTCATATGCCATCAGCAAACATGAAAAATTCCATCCCATCCTCAAAAACTTCAGCCCTCAGAATCCACACTCAGTGGCCTCGTTTCATAGCTAGTTGAACACAGAGGAATGAATTTATAAAAATTGAAATAAAACTTCATTAAGCCTAAAATGTTGATGTCACAATAACATGCTTGGAATCTAAAAGGTAACACAAGGATTCCACAATACCTTTCTTCTCCATAGCTCAGAGTACTTGGCAGGTTTAAGTATAGGTCTTCCTCACAGGTTGATGGTGTAAGTCTGCAAAACGAACAACCGGAACCACGTGACTACTCCCTGCCAACTTTTGACATTATTAGTGAGACTGTGCATGGAGTGGAGAAACCAACTAGATGAAAATCATGTGCTCACAGCGTTTCAGGCTGCAATTTGGAGACGTCACACGTGCCCATTCTGGGTGTGGGCTCACAGCGTGTGACAGGTCTGACTTGTTTGCAGTTCTCAGCAGTGTGAGTTTGAGGTCTCTGCCTGACCAGAGAGGTTTCGCAAAGAGGAAACACTGTTACCTCAGCCTCAGCTCAGAAGCACCAAAGTCTGCCCTAGAATCTTCTGGGTGGCATTTCATGTCAACAAAGAAACCAAGGAGCACTTACTAAATGGTGTGGAGGCAGATGGGGGGTCCATCTAGAAAAACAACAAAGTCAGACATATATCTTACATCTTGTACCCAAATGAATTCCAGATGTATAAAAGATTTACATGTAAAGAAAAAGAAAAGTTACCTCAAATGGGAGAGGGCTTTTATGACACAATACTCAGAACCCATAAAAGAAAATATTAATGAAATAAACTTTCAATTTTAAAAATTCTGTATAGAAAAACCCACCATAAATAAAGTAAAAAGCAGATGATAAACTGGAGTTATTTTATTTTGTCGACTGAAAAGAAATACACAACGTGAGAGTTGCAAGGTAAGTTTTATTTGGGGCAAAATGAGGACGATAGCCTGGGAGAAAGCATGTAAGATAGCCCTGAGAAACTGATCCAAAGAGGTAGGGGGAGAGGTCAGTGTTATATATGACTCTGGTAGAAAAGGGTACACAATCACGCACGCGTTTTGGCAGAGGGTTACTGCTAGTCACAAGAAGCAGATGTCTCTGTTAATGATTTTAGCACTTTTCTAGATACGAAATGCAACCATCGGGCTCATAAAATCTTCTCCTGAAAATATTTAACTCTCTGAAGGCCTTTTCTGCCAGTTTTTCCTAGCACAGAGAGTGCCTCCTTTCTGATCTCCATACTGAACTCCTTTCAGGGAGTGCTGAAGGTCAAGAGCTGCAGCAGCACATGATATAACCCTCGTTAAAAAGTGCCAATTTGTAGTTGAGAATTCTAGCTATTATCACAAACCAAGTACTCATTTCTGTAAGGTACAAAGAGTTTCTACACATCAATAAGACCAATACTTTTAGAAAAGTGGATGAGGAATATGAACATATAGTTCTCAGAAACGGAAATTCAAATGGCTCTTATACTGATATTCAAATTCTCATATGAGAAAAGAAACACAAATTAAACAACACTGTGATTGTTAAAAGATTCAAAAGCTCTTAATAGCCTCCATTGGCCAGGCTCTATGGGAAACTTGTATGCTTATGCATTATTAGTGAAAGTAATTTGGTCATACTCTAGTATTTATCAGAACTCAAATGCTTATTTTCTTTCACTCATCAGTTCTACTTCTAAGGGAGTGTAGTTCTGCAGAGAGCAGTCAGGAAAGGACTCCATGAAAAAGCAATGCCTAAAGAAGTGAGGGAATGAGCTATACTGATGCAGTGGAAAGACCATCTGAGGCAGAGTACCAACTGCTAAGGAGGTGGAGGAGGGCGGGAGAGGAGGGTGGGGAGAGGGAGGCAGGCAAGTGGTGGAACACCACCAGGAGGGCCAGTGTGGCCAGAAAGCAAGCTGGGGAGAGCATGGGGTACGTGGCAGAGGAGTTTTGGAGAAGCAGGACACAGAGGATCTCACAGGTCATTTTAAGGACTTCAACTTTGCCTGCAAAGAAATGGGGAAATCACTCAGATATTCTGAGCAGAGAGGTGACCGGATGAAGCCTACATTTTTTTAGCTGAAGTTGATTTACAATGTTGTGTTAATTTCTGGTGTAAAGCAAAGTTACTCAGATATATATTATATGTCATATATGATATTGAGAGTCAATTCTTAGGTAGGTTGATAAGAAGTCCGGGGTCCCCGAGGAAGAGGAGGAGGAGGCGGGGGAGGGGGATGTGGAGGTGGAGGAGGAGAAAGGAAGGGGTCTGGAGTTCTCAAGGAAGAGAAAAGGACAAACTTTCTTTTCTACATTGCTTTGTCTTGGTCATTATAACAGTGTATCTTGCTTGAGGACATGTTTCTCCTTAACAAGAACCTTCTGACTAATCTTGTTATCTTAAGATATATGCTGTGGGAATGAGCCTGGTAAGACCTTTCTATTGTTAGTTCTAATCTTGTTAATTTAACATGCATGTTGTGAGAATGGGTCTGGTAAAAGTATATAAGGCCTTGATAAGACTAGTGAGTAGGGGGCACTCTGCACCCCACTTCTGATGTCTATGTCAGAAGTTTTCTCTGTCCCTTTTTCACTTTAATAAAATTCTGCTACACAAAAGCTCTTGAGTGATTCAGACTGGTCCACAGTCCCAAAGCTAAGTCTTCTTCAGAGATCACAAATTCAACATGGTTCACCATAAGCTATCACTATATCATATATTATATGTATATATATATATATATACACATATCTTTTTCAGATTCCTTACCATTTTAGCTTATTACAAGATATTGAGTATATTTCTCTGTACTATACACTAGGTCCTTGTTGTTTATCTATTTTATATATAGTTGTGTGTATATGTTAATCCCAAATTCCCAATTTATCCTTCTCTCACTTTCCCCTTTGGTAACCATAAGATTGTTTTATATGTCTCTGTTTTGTAAATAAGTTCATTTGTATCATTTTCTAAGATTCAGCATATATAAGTCCATTCTGCTGCTGCTGCTAAGTCGCTTCAGTCATGTCCGACTCTGTGTGACCCCAGAGACGGCAGCCCACCAGGCTTCCCCGTCATTGCCATTTCCTTCTCCAATGCATGAAAGTGAAAAGGGAAAGTGAAGTCACTCAGTCGTGTCCGACTCTTAGCGACCCCATGGACTGCAGCCCACCAGGCTCCTCCATCCATGGGATTTTCCAGGCAAGAGTACTGGAGTGGGGTGCCATTGCCTTCTCTGATAAGTCCGTTCATGTTGCTGTAAATGGCATTATTTCATTCTTTTTTTGGAAGGAAAGTTATGACCAACCTAGATAGCATATTCAAAAGCAGAGACATTACTTTGCCAACAAAGGTCCGTCTAGTCAAGGCTATGGTTTTTCCTGTGGTCATGTATGGATGTGAGAGTTGGACTGTGAAGAAGGCTGAGTGCCGAAGAATTGATGCTTTTGAACTATGGTGTTGGAGAAGTCCAACACCATAGTTGAGAGTCCCTTGGACTGCAAGGAGATCCAGCCAGTCCATTCTGAAGGAGATCAGCCCTGGGATTTCTTTGGAAGGAATGACGCTAAAGCTGAAAGTCCAGTACTTTGGCCACCTCATGTGAAGAGTTGACTCATTGGAAAAGACTCTGATGCTGGGAGGGATTGGGGGCAGGAGGAGAAGGGGATGACAGAGGATGAGATGGCTGGATGGCATCACTGACTCGATGGACGTGAGTCTGAGTGAACTCCAGGAGTTGGTGATGGACAGGGAGGCCTGGCGTGCTGCGATTCATGGGGTTGCAAAGAGTCGGACATGACTGAGCAACTGAACTGAACTGAATATTCCACTGGGTACATGTACTACATCTCCTTCATCCATTCATCTGTTGATTTACATTTGCTGCTGCTGCTGCTAAGTCGCTTCAGTCATGTCCGACTCTATGTGATCCCATAGATGGCAGCCCACCAGGCTCCTCTGTCCCTGGGATTCTCCAGGCAAGAACACTGGAGTGGGTTGCCATTTCCTTCTCCAGTGCATGAAAGTGAAAAGTGAAAGTGAAATCACTCAGTCGTGTCCGACTCTTAGCGACCCCATGGACTGCAGCCCACCAGGCTCCTCCATCCATGGGATTTTCCAGGCAAGAGTACTGGAGTGGGGTGCCATTGCCTTCTCCTGATTTACATTTAGGTTGCTTCTATATCTTGATTATTGTAAACAGTGCTGTTATGAACATTAGGGTGCAGGTATCTTTTCAAACTAGTGTTCTTCATTTCCTTTGGATATATGCCCAGGAGTGGGATTACAGAATCATACTCTAGCTGTTTTTAGTTTTGTTTTTTTTTTAAAGGATCTTCCATATTGTTCTCTAAAGTGCCTGCACCAATTTACATTTCAACCAACAGTGAAGGTGGGTTCTTTTTCCCCACATCTTTGACAATGTTATTTCTGTTATTTTTAATCATGGCCATTCTGACTGGAGTGAGGGGTGACCTACACTTTTGATAACTCACTCAAGCTGCCATGCTAAGAACAAGGGAGTGGGATGGAGCAGTTAGGAACAATGGTGTGAGGTAAGAGACAACAAAAACAGGAGAGGTGTGGGATATATCCAGAATGTAGGTATATTTTGAAAGTAGAGTCACCTAGACTAGTCGACAGAAAAATCTAGAATGACTCTAAGATTTTTGAACTGAAAAACTGGAAAGAAAGGCATTGCTATCAATTGCAAGGAAGGCATCTAACAGAGGAACAGGTCAGGAAGGAGCTCAGATGTCAAATCACGGACAGGATTATGCTGAGGTGCTCGTTAAACACAGAAATGGAAATACCAGCTCAACAGCTGGCTACATGAATCTGGGGTTTGGAGAGATCTGGCCAAAGCTACACAATTAGGAAATCAGCACGTATAAAATGGCTGAAGCCTGAGAACTGGATGAGAGCACCAAGTTAGTGCACACAAAGAAGAAAAATGAAAAAGAATCCTCTAGCAAGTGGATGTAGGAGTGGTCAGAGGAGCCACAGAACAGACTGGGAAGGAGCAACGAGTAGGGAAGAGTGGAACCCAGTGCCAAGGCCGGTGAGCCAGACAAAGGAGGTCACCAAGGGGGTGGAGCAGGAAGAGGAGCCTGAGCGTGGGCCACTCCATACGTCGTAGTGACACGGGTCATTAAGGAACCTGACCACACACAGTTTGGGATGGCAATATAGTAAACATGAGACTGTGATGGATTCCAGAAAGCAGAGAATCAAGCCTCAAGATGTTACTACCACTCATCCAAAAAAAAAAAAAAAGGAAATAATGCCATTTGAGCAGCATGGATGGACCTAGAGATTACTAAGTGAAGTAACTCAGACAGAGAAAGACAAATATTAATATATGATATCACTTACAAGTAGTATTTAAAATAGTGTTATAAATGAACTTATTGACAAAACAGAAATAGACTCACAAACATAGAAAACAAGCTTACAGTTATCAAAGGGGGAAGGGGGGAGAGAAAAATTAGGAGTTTAGGATTGAGAGGTATGTAGTATCATACATAAAATAGGTAACCAACAATAACCTACTGTATAGCAAAGGGAACTACATTCAATACCTTGTAAAGACCTACAATGGAAAAGAATTCAAAAAAGAATATTTATTTTTATTATATGACATAATATAGTCATAAAAAAGTCTAACAGTGTCAGACTTTATTTTTGGGGGCTCCAAAATCACTGCCGATGGTGACTGTAGCCATGAAATTAAAAGACGCTTACTCCTTGGAAGGAAAGTTATGACCAACCTAGATAGCATATTTAAAAGCAGAGACATTACTTTGCCAACAAAGGTCCGTCTAGTCAAGGCTATGGTTTTTCCTGTGGTCATGTATGGATGTGAGAGTTGGACTGTGAAGAAGGCTGAGCACCGAAGAATTGATGCTTTTCAACTGTGGTGTTGGAGAAGACTCTTGAGAGTCCCTTGGACTGCAAGGAGATCCAACCAGTCCATTCTAAAGGAGCTCAGCCCTGGGTGTTCTTTGGAAGGAATGATGCTAAAGCTGAAAGTCCAGTACTTTGGCCACCTCATGCAAAGAGTTGACTCATTGGAAAAGATTCTGATGCTGGGAGAGATTGGGGGCAGGAGGAGAAGGGGATGACAGAGGATGAGATGGCTGGATGGCATCACCGACTTGATGGACGTGAGTCTGAGCGAACTCTGGGAGATGGTGATGGATAGGGAGGCCTGGTGTGCTGTGATTCATGGGGTCCCAAAGAGTCGGACACTACTGAGCGACTGAACTGAACTGAATATTTATATTATATGTATAACTGAATCCCTTTGGTGTATATCTGAAACTAACACAACACTGTAAATCAACTTTGACTTTTAAAAATTATTTAAAAAGTGCTTATTACTACCAACTTATAAGAAATATAGGTGAGAAAGGAACAGACTGGACAAAGTCATTAGGATGTAGGCAATCAAATCCAGAACGTGAGGACTTCCACAGGAAAAATGACCTTTGTAAAACAAAACAAAAAAATTTAGAAATGGCATGAAAGAGGGGGAGGGGGAAAAACTGTGAGAGATGAAAAACTGCCTCTAAATACAATGTGTTTAGAGACTAAGTTGAGTCAATCTATTATTTAAAAATATTTTTTAGACAATCTAGGAAATTCAAACTCTGATTATGTTTTTAGATTTATTTTACAATCTTGGTGTTGTGACTGGCATTTTTAACAGTCATTATCTATTAGAGATGTATTCTGGAGTATTTACAGGTGAATGATATGGTGTCTTGGATTTTGGTTTAAGATTTTCCAGATTTAGGCAAGGAGGGTGCATGAAATAAGATGGACAAAATGTTTACAATCACTGAAACTTGGTAATGATATATGGGGGTTCATTATACTATCTCTCTACTTTTGTGTATGCTGATATTTTTCAAAATAATTTAAGAAGACAGAAGCTAAATTCAAGAAATATAGATAAACAGGAGCAGAGAGAGAAAATGATAGCCAGAAGGGAAAGACACTTGAAAGGATTTTTAGATTTTTCCAAGGTGGGAGAAATGAAAAAATACTTGTATGCTCTGGGGAAGGTGAAGTAAAGAGAGAAAATCTGATGATGCAAGAGAGAAGGCAGGATGGCTGGGGCAAAGTCTCTGAATAGACAAGGAGGGATGAGGTCTAGTGCAAAAGTGGAAAAATGGGCAGATGACCCTCAGTAAGAGGAGGCAAAGTGACACGGGGCGGGTGGGGGGCAGGGGGTGCGGCGCAGATGTAAGAGGCCAGAGAGTCAGGAGGTAGGCACTTCTTGAAATTTCCTTCCAGAGCCTTCAGCTCCCTCAGTGAAATAGAATGCAATGTCATCAGTCAAAAGTGAGGCAATGGATTAAAGATCTAAATGTAAGACCAGAAACTATATAACTCCTAGAGGAAAACATAGGCAAAACACTCTCTGACATAAATCATAGCAGGATTCTCTATGACCCACCTCCCAGAGTAATGGAAATAAAAGCAAAAATAAACAAATGGGACCTAATTAAACTTAAAAGCTTTTGCACAACGAAGGAAACTATTAGCAAGGTGAAAAGACAGCCTTCATAATTGGAGAAAATAATAGCAAATGAAGCAACTAACAAAGAATTAATCTCAAAAATATACAAGCAATTCCTGCAGCTCAATTCCAGAAAAACAAGTGACCCAATCAAAAAATGGGCCAAAGAACTAAACAGACATTTCTCCAAAGAAGACATACAAAGGGCTAACAAACATATGAAAAGATGCTCAACATCACTCATTATCAGAGAAATGCAAATCAAAACCACAATAAGGTAACATCTCACGCTGGTCAGAATGGCTGCTATCAAAAACTCTACAAACAATAAATGCTGGAGAGGGTGTGGAGGAAAGGGAACCCTCTTATACTGTTGGTGGGAATGCAAACTAGTACAGCCACTATGGAGAACAGTGTGGAGATTCCTTAAAATACGAAATAGAACTGCCATACGACCCAGCAATCCCACTGCTGGACATACACACTGAGGAAATCAGAATTGAAAGAGACAAGTGTACCCCAATGTTCATCACAGCACTGTTTATAATAGCCAGGACATGGAAGCAACCTAGATGTCCATCAGCAGATGAATGGATAAGAAAGCTGTGGTACATATACACAATGGAATATTACTCAGCTATTAAAAAGAACACATCAGTTCTAATGAGGTGGATGAAACTGGAGCCTATTATACAAAGTGAAGTAAGTCAGAAAGAAAAACACAAATACAGTATATTAACACACATATACGGAATTTAAAAAGATGGTAACGACGACCCTATATGTGAGACAGCAAAAGAGACACAGATAAAAAACAGACTTTTGGACTCTGTGGGAGAAGGCGAGGGTGGGATGATTTGAGAGAATAGCACTGAAACATGTATATTATCATATGTGAAATAGATCGCCAGTCCAGGTTCGATGCATGAGGCAGGGTGCTCAGGGCTGGTGCATTGGGGTGACCCTGAGGGATGGGATGCAGAGGGAGGTGGGAGGGAGGGTCAGGATGTGGAACACATGTATGTACACCCATGGCTGATTCATGTGAATGTATGGCAAAAACCACCACAATATTGTAAAATAATAAGCCTCCAATTAAAATTTTTTTTAAAAATGAGTGAGGCTGGGGGACTTCCCTTTTCTCTGGCTAGATTCCATGAGTGAGCTCAGGGGAGCAAGAGGTAGGATGTCCAGGCTTGTACTCATGCCAGGTGAGTATTGAAATGCAAGGGAGAGCCCAGGGCATTGAGAGTTGTATTCTTCAGAGCCAAGCTAGGCTGCTGCAACAAAGCCACCCAACATTAATTCTGCGACTTAAAGCAGATTTTATTTCTATTTCAGGCAACAGGCACAAGTGACCATTCCAGGTCACTGGGCCTCAGCTTTAGATGATCCTTTAGGCGTGGAGGGAAGGGCTTTCTCTCGTCTGTCTTTCATGACAGGGCTTTATTCCCATCTGAATCCTGAAGACTGAGGAGCAGGTACATCTTTACCTGTTATATGGAGGGGGAAGAAAGCACAGGGAAGAAGCACTGCCCTTGCTTTAAGGGCCTAGCCTGCAGGAGCCGCACATCACTTAGGCTCACTTTGATGTTCTCGTATAGTCACTAAGTCATATCCGACTCTCTGTGACCCCATGGACCCGCCAGGCTCCTCTGTTCATGGGATTCTTCAGGCAAGAATACTGGAATGGGTAGCCATTTCCTTCTCCAGGGGATCTTCTGGATCCAGGGGAAAGAACCACCCTCTCCTGCATTGGCAGGAGAATTCTTTACCACTGGGCCACCTGGGAAGTCACACTGCATTGGTAAAATGTTAGTCCCGTGGCCACATTTAATTCAAGGAAGCCCAGGAAATGCAGTGTGTATGGCGTGCTGTGATTCATGGGGTTGCAAAGAGTCGGACACAACTGAGCAACTGATCTGATCCGATCTGATCTGATGGCCAACTACATGCTTATCTACAATTCTATCATTTTGGAAGAAAGAGGATGGATACAGCAGGTGGATAATTACAACATAGTGCAGGGGAGCGATATACTAACTGACCAAGGGTGCATCTAAGCTAGAAGGTGTAACAGGCTCTGAGGGGATGAGGCTAGGTGGATCAAGGGGCTGTGGTCCTCAGTGCAATGACAGGTGTTAGGGAACCAGAGGTGGCAGGGGTGGTACCAGAGGAGGCTGGCCATTGGGAATATGAAGGACTTACTGTTACAGGTGAGGTCAACCTTTGATAAAGGCAAAATCCCAGAACAAAGGAGGTCAAGGAGCCGAGGGCTAGGGAGCTGCAGGCTGAGCCAAATGGACATTAACATGACTTCAGTTATGACAGGACTGCTCTTGGAGACGACTGGGCGCAGCTGCTAAAATCTCTGTGAAACGAGGGCAAAGGACAGTGAGGCAAATCTAACGACGTCAGATTCAAAGCCGGGTGGGGGGAGGGGAGCACTTTGAAAGTGGCCTCGAGGGGCAAGGAGACCCCAACTCCACCTGCAGACCGAAGAGCACAGCGGGCAGGATAGAGATAAGGGCCCAGGGGAGAGGGCTCGGGAAGCCACAGTCCCCTCGGGAGGCTCGGGTTTGGGTGCAGCAGGCAGCGGAGGGGCAGGCTGGGTTGTGCAGGGGAAGGGGTGCACAGTGAGCACTGGGCTGGGTGCAGGGAAAGGAACCTGGCTCAGAGCTGCTAGGGATCAGAGTCCGTGAGACCCCTGGTAACCTGCAGGTCCACTGTCTTCCTGTGGCGTTGACGTAAATACACAGGGAGGAAGGGATCATGGGATGAATCCTGATGGTTTCAGGATAGCAACGTGGGGCGCCTGGGGTAGGGAGAGTGAGGTCTTTCCAAGAATTCCGGGGCCGTCTCCTAGCTCCTGCCACTGCCCCCAAAATGGGAGAGGGGGGCCCTGAGCACCCTGCAGAGGGTGGATGGCTCTCTTGAGGAAGGGCGGGGCTTTCCTTCGATTCCTGGGTCACAGTCACTGAGGATTTGGTGGCATCTCCCCAGCCTCCCTTTGTGATTGAAGCCTAAAGGACACGGACTCACCAAGATCATCAGGTCTCCACACACTCCCGAAATGGACTCCTGCTGCCTGGAAGTCTCCTTCTTCTCTAACCAGGGGTCTGTCACACACACATACACACAGTGTGCAGAGGCTCGGGCTGGTTCCTAGTCCACGGCGACGCCCACCAGCCTCCCCGACCCTGACTGTGTCCACTATGGTGGAAGGTAGGGAAAGGAGGACCGGCCTCCGCGTGAGAAGTTCCTCCAGGCAGCAGACTGAGCCTGAGGGGATGGTGGGACAGACAGATGGACCCAGGGCCTCCACTCAGATTCCTTCACCACTCCACCACTGGTTAGTCTTTGTGTTTAACATGTTCCTTATTTAAGAGACCAACTAAGTTTTTGACATTTAGGCAGTAGACATCCTTTTCATTATTAAAAAAAAAAATTTTTTTTTTTTAAATTTTGGCTTCACAGCATGGCTTGTGGGTTCTCTGACCAGGGACTGAACCCTGAGCCACAGCAGTGAAAGTGCTAAATCCTCACCTCACCACTGGACCGCCAGGGAACTCTCCACACATCCTTTTTAAAAGAAAATTTTAAAAGATCCTCGATGTTCAGTGAAAACAGTGTTTCAGGAATCCTCACAAGTGGAAAGACTTTTAGCATTTTTCTCAGAGCCTTAGGAAATGAGAAGCATAGATTTATCTCCTCTGGCTCTCTGAGTGAATCCATACTGGGAGAATCTGTTTAATATCCAGGTCGTTTTGTCTTCTCTTTGGTTAAAAAAAATATATCAAACAGCTTGTAAAACCTGCCATGCAGTATAATTAAGCCACACTTTATCATCTAGTTTTAAGGAACTATAATTCCTTTGAATCTTTTCCAGGAATCTACCCCTGATTCTTCCTGTTGTGTTTCTAGTTTATGAATCAGGTCTTTCATTCATTTATTTATTCAGCAAGTTTTCTTTCCTTAGCAACGGTTCCAGCATAGCTTCGTCCTAGGCACTTAGGAGGTTATAAAGGAAGTCTATTTCCAGTTTGACAAGGGTTTACAATCTATTTTGGATGGCAAGAGGAAAAAAAAGAAAGGAAGGAAGGAAGAAGGGAGGGAGAGAAGGAGGAAGGAAGTGTGGAAGAGGGGAGAAAGAAAGTGGTCAAAATATATGTCAAATTCAGAAAGAAACTCATGTGAAACCCATGAAACAAAACTTGTAAAACTTCACTGTGGGACATGAAACAAGCCTTGCAGAGACAGACAGGTGTGCTGGGTTCCTGGATGGGAGGACTCAGTACTGGAACAATATCAAATATGCCCCAATTCATCTAAAACTCAGTGTACTGCAATAAGCATCCCAACCCAGATTTTTACAAAATTGACAAGTTGATCATGAAACCTTGATTTGGGAAAAGTAAATAGGAGCCAAAAAAGTTTTTTTAGGAAAATGAGAGTGAGGGACTTACCCCTGACAAAAAATCAAAATACCCTCAAAATCTATTGAGTTGGCCAAAAAGTTCATTCTGTTTTAAGTAGAAGTAAAAGACATGTTTCTTATTTTCATGAAGAACTTCACTGAACCTTGTATTCACTAACTGAATGAACTTTATGGCCAATCCAGTATAATAATGAGAGTATCATGATTGACTGGAAAGGAAAAAAAAGCGTAGAAGAGAATAGAAAGACTATTAAAAACACTTGGGAGTTAACGCTAACTTCTCATAGTGAATTTTTCACATGTGGACACCAGTCCAATTTTTAATGTTTAGAACACAATGATTTTTAAAAATATGACTTGGAAAAAATTATAATGCTGTAACAAAAATCCTTCCATTCTCACCTACTTATTTATGTCAATAGGGTTTCTCAGTGTTTACATCTATAAAAATGAATGAAAAGTAAGTTTAATATTGAATCTGTCTCATCCACACAATAAGTAATTTTTATCCATAAAATTGAATAAACTGAATCTTATCTTTCTCCATCATTGAGAAATACATTTATAGCAGAATTTTATTTTTTATCTTTAAGACACAAATCTATGTCATATTGATAAATTTTGTATTAGCCCAGATAATTAATTTAAATTTATACACATATTTTGTTACAGAGTATAGTAATTGAATAAACAAATGTTTTCAAGGATAAATGTTTTTACATTAAGATAAAATTATGTGGGAGAAGTGAAATAGAAATATTAATTCAAGGATATCAAAGAATGATACAAGATCTTTGGCTGTTAAAGAAAAGGTATCGTATTTTGGGGACATAGATTTCATTTTAATTTTTTGTATACTGATGTAATTGATTCTGTGGCTTTTTTTCTACAATAGTTTCTATTGTGAGACTATAGCATAGTAGTTAAAAAGATAAAATTCTAGTGCCAGACTGGTGGTTTCCAGTCATTGCGTGGTTGTACATTAGCTGTGCTCAGCTACTCAGCTGTATCAGTTTTCTCATCTGTAAAATGGGAGTAATAACATGACTTCCCTCACAGGGATATTGCCAAGGATAAATGAGCTAGTAACAGGACAAGGTCTGGGACACAATAAGTGTTATGGATGGACTTGCTATTATTTTTAAGAAATAGTGTGCCACAGCTAAGAGTATCAGAGATGACTAATCTTTTAATAGGAAATATTTGATATGTGAACTGGTGTACAATCTGCTTAAATAACTAATAATAGCCATGCTATATGTTATTATTTATTCAACAAATATTAATAGTAACTTGGCTATTGGTTTGTGTTGGTCTATGTGATGCATCTTTTTTAAATGCTTTATACTTTTTAAAGATATTCACTCTATTTATCTATTTGGTTGTACCAGGTATTGCGCGTCCCTGGTGGCTCAGACAGTAAGAAATCTGCCTGCAATTCAGGAGACTTGGGTTCAATCCCTGGCTCAGGATGACATGCAGGATCTTTAACTGCGGCATGTGGGATCTAATTCCTTGACCAGGGATCAAAACTGGGCCCCCTGCATTGGGAGTACAGTCTTAGCCACTGGACCACCAGGGTAGTGCCTTTAATACTCTTCATAGCTACTAAAATAAACAAGTAACTTCTCTAACTGCTTAATGTATAATACATTTAAAGAAAATATACAAATCAAAATTTAATTCCTTCCAGAAATTAATCTGAAATCATATTTTACTGCCTAGTTGAATCCAAATCTTCCTTTTTTTTTTTTTTGCATTCCAGTCCCCTATAATGAAAAGGACATCTTTTTTGGGTGTTAGTTCTAAAAGGTCTTGTAGGTCTTCATAGAACCGTTCAACTTCAGCTTCTTCAGCGTTACTGGTTGGGGCATAGACTTGGATCACCGTGATATTGAATGGTTTGCCTTGGAAATGAACAGAGATCATTCTGTCATTTTTGAGATTGCATCCAAGTACTGCATTTGGACTCTTGTTGACTACGATGGCTACTCCATTTCTTCTAGGAGATTTGCCCACAGTAATAGATATAACGGTCACCTGAGTTAAATTCACCCATTCCTGTCCATTTTAGTTTGCTGATTCCTAAAATGTGGACGTTCACTCTTGCCATCTCCTGTTTGACCACTTCCAATTTGCCTTGATTCATGGACCTAATATTCCATGTTCCTATGCAATATTGCTCTTTACAGCATCAGACCTTGCTTCCATCACCAGTCACATCCACAGCTAGTTTTTTTTTTTTTTTTTCCTGCTTTGACTCCATCCCTTCATTCTTTTTGGAGTTATTTCTCCACTGATCTCCAGTGGGATATTGGATACCTACTGACCTGGGGAGTTCATCTTTCAGTGTCCTATCTTTTTGCCTTTTCATACTGTTCATGGGGTTCTCAAGGCAAGAATACTGAAGTGGTTTGCCATTTCCTTCTCCAGTGGACCACATTAGGAGATCAGTCCTGAGTGTTCATTGGAAGGACTGATGTTGAAGCTCAAACTCCAATACTTCGGCCACCTGATGCAAAGAGCTGACTCATTTGAAAAGACCCTGATGCTGGGAAAGATTGAGGGCAGAAGGGGACGACAGAGGATGAGATGGTTGGATGGCATCACCGACTCGATGGACATGCGTTTGGGTAAACTCCGGGAGCTGGCAATGGACAGGGAGGCCTGGCGTGCTGTGGTTCATGGCGTCACCGAGTCGGATACGACTGAGCGACTGAACTGAACTGAACTAAATCCAAATCACAACTCATGAACTCCTCTAACGTTTTATAAAGACAAAATCCATTTTTAAAAGATTGAAAGGTGAAATAAATTTAAGGAAGGCTGGCTTATGTCAACTTACTAAAATATTGAATAAAAGTACAAAGTCGTCAAATCACCTGCATTCAATTTTCTAGTTGGACTCCAGTACTATTTATGTGGCACTGAATGACAACATAGACACACTTTTTCAACTGAATAAAGTTTAACTATGTGCTTGGTCAATACCATTGGTAGGTGCCAATGGATCCATGTTAACTTTTTGAAGCCACTAGTTTTCTGGGTTTTGTTGTTGTTGTTGTTGTTAATTGAAGTATAGTTGGTTTAGTATATTTTGTGTTAGTTACAGGTGTATCAAGCCACTCGATTTATATTCAATGTACTGCAATAGTAAAGCACTGGGTTCTCCTTGGTAACCTGTGAGGGACTGAAAATTCAGCCAGTGCTTTCCAGTCTATACCATTAATGAGTTTTACAAAGTGTTTTACTCACTACAACAATAATTAGTTGTGCTTTTTTTCAAATGACTTTTTATTTGGCTGCTATTGGGTCTTAATTGGGGCACATGGTATCTTCGTTGTACCACGTGGGATATTTTTGTCATGGCTGGACGGCTCGGTAGTTGTGGTATGTGGGTTTAGCTGCCCCACTGCATGTGGAATTTTAATTTCCTGATGAAGGATCGAAACTGCGTCTCCTGGATTGGACAGAATCTTAACAACTGCGCCACTAGGGAAGTCCCTTAGCTGTGCTTTTGACCTTAAATAATGAATAGAACCTCAATTATTTTTGGAAGGAAGGCAGACAGAGAACAGAAATGCTTAAACTCTTTTGGGTTTGGGGGCATCAAGGAGAATGGGAAAAGTAGGGACTCTCCCCCAAAGAAATGCATATTCTTGCAAAACTGTGTAGCATTTCAGGGGATCTGAGTGATGTTTCTCAAAGTATTGTCCACGAACCTCTACATCCAAATTTCTTGAGATTCTATTTAAAGGTCATTTCCTGAGTCCCACTCTCACTAGATTGGAATCTCACAGAATCAGGCCCAGAAATAGGACATTAACAATGTCCACAAGTGAGACTGTTTAAAAATAAACTTTATTTTTTTGATCAAAGGAAAACACACACACAAACACATTCATATGTATCATTTAAAAAGTCAAACAGTATTAAAAGGCTTATAATAAAACCCAGCAGCCTCCTACTCCACCCTTCCCCTCACCCAGGTCCAGCCGTATAGGCTGCCGCCTTCAGCTTTTCTAGCTAGTTTCACTGATATCTTCCTGCATAACTTAAAAAAATTATATGTTCTGTCACTATTTCTTGATTTTCCAATTTAAGACTTTGTCTCTTGACCTCCTGCTATTGTGAATAAATTGACTCTCCCCCTTTTTCCCCAACTCTTTTTTTCTTCCCTCCCCCAACACAGTCACACATAATTTCTGCTAAATCAATAGCTGACGTTACATTGGTGGGACTACACAAATACTCACTCAGTGACCAACAGCCAAGTAATGTATTGCAACCACACTTTTTCTTTTCCTGCCCAAGCATACTTTTTTCCTAAAGTTAATAACTGCCTCATTTTATCACTTGTTTGGTTTTCCAGCTACCTATTGTTCATTTTTCCCCAGTGCTCCAGCATCTGTGCACATACTTATAAAGAATATATTCCTGGACTTCCCTGGTGGTCCAGTGGTTAAGAATCTGCCTACCAAATGCAGGGGACACGAGTTTGATCCCTGGTCCAGGAAGATTCCATGTACCACATGGCAACTAAGCCTGAGGGCCATAACTACTGAGCCCGTGTGCTGTAACCACTGAAGTCTGGGTGCCCTAAAGCCTGTTCTGCAATAAGAGAAGCCAATGAAGACTGTGCACAGTCAAATAAATAAACATTTACATAAATAAGTAATTTTTTAAAAGAATATATTCCTATGCTGGAATATTTATGTTCTGTTTTTCATAGCTACCTCTTCCCTTCTCCTTCCTGTCCCTGGCCTGGCTGTTTTCCATAGAAGCCCTGGGTCGCTCCTTCCTGCCACCTTACTGCCTTTCTTCCTAGTACTATCTTGCCTTATCTTTCCTTTTCTTGTTTTAACTCCCTATTTTGCTACATACCTCTTTCATCTGCCTGAGAAAGAATGGAGGTGCCATGTTTAAGAGCTTGTGTATCTAAAAATGTGTGTATTCTACACAAATACTGAGTTTATGGTTTAGTTTGGTCAAGGGTCCTAGGATGAAAACAGTCTTCCCTCTGAAAGTTTAAGGTGGGGCTTTGTTGTCTGTCACCATCAAGAGCGGCCAGGAATGACTCTGATGCGGTTCTGAATCCTGCTCCATTTTTTCAGGACTAGCTTTTCTCTCTGAAAGTTTTTACAATTTTTCTCCTTACCCAAGATGTTCTGAAACTTATGATGCTATGCCATGAAGCAGGATTCAAGAAAAATGTATTGTTCTAGGTGGGCCCATATCCCTATAGGGATGCCTACCCTTCAGTTAGGGCTTCCCTTGTAGCTCAGTCGGTAAAGAATTTGCCTGCAGTGCAGGAGACCTGAGTTCGATCCCCGGGTTGGGAAGATCCCCTGGAGAAGGAAATGGCAACCCACTCCAGTATCCTTGCCTAGAAAATCTCATGGACAAAAGAGCCTGGTGGGCTGCAGTCCATGGGGTCGCAAAGGGTCGGGCATGACTGAGCGACTAACACTTACTTACCCTTCAGTTATGGGAAATTTTATTATTTCTTGGGTAATTTACTCCCCTCTGTTTTCTCTGATCTCTTTTCTAAAGGTCCTATTAGTAAGTTCCTGGATGAATTCTGTAACATTCTCGTCTTGTCTTTTCAATTTATCATTTTTTCCAACTTTATCCCTCAGTTCCTTTTACTGAGTGTTTTGTTTACATCATCATATATTTAATTTTTGAGAGCACCTTCTTGTTGAGTGTTCTTTTATTCATCACTTGTCATTTTTGTGTTACAGGCATATCTTCCTTTGTCCCTCACATGCTATTCATCAATTACAGCTTTTTTTAAAATTAATTAAGATTTGGTTGCATTGGGTCTTTGCTGCTTTCTGAGGGCTTTCTCTAGTTTTGAGGAGTAGGGGCTACTCTTTGTTGCAATGCTTGGGCATCTCATTTGGTGGTTTCTCTTGTTGTAGAGTACAGGCTCTAGGGTGGGCAGGGCTCAGTAGCAGTGGCACATGGGCTTTGTTACTTCGAGGCATGTGGGATCTTCCCAGATCAGGGATCAAACTCATGTCCCCTGCATTGTCTGGCAGATTCTTGTCCACTGTGCCACCAGGGAAGTCCCATCAATTACAGCTTTGAAGTCTCCATCTCCTTGCATTGTCTCTGTTCACCCCATAATGCTTTTTTGCTTCTGTATTTTCCTTACCATGTTGCAGGTGTTCATCACATGGTTTGTGATTCTGTTTGGACTTCTGTTCATACTGAAGAGTGAAACTCTAAACATTTTATGAAAGATTGTTGGTGTGGAGTACTGATTTGTGAAATCCATGAGCAGATGCTCTAGTAGAACACTGGCCTTCCACTGGGCTCCCACCATTGCAAACGTCTGGAGAGCTTTTCTCTGACACCATCTCTTTCTTTGAGCGAGGCACTCACCTGATGCCCCTCTTTGGTCTACGGATGGATGGACAGGGCCTGGCTGTGCAGGCTAAGGACAGAAAGGACCTGGAGTCTAACTAGTTCATGTGGAAACCCTCACCCATCCTTCAGGGACCTTCACCTCCCAACAGCAGAGGCTTCAGAGTCTCTGGGGGGACTGACAGGCATCTTCATTCTTGGGTTTGAACTCCTCCTCTGATCAGTTGGTTACTCCTCCTTCATCCACTTTCCACCTTCAAACACTTGTCCTTGCCAAATGTTTGTGGAAATCTCCCCCTCCCTTTGTTCTTGTTCCTTGCAGACCAACACCTTGGCTCACCTTTGTCATTTTAGTGGGCTTTGAAAAACTGGGGAGCAGGGCAAAACATTTATGGGCAAATCACAAGTTTAAGCAGAATTCTAAAGTAATTCTTGTGCAACAAACACGGCTAAAGCATGGGTGGTATTGGAAAGCTGGATGACTATTGGCTAAATACATGAACCAGATAAATTCCTATAGAATTAATGATTTAAGAACAACAAACTATACTGTTTGTTGAATTACTGACTTAGGTGCTCATCAGATCCACAAATAAAAATCCCTCTGAAACAAACAAATGAACAAAAGAGGGGGAAAAAAAAAAAGAAAGAAAAAGGAAGGAAGGTAACAAATATATTATGTGTAGCTATTTCTATCTACCCAGGTTGCCAGATGAAAACATAACTATATTCATCTTTGTACTTTCCTCCGTTCTCTAAATTTTATGCACTGTGTATGAGTGTGAATGAGCGTTATGGGAGAGGGTTTCTATATTTCTCCCAAGACCTCACCTATAGAGGTGAAATAAAGTCCACAGAATCTGAAATAAGTGCATTAATTTAAGAGGCTTTTATTGAGTGCTGGATCAAAGTTACACACCTTAGAGTCATTAATAAGCAGGTAAGTGTTACCTGAAGAGAAGCTATCTTTTTAAAGTTTGGAAGAAGGAAGCATCTTATGGGCAATTTTTTAAACCAAGAAGTAAAACTATCACATCAACATTTTTATTTAATTTGTTCAAAAAACCACATGCCTGATGCCTGCTATCTCACAAGATCCACGAATGGAGCTGGAGGTGCAAAAATCCATAATCCTCTGTTCTGTCAATAGCTGTATTCAAGGGACTGGGTCCATTTGGGTAATATTCCTCTAAATTTAGGAAAATGTGGAATAAAAAGTTGACTTTTTTATCTTTAAACTTACAGTCAAATTTAGTTCAAAATTATTTTTACCATTCCTTTATTCTTACCTCCTGTTAATAATTTGAAAAAATTATGACAAAAATATGAAAACAACAGAACAGGTCCATTGGTGATGACTGTTTTATCTGGTACACTGAGGGTTAAGCAGGTAGGGTTTTTTGGTCTCAAATGACAAGCAATCCAGGACAGAAAACAGGACCCTCTCTTATATGCTGCTTTTGGCTTCAGATACAAGAACCATTATCTCATCAAATGAGGGGGAAGGTTGGGACTATTATCTCATCGAATGAGGTACAAGGATTGTGCCTCAGAAATGTTATCGAGGGCCACACCTCTCTGCTCTGGCTGGTTTCATGCTCAGGCTGCAGAACAGCTATAGCATTACAAAGAAGAAAAAACCCCACCCCTCTCCTTATAGCTATCTACAAAGAGTGAGGAGACTTCCAGAATGTCTCCTCTGCCAGCTCCTTTCCCTCTTGCCTCCTTGCCTAGAATAGCCTCCCATTCCCCATTAGCTCACCTTGCAAAAGCAATGGGATTACCCGTAGATCATTCAGACTCAGTTTGGGCACAGTTGGCTTGCCCTGAGGCACCCTGGGCCGGGAGAGGAACAGACACCTGAACAAGACTGGGCTTCTATTGGGAAGAATGGGTAACAGGTATCGGGTAGGCTAAGGGACAACGACAGTCTGATCGTAGAAGCAACACACCTGAAGCAATTTACAGAACTCACACTGATGCCAGGGAATGCGCACCAGGTCTCAGGATGGACCAGGACAAGTTAGACAGCCTTGTCCACCTTAGTGCTGTTGTGTATCTCCAAACGTTCAGGATATTGTTTGATTTCCTCCTCCTCTTGATGCCTACAGGATGAGCCAGTGGATGTATTTTCCAAAACGGAGTAGGGTGGGGTGGGTGAGATGAATAGAAGGACCAGTGCTGGAGCCTGGGGTGATGTCAAGCCTCAGGAAGAGGCAGTGACCCACAGATGACAGGGGGCACACGGGACTTCAAAAAAGGCCCGAGATGGCCAAGAGGAGAAATAATGAAAGTGAGGTGCTACAGCTGTCCAGAGTTGCCTCCCAAAACTCAGTTCGTTAGGACTTTTATAACACTTTAAAATCCAAGGCAAGAGAGGTGTGGCCAGAACTAGGATGAGGAACAATGTGGTGTTGAGAGGAAGCAAAGTGAAAAAAGGGCACCATTTCAGTTCCTTTTTTTCTCCCCTGAGAACGTTCTTAATAGCTTTAAACGCACACTTTTTCTTTTAGAGGTGCCCAATCAGGTCCAAAACTGAAGATAATGGTGGGGCAGGCTGAGTTTTTAATTGCCTCTGGTGAGTGTTCCTGCACCCTAGGATGGGGCTGGGACAGAAACAGCCCTAGGAAGTGAGGAACAAAGGTCATGCCAAATTCCTCTACGGTATGCTGTTACAAAAGCTGCTATGCACACCACAGAGTGTCCAGATTTTACTTTCAAGAATAAAAGACCTGACTTCCCTGGTGGTCCAGTGGATAAGAAGCCACACTTACCAGGTCGCTCAGTGGTAAAGAATCCACCTGCCAATGCAGGAGACTCAAGTTCGATCCCTGGGTGGGGAAGGTCACCTGGAGGAAGAAATGGCAACCCGTTTGAGTATTCTTGCTGGGAAAAATCTCATGGACAGAGGAGCCTGGTGGGCTACAGTTTATGGGCTGGCAAAGAGTCAGATGCTACTGAGCACACACAGCCAATGCAGGGGATACAGTTTTCCCTGGTCTGGGAAGATCTCACATCCTGCAGAGTACCTATGTCCCTGCACCACAACTACTTCTGAGCCTGCGCCCTTGAGCCCTCAAGCAGCAACTACTGAAGCAAGAGAGCCCAGAGCCCATACTTTGCAACAAGAGAAACCACCACAATGAGAGGCTTGAGCACCGCAGCAAAGAGTAGCCCCTGCTTGTTGCAACTAGAGAAAGCCTTTGTGCAGCAACCAAGACCCAGCGCAGTCAAAAACTAAAAGAATAAAAATTAAAGAAAAGAATAAAAGACTTTTTCTGACCAAGGACATGGTAAGGGAGGGTGGTGTTTTGCAGGCTATGTATTACCCAGACCTTGTCTTTAAAATAAAGTTGTAACAGATGAGACCAATACCTGGAATACCAGATACTGACCAATACTGGCAGTCCTGTGGCGTACCTGCTTTCAATAAACAGAACAGCAGAGCTGCAAATCAGGGGTCTGTGCACACTCCATGGTGGGGAAGGATGAACCAGCAAGAATACTGAATCCACCATGTTAATGGTAAAATCTGAAGGAAAAAAACAAGTTTCGATTTCTACCACCTTTTCCTTACCTTTGTGAAATTTCATCACGTCTTCACTCACAGCTAGTATCTCACCAAGGCTAGAAACCTATGCAATAAAAATTGATAATGCAAACTAAAATGGACCCACAAGAGATATTTTGAACTATTTCTATTCATGGAAATACATTTGTCTTTTTGAGTCTCCAGTGGTCCTCCCTCAAACAAGTCTGAGGTGAAGCACTCAGAGTCTGCTGCTCACGAAGGACACGTAGGAGGCAGAGTCGGATCTCAGCTTTTTTTTTTTTTTTTAAAGCTGTGGAGCCAGCGTTATAAGGCTAAGGTCCTTCACAGCCCCAGGCTGGAGTGCTCACGGAGATCAGGTGGGGCCGAAAGGTAAGTGAACTCAGGTATCATGGTTAAGTTCTCCCCTTCCCCACATCAAACATCGTTTGCCGTTGGTATCAGACTAGGATGTGGTCTGTTAAATATCAGGAGTGCAGTCCCTTGTTATAAAATAGCGTAAATTCCTAAATCCATGTAGTGAACTCCACGTGCTTTTTGATTTCACGTGCAACTTTTTATGTAACTATGGAAATGGTGGCCGAAGACGCCAAACAGCAAATTATACGACCAAATTTTTTAAATAAATTAAAAAGAAAACTCACAAAAGCAAGCCCATACGGCAGATGTATCAGTACCCTGGGTGTGGTGAGAGTCCACTCAACCCCCAGAGAACGCCTCCGGTGAACGAGCCCGCGCACCTGCACAGGCAGGACCCAAGTTCAGGGGCTTTGTCTCCAAACAACAAAGACCCGCCCTGCAGCTCTCCAGACGCTTCCAACTGACCCCTGCAGCCTCGGGAACCCCGGCATCCCGCAGAGCCGCGCGCCCCCGCCCCACCCCCACGGGACGCTGTCCCCCCCCCCCCCCGCGGCCCCGCCCCCCCAGCGCGCCACTACCACCAACCCGCCTCCACTCCGGGCCCCGCCCCCGGCCCCGCCCCCTGCGCCCCTGCCTCGACCTTCCCGGCCCACCTGAGCCGCCACCCGACTGTCCCCCTCTCCCACTTAAGCGCTGCGCTCCTCCCCCGCTGGGTCCCCTTTAAGCGTCGTGCCCCACCCCGTGGAGGCTCCCGCCTCCCACATCCCCCCCGGCCCCGCGCCGCCCCGGCCCCTTTAAGCGCCGCGCCCCCACCCTCCCCCGAGACCCCCGCCTCCCGCGCCCCTCCCCCGGTCCCCGGCCCCCGCCCCCCGGTTCCGGGGCCGGGCGGGGTCCCGGGGCCAATGGCTGCCGCGCGGCGGCTGCGCTCCTCCCGCGCTCCTCCCGCGCCGGCGGCGGCTCCTCCCGCAGGGAGAACTGTCAGCGCGCGGCGGCGGCGGGCCAGCCCCGTCATATGACCGGCCGGCGGTCCCGGCGCCGAGCACAGCTCCCCGCGCCGCGATGGCCCCGCCGCCGCCCCCGGCCGCGCGCTGAGCCGGGCCAAGGCCGCGGAGCCGCAGCCGCAGCGGAGCCGCAGCGCCATGGCCCCGACCCTGCTGCAGAGGCTCTTCAACAGGAAGGGCGGCGGCGGCTCCGCGGCGGCGACTGCCCCGGGCCGGGCGCCCCGGGAGGGGCCAGCCTTCAGGTGAGGGGCCGGAGACAGGCGGGCAGGGGGCGGAGGGGAAGGGGATGGGGGAAAGGAAAAGGGGACGGGGTCTCCCAGGCCGCTGCCGCCGGCCACGAAGCCCTCGCCTCCGGCACCGCAGGCCCTGGTCCGCGCGGTCACGGGCCCCCTTCCCGCTCGCGGTTGCCGGGACTCCCACGGTGCCGCCCGGTGGTCTGGGGGCCGCGGTGGGGACCGGGGCGCCGCTTCGGCCCTATTGTGTCCGTGACTCTGCTCTGAACTTGGAAGCGCGCGGCGGCACGAGCGCGGCACCCTCCTTCTCCCTGAGCAGGGGACCGGTTCTCGGACGCGTGGATGGGAGCGTGTCGTATCCCCGTCGTGGGGGCCCGGCGTGGTGTGTGAGGGGCCCGAGATGCTCTAGGAAGTGGCCGAGGGAGGGGGGCTAACAAAGCTGGGGCGTGTGTGTGCTCGGACCTGCCCTACCAACACGCGCCCCCGGAGACGCGCCACTCGCCCGGGGGGCGCGCTGGCATCTTGGGTGCCTTAGGTTGATTTCTCTGGTTCGTTTCTCCGACAACCTTGTGCGGCGGCTAAGACCTTAATTCCCATTTTACAGCCGGGCAGACGTAAAGTCGCAGAGAACCGAGCAGCTTGTCTGGTGTCTGAACTTGCATTTCACTCGAGCTGTGTGACCAGACAGTCCAGTCTGAAATCTCTAGGTTCGTCTGCTTTCAAGGGCTCTTTTAAAAGAGGCCTTTTTATATTGCCTTTCAGCACGCTTACGTTGAGAAGTTCATTTCTTTCCCCTTAACTGTTGTTTTCTAGCAAGTATTTTAGTGAGCATCTACTTCCAATCCTGACACTTTTCGGCTAAAATGTCTTGCAAAAAGAGTTTAAAGTCTTCCTCTCTGTGCACTAGGTCTAGACTTAGTGTAATAAGCCTTTTAAAAGTTTTAAGTGAAACTTTGAATACATTTTGGACTAAGTTTTATGCTCTAGATTTTGTTTTTCTTAAATTCCACTCACTGAAAGCATACAAAGCTCCTGGTTGCAGTTATGTGAATATTACCAGTATTTAGTGTCTGTGGTGTGTGTGTGGGTGTGTGCTGTTGTTTGGAAAGTAAATTGTGAAGACTTGACACACCTTCGTTAAATTCTCCCGTGTTCTGCAGGTGAACTGAATCGTTAAAATTCGAGTAGGGCATTCTGCGCCTTTCACTGCTGTGGGTCCTAGTGATGCTCTGTTGCTTCTGGGAACGGTAGAATTACTTCAGGCTCAGGGTGTGTAATTTCTTCTCTTCCTCCAGTAACCCAGACTTGGTGGGGGGTGGGGGGACAAAGCCTGGAGGCAACAGGGCATGAGTTACAGCTATCTTTGCTTGAGCAGCCGTTGTCTAGGGTGTGAGAGCCCCAAATGCCTGGCCATGGTTTGCCATGCTCTCTACTCACTTGCCCACCAGTGTTTCCCTCCATCCACAACTGCAATGGAGTGTATTTTGAACCAAAAAAATACTGTGGCTATATTTAGGCCCTGGCCATATTAGGGAAACTGATTCTAACTTGGTGGGAACATTTTCAGTGTAGTGTTCTGACTTCCTGTCAGTGTCTAGTGAAGAACACAAAATTGGGCCAAGGACTGGTTATGGGTTTTGTCTTTGTTGACTGCTTTAGGATTTTCTGCAAGTTTTGGAGGTAAATGTGTTGGAGAGAATTGGTGATCCCAGGACCCTTCAGCAGTGTGTCTGCTGTGGGCTCACCTTGGAAAAGATGAAGTAAAGACTCAGGAAGATGAGGACAAATCAACCATGACACGTCACATTGACCCGGGGCGCCAGGGAGAGTCTTTCCTCCTGCTTTGTCACCTGACTTAACTCTCAGATGCTGTGAAGCCATCCTGGGAAAGCCTCCTGGAAAATGTCCCAGTCCTGCCCTGTATAAGATTTAGCCAAATAGGACATGGCTTGTGCTTTCAGGGGAACGGGTACCTCAGAGGGGTGATGAGCTGCCCTTGGGGGCTCTGTGGTTGTATAGATTTCCAGAAGTTAAGGTGTAAACCTTACCTTAAAACTCTAGCACGCCTAATGTGAATTTAGTGTTTTTCAGTGCATTTAATAACAGGAGGTAACTTGTAGATCTTGAGAAGGAAAGGAAGATTCAGGTAGGCTTTGGGGGCAGTTTTGTAACATAGATTGCTATGTATTTGGGGAAAAACCTAAGTAAAAATAAGATCCAGTTTATATATATACATATTTTTGTTTTAGAGGTTTTCTATATCTTCTTGCAGTGATGGACTTCCGCTAGTTATTTTAAACTTTTCCCTACTCCTCTGCGGTCTTGCCCTGGATAGTGCTCTGTTAACCCTGGGCCTCACCATGTCCCTGACCTCCCAGCCGTCTTTATGTCCCTCCGGTTCTCTGGAACTTATTAGAGAGGAACTTTGAGGACCAGGGTAAGTAGCTTACCTTGCAGGTCTTTTTCAGATCTTTGTACTTCCTGGGCAAAGAATCGTCACATTTGAGATTCCTTCTTACGTGTATTTCTTTGAGGATCTTGACAGGAAGCCCATTTCATAGCTTTGAGGAAAGAGCTTGCTAGGAAAACAGGAAAAGAATCAGAAGAGATTGAATTTATAAGTTTGAGAGAAGGAATTATGATTATGGTTTTTGTGAAGTATAAGCTCCATTTAAAGTTATAAAGTTGCATTATGGTCTTGATATTTGAAAGAATAATTCTTTTTGCTTTCACTTTTAACTAATTCACACACACACACACACACACACACACACACACGCTTTTGAATTTTTTCCAGAAGGATAAATTAGAACAGAATGAGGTTATGTGTCTGGCAGCTCAAATAAGAAATAGAATTGGGTTCCTGGTTGCCTTGCATCTCAGGTCAGCATGTTCATTTTAGGAACTTTTGAAAGCCAAGATGTGTCCACCAACTTCTTTCATGTCTTCTTCAAGTTTGAAATTTTATCTTATTTTTAAATGTCTCTGGTAAATTAGCGGACCAGTTTCCGCCTCAGATGTGTGTGTAAGATGGAGGTGGAAAAGATCATGGGTTATCCAGTGTCTTATTTGGGACCAGGTAGATGAAGGAAGTCGGTGTGTCACCTGGGACGTGAGGGGTCAGAGAGCATCTCAGCCGCTTGGCCACTGACTGTTTAAGTGTTGGGGAGAGACCCCACCCCCACACCCCTCCAGTCCTGAATATTTGAAGTCACATTGCCTAGTTCGTGCTAATCCACGTCTTCCACATTTAAGTCACCTGCTCCAGGGTTAGTATAATTTAATCCACTTATCGTTATCTGAGAGGGTCTGATGCTTAGCTCGTGGGTGTGTGACTTTGAGCTCCACCTGTACATACCAGGGTAGGACATCTAAGGACAGCAGATCCTACACCGACATGCATCAGCAGCAGAGAACACATTGGAAACTGTAACAGGAAGATAATTCAGACGCTGATAAGGAGCACACTCTTGTGTTAAGTACCTCACTGAGGACACACTGTTCTCATCCTCGCTGTGACTGAGGGCCAGGCCAGGAGTTACTCTTCCCTCTAGCAGGAGGGCTTCCCCCCGCCCGCCCACCAGCTCCCAGGACGCTAGCATCTAACTAGATTTTCCTGGGGTAAGGGAGGAATATTCTGGAAAAAACACAGCTAGCTCCACCACACCACATTTTTAATGATCTTTTTAATAAGACACGTGACACACAAATCATGCGATTCGTCAGTACACCCACCCCACCGCATCTCCTGGTCCTGAGCTGGGCCCTGGAGGGTGTTAAGAATTTGGGGTCAGAGTCTAGCTCATAAGGTGGGTTCCATTCAAATCACCTGGAGGACCAGTCAAGGAGGCCATCAGTTTCATCCCTCTTTGTGCCACCATGTGTGTGCACAGACCCGCGTGTCTCTCCGTTTCTCTGGGCCTCAGTTTTTGTCATTTGTAAGTAAGGTGATTGGATCCTTCCCGTGTAATAAGGTTGCGATAGGGAGGTAATATATTTGAAAGTAATATATTTGAAAATCTTGTGAAAAGAGTAAAATGCAGTACAGAATGATTTTAAGTATTACCAAGGGCCTCTTAACTCATGGAATTTAGTATCACTCATATTGAGGCTTTTCAAAAACTGAGCTGTTTTTCAGAGGCTGATTTCTCCTTTACTTAGTTGGGATACTTGAGACAGAGCTGAAGCAACTTGTTATTACTTCTCTTTTTCACCTCGATGGTGTTGGTCATGAAACAGATTGAATTTTCAGAGGAGTGCTAAGACCCTCATCAGATTTGGATGAAGGTGGCTGGGCAGTCAGATTGGCTTTAGGAGTGTGGTATGTTTTTCAGAATTATTTGCAAGTTTTTCCTATCAAGAATAAAATCTTATTTAAGTGGAAAGGAAAAATTTGTTAGGTGAAGTGATACAACTGGATGGCGGATGGCACTCTGCAACTGCCAAATCTTTATTTTTTGACTCTGTGTACATATACATGTACATGTGTATTTATATGTGTACATGTGTGTGTATGTGCACATGCAAAGGTGTTCTCTAGAAAAAGTAAAAACAATATAAACTTGTGAATGATATTGAAGGTAGGTGTGGGACCACGCACGTGGGAAGAGGGTGAGCAGCCCTGCTACCAGGATTTTAACAGCAGCGGTCAAGCAGTGGGTGAAATTTTTATTTGATTCTTCTCTGTTTTACATTTGGTTGGTATTTTGGGTTTTGCCCTAATGAATTTGTGTTACTTTTGTGATTTAAGTTATTTTAAATGTTAAGTACGCTCTGGGGTATTTACCATTGTGAGGTAGGGATTAAGTGTAAGATTTGCTGAGAAACCCAATTTGTATAAATAGTCTTTATAGATTTTCTCTTCTTTGCTACAATAACTGGTAGTTCCTGTTATTAAGAGTAATATGCTGTGAATTTTAATAAACTTAACACCTAAGTTCTTGATGATCCTTAGGAGGCCAGTTTAATTGGTGAACTTGATAATTGAAGGCGATATTTGTGTGCACAGTTTTTACTAGTGGGGCAAGTTTCCTGCCTCCCCCAACCTCAGCCAGCATGGTGTCCACCAGGCTCAGGAGCTGCAGCCAGGTCCCCAGGTGATCACCTGGATTAAGAGAGATCTAACTAAGATTTATTTGAAGTGTGTTTGGAAAAAGGTAACACAACTTTTTAGATTTGGGGGAAGCTTGAGTAAGTTTAAGGGGCTGGGATTGGATGTTTTTAAAGCTGAGAGACGTATTACAGTTTTAAGTTCTGAATGTGAAATGGTTGTGTTACATGTTGTCATTTGACTTAGCAGGTGGTCTCAAGAGATGGGCTGGTCACGCGGTCTTTTAAAGCACAGAGGGTGGAGGTAAAGAGGGGCTGATTTCTGCCACCGTGGATTTGGAATGTATTTCCCATGGTCTGCCCATCAGATCAGCCTAAGGAAGCCCCTGCAGTTGTTTTTCCTTGGCAAAGGAAGTCGTAAAAGATTGTCCTTGTGCTCCTGAAATGATCTGGCTGTTGGTGTGAACTCCTGGTGGGTGAATCTGATTTGAGAGCTGGTGCTGTGCGATTTCCCCAGACACTGTTTTTCTTGGTGTGGGCACAAAAGAACACATGTTTTATCCTGATTGTCCGAGTCCCTTGCTGGCATGAACGATCAGGCCTGCACCATGAGATCACGTCCTTGGCTGTAAAAGTCAGTCTTTCCCTTTGTGGATAAAAATACTAAAATATCTGGTGTGTTCCTACTTACCAAGTGTTCTTCTTATCTCAGGTTTGTGAGAAATGATTATTATGTAAAAGAGGAAAAACAGGATGGACTTTTCCAGCTAACTGGGCATGTAATGGTGACTTCCCTCAACCCCACCCTGTCTGCAAGTGGAACATCCATGACTCACCGCTCAGGCCACACAGACACTCTTTTGCAGCGTATGGGGTGGGGGCAGGATGGGGGTGCAAGGGGGTGGGCTGCTGTCCCTCTGTGTTCAGCCGGAAATGTCCAGCCGCCTCTGTGATGGACTCCTGGGAAGGACAATGTGCCATCTCACACATCATGCTATTTCTTACTGCACTCTATGTTTGTGCCGAAATAACACAATATATTAAGTGCAATAAATGCAACCATTAATACTCTGATGTTTTGGGTATGTGTTAGATGGCAGGTGCTTTCTGTTACATGAGATTTCAGTATTAGTGTGAGTCTGGATCCCCCGCTATCATGTTTCTCTCTAACTATGTGCTTTTCATTCATAGATACGTTTGGAATATTTTTCTAGTTATTTGTCCCTGAATCTTGCTTCATATGTAGATCGTGCTCTGGAATTTGCACCCAGTGTTGTGTTATGAAGAGATAGGTGCCTGCTTTATGAAGATGATTTTATCACCACACTTAAGACATTTTCATCATCATATAAGAGCATTTCTGTTTTTGAGAAAATACACCTTTAAATCAGTGACCACTAGTGTCTGATTATTTATGGATATCTACTTGAAAATGACCACCAGTTCCTGCAGAGTGGTCACTGGGGCAGTAGAAATTCATCCCCCAGAGCTGATGGGGGTTGAGGGGAAACCTGCATATCTGGTGGGAACCTCAGCTGAGTTTCTAGTGAGGATAATTGTATGTTGGATATTAATAATGTAACCACACATCCGTCACATGTGGACAGCCTAAGTAAACTGTGTGTTGATGATAGAAGGATTTTTCTAGAGAAATTGATAGTCCATTTATTTGAATATACCCTAGGTTACATTGTGTAATCCAGCCATCCCCAACCTTTTTGACCCCAGGGATGGGATTCATAGAAGACAGTTCTTCCATGGACCAGGGGAGTATGGGATGGTTTGGGGATGATTCAAGCACATTACATTTATTGGGCACTTTATTTCTATTATTGTTACATCAGTTCAACCTCAGATCATTAGGCATTAGATCTGGGAAATTGGGGATATCAGTAATGGATATCAGTAGAAATGGAATATATACATGAATTTACTTGACAATTTAGCACAACCCAAGAAATATACTAACTTTAGAAGTATCTGGTTTTCCTTGAAGAAAGTGCACTTGAAACCCTGTAATGCTAAATGCTACACTGCTGAGATTTACTTGTCAAACAATCACTGTTTCGTTTTATTTAATTGTGACCTACTGTGACAAAAATGTGTGTGTTTAAATGTTGTATCCATGGAACTTTTCACAGAACATATTTTCATTTATTTTGATGGTTTAACAAACAGAAAACTAGCATTTGCTTACAAGTACACGTATGTCAGTTAGATGGAATTTGGATTTTTGCATTTCATTGGTGAATTTTGCTCACTAAACTTTTTGTTCAGTTGTCATGGCAACTGTGTTTCTTCACAAGTTGGAGACAAGTTAGATGTTAACCTGCATATTCCTCAGAGATGAAACAGGTGTTGATTTAGGATGTGTTAGGAAGAAGCAGCAAAATCACCAGTCTAATCAGTTCTGCCTTTAACACCTTACACTTACCTCAGATTGCCAACCATCTTTCCCTGGGTGTACCCAGAAAACTGAGTGTTTTGTTCTGTCATATGGTTGAAACCTTTGGAGTAATGGAAAGACATTAGTGTGTTTGATTTCATCTAGCTCTTATTTGACTATCCTCATTTACTCAAGTTCTCTTCTAAAACAGGATTGAGAAATAGTAACAAAAATATCGTTTAGCCAATTTAAGCATACATTTGAGTAATTGAATGAAACAAGAAAACATCCATGTAGTGGTTAGATATGGGAATTCTTCTAGCCCTCCTGTCCCAGCTCTAGTGCTTAGTACAGGGCCTGGCAGGAAGTTGTACTTAAGTGCTTGTTAGAGGAATGAATGAATGAGACTTTTGCAAGCAGACGATCCTTAAAGATTCTCTGGTATTCCAGAACCTGATCTCTTGATAGACTATGTTGTTTTTTTCTTGATGTTTCTGATATGCATTTTGTCATTTGTCAAAGGAATCTTGTTATAGACAATGTGGTTTCCTTCTTTCCATTAATATGAATGAATTCTTTTTCTGATATAAAAATAATGAGGTAGATACTCTAAAGGGACATGCCCACTCCTTAAAAAACAAAGAAACATAAAAAATACACTTAAGGGACTTCCCTAGTGGCTCAGCGGTAAAGAATCTGCCTGCCAATGCAAGAGACATGGATTTGATCCTGGATCTGGGAAGATCCCACGTGCCACGGAGCAACTAAGCCTATGCACCAGAACTATTGAGCCTGCTCTCTAGAGCCCAGGGACCGCTGCTGAGCCCATGTACCACAACTGCCGAAGCCTGTGCACCCTGGAGCCCATGCTCCACAAGAGAAGCCTTGACAGTGAGAATCCCACACTGCAGCTAGAGTGTAGCCCCCGCTCACCACAACTAGAGAAAGTCTGTGTAGCAGTGAAGACCCAGTGCAGCCAAAACTAAAAATAAATAAATAAAATGATCAAAATGACACTTAAGTAATACATCTGAGACTTAGTTATGAAATTTCATAGCTGTTGAAAGCAGCCTATAGGAAAAGTATTTAATAATATCTGTAAACCTCTGAAATTACTAGCAAACTGTTTGCTATAAAACTATCCTATGCTATTTAGCATTATTGAATTTTTGTGTGGCTTGGTAAAACTGAAATACATTATAGAATGAAATTAGCTAAGTGGCTGTTTGAACAGAAGATACAGCACGTGTGCTCAGTCACTTCAGTCATGTCTGACTCTTTGTGAACCTGTGGACTATAGCCCACCAGGACCCTCTGTCCCTGGGATTCTCCAGAGAAAAATACTGGAGTGGGTTGCCATCCCTTCCTCCAAGGGGTCTCCCCAACCCAGGGATGGAACCTGAGTCTCCTGCGTCTTCTGCATTGCAGGTGGATTCTTTACCACTGAGCCACTGGGGAACTTAATTCTAAAAACAGTGTTGGTATTCTAAATCCTCAGAGATGGTGTTTGCAGGCTGCAGGAAGTAAGTGCTTTAGAAAAAAAGATGGCATCTTCTTTGCATTCCATGCATGATGTTTCCAGCTGAAAAACTCATTTAAAATGGGTTTATAAACCTGGCATGCCCTTTAGGAAGAGATGGCCCAAACTGATGTGTCATTGGCAATGGCCTCGGTGAGTGGGGAGGGAAGCCACGAGCAAACATTTCCCTGGCTTAGCAGGCAGTGCTGTTTGCTTTAGGCTGGTGCACTGGTTGCCAGGGCCGCATGATCCCGCAGAGGGCCAGGAAAGCTGCCTGGTCCCTTCCGTGTGTGCAGGGCCCCGTGGAGACCCTAGGAACACCCTGACCTGGAACAGGTCAGCCCTGACCTGGAACACTGCGTGCCACTTAGTGCCACGAGCTCCTGAGAAACAGCTCACAGATTAAATTACGATTGTGTTCAAGGTTAACTTTTAAATGCACCTGATTAAAAATCAAACAGTATAAAATGGTATACATTGAAATACAAGTTTCTCACTTCACACCCCTAATCTCTCTTTCCAAAGGCTACCCTTATTATTTTCTATACTTTTATTTCTTTTTATTTTTGGCTGTGCTGGGTGTTTGTTGCTGCATGGGTTTTCTCTAGTTGTAGCAAGCAGGGGCTGCTCTTCATTGTAGTGCGTGGGCTTCTCATTGTGTGACTTTTCTTGTTGCAGAGCACGGGCTCCAGGGTGCTCTGGATTCAGTAGTTGCAGCATGTGGGCTCAGTGTGTGCAGATTCCTGGGCTCCAGTTGCACAGGCTCAGTAGCTGTGGCACACGGGCTTAGTTGGTCCTTGGCATGCGGAATCTTCCCAGACCAGGAATCGCACCCGTGTCTCCTACACTGGCAGGTGGATTCTTTACCACTGAGCCACAGGGAAGTCCAGGCTACCCTTATTATACCAGTTTCTTTTAGTTTATCCTTCTGGAAATATGCTGTGCAGACACAAGAAAAAACATCACCTTTCATTCCCAGAAATGGTAGTTGGTATACACACCGTCCAGCATGTTGCTGATACCTGCCTAGTTTCCGCTGACTGAATGCATGTAGAAGACTTTATTTAACCCAGTGGTTCTCCAGTCTGGCTGGACATCACAGGACCCCAGAAAGATTTAAACGCCCAGAGCATTCTCCGAGATTCCAGTTTCATTAACCCTGGTTGTCTATGGTCTGTCTTTATGAACATCCTACTTGGGTACCTTTAGTGTGCAGTCAAGTACACAGCCCTCTATTGATGAATGTTTAGATTGTTTTCAGTCTTTTTTTTTTTTTATTAGAGATGGTGAACATCCTGGTCAGAAGATGTTTATGCAGAAGCTCAAGTATCTTTCTAGGGTTAGGATCCAGGGTGGAATTTCTGCCAGATCACTCTCTAGAGATGCTGCACCTGCCTACGCGCCTAGCCGTGTAACTGTGTGTAACACTATAGCGGCTGGCTGGTGGAGGTGATTGAAAGTGCCCTGAAGAAACCGTGCCCGTGGGTGGACTGTACCTTTTACAGGGGAGTTATTGACCCCCTGTCTAGCTTGTATTTTGGGGCTCGAATGATTTAAAAGAAAAATGTTCTCTGCGTGAAGGTGTTAAAAAGAAAAACCAAAAAAAACTTCCGTACCTGGAGATGTTCTTTAAGCATGATTCTTAGAATGATAAAAATCTAAAAAGAATTATACTTGTCTAACAGCTGGAAAGTAGCTAAATTGTGATGTTAGCTTCATAGGATATTATGATTAAATGATTATGGGGACTTTATTAATATAATTAAATTAAGTATTTTAATACAATATATAAAATATATTAATGCATATTTAGTATATCAACAAATACATAAAATACTAAATATATATCATGTTGATTATAACACATGCTACATAATATACATAAATAATGATATACTTATATAAATATACATATAAAATGTTACAATTAATAACATAATCAAATATTAGATATGGTAAATAAAAATCTCAGAATCAGTTGGTTCCTACAATATGAATATACTAATAAAATACATAAATGTATGATCAAGGACTAGAAGAAAAACAGAAAAATACAAGAGTTGATGTGATGGGGTAATGACCTTGTAGGTAAATATTCTTTTTAAAAAATTCCTTTACTATTATAGCATGGGCAATAAATAAAAATTAAGAAAAATTCTTTTATAATGCAAATAGCCATTTGTGGTTTTAAAAATATGTTTTCGTATTCTAAACCTCATTAACTATGGACTATCTGTGTAAGTGGTGTGTCTGCAGTCTTTTAAGACGCCTGTAAGTAGCTGCTTCTCTGGAGTGTTCGAGGAGCCCCCAGTGTCTGTGGAGGAGGGACCATTTCCTGTGCGCTAGGCGCCGGGCTGCCTGGTCTTTCATCCTCTTGCAGTTACCCTTTGACAGTGGGTATTTTATTAGCTAATTTGTAAATATAAAATTGTAATAATCTACAGATAAAAACTGAGGCTTGCTGGAGATCAATGTCTGGTTAACTAGTGGCCCTGGGAATTTAAAACCCAATTCAGTACATGGTCTGTATTCCTTCTTTACAGGTTAATATTTGAAGTTCCTAAGAGGTTTATAAGGAAGGGTGAGGTCTAATATTTCTAGGGAGCTTCCCGTTTAACTGTGCAATGATAGATACCAAGTTTAAGAGCTAACTGGTGGTACAAAGCAGTGAGTAGAGCAGGACCAAGTGTACTGTCCTGTTCAGATGGCAGGTAGGACTGAGGGCTCTTTAGTCTGGCTGCTTAGAGGCGGCTTCACCCAGGAGTTAAGACCTGAGGGGTAGGACTCAGGGCTGGAGAGGCTGGAGGTGCGTCACCTCGGCAGTGTTCCTGGGTTAGCGAATGGATCAGATTCTTTGAAGTTAGAGTGCTTCCGGGAGGCAGGATCCACTGGCCAGAACGTGCAAGGCCTTGCAAGCATTATATACATGTTCAGTTTTAAATTTCGGTGGCCCCAAAGAATAAGTGGAGGTCCTCAATCTGTACTTGGAGGGTTAATAGAAAGAGTAGGGAATCCGTTGTGGATTTGTTTTCTTGAGTTCAAAGCCAGCTCCCCCCACTTATATCGTAGGGCACACCTGTCTTAGTTTTTTCTTCAGTAAAATGAATGTAAGATGGCTTTTCTCGCAAGGTCCTGAGGACTAGAGAGCGCACGTCAGTTACACCTGCTGCACAACACTTAGCACCTGTCAGGCCTCCCATTCACAGCAGGTCTTGTCACTCTCAGAGTCCAGTGTTGCCTGCCTCTGCTTCCAGCTCCTCCAGCTTCTTCCTTGTGTTAATCCCGACTCTGGGTGATGTCCAGACTGTGAGGAAGTGACAGGTGGCTTGTCTTCATCAGGAGGTGGTGTTCCTTCCCCGAAAGCACTGGGGAGCCACTGCAGGTGTGAACAGCAGTGGGTGAAGCAACACAGCACAAATACTTTCGCTTAAATTTTGGTGCCGCATGCAGATCAGTGCAGTTTTACTTTGTGTGATATTCCTTAGTCTCCCCCGCATCCCCAACTCCAGGCTTCTCATCTCTGAACGGAAGAACCAAATGGATACAAGCTGGTAATGTCACAGTTCCCCTTTATGGTTCCCCTCCCAGCTCGTGGCAGAATCCATACGTGTAGGGAGTTCACTCTCTCTTTTTTTAAACTCTTAAGAATCTGTTACACAGTTTTTTTTTTTTTTATGGTTTTTAAGATTTATTTGTTTATTTTTGGCTGTGCTTGGGTCTTCATTGCTTCTTATGGCTTTCTGTAGTTGCAGTGACCAGTGACCGGGACTGCTCTATTTTGGTGTGTGGACTTCTCACCGTGGTGGCTGCTTTGTTGAGGAGGAGACGGGCTTCAGGGTGCGTGGGCTTAGTTGCCCCACAGTATGTGGGATCTTGGTGGACCAAGGATCACACACATGTCCTTTGTACTGGCAAGTGGATTCTTAACCACAAGACAGTCAGGGAGCCACACCGTCCCCCTTTTAAAGTAAAGACTTTTTAAGAGTAGTTTTAGGTTTACAGTAAAACTGAGAGGAAGGTCCAGAGTTTTCCCCTTTACTCGAATGGTGCTTTTTTTTTTTTTTTTTTTTTTTTACCAAGGGCCAACCTACCTCCACACACCGTCATCACAAAGTCCTTAGTTAACTTTCAGGTTCATTCTTGGTATTGTATGCTCTGTGAGTTTGGACAAATGTGTAATGACACGTTTCCATCCTTGTAACATCATACAGGGTATTTTCATGGTCTTAAAATCCTCTGTGCTCTGCCTTCTCCTCCCCCCTCCCACTCCCAGTTATCTCTTTTCATAGCCCAGGAGTTCCTTTTTTTCCCCTAAGTGGTTTTCCAAGTTTTGTGAAGAGCTGAACAGTTTCCTAAAATTTCAGACCTGTGCCAAGGAGAGGAGATTGCATTTGAACACGAGTTAGATTTTTACAAACAGAAAAGGGATGGACAAGGGGAAAGAGAGAGGCATTTGTCTCGGAAACTAGACGAAGGGAAAGCTTCCAGTTGTCTATAATCTCACCTAACTGAAGCGCTAAGTACTGACCCTAATTTCAGTGGTGGTGAAGGTGGTGAGGATCTTAGTTTCAAAAACCCACGCCCTCTGCCTCCTCCAGCTGACACTGTTACAGGCTACCTGGTGCCTGGAGATGCAGCCCACCCGCAGTTCATAGCCTGTTCAGCATCCTGTCTTCCTTCTTCCAAGCCACCTCGTTCCCACCCAGGTGGTGCTGGACTTTGTTCTCCCAGCTGATGACCGCCTGCTGCTCCGATTGCTGCAGCGAGGATGCAGTTTTACAGCCTGGACCATAAAAGTCAATATTGTGTTTAAAACAGCGGTAGCCACGTGAGTTGGCCGAAGCTTGCCTTGACCGCTAGCGTGTTTGGTAGCTGTTTTAACAGCAAGGTTCGAAATGAGCACTGGATTATAAGGATTGTTATGGCCCAATCAGCAGACTATGGTAGGTAGCATCCTGGAGGGAAGTCTTGCTGTCCGTCCTGTGTTAGACCTCCGCTCTCTCCCCATGTTTTAGAAACCTTTGTGTGGAGAGCCCTTGGGCTCCAGGACTCAGAGGTACTGTTGGGGGTGGGCACAGTTATCCTTGAGGATAAAATAACAGGATTGCTCCTCCCCATCTGAACAAATCCAAAATATTGTTAAACTGTCAGTTATCACCCCTCTGCTCAGAAGATTCACCTTTTCTTCTCATCCTAGAAATATCTGAGCTGTGGGGCCTTGACCACCTCTGCCCTGAACACTGGGACAAGCAGGCTTCATAGTTTTTTTTTCTTTTTTTTTTTTGCTGGCTGACATTCTCAGTAAGGGTCTTTCCTCACCATCAGATTAATTCCCATGTGGCCTTTTGGGGTCAGAGGAAGAGGTCACTGACCTACGTTGGTTTAGGCCCTGAGATCCACACAGCTGGTTTT
Organism: Bos taurus; assembly: GCF_002263795.3. NCBI lineage: Eukaryota > Metazoa > Chordata > Mammalia > Artiodactyla > Bovidae > Bos > Bos taurus. The sequence continues at coordinate 40,221,334 of NC_037344.1, read as the reverse complement.
CTCCACCAGCTCTTGTGTGGTTCCGAGCCTGGCGCAGTCCAGCTTCCCAGGATTTAAGGCTGAGATCAGGCATCAAAGTTTGCAAGTAATTATGGGCTTATCTGTCTTGCACTGCGTTCTCTGCACGTAGTTTCCAGGGGGACCTGACTGGTATGCATGGAGGAATGTGCTTGAGGCATGTTTCAGAGAAATAGGGAAATGATGTGAAAGGGACAGGGAATTGTCAACAAAAAGAGTAAGTAATTCTTAAAAAGGAGTAACATATAACATTACGTGTAGGGTTTGAGCCTAAGTAACCCGGGCAAATGGTAGCATAATTAATGCAAGTGGAGAAATGACTTGAAAAAAGCAATGTGTATGTTTGTTTTTGCACATGAACTTGAGGTGCAGCTGAATACCCCAGTCATAATGCTCAGGAGACAGTGATTGAGGGGATATTTTAGGCTAGTATTTGCCAAAGGGGCCTGGGAAATCTACATCTCTCTCTTAAGACTTTTCTTCTTTCTTTTTTTGTAATTAAAAACATTGAGGAACTTCCCTTGTAGTCCTGTAGTTAAGGCTCCATGCTTCCAGTGCAAGAGGTGTGGGTTCGATCCCTGGTCAGGGAACTAAGATCCCACATGCCTCATGGCCAAAAAATTAAGGTATAATTCGTATATAACATTTTATTAGTTTCAGGTGTACATCGTGATTTGCTATTCATGAATATTGTGAGGCAGTCGCAATAAATGTAGTTAACGTGTCAGCTCATGTAGTCACAAAAATGTTTTTTTCCTATCACGAGAACATATTAGACCTATTGTCTTAGCAACTTTCAAATATGCAATACAGCATGAACTGTAGTCACCATGCTACGTCCTAAGACTTTTCTCTTTCTAGTCCCTCCCTCAAAATTACTTTTGTCCAAATTCTGTTTGCTTTTCCCCACCCAGTTCAAATGCTACCTTGACAGTTTTGCTGAGCCCCAAGTGGGCACACCCCTCCCCCCAGCCCCTGCACTTACTGTTTCTTTGTTTGGTCTTTATGCCACTGACAACATTCTACCAGCTGGTTTTCTAATTAACCAGACACGACCAGATTATACCTTGCGTGCAGGGAACATCATATGTCCCTGTAGCACACAGCACAGAGCTGAGGACGCTGATTGTAGCTCAGTCAATGTTTAAATATACTTAGTCAAGCCTGGCTTTTTTTTAGCTAGTATTACTACTTAGAGGAATATAAATTTATGAGCCATTCTATGGAAGTTCCTTTCTGTGCATAAACTTGCCTCTCTAAAGCTTTTAAGGACATCTCCCCAGGCTTCCCCTGCAGAATTTAACCAGTACGCGCGTTTATCCTGTCTGTGTCTATGTTTACCCCCTTCTCTTCTTTCTTTCCAGTTACAGGGTTATTTAATTTTTATTCAACCTTAGAGACTTTTCTGTAGACCATTTTATCTTTTTCTATACTAGTTCCAGCTTAGATTTCTAAGGTTCATCACCAAGAAATGTATGATGTATTCTCTTAACAAGGTACTTTTTTTTGAGAGCTTGGGTTTGTCATCAGAATAGCTTGAACGCCATCATTCTCTAAACTGACCAGACCTTTACTCAAACTGAAACTCCTGTACTTATCTGATGTTCAGAGAACCTGAAAGAGCTTAGTGTGTGTTCCCTCTAGTTGGACATTTTCAACAAGAAAATGTCTAGTGCTGTCAACACGTGGCCCTGTCCCTGGCTGTCTCTCTAGATCAGCCATGAAGAGGTTGGGTTCACTCTCCACCCATCACTGAAAAGACCACACTGTTTACACTTCTCCTTCCAGAGAAATGTTTGCTTATCCCTACTTCTGTTTTCTGGTCCTAATCCAGATCTCTGTCCAAGATAAATATTCTATTGGCTTCACACTGTTTTATCCTCGTTAAAAACGAATGACCAGATACCTGCAGTTCATAGGGTGAAAATGTTAATGGTGATTCAGACTCGGATGAATAAATGAATGCTTGTTTTGCTTTCTCATGTCATAGTTTTAAAAAAGAAGCCACCTAAGTTTACTTGTGCATGAATGACATATACTTACAACTTCAGAGGGCTCTCAGATGTCTGTTCCTCTCATTTGAATTTTGTGGATGTCAGTTTTGAGAGAAGTGGGCTGACTAGGACTTGAGAGTTATGCATTTCACCCATAAATTGTGGCTGCTTTCATATGGTGTTGAGAGTTGACAATGTTTTTTTAAGTTTTTTAAAATAATTTTTAAATTTATAATTGAAGGATAATTGCTTTGTAATATTGTGTTGGCTTCTGCCATCCATCAACATTAATCAGCCACAGGTATACATATGTCCCCTCCCTCTTGAAGCTTGCTCCCACCTCCCACCCATCCCACCCCTCTTGGTTGTCCCAGAGCACCAGATTTGAGCTTTCTGAGACACACAGCAAATTCCCTCTGGTTATTTATTTTAAATATGGTAATGTGGCTTTAATTTCCCAAAGCACATAGCTTAGTTTGGGAGGAAGCTCCAATAGTCATTCTCTGCAGCCTTTATTCCATGAGAGTATTGCCCCGTCTCCTAGTAACAAGTTACCCAGCATCAGAGGAGTTGCAGTTTTGATCTTCAGGGCTTCACTTCTCCTTTTGACTTTCTGTGGTTTCCTCCTCCTAATGCTATATCCTTAATTTGCCACATTAATTAACTCAGATGAGGTGATTTCTTAGTGGGATATGGGGACAGGAGGCCCGAGGGGGAAAGATTATTTTCTGAGTGCTGCTTCTCAAGGCCCTAAGGTCACTTTTATCCCCATCTGTGATTTGATCTATGCACCTGAGGCAGAGGCACCTGTGGGTCCAGATGCCTAGAGGCGGGAGCCTGTTGGGGATTAGAGTAGCTTGTGCTTCGATGATGTTGAGAAAGTCCCGCCATGAGGTCCTGTTAATGGAATCCTCTCCTCCTTGGCAAAGACTAAGAAAGACATGTTTAGCCCAGGAAATGTAGTGGTGATGGTTTCAGAATAGTAACAAGCCTCGCTGGAGGGTTAGGATACTGCAGTTAGGAATCACATCGAGACATAAACCGGTTTCCCTCGTGGATTTCTTTTCTAAAAATCATGCTGAGAGAGAGGTGAGTATTGGTTAAATGTGCTGTTGACTGTTGAAGACCAGTGTTTCAGAGAAAGGATCATTGATGATGGACTTAATTGTAATAGTTCACATTTACGTGGATTTTATTTTCCAAAGTGGTCACATAAATTTCACAGAACAGGACATGGGTCCCCTGGACTAGGAGGTAGGTGCCTGTGCAGGGTGAGTTAGGTTGGGGACACTGATCTCTGGGCTCCTGATTCGTGCTACGGCCAGTTTTTATCCCTACAAGTTTGGCCAGGTCCCTTATTTTTTTTTTTTTAATTTTTATTTTATAGTGGAGTGTAGTTAATATACAATATTGTGTTAGTTTCAGGTGTACAGCAAAGTAATTCAGTTATATATATATGTGTGTATCTATTCTATCCCAGATTCTTTTTCCTTACAGGTTTTTATAGAGTATTGAGTGGAGTTCTCTGTGTTATATAGTAGGTCCTTGTTGATTAACTATTTTATGTATAGTAGTGTGTATGTATTCATTCCAAACTCCTAATTTGTCCTTCCCCCACTTCCCCTCTGGTAACCATAAGATTGTTTTCTATGTCTGTGAGTCTGTTTCTGTTCTGTAAATAAGTTCATTTGTATCATTTCTTTAACTTCCAAGTGTAAGCGGTATCATGTGATGTTTGTCTTTCTCTGACTTCACTTAGTTTGATCATCTCTAGGGCCACCCATGTCACAAACGGCATTATTTCGTTCTTTCTATGGCTGCGCAATATTCCATTGTGGATGTGTACCGTGTCTTCTTTATCCAGTCCTCTGCTGACAGGCATTAGGTTGTTTCCATGTCTTGGCTGTTGTAAATAGTGCTGCTGTGAACATTGTGGTGCATGTATCTTTCTGAATTTTTATTTTCTCTGGATATATGCCCAGGAGTAGGATTAGAAGTGGGGATAGACGGTAGATCTGTTTTTTTTTTTTTTTTTTAAGGAAACTACATACTGTCCTCCACAGTGGCTGCACCACTTTACATTCCCACCAGCAGTGTAGGAGGGTTCCCCTCTCTCCATACCCTCTCCAGCATTTGTTTGTAGCAGTTCCCTTGCTTTGTACTTGTTAAAAATTGTTATGAATTTGTAACTAAAATGCATTTTATGTTTTTTAGTTATCTTGGACAGGTATTCTTTTGTGTATCCTTGAACATGTGCTCTTTTCTGGTATTGAGGTGCTCCAAGCCATTAACATATGACTCTTCAGATTCAGGCCTAGATTTCTGGGTGTGGCTGGGCTGGTCCTGCTTCTCCTCGCTGTCCCCCTGCCCCCACCCTTCTTACCCCAGTCAGAGTGAACCTGTCTCGGTTCCTCCAGCACTTTCGAGCGTTCTCTTTGTAAAGCTCTCCTTGGGCGGACCTGGCCTCTTGCCTCCACCTCTCAGCCGCGGGCTCTTGCTCAGTGCAGGGCAGAAGCGGCCGTGGGCTCCGCAGCCTGACCTCGGCTCTGCAGCACCGACGCTGTCGCCGCCACACATCTGTGTGGTCTTGGTGCTTTCCTGAGCCTTGCTGTGCTGGGCTGCTGTTTCCTTGCTGGCCTGGTGGGACCAGCACGACCACTTCGTGGCGCAGCCATGAGGCTCAGATGGGGCTGCCCTTGCAGGGTGAGAGCCATGCCTGGTCCCTGGTAAGTGCTCTGACCACCACCCCAGGGGACAGCACAGCTCCGCCACGTCGTGCCCATCACCGTGCTCAGCACCCCATCCCATTGGGGTGTGGTTTCCTGTGCCAGATTCTGCCGTGACCCCGCAGAGTCAAGGGGACATGCTGCACCCATGGATGGTCCATGCCCTTTATTGGGCGGTGGGGGGCGGGGAGGACAGTGCCCAGCGCATTTGTACATTCGTAGGCCCTCAGGAAATCAGTAAATAAGCAACAGCCCTGTCTGTTTAATGCCTTTGACCTCAGCTTTCTTTCCCTTTTGTGAAGATCGTCTTAGCATTTATTGGTAGCTTTGGATGAGGAGAGAAATGATAGAAAAGACCAGCTCCTGGTTGGGCATGGGATTCTTTGTGAGCTTCTGGGGTTGGGACTTTGCCGTTTTGGGCCCCTGCTCTCTGAGGAAGAGGCGGTGCACACGGATAGGCCTCCGGGAGAGGGGCTGTGTCCTCGAAGCCAAGGTTACAGTGGGGTCTGAGAGAAGCATCAGGGCTGGGTGTCCCTTATGGGGTCATAGCTGCCCTGTCCAACTTGCAGGGTTTCTCACTTTCAGCTTCTGTCAGTTGTCAGGTGCTCGTATAGCCCAGAAGCCACTTGACTTTAGTCAGCAATGCAAGCAATGCAAAGGGAAAGCTTATGCAAAAAGGAGAAGAGTTTCTGGATGGAAGTAACGGGAGAGAAGCGTTTTCAGCTCCAGGGGTGGTGATAGTTCACCGTGGCAGCCCCACTGGTGTTCTTGGTGCACAGAGGGCCTTTCTTAGGGGCAGGCGGGGGCTCGCTGGGCTGCCATGATTCCTTTGTTCAAGGCGGTTGGAGGTCTGGCCCATGATTAATTGCTGTAAGGTATGTTGGATCTTCAGGGCTCAGTGGTGAACAGCAAAGACTGACTCCGGACAGGGCCCCAGTGCAGTCACTTGGAGGACAGGTTCCAGCCTTCCTCCACCTGCTCTGCCCTGGTGGACTGGCGGTAATAATCAGCTGTAGCGGTGGGCCATGCACTCCACTGTCCTGTGGAGGCATCTGGTGCGTGTGCACTGCTTACAGTTTGTTCATATGGGGGCCTGGTTCTTTCCAAAGGAAGCAAGGTGGGATGTGTAGCAATCACGAGAGCCTGTGTGTGTGTGTGTGTGTGTGTGTGTGTGTGTGTGTGTGTGTGTGAGAAAGAGAGAGAGAGAGAAAGAAACAGCAGGCTCTTACCACTCAGAAGTCATTTTCACATAGTTAAGATGTTAAAGATGCTCTTCTGTTATGAAAAACAGCTAGTTCATGTGTTTATCAGAATAATGGGTATATCCTAGAGTGACCTGGGTTTTGTAGGATGGCCAGGTGCCCTGACCACCCTGTATGATGATGCCTCTGTGTGTGTTCCGAACTCTAAAAGTTAACTCAGGAGCAAGCTTCACATCTGCTCCTCGTCTTCCGTATTTCAGGTACAGTGAACGGTTAGAGCACAGAAGTGAATGAGGTACATCCTGCCCTCGAGCTGTTCAGTCCATGGAGGTTTATTCTCCAGGTTCTGTTGTAACAGGTGTAACAGGAATTCACAGTGTGCCAGAGAGCAGAGGCTGGGGGCCTCACAGAAGCACCCAGTAAACAACTCTTACATGACCCAAGGTCTCTAACATTGGTAGGTTCCTTCATTTTTCAAGTGGTTTTTTTTCTTCTTAGCACTTTTTTAGGTTTTTTCTCTTTCCATTTGGAGAGTTAGATACTGAATATATATATTTACATTTTGATGCTTGAGCTCCTAATTTAAAAATTTTTCTTGTCCTTCCATCTTATCTGCGGATGATTGTCTAAAAGTAAAAGCCGAGTTCTCATGATCTGAATGCGTTCACTATGGATAGTTCCCTGCAGACCTGACTTGGGGCTGGATGGGGTGGGGGTGAGCATTAGGTGGGCCACGATAGTGGCCTGGGACTTGGTGTTTTCTGGAGGACTTTGTGGTTTCTCCCCAGCCCCTCAGGCTGCATTGCTTCCAGTCCCCTCGCTAACCTTGTTTTACTTTTTAGGATCCCCAGATATCCCAAGCTTCAGATGTTTCTTTCGCACTGAGAACCTGTAAGGAGTTCTTACGTTTGTGTGTTTTTGATACGAGGAATTTTGCTAGTTGTAGCCCGTGATGATTCAGATGCAGGAAATGCTTTTGGAAGGTCACTGCCTCCCATGGGTTCACGGGGCACCAGGCCTCCTAGCCCCACTTGACACATGACCTCGGTAGTGATCTTCACATTCTGTGTGCCACACGCCCCCACCCCACACTGTGTGGAGTGAGGGCTGCAAATGTCTGTCACCTCCCTTCTCTCTGGGTGCCTTACGTAGAAGCGCTGCATGTAATGAAAGCTGTGTGTCGGTGGATGGGGGGTTCTGATGGGGCCTGAGCAGGTGACAGAAGACACTGAGACCCAGACAGCAGGGCCTTCCAGTCTTTTCCTTCCAGTAGAGGAGGCACAGGTGAGTGTGGGCCAGGCTCTGGTTAACAAGCATTCGCCCCACACCCAGCTAGTCCCGGGGACACAGGAGGACTGAGACACGAGCTGCCTCTGGAACTTGTGGGGAGCAGAGGGGGTGGCCATGGAAACCACATTGGGTACCAGGACAGTTGCTCCTCATCGCTCTTGGATTCCGTGTGTACAGGCTCGCCTGCTCACCAAAACTTGTTCATAGCCTTCAGGTCAGGGCTCAGGATGTTTTTCTGGTCGTCCCCGGACACAGGCAGGTTGACAGAATCCTGCAGCCTCCCAGTGTGCGCGCTACCAGCTGAGGGCAGATGAAGCAGTGCTTGCCTTTCCTGTGTGCTCTTGTACTGCAGACACATGAAGTGTGTAGTCGAGAGTCCAGGTGGGGTTTTTTCCTTTGCAGTTTTGTGCTTTTCATTGGTGATGTTGCTGTTCGAAATGGCCCATGTGCATTGTGCCTGAGTGCTGTCTCAAGTCCTCAGGCAGGACGGCTGTGATGTACCTGATGGAGAAACTCTGTGTTAGGTGAGCTGCGTGCAGGCGTGAGCTCTGGTGCTGTCGGCTGTGGGTTCAGTGTTAATGAAGCAACAGTATATATTAAATAGCAGAAACACAATAAAGTAAGGTTCGGTACTAATCAGTTGATGAAAATCTTGCGGCCAGAGGTAATGCAGGCACATAACCGTGTATTTCTCCTAAAAGCAGCCGTTCATCATTAACTGAGAAGGCAATGGCACCCCACTCCAGTACTTTTGCCTGGAAAATCCCAAATGGACGGAGGAGCCTGGTAGGCTGCAGTCCACGGGGTTGCTGAGGGTCAAACACAACTGAGCGACTTCACTTTCACTTTTCACTTTCATGCACTGGAGAAGGAAATGGCAACCCACTCCAGTGTTCTTGCCTGGAGAACCCCAGGGACAGGAGAGCCTGGTGGGCTGCTGTCTATGGGGTTGCACAGAGTCGGACACGACTGAAGTGACTTAGCAATCATTAACTGATTCCGTCTTCATGGAGCCTGTATAGAGCTCAGGCACCATGAATGACCAATCTCCCACACTGAGAGGTAGAAAATGGGCCTCAGATTCTAGAATGAGTTGGACTGATGAGGTGGGGTCAGAGCCATGGCTTTGCAGGGCTTGAGGGATAAAAGAGTAAAGCCCAGATTGGGCTTGTATAGGGAGACCCTGGAAGATTCCATCGTCCAAGGGCAGGCCTGGGGGACGGGGTGGCTGTAAGGACAGGGCTACAGGCACAGGCTCCTGGGAAACTGCAGGGTAGACACAAGGCTGCCAGAGGAGGCAGAGCCCCAGCTGGGCAGGGGTGGTGAGAACAGTGCCCAGGCGTGTGACTGTGTGCTCATTCCCTGAGATTCCGTGTGCTCTGAGACGAGATGGGGAAACTGGAAAGTCTGGGTGTAGACACCGGTGTGCAGAGACTGCTGCCAGTGTCTGATGAGTGACTGGTTCTCCCCAAATAGGTGTGGTGTTCTGGTTTACAAGCCCCGCCCCCTTTGCACCTGCACAGGATGGGGAGCCAAAATCAGCCAGGTTTATGGGTTAGATTCAGGGAGGGGAGAGGAGGAGGGTGGTGAGTGAATGTGGACCGGGTCACAGGGTGCCCCATCTTCTGCAGAGCAGGCTGAGCTCACACTACCAGTTTCCTTCACGCTCGCCCAGCACCCATGGCCCTGCAGTTCCCAGTTCCCTCGTCCTGTGACCGTCTGGGTGGAAGCTGGGGGCGGGCACACTGTGGTTCATACAGAAGTACCAGCTGCTCTCGGTTCTCTTGCAAGGGGTGGGGATGAATGGCTTCCTCTGATGGTCTGAGAGGTTCCCGCATGAGCCTGGCCTTCCAAATGCCCCGTGTCTCAGACTAGGTTTCCTGCCTTTTCTCAGGGTTGGAGCTGGAGGAGTGGCTGGTCAGACACATGCATACCACCGATCACGGGGCCAGCCTGAACGGAGACGTGCCGAGTGTAAAATCCACCGTGGAGTCCAAGGACAGGGTGGATTATTGAATTCAGTTCATCTGTTCTTTTGTGCTTTTTTGAAACGTGAGTCTTAGAAAATTTTAAATTACATGTGTGAAAAGTGAAAGTGAAGTCACTCAGTCGTGTCCGACTCTTTGCGACCCCATGGGCTGTATCCTACCGGGCTCCTCCGTCCATGGGATTTTCCAGGCAAGAATACTTGAGTGGGTTGTCATTTCCTCCTCCAGGGCATCTTCCTGACACAAGGAGCGAACCTGGGTCTCCCGCATCGCAGGCAGACGCTTTACCATCTGAGCCACCGGGGAAGCCCAGCTTCCCGTAAATTTCTACAGGACAGTGTTTCATTGTTCCCTTTGAACTTCTCAGACATAATTTGAAAGCACTGTTCAGTGGTCCTACTTCTAAAGACCAGATTCGTGGCTCCACTTGTGTTTGTTTACTCAGATGATGAAGCGTCTGACCGCAGTGCAAGGCCCTGGTTTGATCCCTGGGACGGGAAGATCCTCTGGAGAAGGAAATGGCAACCCACTCCACTACTGTTGCCTAGAAAATTCCACGGATGGAGGAGCCTGGTGGGCTACCGTCCGTGGAATTGGACACGACTGAGTGACTTCACTTCACTTTGTGTTTGTTAATTCCGTGGAAGTTGTACACTCTTCCGTGGAAGAGTGTAGCTGTTGGAAACAAAAGGAGTACAGTCGTGAGTACAAAAAAATCTCTCTGGTAGGGAAAACTTCTCCCTAAGAAATGTGCTCTTCCTTTGTGGAAATCCTCGCGTGATTCTGTGTCACAGTCAAGATTCACGACAGTTGTACTAGATGCACCGTAACTGACGTAATCTTTAAGAACTGACATAAAGGTTAGTGTTGTCTCGTGTTTTGGACTACTTAAGTTTAGTCAGATTTTTAAATGTGTAATTATTCTTTAAAGGCTTTATTTTTTACTTTTGAAAATTATTTACCCACTTATTTATTTATCATTTGTCTGCTTTGGGTCTTAGCTGTAGCTTGCAGAATCCTTATTGCAGCACATGGGTGTCTCTGTTGTTGGGGCTCGCAGCCTTAGGTGCTCCTCGGCATGTGGGATCTTAGTTCCCCGACCAGGGATGCAACCCGTGTCTCCTGCACTGGAAGGCAGATTCTTAACCACCGGACCACCGGGGAAGTCCCGTAAATGTGTGATTTATTTTTCACAGGAACACCTGACTCTGTGCTGCTTTGAGTCATAATGAGGTTTTCTTGTCCCTGAGAAAGTGACTGTTTTCAGAACCTGTATGAACAGCGGTGTGTGAGGTAGCCTCAGTGAATCCGACAGAAAAGAGGTTATTCCCGACTTCAGAAGCACTTACCAGCTGCCTTCTCCTTGCTGGGTGTGCAAGTAAAATGCAAAAGAAACCAAAGTGTTGCTGTTCACGTTCTCAAGTTGGAAGTTCGTAGCCAACGTTAATGTCCTGATGCATGGGAGGAGGAGAGGATAATACCTGACTCTAACAGCTAAAGCATTACAACCTGAAGACTGTTTATCACAAAATGCAGATCCAAGGTTACTCGTGTAAGCACCACTTGCCTCTGTGTTCCTGATGGGGACTGTGCACTGCTGGAGCCTCTTGTCCTGCACCGTGACTGATACCTGTGTGAGATGCGGGGGCTGTGGTTCATGGTGCAGCTGAGGGTTGGTTGCAGCAAGGTTGTGGGTGAAATTCTGAGCTGCTGGAAACACATAGCCTCTTTCAGGGGCACTGTCACTGAGTCCATCCTGTCTTCCTGTGTGGTTGTTGAAGTATCCTTAGGAAAAGGGTTCTTATGGGGAGCATTTACAGGATAGATGGTCCTTGGTTTGGGCCTAAAAGCTTTTGCTGGATTTGAATCTGTTAGGAGGGGCGGTCTGTGTAGTTGGAGGGACCTAGGAGGTGGAAAAGGACTTGATCCATGGAAGAAAGAATGGCTTATGTTCCCATCAAAGCTAATTAATCATAGATTTCATTTTCTAGCTGTTACACTAATTTGTTCTAGAGTTTATGGTTCCCAAGGGGTTCTACAGTGAGTTGCTTTGGAAGGCTTAATCGTCTGCAGCTTCCAGAGAATTGGCCCTGTTTGGGAAGGAGACTGACTTTCTTGGATAAAACTATGATTTACCAGATGTCATTGTGGCCACAGTTATTCATCTTTGCTTCATGTTGAATAATACAATCCAGTCATCCGTGAACTTAGCTGCCCAGACAGGACAGTGAGTGCTCTTGGGCAGGCATGTAGAAAGTAGGACACCCACATCCATCTGAACGGTGTGGCTTTTCAGGGGGCTTTCGCAGGCTTGCAGTGAGCATCCTTAGCCACCTTCCTCAGAGTAGAGTGAGTGTCAGCATCACCATTATTTCCAGCTAAGGAGACAAGCTCCAGAGGAGGCAGTGGCACCCCACTCCAGTACTCTTGCCTGGAAAATCCCATGGGCAGAGGAGCCTAGTGGGCTGCAGTCCATGGGGTCGCAAAGAGCCGGACACGGCTGAGCGACTTCACTTTCACTTTTCACTTTCATGCATTGGAGAAAGAAATGGCAACCCACTCTAGTGTTCTTGTCTGGAGAATCCCAGGGACGGGGGAGCCTGGTGGGCTGCCGTCTGTGGGGTCGCACAGAGTCGGACACGACTAAAGTGACTTACCTTACCTTAAGGAGACAAGCTCACAGAGTCATGTGGCCCAGAGTGATGAGGCCACAGCTGAACACAGCCGTCTGCCCTGCAGATCTTACCTCATGAGATCGTCCGGCTGCCATGCCTCCTGGATCCTGGTCCCCAGCTCGTCATGAGGAGCTGACTCAGAGAAACAAGAGGCTGCTGAGTCAGAGCTGACAGCCTTTCTCCAGCTCTCTCCTCATAATTGACTTCTGTCAACTGCCAAGCAGCCCTCTTAGTCGGCAGCTGGTAGAACTCTCAGAGCACTTGAGGAGGCTTGTGCATGTAACTTGCCAGCAATCCAATTACGTGAGAAGCGTTTCGTTTTAGCTGTTACGGTATCACTGTTTTGTCTCCGGCCAACCAAACCAAAGAATAGGCAAGAAGCACCTTCTGTTACTAAGTTAACTCTTTTTTAAAAATATATTTCTGTATTTGACTGCGCTGGGTCTTACTGGCAGCACCTGGGATCTTTAACCTTCCTGTGGCATGTGGGGTTTTTGGTTGTGGTGTGAGAACTCTTAGTTGTGGCATGTGGGATCTAGTTCCCTGACCAGGGATCGAATGTGAGTCCCCTGCTTTGGGGGCCCATAGTCACTCAGGTAACTCTTAGTCTAACCTCTAGTAGGTTTCCTTGAATAACTCTCATGACCTTTATTTTGCACTGAATGGATATGTAACCGGCCAAGAATGAGAGGGATGCCGGTAAGAAAGCTGTTGCAACAGTCCTGGCAGACACAGGGCTTATACTCTGAGCAACCCAGCATCTGCTTCAAAGCGTCAACAGAAAAGTTCAGCATTATGTTCAAATGGAAGGGAGAGGAACATAGATGCAAGTCCTTTCCTAGGTATTTTTTGAGACTTGTGTCTCATGAGTTACACAGTTTGGGTAAGAATTGTACCAGTTTTGACAGGGAGATGGGAGGGAGCCCTGAAAACTTTGTCCTGCAGAGCTGGTTTCAGTCAGACAGGTAGAGTGAGCCGCCGTGCTGGACAGGAATTCCTGCAGCTGCCCATATGCCCAGTCACATGCTTTGGGGGGAACGATTCTGAGCCAATGGCCAACGCCTGGGCTCAGGCCTTTACCTCTTTCCCAACCCTGGGCTGCCGGCAGTTTGTTCAGGCCCACACACCAGTGACAGCCTGACCCGAAATCAGAGTTAAACTTTACAAGTTGTGTAATCTTCGCTAATATGTTTCCAGCTTCTGGAAGTTTGCAAAGGAATAGCATGTGGTGGGTGTTGGGAAGTCATAGGGAAAAAGGATTGTAGATTGAGGTCTGATATTGGATCTTAAAAAAAGTTTTTAACTAAATTACTGATTATCTAGCTGATTCCAGAAAGAAAGAAATCATTTCTCAGGGATGAAAAGACAAGCAGTACTCCTCCTTGCAGGTGGAGAGCCATCCCGGAGAGCCTTCCGACCTGGCATTAGTGAGTGTGGCCTGGCCACCACTTCTCCTGGTAATGAAGCAGTTAGAGCCCCAGCCTTGCTGTAACCCTCCTCCTGAGAGAAGACTTTTCACTTACTACCTTAGGGGTCTCCTGGGGTCTCGTCTCTCTTTTCCTTACTTTATGTTGTCAGCATCTTGTACTTGGTTAGGTACATGCCCTTTGAATAACACTTCTTTTTAAAAACGTGTCATCATCTTGGGGTGGCAAGGGGTGAGGGGAGTATACTTGTATGTATACTTGTGGCTGATTCACGTTGTTGTACAGCAGAAACCACAACATTGTAAAGGAATTATCCTCCAATTAAAAAGAAATTGAAATGAGCAAGGAACATTGGAAACAAGGCAGGAAAACGTTGAACTATTTGCAGGAGGTGTTCTATATAATATAATTATATTCCAGAAGATATAGCCAATTGGAAATACCAATCCTAGTCTGTTTATGAGAATGAACTGAAAGATTGTTCAGTTCAGTTCAATTCAGTTCAGTCGCTCTGTCGTGTCCGACTCTTTGCAACCCCATGAATCGCAGCATGCCAGGCCTCCCTATCCATCACCAACTCCCGGAGTTCACCCAGACTCATGTCCATTGAGTCACTTTCATAAGGTAAGAACACGAGAGGACAATGAAATCTAACAGCACTTGGAACAGAAATAGAAAATGCTTTAGAATAATTCCAAAAAATGTTTAGCAGAAAAATATATCTAGTTCCTGGGGACATCTTAATATTGTGAAAAAAAACTAAACTATCAGTATTGTGAAACAAATGAAACTATCAATTTGAGTCTAACTCAAATAAAATGTCGATGATTTTGTTAAAAAAAAAATTCTCATTGTTAGGTGTGTTGTGTTGCTGCTGGGTACTAAGCTGCATCTCCAAATAAAGGGAAATTGAGGGATCTTGATTTTAGTTAAGATGTTTTAACAGAGTCTGTAGCTGCAGCTCTCTACTTTTGCTGGTTTGTGTAGATATTAATGATAGCAATCACTGAAGGAAAAACTTTGTGAGGAACATAGCAGTCTATGTTAAAAAACACACAGGGTGCGTACTTTGCTTTTCCTTCCAGCCGTCTGAAATTGTTTGGACTCTTGACAATTTCCTTACCATAATGCCTGCAGAATTGTTATAGAACAAAGAAGTCAAGTGGTCATCACTGGTTTGGCAGCAAGAAATTAAAAACAAGTCTCTTTACCCATGGTTTGTAAATAATGCATAGCTATTGAGATGGGAATACCAGACCACCTGATCTGCCTCTTGAGAAATTTGTATGCAGGTCAGGAAGCAACAGTTAGAACTGGACATGGAACAACAGACTGGTTCCAAATAGGAAAAGGAGTTCGTCAAGGCTGTATATTGTCACCCTGTTTATATAACTTCTATGCAGAGTATATCATGAGAAACGCTGGACTGGAAGAAACACAAACTGGAATCAAGATTGCCGGGAGAAATATCGATAACCTCAGATATGCAGATGACACCACCCTTATGGCAGAAAGTGAAGAGGAGCTCAAAAGCCTCTTGATGAAAGTGAAAGTGGAGAGTGAAAAAGTTGGCTTAAAGCTCAACATTCAGAAAATGAAGATCATGGCATCCGGTCCCATCACTTCATGGGAAATAGATGGGGAAACAGTATCAGACTTTATTTTTCTGAGCTCCAAAATCACTACAGATGGTGACTGCAGCCATGAAATTAAAAGACGCTTACTCCTTGGAAGGAAAGTTATGACCAACCTAGATAGCATATTCAAAAGCAGAGACATTACTTTGCCAACAAAGATCTGTCTAGTCAAGGCTGTGGTTTTTCCTGTGGTCATGTATGGATGTGAGAGTTCGACTGTGAAGAAGGCTGAGCGCCGAAGAATTGATGCTTTTGAACTGTGGTGTTGGAGAAGACTCTTGAGAGTCCCTTGGACTGCAAGGAGATCCAGCCAGTCCATTCTGAAGGAGATCAGCCCTGGGATTTCTTTGGAAGGAATGATGTTAAAGCTGAAACTGCAGTACTTTGGCCACCTCATGGGGAGAGTTGACTCATTGGAAAAGACTCTGATGCTGGGAGGGAATGGGGGCAAGAGGAGAAGGGGACGACAGAGGATGAGATGGCTGGATGTCATCACTGACTCGATGGACGTGAGTCTGGGTGAACTCCGGGAGTTGGTGATGGACAGGGAGGCCTGGCGTGCTGCGACTCGTGGGGTTGCAAAGAGTCGGACATGACTGAGTGACTGATCTGATCTGATTGTCGAAAAGTAGAAAATAGAGAATTTTAAAAGGAAAAGTGTGTTAAGTCCCGCTATGCAAAGACATTCTGATGTTTCCTTCCTGTTCTTTTTTTCTACTTTTGGTTTTTGAAAAGCACAGTACTTATCAAAGAGCATATACCATTTGGTATTGTATCCTATTATCTTTATTTAGCATTATAGCATAAGAAGTTTTCTGTGTTTCACAGATTTCATGAAGACATGAGACATGCGTTCATTCTTTCAGTTGCTGAGAGCCTTTTATTGATTGGCTGATTTTTGGCTGTGCTGGGACCTCACTGCTGTGTGTGGGCTTTCTCTAGTTACTGTGAGTGGGGACTACTCTTCGTGGCGGTGTTTGGGCTTCTCATTGCAGTGGCTTCTGTTGTTGCGGAGCACAGGCTCTAGAGCATGGGCTTAGCTGCTCTGTGGCATGTGGGATCTTCCTGGATCAGGGATCGAACCCATGTTCCCTGCACTGGCAGGCAGATTCTTATCCACTAAACCACCAGGAAAGTCCTGAGAGCCTTTTCAGTGCCTCAGAGTCCCTGGAAATGGGATGGGTAGTAACCTGGATCATGATCAGGGCCACACATCACCATGAACTCTCAAGTAACTTTATCTGAATCTGAAAGCTCCGTTCTCCCACAGGTGCTTCCTCATTTTAAATCAAAGGAGTTGTATGGGTTGATTTTACTGTCTGTTTCACCTTACTTTGGATGAAAAAGTCCCTCTGTGTAGGAATCAGAGCCTCAGCTGGGCATAGTCGGGAGAGCAGGGCAGTTCATGGCAGGCAAGGGGACCCACGAGAGACCTGGCCACCATGGTGCACGGAACAAACCCCAGCCCCACCGAGGACAGAGTTAGTGAGAACCTGTATCTGTTGGTAGCCTCCGGTTGATCCTGGAGGAGAGACTTGGACTTGACTGATGAGCCAGTGACATCCAGCTGCCGCACCTCCTGCTCGTCCCTGGTCGGTCCTCGGGTGGAGTGAGTGGTGTGGCTCACCTGTCACTGGCAGGGATGCCTCAAGTTCCGGCCCGGCCCGGACGCACTCCCCACGGCGAGCCTGGTCCCTCGGTCCGTCTGTACTCCGCTCTTCCTGTCTGCTAGAGAGATCAGTGCTGCCCGCTCCATGACTGACAGAATGCTGCTAGAGCTGTGCTTGGCACGTGGCGGCGTGAGACTGATCAGCCAGCAAGTCACCCCGCCCCAGCGTCTGTCTGTGCTCTGCCGGCCTTCCTCAGCACAAGCTTGTCAGGTGGGCTTCTGTGGTGTTAGGGTGGGGCTGTGGGCTGACGCTGTCCCTCAAACGGCTGAGTGCTGAGGGACATGGTCTCCATCCTGCATCTGTCTTCAGAGCCTATTTCCCGAAAGCGCACTGCCTCACTCCCTTACCTGAGTCCATGTCCTCTAGCCTAGCAGGCACCTTCTTTTTTTCAAATTTGATTCTTTAATTAATTTTTTTTTATTTAATGAAGTATAGGTGATTTACTGTGTTGTGAACGTTTCAGGTGTACAGTGAAGTGATTCAGTTATACATACATATATATATATTCATCTTCAGATTCTTTTCCTTTATAGATTATTGCAAAATATTGACTATAGCTCTCTGTGCTGTATGAAAGGTTCTTGTTGTTTATCTGTTTTATATATCATAGTGTGCTTCTGTTAACCCCAGACTCTTAATCTGTCCCTCCCCCATCCCTTCTCCCCTGTGGTAACCGTAAGTGTGTTTTCTGTGTTTGTTAGTCCATCTCTGTTTCACAGATAAGTTCATTTCTGTCGTATTTTAGATTTTGCGCATACACGATTTCACATGATATTTGTCATTCTCTGACTCACTTCGTTTAGTCTGATAATCTCTAGGTCCATCCATGTTGCTGCAGTTGACATTATCTCATTTTTTAACGGTTGAGTAGTATTCCATTGTATATATGTACCATATCTTCTTCATCCATTCATCTGTTGATGGACATTTAGGTTGCTTCCATATCTCAGCTATTGTGAATAGTGCTGTTATATATATTGGGGTGCATGCATCTCTTCAAATTAGAGTGATCTCTAGATGTATGTCCGAGAGTGGGATTGGTGGATCGTGTGGTGGTTCTATCTTTAGTTTTTTCAGGATCCTCCGTACTGTGCTCCATAGTGGCTGCAGCAATTTTTCATTCCCACTAACAGTGTAGGAGGTTTCCTTTTTCTCCACACCCTCTCCAGCATTTGTTATTTGTAGACTTTTATGATGGTCATTCTGACCAATGTGAGGTGATACCTCATTATAATTTTTATTTCCATTTCTCAATAATTAGCAATATGGAGCATCTTTTCATGAACCTGTTGGAGGCCTTTTTAAACAACTCCATGTTGAGTGAGAATGTACAGACAGAAAAGTGTACATGGTCTGCCTGCTGTGTGTTCACATTAGCAGTGCCTGGATCAGAAACAGAGTTTACCAGCATTCTGTAACTTTTTTGATGTCTCCTGCTGGGGACCACCCTTCGAGAAGCCCTGATAGGAAGGCTTGCTCGTGGTCATTCCTGGGTGTGGGAAAGACATCAGGGAGGGAAGGAGTTACCCCATGGGAGGGGGGATCTGTGCTGTGGATCCGGAACCCCACCCCCTCCTCTCTGTTGATTCTTACTTTCTTTACATCAGGGTAGCATGACAAGGCAGAGGGAGATTCACTAAACAAGAGTCATGAGACTGGATTTCTGCGGGAGCTGCAGTAGACCTTCACTTTTTCTCTCTCCGAACCCATCTCTCAGCTGTGGTTTGAGGTGGTTTTTCGTCACACACAGTGATCACTGTATTTTGTTACCTGACGCGCATGCTGTTTAGGGATGCAGAAATGCATGAATACCCACCTGGAAACTTCCTGACCTTCGTTCTCCCAACTCTGAGTCAGGGATAGGGGTTGATCCGTCCTCAGCCGCCACGTCCTATGGGTCAGAGGTGGCCCTGGCACGTTGTCCTGGGAGGACAGGAGGGAGGTCCTGGCCCTGGGCAGAAGGGCTTCAGTGGGGGTCTGGAGTACCAGGTACCTGCCTCGCATGGTCCACATGGCTCTTCTGCTCTTTTCCTGGGTGGCTCAGTCCTGGGCTGTGAGGGTGGAAGTGGGTACATCTTACAGACTTGCACCAGGGGCCTCCCTTCTTCACACACATCCGTGAGTTCACGCCACCACTCCACTCCCCATTTCCTTCCAGTGGGTGGAGCTTCAAGAGGGCTGCGGGAGCCAGCTGGTGACCTCAGATCCTTCTCCCAGCGTGTGAGCATAGCTGGACCACGTGGGCAGATGGAGAGCTTGACTGCTAGAAGAGCCCATGATAAGTGGTCTCTTGTGTAGTACTTACAGTTGATGAGCAGGATGTCTTATCCAGTGTGGTGCTAGTGTTCAGTCACTGAGTTATTTCTGCCTCTTTACGACCCCGTGGACTGCCTTACACCAGGCTTCCCTGTCCTTCACCATCTCCCAGAGTTTGCTCAAACTCATGTCCATTGGTCAGTGATGCCATCCAACCATCTCATTCTCTGTCACCCCTTTTTCCTCCTGCCCTCAATCTTTCCCAGCATCAGGGTCTTTTCCAATGAGTCAGCTCTTCGCATCAAGTGGCCAAAGTGTTAGAGCTTCAGCTTCATCATCAGTCCTTCCAATAAATGTTCAGAGTTGATTTCTTGTGGGATTGACTGGTTTGATATCCTTGCTGTCCAAGGGTCTCTCAAGGGTCTTCCCTAGCACCACAGGTCAAAAGCGTCAGTTCTTTGGCGCTCAGCCAGTGTGTTAACAAGTGGCTGTGGGGGAGCCCATAGAAGAGGATGCTCCCATTTCAGGAAAGAGAAGACAGAGGTCAAGGGAGGTGGGGCTGAGGTGGGGAACAGGATGCTGCCTCTTTCACCCACTCCATCCACTGCTCGCATGGCTTGAAGAATGGGTGTGATGATATCATTATTACTTGTTTTTCCATTTACTGAAAAAATGTTAAAGCTCTCGTGTAAATGTAAGGAACTTGAGAGCCATAGACAGGCATTCCTTTTAAGTACAGTGGTGGTGGTTTTGATGAATATCCCTGCTTTATTACATACGATCTGGTTTTAAACTGTGGAATTAGGGTTATTTAGGGGGGAACAGAGAGAAAACATAAAATGTTAAAATACCATGAGTCATATTGATTGTAGTGAACACAAGATGTTAAAACTTCTAAAAGACCTTGTGCTGTAGTAGACGAGAGAGAAGGAGAAAGAGGGTGTTTGGAGTTGAGCAGAAGTACCCTCTGCACCACACTGAAAGAGGCCGATGGCTTGTAGCAGATTCATGTCCTAGGTGTTTTTTTGGGGGGTGGTTTGGGCAATATTTATTTACGTATTCATTTGGCTGCGCTGGGTCTTAGTTGTGGCACATGGGAACTTTTCTGCCTTTGGTTGCAGCAAGTAAACTCTTAGTTGTAGCATGTGGGCATCCAGTTCCCTGACCAGGGATTGAACCTGGGCCCCCTGCACTGGGAGTGCGGAATCTTAGCCACTGGACCAGCAGGGGAAGTCCCTCATGTCCTAGTTCTAAGTGAAGTGAACAATCAGTTGAGACAACTCACTACTGGGAGCGTGGAGTCTTAGCCACTGGACCAGTAGGGGGAGTCCCTCATGTCCTAGTTCTAATGTAAATATTCAGTGATATTAAGACAATGAAAAGGTCATATGTAAGATCTGCACAAAGTGAACGTCCAGACCCAGTTTTTTATCTTCAAAATTTCTGGTTAGGATCGTGAGATGTGTACACTTCTGTATTGGAAAGAAGTTGTGTGTTAGTGTTAAAAGGGTGTTTTTAGAAAATCATGCAGAATTCAGGCTCAGAACATCTTTATGAGGAGGCTGGGATTCTCGTTGGGGAAGTGGTTCTCCAGTGGGTGGTTCCCAGGCCAGGAGTGGCTGCATCCTGGGAACTTGTGAGAATCACATTCCCAGTTTTTAGTGCAGAATTGGAACTGCTGAATCAGAAATGGGGTGGAGGTGGGGGGATGGTTGGCCCAGCCCTGGGTGTTTGTAAGCCTATGAAGTGTGAGCACCACCCTTCCAGGGAAGTGGAGGCTAAAAGCTGTGCTGACCAAATTTAGGGAGAAGCACTGACTATTGAAGACACAGCTCAAGTCTTGATAGAAACACTACAAGGGCCCGTCTTGGTTGCTCCTTTCCCTCATCCTTGCATGTTAGTTACAGGCTGAGTGAGAGGTTAGAGTTTCGGTTGGAGGGAATTCTCTCCCAATGCAGTTCCTCCTTGTTTCATCCTTCATAGCCATGTTGTCATTTTCTTCTCTTAGTATTCTTGTCGTTTAAAAATGTTCTCATCATCCTTTGGATCGCGGATACATATGCATTGTTTTAATAGTGTTTGAAGCCTTGGGAAAATGTAAAATGTTGGAATGATTGAGCAGCTTTGCAGCTATCTGCTGGGAAGGTGTATATACAGAATACATAGTTACAAAGGGTTTGTGTCCTTTCCTCAGGGCCTAGATAAATATCTTTGAGACACTGAAGTTTTAAAAGTGAAATGTGTGTTTTTAGTACATAAAAAGTGGGTTGTATTCCCTGCAGTGTTTGCTATACATATTTTATAAAATCTAGTTACTTGGGCTTTTTCAAGGCTCCACCCCATCAACGTAGGATGATGCTTTCATTTCCGTTGTGATTCTAGACAAGGTGAGCCAAGCCCCAGGTGAGTTGAAGGCATTGACCTAGGGCCTTGCCCACGTCTCAGGTGGGTGCGGTGGTAAAAGGGGCTTCCTTCCGCCTCTGCTTGCTGGGACAGGTTGATGCTACATGGGTGCTCTCTGGTCCTCTTGTGAAGAATAAAAAGTGACAAAGAACCCCTGATCTCACTGCGGCCATGAACTTAAGCCTTGAGCTCAGAATGTGTGTGCCTTCCTGGAGAAGTGGATTCACTGTCTCCTAACCTGGCCCTTTCTTGGCGTTTGTGCCTGTGTCACAGCGGAGGTGGTCGCCACCGTAGATTTATTACAGTCTCTCTCTCTCTCAGAGGAGGGTGTGAACATCTCTGTGGGTTTGCTGCAAAGGAACTTTAAAGTCACATACACAGTAAAGTCAAGTTAACTGAGGCCTCTGCCGTGCAGTGTTAGACCTTGTCACATCGCAGAGTGGAATACACGTGGCTGCCGTATGTCGAGACACTTAAAGCCCTCTGAAGCCTGTCGATGAAAAATTAATCAATAGTTAATCTAAGAAAGAAATGGAAAATTTTATTCGAGCCAACCTGAGGATTATAACCTGGGATATGGCCTTTTAGAAAGCTCTAGCATCATCATCCTGTCAGTGGTCAGGGCACAGTTAGATGTGTTTTTGAGACAGATGGTTGAATGTCAGATGATGTGTTGATAGTTTGCACAACCCAGATCCACACATGCAGAGTTAGTTGAGGGTCATCCAGACCCCTCACGGCATTAGGAAGGAATGTCATCTCCTGAGGAGATCTGATCGGTGCAGACTCACCGTGTACTGAAGGTGAACGGGGAGGCCAACACAGGCAGAGGAGCATTTTTAAGTTTTTCTTGTCTCGCCATGAAGTATGAATAATATTTCATCAAACTAAAGACCCAGCCAAGCTTTCATCAGATTTTAGAACTTTTAGTATTTTCTTCACCCTGATTTCAGGATGACAAGAGGAAAATGAATTGGGACAGTCCAGTTTTAGTGACCGATGCTTTTTATTTCTTCTAAAGAAAAATCTCATCCACAAATTCACAGTACTGTGGGAAAATATTGATATGTATGATAGATCAATGTATATCATATAAAATATAAATGTGTATCACATAAAATAACATATATCATAAGACATAAAAAATGTGAAATATGTAAATGTGTCATTTATCAATGCATTTTATGCATACTCATATTTTATATAAGTATGTATCATAAAATATAACAAAAATATAAAAATGTTTCATAAAAATCATAGAAATGTGCTATATCAATATATGTCATAAAATGCACAAAATATAAGTAAAGTGTATATATCATGTAAAATATAGCACATAAAATATAACCTGAAAATATAAAATATGTATCATGAAATGTTGAAGTATGTGGTATGTTAACATATATCATAACTATATCATGTTGATATATAAAACCATAGTATTCTCATTTTACAAATGAAGTACATTCATGTCATAAGTAGAAACTGAACTGCCTTTGTTCTTGGATTCTGCTGGTTCAGGGCTCTTTCAGTTTGGATGTACTTAGGAATTAAGAATCCAGTGCAAGAGCTTTGGGTGTTTATGGCTTCACGGTCATTACTATTTTCATTTCATAAATAAATTAAATTCGACATTGGTATTAAAGCCAGGATGTATCCCTTCCCTCACCCCACTTCTGCCTCTGTGCGTCAAGCCCTGCAGTGGGTTTGCTGAGCGCCGCCGTCTCTCACTTGCTCTGGGCAGGATTTTCAAGGTTGCAGAGTGAGACCTGTCAGCTGACACTTGCTCACAGGAGAGCCATTAAGAGGGTGGTGGCCAATGTCAGGACAACCTTGCAGCTGCAGGCGAGTCACCGGGTTTCACCCACAGCCATGTGAGCCGTGTGCGGAGACCTTGTGATCAATTAATTGGCTACTTCATAATCTCTTGCCGGGCCACTACGGAGTGAGTCAGTCCAAGCCACTCAGCCTGTTGAGAGTCTTGTCTTTTGTAACCAGAACACAAACCCAGCAACAAAAGTAGGAAGTGGAGCTTGGACTTGTTGGATTCTAATTCTAATGGCTTTGCTGAGAGCCTGCTTTACAGAGTAAGGCATGCATCTGACTTCCTAAATTGAGGGGCTTCGTTTACGTAACAAGTGAATGTTCCTTTTTTTTTTTTTTTTTTAAACTTCTGAAAGAGGAAATTAGAGGGTTGCTACCAAGAAGCTTGTGTCACCTACCTCCTCTGTACAGGGAGTGCGGGTATCATAGGGACAGCCGATCACTGCGGAAACCCCTCCAGCCATAGGACCTTCCAAGTTCATGAGGACAGTCAGAACCACCTGGAAGAGGGCTGACCCGCCAGGAGATGTGCGGTTGCTCGGCCAGGACCACAGCCCAGCCGAGGGGCTGGCGGGACGCAGCCCAGGGTGTGAGTGATGGGCGGCTGCACAGGACGCTTTTCTGCACAAGGACTCGGAAGCATGCCAGAGTCGGCAGGAGCCCTGATGCCCCGGAACTCAGCAACAGGTTTGAAACTGTTCTGTCTCAGAGTCTCAGAGAAATTCTCATTGGGCACCGGGGAGGTAAATCATGGTGATCTGAAACTTGGGTTTGCAGACAGGCACAGGTGGTTGCTGGGTGTGCAGACAAGCCCTGTCCTTTACAGAAAAGGTATAGGATGGGTGTTTTCTAGCAGCCGTTTGGGTCCTGCTGCCCATGTGCTCCTGAATCTCCCTTTGCTCCTGTTGGAGCCACCAGGAAGCAGTGGGTGCCGCCTGTACCGGGGGAAAGCTTGAACAGTGCAATCTCAGGGCTCACTGGGAAAAGGCACAGCCCCAAAGGACCAGCACGTTGACAGACAGGGCCTGGATGCCTCACTTCTCAGTCTGGCTGGTGGACAGAGGGCTGGGCGTTTCTGGCTGGAGGTGAGGTGGTGAGGGAGAGTCCAGGCTTCCCCTTATGGAAAATCCTTTCCATGGGAAGGAAGATGTTAGGATGAACCAGTAATGCAGCCCATCAAAGAAATGTGTATTATACTTGCTGTTTAATTGCTACTTAACTGTTTCATTCATTTTGGGAGAATTCACTAATTTTATTAGTGATAACTCTTAGTTGAAACATTAAGGAATTTTAGTGCATATCAGTGAAACAGAAAAATACTTTGGAAATTCCATTTCATTCCAAAATATTCAGTAAGGCCAGAAAAAAGTAAGCTCCGATTCTTATGATTAGTGTAAAAGTAAGTTTCTAAATCCACTTAAGTGTTGTTACTTTTTTCCTTGTAGAATTTTTCTCAACATTAACATGGCTCATCAACTGTTTACCCCATAAATATAGTTCTTGGTTGTTGACTAATAAATCAGGATATGATTTCTGTCATGTAAAAATCATGGTATTTCTTCAATGGAAACAATAAAACGGTACAGAGTTCACTGCAGGACAAGTGTCCATAGTTGGAAACCCCGTGCTGTCCACTCAGTATAGAGATGTGACTGTTCAGATGAGAATCTCACTGTTACACCATTGTGGTGTTTCCTATGTGGAAAGGATGGCTGAGTCACAGCAGAGCATGGTGGATCTACACTTGGGTGTGGATCCAAATCCCATCCTGATCCCAGCTCTGCTGCCCAGAGGCTGTGTTAACCCTGGCTGGTCCCCTGCTTCTTGTGCATCTCATTCTCAACTGTTCAGATGTGTAGCTGGTTTGGATTGCTTTTGAAATTCTCTCCTCCTCTAAGATTCTACAGGATAGCTTCGGGACGTTCTGAATTCCTATTTTTGTTATTCAGACAATTCTCGATTCCGTGAATAGGTATGTGGAGCACCGGGGGTGGCACCCACAGGAGAAGATGACACTCAGGGCATCACCAATTCTTGCTGAACTTCTTGAGTTTTCCGTATGAGCTTCTGCTTCTCACTCTCGGTGAATTTGCTCTTTTTCAGTAGGATTTTAATCATTACTTTTTAAAATGACACTTTAAACTTAACGAAACCTTTTCACGTGCATTGTCTCCTTTCCTTATTTTAACTTCCTTTAGATTTACTTCTTAGGTGCCGAGATGGTTTTAGCTTCTGTACAGTGATGATGGATGATGTGTGTCATTTAGTTGGAATTCATCTCTGGTCACACCAATTGTCTTGGCCCCGTTTCCACTTTCTCTTCCCCTTTTTATAGTCTTGAAAAGGTGGCCGTTGTTTGCAGGATGGTGCTTTTTTTTCCCCTGAATTTCTCTAGAAGTTGGGCTGGTCTTGGGGTGGAGTGAATTATTGATGGGAGCTTGTGCCCCAAGGATCTGGCTCCAAGTGCTCACGAGGTACCTGTGTGACCAGGTCAGGTGGCAGCCAGCCAGGTGTGACTCCCAGTGTCCGCTTTGCTCTTGGGTATCTTAGATCAACAGTTTCAAGTGGTTGTCTTAGCTGAGCACACTAATAAGTAGTTTTCTTTCTTTCTTTTTCATTGCTCATGATTTTCCACTTAGTCAAAGGTGAAGAGACAGATTCCATAAATGCGGTGGAAAGGTTCCAGGTACCTGACAGGGGCACCATGTGAACCTGGCACAATGCAGGCAGAAAGAAGCACTGAGTCTCCCCATTGTGGTTCTTGTGGAATGAGAGGTTTTAGGATAGAAGTCGTCCCACCTAGACCTTTGCTTCCACTCTCTTTAACTTCTAGAATGTCAGAAATTGGTTTTCAATATATTTCACAAAATTCCAGAGTCAGCACAAACCTGTAGAGTTTGATGAGGCATCTTAAGTGGTTTGCCAATAAAACATTCCTTGCTGAAACTCAGTTCAAATCTAGGAACTGTGACCTGCGATGTGGGGCTTCAACTGCAATTGCTTCCAATCTGCTCTCTTAAGGATGCTAATAACTTGACTTTTCAAATTTTCCCAGCAAATTAAATTCATCCATGCTGCTGCTGCTGCTGCTGCTGCTAAGTCGCTTCAGTCGTGTCCAACTCTGTGCGACCCCATAGACAGCAGCCCACCAGGCTCCCCCGTCCCTGGGATTCTTCAGGCAAGAACATGAGTGGGTTGCCGTTTCCTTCTCCAGTGCGTGAAAGTGAAACATGAAAGTGAAGTCGCTCAGTAGTGTCCGACTCTTCGAGACTCCATGGACTGCAGCCTACCAGGCTCCTCCGTCCATGGGATTTTCCAAGCAAGAGTTTATATGCAGAATCTGGGAGCACTTGCCTAGCTTTTCTTTTAAATCTTATAAATTGCTGTTTTTCTGATGGCATGAGAAAATTTGATACAGCCTTGC
Source organism: Bos taurus (assembly GCF_002263795.3). Classification (NCBI taxonomy): domain Eukaryota; kingdom Metazoa; phylum Chordata; class Mammalia; order Artiodactyla; family Bovidae; genus Bos; species Bos taurus. The sequence goes on along the minus strand of NC_037344.1, from coordinate 40,194,800 downwards.
CTTAAAAAGTGTGCCTCCAAATGGATAACCAACAAGGACCTACCGTATAGCACAGGGAACTCTCCTCAATGTTATGTGGCAGGCTGGATGGAAGGGGAGTTCCGGGGAGAATGGATACATGTTTATATATGGCTGAGTCCCTTGCTGGTCCACAAAACTATCACAAAATTGTTAGTCGGCTATACAATTCAAGATTAAAAGTTTAAAAAAAAACACAAAAACATGCCCCACACGTGGAGAGGAACTGAAACAGCCCTTCAGAGTCAACAGTGCTTGAAGTTTCACATCTTGGCATTTGTGTTTAGAGGAGATCCACTGTGGCTGCTTTAGAACCACCAGGAGGGAGGGAGAGAAGGAGTGACTATAGATCTCTGATATGTCTCAGATGAACCTATTTTATTAAGAAAGATGGAGCCTTCGCTTGCTTGTGGAAGATGCTTATGGAGAAAACAAGTACATAAACCAGGGTGTTTCTTCCCCAGTGCATGCTTCATGGAGATGAGCTAACCACAACCATACAACGGTCTATATTTAGAGTAGTTAGAGTTCTTGAAGGTTTTAGTAAAAGGCTTCTAAAGGGGAGTATAAGGCAAAGTGGGCTGAGGCAGGGAGTGTTTGTGTCACGCTCTTCACTGAGAAACACTGTGCAAAACTTCCTGCTTGGGAAATGAGCTGCTGGACAGGTTGAGTGCCGGTGCAGGCACAACCCCACCCGGGTCAGCTGACGGCCCTGTGCTGGTGACCAGCCCCACAGAGAGGCTGTGGACCCGGGGTGCCTCTTCCCGATACGCTGGGCGTCACCACCGCAAGCTCCCTGCTTCCCTGCCCTTTGAGCTGACTTCATATGCCACGAGCAGTTCTCTTTGACTCGTTAAGAGAGTTTATTTCCACCAGTTAATGGTTGGGATTTGGGAATGTAATCTGAGGATGAGTGAACGGTGGAAGGAATGCAGTGGTAACGTGGTGTTGGGCAGAGGCGTGTTGCCCTAGGTTCAGAGAACGTTCATCTTTTCTCTAATCCCCATCTCTCGGGGGTGAGTCAGGACAGCCTCGGAACGGGCCTGTTGCATCCACGCTGCCAGCTGACTGACTTACACTTGATCTGGGTCTAATTTTGAGGACAAGCAGGGTAAAGCCCTGTTGTTAGTCACTGTAGAGGAGTGTGTTGAGAGTGCTCCAGGCAGAAGGCAAATCACTTTGGCTCTGGGGCCCCCAGGCCAGGTGCTGGGTGGCCGATGAAAGGCACGCCCCCCAACCACCACGTCCCCACTGCCTCTTGCAAGCTCTGCTCAGCCAGGTGGACTGGGGAGGATGAAGTGGCCATGACTCCTGGGTCTCCTGTGACTCCTTTGTGAGTCACACCGTGGCTCAGCCTCATTCTTTCATTATTACAGTAGCAGAAGCTGAATAACCTCTGAACAAGGGGAAGCAAGCCCTGGCGGGAGTCCGCGAGAGCCATAACCCGTGACCCGCTGGATACTGTAATTAGACTCCCAACAAACACTCACCAAGGGCACCCAGCCGGCGGGATTCCCCGCAGCTCTCCCTCACTTTTACGGGATCCCAAGTGTATGGGATGTTGCATATCAGGTGTTCATCCATCAGCCAGACTTTTACATCTTGCAGGGTTTGCTCCTCCTCTTAATCTCTCATCTTTCTTAGTTTAGAAAGGCTTTTTTTTAAAAAACAAAACAAAAACAGCCCACTACTCTCAGGTCTTTACAGAACAGATGTGAATTAGAATGCTTTTTTTTTTTTTTTCCTCACTATGTATAACATATTTTTTCACTTTCATTTCTCACCCCCCCCCAAAGGTAAACAAGAGAAAAAAATAAAAAAACCAAAACCTTGGTAGAGCTAAGCTGGTTTCCCCACTTAGTGATTTTTTTTTTTTTCCTTAATCTCACCCCTGACATGAGAACATAGACTATGGCACCGATTTAAGGCGAGCGCCTGTGAGGTGGGATCTTCTCTGCCTTGATCTCACAATCTCAGGGCTCATCTCCCCTGAAACCCACTGTGTCTTCGGGATCGTCGCCTCCTCTCTCCATATTTCTATTTTCTCTTCTAAAAGAAATTAAAGTGGTAGGTCAGGTGAGTTGACTCCCCAAAGATATGTTTTTAAAAATGCAGGTTCCTGAGCATCACTTCAGAGCCACTGGACCAAAGCCCTGGAAGTGGAGCTAGGGAAGCTTTGTTTACTAAAAACGAACACAGATTTTCTGGGGTGGTTCTAGTGATGGTTTGCAGCCACTGGATGGTGTGTCTGGGTCCCCTCCAGCTCCAGCATCCTGATTGTCTGTCAGGGACCAGTGGGACCCAGAGATGACAGATGTGAGGACATCCCTTGGCAACCACGGGAGTCAGAATGATCTCAGCGGTCGTTTTTTCTATCTGGAGAGCAAGCTGTGTGGGTATTTGAGGAAGTGTGTTCTCAGCAGTGGGAGGAGTGAGTACAGAGATCCCAAGGCAGGAACACGCGTGGTGTGTGCCCTAAACCCTGTGCCCGAGGGATGCAGATGGCGTGCGGTCCTCCGTGGGGCGATGAATGGGTGCAGGTGTGCGGGAGGTCCAGGCTGCAGCTGTGCGCATGGTGTGGGCGGGAGGCAGGGGCTGCCCGTCCCCCAGAGTCTTACCCACTGGCTTTTGCTTGATAACAAACACTCCTGCTATTGGAGCCTCTCTTCTTTGTATCTAACCATTGTTCTCTCCAGGCAGTGACTACTGCCTCAGTGTCAACTGCTTTTACGACAGCTGGTGGAGGACTGGGCGGTTCTGCTGAGCACGGACAGGCCCCAGGGGAGGTGGCCTGCACTTCTGCTGAGCAGGGACAGAGACCTTCAGTGGCTGCTTCCAACACTCAAATAACGTGTCCTTGGTTCTCATCGTCACAGGAGATTCTCAGAGAATAATCCTATAGCAAAGTTTAAAACCAGTCCTTATTACTCAAAGTTCCTACATTTCGAAGTCCCCTTGAACGTTGATTTTTTTTTTTAAGATAGACTGTGTTTCAGAGCAGTTTTAGGTTCATTGAAAAATTAAGCCTGAAGGACAAGAGCCCCTGTCTCCTCCCTGCCCCACATTTACCTCCCCTGCTGTCAGCATCTGACACCAGGGTTGTATGTGTGTTACAGCTGAGGAGCCTGCAATTGATATATCATCCTCACCCCAAACTGTGCTTTACATTTGAGGTTCACTCTTGGCGATGTTCGTTCTGTGGGTTTGGACAAATGTATAAAGACATGTACCCATCCATATGTTTCCCTGGTGGCTCAGTGGTAAAGAATCCGCCCGCCAACACAGGAGATGTGAGTTTGATCCCAGGGTCGGGAAGATCCCCTGGAGAAGGAAATGGCTACCCACTCCACCATTCTTGCCTGGGACAGAGGAACCTGGTGGGCCATAGTCCATGGGGTTGCAGAGTCAGACACAATTTACTGACTAAACAACAACTACAACAACCCATCAATATAGTTTCATACAGAGCAGTCTCACTGCCCTGAAAGTCCTCTGAGCTCTGCCTATTCCTGTCACCCATCATCCGCCCCCAGCTCTGGCAGCCACTGAGCTTTTCACTGTCTCTATAGTCTCGCCTTTTCTAGAGTGTCCTTTGGTTGGAATCATAACAGTACATCGCTTTTTCAGATTGGCTTCTTTCACATAATTTGCATTTCTGTTTCTTCCATGTCTTTTCGTGGCTTGATAGCTCATTTCTTTTTAGTGCTGAATAATGTTCCACTGTCTGGATGGACACAGTTTATATATCCACCCACCTACTGAAGGATGTGTTGGTTGCTTCCACGTTTTGACAGTGGGACAACTAAAGCCGCTGTAAACAACCACGTGCCGGTTTTTGTGTGGGGCTGTTTTATTCCTTTGGGTAAATATCAAGGCGTGTGCTTCCTGGGTTGTAAGGTAAGAGTTTGTTTTGTTATAAGAAACCACCAGCTTCTGGACTGACTGTACCATTTTGCATTCCCACCAGCAGTGAGTGACAGTTCTGTTGCTCCACTCCTCTTAGCGCTTGCTGTCTCTCAGTGTTCTGGCTCTCAGCCACTCTGATAGGTGTGTGGTGCTGTCTCGTTATTTCAGTGTGTATTTTTCTGATGGCATACGATGTGGAGCATATTTTTCATATGCTTATGTCTTTTGTTCTCTGTCTATTCCGGTCTTTTGCCAATTTTTAAATTGGGTTGTTTGCGTTCTTATTTTGAGTTTTATGAGTTTGCGGTATATTATGGATCCTAGTCCTTTTCCCTATTGTCTTTTGCAAATACTTTCTCGCAGTCTGAGGCTTGCCGTCTTCTCTTGTTGTCTCTCACGGGCCAGAGCTTTTAAACTTAATGAGGTCCAGCTTATCACCCATTCCTTTCATGGCTTGTGCCTTTGTGCAGTCATCACCGTGCTTAGGATCATCTAGACTTTCTCCTGTGTTTTCTTCTAGGATTTTTATAATTTTGCATTTTGAGTCTGTGATCTATTTTGAGTTAAAATTTTGCAAAGGATTAAAGGGCTGTGTTGAGATTCTTTCTTTGGCATATAGATGTCCACTTGTTTGTTTCCATTTGTGGAAAGACCGCCTGGTCTCCGTGGTGTTGTCTTTGTTACTTTGTCAAAGGTCAGTTGAGTATGTGCGACTCTTGAGTCTGTGTCCTCTACTCTTCTTTATTGATCTATTTGCTCTTTCACCCAGACCACACTGTCCTGTGTACTGTGACTGTAGTAAGACTTCAAGTCAGGTAGTGTCATTCCTCTGACATTTGTCTTCTCCTTCAACGTCATGTTGGCTGTTCTGGGTCCTCTGCCCCTCCGTGTAAACTTCAGAATCAGTTTGTTGATATCTAGAAAACAACTTGTTGGGATTTTGATTGAAATTTCATTGAATCTATAGATCAGCTTGGGAAGAACTGACATCCTGAGTCTTCTATTTATTTAGAAGAATAAACCCTCTCTGTCTATGCATAACTCTGTCTATTTAGTTCTCCTTTGATTTCTTTCTTGATTTCTTGGCTTCTTTGTTAATTTCTTCCTTCTTCCCTCCCTCCCTCCATCCCTCCCTCCTTCCTTCCCTCTTTTATGTACCACAAGTCAGGTGGGATCTTAGTTCCCTGACTAAGGACTAAATCTGTGCCCCTTGCAGTGGAAGCATGGAATCTTAACCACTGAACTGCCAGGGAAGTCCCTTCTTTGATTTCTTTTTTTAAAGAGTTTTGTAGTTTTCATCCTGTAGATCTTATAGGTATTGTGTTAGATTTATATCTAAGAATTTCTTTTTGGGGCTGATATAAATGATACTGTGTTTTCTATTTTTAAATTCCACTTAATTGCCAGTGTATGAAATATTAAAATTTAACAGAGCATGACTGCATTCATGTCAGGCTAGCTGCTTTCTCCTTTTCTTTATGCCTCCATTTTTTCTTTTATATTGTTACTAAACTTCTAATATTTTTCTTAAATTTGTTTTGATTATCAAAATAATACAATTTATTACAAAGCATTTAGGAAATGCAAGCAAATATAAAAATGAAAACCCAACTTACCAAGAGTGCTGTCATACAGATTTTTACTACTATTAATAATTTTATTTGTTTTCTTGCAGTCCTTTTTGGTAGGTGGATATAAGCTGCATTATATTAACTGAACCATATATGTGTATTATATGTATGTATAATCTGTTCTTTCACTCAGTGTTATATGATGATACTTTCACCATGTCATTAAAATGTTTTTAATGACTTTTTTAAGTATCTTGAATGGACAACCTCAAACACTTTGGATGTGTCCTATAGTGGATATTAATATTTATTAGATTTTGACTGTTACAATGCAGAGAACAATCTATCTTTGTTCAAATTTCTGACAGTTTCCTTGTGAGAGAATTTTCCTTGGAGATGTTCCTTGTAGGAAATTTGGAGGAGACCCATTTTCCTTCCCCAACAGAATTTGAAAATTGAGAGATAGAAATTGGTTAGTAAGTGGGAAACAGTGTCGTGCGTGGCAACAGAGGCCGTGGACTGTTGACCTCAGAGCCCGAGCCTCCCGCCCACCTGGTCCCCCGTAACCTGGGACACCCCGGGCCTCGGCCCGCAGGACAGTCCCTGTATACCTGATGCCAGGAGCTGACGGCCAGGTCAACACGTGCTCTGAGGAGGGTGGATGCCAAAGAGGGAAGGAAAATTGTCCATCAGAGCTGATTCCTCTCCCCTGAGAGGAGCAGTGGACAGACAAAGCAGCCAGAAGTGTCCTCTCGTCAGAATTGTCCTCTACTTGGAAACTTAAGGCAGAGATAAGGAGACCCCCAGTCCTAACATCTTGCATAGGTTAAATCGCTTCTTAGTGATATGAATAAGAGTTTTTTCCTTCACTTTTTTTGTTGTTGTTGCTGTTTTCACCATTCATTCCTTGCCTGTTTATTTAAACATTCGTTTATTTGGCTGCTCGGGTCCTAGGAGCGGCACATGTAATCTTCAGTTGTGGCCTACAAACTCTTAGTTGCGGTACTGGGATCTAGTTCTCTGACCAGGGCTTGAAGCCGGGCGCCCCTGCGTTAGGAGCACAGAGTCTTAGCCCACTGGACTGCCGGGGAAGTCCCTTCCTTAACTTTTTGAAAAGCATTTTATCCATGTATCTTCAGAGATTGTATATTCACTTGGTTCAAAAGAAAAATATCTATCTGAAACTTATTGCTCCCCATCTCTTTTTTTCTTTTCCATCTCATTCAAGTAATCAATGTTATTAGTTTTTTACAAATTCTTTTTTCCTCATTAAAAAAACCCTTTTCCACTTTCATTTTGTTATGAAACATTTCAATCATACAGAAAGTACAGACTGTGCTGTATTAACCGTATGTGTAACCGTGGCCCAGTTTTCTTAAGTCTTAACATTTTGCCACTTTTGTTTCACATGTATAATTTTTTTTTTAAAGAACCAGACCATTAGGGCAGCAGGTGATGTTTCCTGTATCCTCCTTCCTGCGGCTCCGTCTCCCTCTCTTCCTTCCAGAGGTAACTGCCATCTGAACGTGATGGTTCTTATTCTTCTGCATATCTGTGGTTTACAGGCTATGGTGCTCAGTCGTTCAGTCATGTCCGACTCTGTGATCCCATGGACTGTAGCCCGCCAGACTCCTTTGTCCATGGAATTTTCCAGGCAAGAATATGGGAGTGGGTTGCCATTTCCTCCTCCTGGGAATCTTCTCAACCAGGGGATCAAACCAGCGTCTCTTGTCTCCTGCATTGGCAGGCAGATTCTTTACCACTAGCGCCACTCATAAGCCTATTACTAGCTATGTGAAAGAAAGTGAAGTCACTCAGTCGTGTCCGACTCTTTGCTACCCTGTGGAGTATAGCCCACCAGGCTCCTCTGTCCATGGGATTTTCCAGGCAAGAATACTGGAGTGGGTTGCCATTTCCTTCATCCAGGGGATCTTCCCAACCCAGGGATCGAACCCAGCTCTCCTGCATTGCAGGCAGATGCTTTAACCTCTGAGCTACCAGGGAAGCCCATTACTGGCTATGATGTATCCATAAATAATACTGGGTTACATGTATTTAACATTATAAAATGGATATCATACTGTACATATTATTTCAGAGCTTATTTTTTTATACAACTGGATGTTTTTGAGATTCATTTGTATCAATCCATGTAGCTCTACTTTGTTAATTCTGAATTCAGTATAGCATTCCATTCTCTGAATAAGCTACAGTTTATGTATCTCTTAGCCTATTCATGAGCATTTCATTTTTTTTTTTTTACAAATTTTACTATTATAATCAATGCTGTAGTGAATGTGTCACCATGTCCCTGTCTGCACATCAGCATTAATTTCGTAGGGTGAGTGCCTACAGAAGAGTGGAGTTTAGGTTTTAGGACTTATGACTCTTGTTTTATTCAGTGTTCTCCAGAGCAGGTGTCCCGTCTCCTCTCTCACCAGCAGTGCATGGCATCCCACTGCCCCCCATTCTTGGAGGTGGGGAGGGGGAAACAGAATCTCATTTTCTTTTAATTCATTACTGACCAGGGGATTTTTGCAGAAACTAATACCTGTGGCCAAAGATTTTTATTTTGGACAGCCAAAAATTAATTCTGTTATTTCACTACCACTTGGCGAGTTATTAAATTCAGTAGTTACACACTGTAAAGTCTTTACTGACACACCTGTAAAGTCTTCTCTAGCATCATGAGCTTCATGTTCACCTTCAGTATCAGAATCAATCACTAAGGTTTGCTGTCATTTTGTTAGTCTAATATTCACATCATCTGAACCAAAACTATATTCTGAAGAGCTGTCATCTCCTGACACACTAGTTATATGTCACTCAGACAGTCAGAGAAAGTACCTGCATAAAATTCACTGAAAAATTCTTCTTCACTTAAAATTTTGTGATGTGTCATTTTTGAAAACTTTACACAATAAAGCTTGTGTGTACAGTATACACAAGGTTGGAACAAAAACCTAACAGAACAAAATACGAATAAGAGCAACAAACATTAGTTGCATTATGAACACTTGATCACTTTTAAGCTCTAACATCTTTCACACGGTGATTATAATTGTATCATTCTCTAAAAACATATTGATACGTCTCCAGTCAGTAATTTTCAGGAAAATAAAAAGACATATTAATATGTCTCCAGTCATATTATCGAGGTATAATTTATGTACCATACAACCCACCCATCTGAAGTCTTTCTGTACTTCATTGAATTTTGCTGTGTCCACAGAGTTGTAAAGGTCTCACCACATCAACTTCAGAACATTTTCATTAACCTTAAAAGAAACCACCCACCAAAGTTAGCTATCATCCTTTAGTCTTCCTACAAATGGTTCCAATCAGCGATGAATTTACTGTCTCTATAGATCTGCCTATTTCTGGACATTTCCTGTAAACGCATCATACAGCATATGATGCTTTGTGGTTTTCTTCTTTCATTTACCATCATATTTTCAAAATTCACCTGCATTCTGGCATGTAATGGCACTTCATCCCTTTTTAGTGCTGGATCATATTTTATTGATCATGGACTTCCCTGGTGACTCAGGCGGTCAAGAATCTGCCTGCAATGCAGGAGACCCTGATTTGATCCCTGAATCGAGAAGATCCCCTGGAGGAGGGCATGGCAACCCACTCCAGTATTTTTGTGTGGAGAGTTCCATGGACAGAGGAACCTAGCAGGCTACAGTCCATGGGGTCACACAGAGTTGAACACAGCTGAGCAACCAACACTTTCACTTTCAAGCTGGAGTTTGTTCAGTGATGGATTGGTTTTGGCTCTCATGACTAGAGCTGTTCTAAAGATTGCTGGACTAGTTTTTATATGGACTGTTTTTTAATGAAGAAAGGGTGGTTTAGATGCCAGGAGCAGTAGGCAAAGGGCCTGGGTGTCCACCTGGAGCAGGCAGGTGCGTGAGAAGTAGGAGGGGCCCTTTCTCCAGCCCCCTTGGCCATATGGCTCAGGATTCCCCATGCTGTCATGGGGTCACAGAGGACTCGTGGCAACAGGCATGAATCACGAGCCCTTCCTCACTCAGGGCCTTTCTGTGTCATTCTTGCATGTTCTGGCCTCGGGTACCAACTGCCAGTCTCTCTCTAGGACAGCACTCTGGTGCTATCTTTTGCAAGGCTTGTCTTCCCCACCCGGCCATTTCCAGGCCAGCTCATCAACTATCTTGGCCATATAATTAAAAACCAAGCTTAGGAAGTGTAGGGGCAGCTCCTGGTCTCAATTGTCTGCTTCATCCCACACCTGTCCACAGCCGGGAGTAGACCCTAAGGTCAGGAACTCCCTTTCAGAACCAATGGAGCAAAATCCCACTTCTGATGAGCCAACCTCGCTCCTTCCCTGGGAGAACTGAGTTTTGCCTTCAGAGCTCAGAACTATCCCTCCTCTTCCTCCATTTTAAAAATTCAATTTGCGTAAACTGTATCTTTTTACATTTCTTTTGTGTGGAAGTAAGCCAGTATGTATCCTTCCTTCCCCCGCAGAGGGTGGCCTGCCTGTCCCAGGATCCAGGCCTCACACCCACCGTCTGCAGCAGCTGCTGGTGTTCCGTGGGATGGAGGGAGAGTGAGGGGTTTAATTTGCCCCATCCATGTCCTGTCCACTTGTTTCCAGTCTTCTGCTTTTATCAAACACACTGCAATCACACGTTTGTGTCTGTTTAGTTCCAGAAGTGGGGTCGGGCGTCCAAGGTTATAAACACTGGGGACCCTAAGAGCTGTGATTAGTTACCCTCCATCTGTGGTCGCACCAATTTGCACCTCTGCCTGCATTTCTCTTGTGTGGGGTATCTTACCTTTGGATTTGCTTTTTTCTTTCCAAGAGTGAGAATTAGTATCTTTTCCTATGTTTAAAGACCATATTAGTTTTGTTTTTCTATAAACTATCTGCATTTGTTGCCCACCTTTCCATTGGTTTGCAAATCTTCATTGATCTCTGACTAGTCTTTATATGTTAGGGAGATGAATCCTTTGTGATATGAGCTGCTGATATGAGCTGGATTTTGTGAACCTTTTAAAAAATGCTTGATCACATTTTTCTACATAATCAAGGTCACACTGTATACATAACCCTGTGTTGTTTTTCAGCCCTAACACTGTGTCATCAGCATTTTTTATTTTTCAGACATAGTGCATTTTTACCCTCAGATGGAAATACAGAGGGAGGTTTTAGGGTGCAGAGCACATGACCCCAAGTCGTTTGCTCGTGATGTGGAGCTGATGACCCAGCAGTGTTGGAGGAGCACAATTTGGGGTCAGGAGACACTGGTTTGGGTTCCATCCTTATTCAAGTCTCCTAACTTCTATGTACGGAGAAGGCAGTGGCACCCCACTCCAGTACTCTTGCCTGGCAAATCCCATGGGCGGAGGAGCCTGGTGGGCTGCAGTCCATGGGGTTGCTAGGAGTCAGACACGACTGAGGGACTTCACTTTCACTTTTCACTTTCATGCATTGGAGAAGGAAATGGCAACCCACTCCAGTACTCTTGCATGGAAAATCCCATGGGTGGAGGAGCCTGGTAGGCTGTAGTCCATGGAGTCGCTAAGAGTCGGACATGACTGAGGGACTTCACTTTCACTTTTCACTTTCATGCATTGGAGAAGAAAATGGCAACCCACTCCAGTGTTCTTGCCTGGAGAATCCTGGGGATGCGGGCACCTGGTGGGCTGCCATCTCTGGGGTCGCACAGAGTCGGATACGACTGAAGCGACTTAGCAGCAGCAGCACCAGCAACTTCTATGTTAAACAGAACACAAGACACCTGTGAAGGACACCTGTGAAGGCCAGCTCAGGTACCTTCTGGAAGGAGGTTAGGCAGGTATTTCTCATGTGCTGTGCAACCCTCATCACCAGCCTCCCTGTCTGTACCCAGGCCTCAGGCCTTCTGGAACCAGCATCTCTAGGCTCTGAGATTATGCAGTAAAAAAGGACAGTTTGTAATACGGTGGAAATCAATTGGACACAGTCCAAACAGTAATCGAAAACTGAAACCTGTAAATGGGTTTAATAAATGAGAGGGGGCGTTGCTTTCTTGGAAACTTTGTCCTGTCCTCAGGGGAGGCAGGGGTGAAAAGGGGCAGGAAAGTGCGGTCTGTGGATGCTGAGAAGGGAGCTCAGTAAATAACGTTGTCTAAGGCCAGACTATGAGCTTCCCTAGTGGCTCAGTGGTAAAGAATCTGCCTGCAATGCAGGAGACACAGATTTGATCCCTGGGTCTGGAGGATCCCTTGGAGGAGGGCATGGCTACCCACTCCAGTATTCCTGGCTGGAAAATTCCAAGGACAGAGGTGCCTGGTGGGCTTCAGTCCATGGGGTCACAAAAGAGAGAATGACTGAGCAACTGAACACACACGAGGCCGGACTACATATTTGAAACTGAATCAGACTGCTTATAATTCAGTAAGATGGTTTCCCTTGGAAGTCCACCCACTGCCTCGGGCTTCAGCTACCAGAAGTTTTATAGAGCAAGCTGTCATTAAGGTTATTTGTCTTAAGGCAATACTAGACTCTTTGATGGGTTTTAAAAGAAACAGTGTTCCTGTTGTATTCCTGTTTCATTATTTTTTCAAGAAAGAGTGCAGTCGTGGTGAAATATTGAAAAAGTACGAAGTCTTAGCACCTACCTGCACACAGTCATAGCCTGCCTGGCTCTGTGATAAGCAGAGATAATCCTCAAAACAGTGCTCATGAGGTGGGGACCACTGCCACCCCCATTCTGCAGGTGGGGATGCTGAGAGCGCAGAGGGAGGTGGGCTGCGTGGGCAGGAGGCGGAGGGCGAGGGCGAGCGCCAGGCTGCCGGCCCAGGGTCTGCAGACCCCTTGCTCTGTGGCCCTGACACTGGTGCACGGGGTGGTGTTCGCACGGGGGACTCTCACTCTGTTCTGTGGGGAGGGACCCGCTTGCTCCTCTCTTTCAACCACCAGCGTCCTACTCCAGATACCACCAGTCTCACAGTTACAGATCTTGTAGACAGACTCTATGGGAATACAGTGAAATTCAGAGTTTTGTCCCTTTTATATACACAGTACTCTATACTTCTTTTTTCCAGTTAAAGGGACGTCCTAATGCATACCGTGTCACTGCCTGAGGAGCATCCCCGTTCGGGGTCGTGTCCGTGTAGCCCGCATTGTAGGGACGTGCCATCCCACGCGGACGCTTTGTTCTGGTCCTTTGCTGCTCTGAATGGTGTTGCTGTGCGTCGCTTTTTGTACATAACCATTTTGGACCAATGCGAGTTGATCTGTAGGATTAATTCCTACAAGTGGAATATCTAGGTCAAAGAGTATGTGAGTCTGTGTGTTAGCACCCCTCCCGCCATGTCTCTCGCTCTCTTTCCCACTCCCTCTTTTCCCTTATTTTGGCCTCTGCCCCACAGCCCAGTCCTCAGCACTACTCTGTTGACTGCTCCCCCACCTACTCACCTATACCCATCTCTTAATAGGTATAATATTTTATACCCCAAAGGAGGGACAGTTTCTGTTTATTTTGACTTTCCCATTTTGTAAACAAAAGATCTTATGGAGAGTTATACTTTCAACCTCTGAAAATCTAGGAAAATTTACCTTGAGAAGCCTCTAGGGAAAAAGAATTATTTCCTTATCTGTGTGCAAGTTAAATGGATGTAGAATACCTCATACATGAGGCTGTGTCTTGACTGTTTGAAATTCATTCACCTATCTGTTATGAGTTGAGAGTTTCCCTGGGTGGAGGGGAGGATGGGAAACCTTACGTTCAGAAAAAGATATGCAATCATATTGATGCAAGGTAGCTCTGAGCAGAGCTGAAAGTTACATCTCAGCCCTCCTGGAACACAGAGATGCGTGTTGATGATTTGGGTTATGCTGTCAAGAGCGTGAAAGAATTAGCTCAGGAAATACTGAATTAATGCATGCTTGGGGATGGATCGCAAAGCTTCTTTTCAAAAAAAAAAAAAAATACAGATAATTTGTAGCTTCTAGATACAAAAAAAGAATTAGTTCTCTTTTAAGAATTAAAAGAACCCTTTTGGAAAATATGAGGCATGGTTAGAGATTCTGTGAGTTTTTAAAGAGTAGGAAAAGAAGACCCTGTTAATAATAACAGAATCTGGGAAGCCAGCCGGGCGGCATGCTGGCTGGAGCAGGGCCCCTCGGTGACTCCTGCCCACTTGGTGTCTCTGTAGCCTTGAGAGAACTTGCACTTTTCACCTTCATATTTGGCCAACATTTTTGGACCATTCTGTCAGTTAGAGATGTGTTTGTGCTGAGAAGCCTGCTTCTGCATCACAGTGCAGAGCCCATCCAGGAAGGCCAGGGTCATGCAGTCATGAAGGTCAGTCCACGAAGGTGGCTTTTGTTTTCTCTTGTCCTCTCTGGCTGAGGACACCTGTTATACTTTGTACACCACACACCTGGTAGACGGTTTGTGTCAGAGTCGGAGGGCCTGGAGGTCATTCTGGCTGCAGCTCATCACTTATGAAGACGGGGTGCCAGGCTGGAGCTGAGGAGGTTGCCGGGGGTCAGATGCTCCATCCTGCCCGGGGGCCACGCAGGGTGGCCCAGGCTGGGGGCTGTGGGTGGCGGCACCACAGGCACCACACAGACTCCACCTGCTTCAGAGTTCTATCTGACATGACCCTGAGCTCAGGAAGGAGGGACAGGGTTCTCTTTCCTCTTGTGTCTCATAGTTCCCTGTTTGTAGGTCCCAAATAGGCTGTATGATGACTCATGATGTTCCGTCATTGCTGTGGGAACCTAGTCGGTGAAGACTGTGGTTTGAGCTTGTGACCGGCGTAGTCATTCATAGTGCTGTCTTGGCGGGAACCATACTCCCAGCCACCAACAGCCTCCCCAGCTGCCAGCTTGCTGGAACCACTCATATCCAGGGTGTTGGGGGGGACTACTGACCTATCCTCAGGCATGGCAACATCACACTGGACAACAGCCTTTTATCCTACAGTCCCTGAATCCTGAGATCTCTGAAGAAAACCTTTGGAACCCACCTGAACTATATATAAGACTATTGTTTCTCGATAATCCACTTGAATAGTCATCACTTGGACTGGTGAAATATTAATTTGTTTCGCGTTGGGGTTTGATTACAACTCAGACCCTGGAGAAGTTGTTATATAATCTGTGGTATAAATGTCTTTTGAAAATTAAAAAAAAAAAGTCTGAATTCTGAAACATCTGGCCCCAAGGATCTCAGCTAAAGGACTGGGTATCTGAACGCACTTTTGATTCTCGGTTACAGTTTTGCAAGTACTTTCGTCTTTATTCTCTGTCTTCCCAACAGCTTTGTGAGGCGGGTGAGGGTTGCATTTTGGAAGGGCTTAGCTCTGGAGTCAGTGCTTTCCCAAAGTCACCTCCAGTGAAAGTGACCAAACTAGGTGGGAGCTCGGTCTTTCCGGAAGGGTAACCCATGTCCCAGGTATCATGTCATCTGTGACTTGGACCCACTTCTCACCCCTACTAGGCGAACTCAACCTCTCCTTCCTTCTAGGGATGTTTGTCTATATTCCTGTGAAAGCAGCATTTGCTGATTGGTTTGTACGTTGACCTTCCCTCTTCAGATTGTGTTTTGAGGTGGGCACTGATCTTGTTGATTTCTCTTCCTGATGTCTCTCATAGCACCTGGTCAAGCCAGCACCCAGTGCTCAGAGCTCCTGGGCGGATGGACAGAGTTTGCCAGCCTTTGTTATCGTCATGGTGGGCTTTGTTGGTTTTGTGTAGTTTCTTTTTCCCTTTTTTTGAACCATTTAAAGTTCCCTATCATACCTGACTCTTTTTTTAAAAAATAATTTCACTTATTTATTTTTGGCTGTCCTGGGTCTTGTTGCTGTTTGAGCTTTCACTAGTTGCAACAAGGGGGGGCTACTCTTCATTGTGTTTCATGGGCTTCTCAATGGAGTCGCTTGTCTTGTTGCAGAGCACAGGCTCTAGGCACGCGTGCTCAGTAGTTGTGACTCCTGGGCTCTAGATCACAGGCTTAATAGTCATGGTACATGGGCTTGATTGCTCCAAGGCATGTGGGATCTTCCCAGACCATGGATCAAATCAGTGTCTCCTGCATTGGCAGGCAGATTCGTGCACCCCCAGGGAAGTCCCCATATACCTGAGTCTTAAAACATCCACATTCTGAGCTCACAAGACGGCTCTGTCAACTCTGCCTGTGAACTTTTCTTTGGTGATCTTTGTTTCTTCGTGTGAGAGTCAGAGGAAGAGCATTTCCGAAGTGTCCTTCTCTCATAGACTGAGGTTCCATTGGACATACTGAGCCCACCTCCAGCCTTGTCCCTGTAAACGTGCAAGGGAGGAATCAGGCGTCCAAGCTGTGGATCCCAGGGGACAAATTGCTGCACCAAACCAGACACCTCCAACCCTGGTCCCTGCTGGCTTGACTCCTGGAAACACTGATGTGCCGGTTGGGGCCCCTCTCCAGTTCCTGAAAAGTGGTTTTCTCAGGTAGTTTTAGATCTTTCCTTTAACTTGTATGCAGAGTACATCATGAGAAACGCTGGACTGGAAGAAGCACAAGCTGGAATCAAGATTGCCGGGAGAAATATCAATAACCTCAGATATGCAGATGACACCACCCTTATGGCAGAAAGTGAAGAGGAACTCAAAAGCCTCTTGATGAAAGTGAAAGTGGAGAGTGAAAAAGTTGGCTTAAAGCTCAACATTCAGAAAACGAAGATCATGGCATCCGGTCCCACCACTTCATGGGAAATAGATGGGGAAACAGTGTAAACAGTGTCAGACTTTATTTTTCTGGGCTCCAAAATCACTGCAGATGGTGACTGCAGCCATGAAAATAAAAGACGCTTATTCCTTGGAAGGAAAATTATGACCAACCTAGATAGCATATTCAAAAGCAGAGACATTACTTTGCCAACAAAGGTCCATCTAGTCAAGGCTATGGTTTTTCCTGTGGTCATGCATGGATGTGAGAGTTGGACTGTGAAGAAGGCTGAGCGCCGAAGAATTGATGCTTTTGAACTGTGGTGTTGGAGAAGACTCTTGAGAGTCCCTTGGACTGCAAGGAGATCCAACCAGTCCATTCTAAAGGAGATCAGCCCTGGGTGTTCTTTGGAAGGACTGATGCTAAAGCTGAAACTCCAATACTTTGGCCACCTCATGGGAAGAGTTGACTCATTGGAAAAGACTCTGATGCTGGGAGGGATTGGGGGCAGGAGGAAAAGGGGACAACAGAGGATGAGATGGCTGGATGGCATCACCGACTCAATGGACGTTAGTCTCAGTGAACTCCGGGAGTTGGTGATGGACAGGGAGGCCTGGCATGCTGCGATTCATGGGGTCGCAAAGAGTCGGACACGACTGAGCGACTGATCTGATCTGATCTGATCTACTCCTTGGAAGAAAAGTTATGACCAACCTAGATAGCATATTCAAAAGCAGAGACATTGCTTAGTCAAAACCATAGTAAGGCTGTGGTTTTTCCAGTGGTCATGTATGGATGCGAGAGTTGGACTGTGAAGAAAGACGAGCGCCGAAGAATTGATGCTTTTGAACTGTGGTGTTGGAGAAGACTCTTGAGAGTCCCTTGGACTGCAAGAAGATCCAACCAGTCCATTCTAAAGGAGATCAGCCCTGGGATTTCTTTGGAAGGAATGATGCTAAAGCTGAAACTCAGTACTTTGGCCACCTGATGCGAAGAGTTGACTCATTGGAAAAGACTCTTATGCTGGGAGGGATTGGGGGCAGGAGGAAAAGGGGAGGACAGAGGATGAGATGGGTGGATGGCATCACCAACTCAATGGTCATGAGTTTGAGTGAACTCTGGGAGATGGTGATGGACAGGGAGGCCTGGCGTGCTGCGATTCATGGGGTCGCAAGGAGTCGGACACGACTGAGCAACTGAACTGAACTGATAGTGAAAGTGAAAGTTGCTCAGTCTTGTCCAACTCTTTATGACTATACAGTCCATGGAATTCTCCAGCCCAGAATACTGGAGTGGGTAGCCTTTGCCTTCTCCAGGGGATCTTCCCAACCCAAGGATCAAACCCTGGTCTCCTGCATTGCACGTGGATTCTTTACCAGCTGAGCCACAAGGGTCTTTATGAAATTTTAGTTCTTCCAGAGGGGCTGTCCTCAGTTTGATTGATATTTGAGTCAGTGTTACCTCTCAAAAATAAGGGCTGAACAAGTTGCTCTGTAATGATAATTTACAAGTTGCTCTGTAAATGATAATGCTGTCTTGGCAAAATATCGTTCTTGGGGCAAAATGGATCGAACAAGAAAATACAAGATAATTAGATCTTTGTCAGTTTTCACTTTTAATGACTTCAGCCTGTGTGCTGTATTTTTAGTAATTGCAGAGGATGTTTTTAACAATGATTTTGTGTAAAATGTTGTGGTTTGAGTTACAGGCATTGGGAGTTGTTGAGCTGGGGTGACAGAGAACTGGCTCCAGGAGCTGTGCTCCCCAGGAATGGCTGGCTGATGACTCCCCTCTTCTTCCTCCTGTGTCCCTGTCCTCAGGTCGGCTCTCAGCTCGTGATGGCAAAAAACAGGTCCCAGCTGCGCAGCCCAGGTGGGGGTCAGGGAATGTGTCTGACCAGCCAGGCCTGGATTGAAAGTGGGAGATAAAAGATCTCTGAAACAAACTCGCCATGTTGTATGAAAACTAGAAGGATCAATGCTGGGCCTGGCTGCGTAGAGCTTGGGTTGTTGAGAAGGTGCAACCAGAACTTGATGCTTTGGGGGCTACAATTTATGACAACAAATCTGCTC
The DNA here is from genome assembly GCF_002263795.3 of Bos taurus. Classification (NCBI taxonomy): domain Eukaryota; kingdom Metazoa; phylum Chordata; class Mammalia; order Artiodactyla; family Bovidae; genus Bos; species Bos taurus. Next base: position 40,176,563 of record NC_037344.1, on the reverse strand, counting down.
CCTGAAAAGCACGTGTTCATTATTACCAGGGCCTGAAAAGAAAAGGACCAGTGATGTGCAGTTTGTGGTTGGGGACTAGACACTGTAGTGATGTCCTTAAAACGTTGTGACATCAACAGTTCTTCAGGAAATTACCGCTGTTCTGGAGCACTTAGCTGTGTCGGCCTCTGTGTGAAACACTTTCACGTAATCCCTGTTTCAACTTTGTGAGCTTGGTGTTAATACTCTCATGCTGATGGAGAAATGGGATCTCAGAGAGTTTGAATCTGAAACCATGTGTGTCTGACTTGGCTCTGCCATCCCATCTCTTAGTTTTACAGTGTACTCTGTCTGTCCATCAGTGCTCTAATTCTCCATCTGTGCCCCGCCCTCTTACGTCAGTGCTGTCAGCAGCTGGCACCCCGCTGGCCTCCGTCCACACGGAACCGTGTCGGTTCTGCCTCTGGATGTACCTCCCGCCAGCATCTGTCCCCCCTTCCCCCTGCCTCAGTTGCCATCACACTAGCCTTCATTTGAAGGCCCTGAACTCTTAGAATAAATTCTACTTGGCCTTCCTTCCTTTAGTTTTACTCTGGCCTAGCCCGGCTTCCCCTCTAGTCGTGGACCAACCTCTCGAAAGTGTAGACTGAGTTTATGGACCTGTTGGCCTTGGCCACTCGCTGTCCTCAGAGATGAGCTGGCCTGCTGTCTCCCACCTGCCTCTCCAGCTCTGTCTTCCTTAAATCCTAGGGACTTCCCTGCCCTCCCCCACTGCTTAAACCTGAAAATATGAGTCTTATCACATCCTTTTCTTTCTTGCACTTGGACAATCTGTAGTTACACATTTATAGATGACAACTCGCCCAGTATTCCTCACTGAACCATATCCACCCTGAGGGCAGCGATCAAGCCTGCTTAGTTAACCAGATGCTCAACCTCTAGCTTGGAGCACAGTGACCACAGTTGCCCAGATCTGTGTTGAACAAATGGATTAACAGACTTGTAACTGAAGAGCCCAAAGCAGTGCAGCCCTTTCTTAGTCTTCGAGTTCTGATTTCACTTGTGGCTGAAGAATGAACCTGTGTTTGGAGCCGTTTTGTCTCGGTGGCTTTTGGTTTGCTTAGGAAAAAACACGCTCCCTTTATGGCTGATTGTCATTGTCAGCAATTCAGCTTCTGTGCAGCGATGCACTTGGTTTTCCAAACTTCCATGTTAGAACCAGCCATAGTAGAAGAAAAGAATAAGTTCCAGGCGATGTTTTTCCTCTCCGACTGGCCTGAGACTGGGTGGCTAGGAGAGGAGGAGCGAGGGCTCTCCTGACTGCTTCCAGATTCCCGTCCGATGGTGCAGAGGTGGGGACACTCCAGGCCCTCCAGCCTCGGCCGTGCTGCCCCCCGGAACCCAGGCATCCGGGTCAGCTGTCTCCACACACCTGTGCCACTCCTGCCTGCCGTCTTTGAGCAGAGTTTGCTTTTTAAAAATTTATTTATTTATTTATTTTTGATCGTGCTGGATCTGGTTGCGGTGCACAGGTCTCTTGTTGCAGTGGCTTCTTGTTCCAGTGCATGGACTCTAGGGCGTTCGGGCTTCAGGAGTTGCAGCACTGAGGCTCAGTAGGCTCAGTAGTTGTGGTGCACGGGCTTAGTTGCTCTTAAGGCATGTGGAATCTCCCCGGACTAGAGATTGAACCTGTGTCTCCTGCACTGGCAGGCAGATTCTTATCCACTGCACCACCAGGGAAGTTCCCAGAGTTGCTTTGGAAGGAGAATTTTTCTCTCCAATGATCTATTATCTCAGCAGCGCTCCCAGCCTTGATCACGGGCACTGGCTGTCAGAGTCTGCAGCCAGGGCTGTGTGCCCCCGTCTGCGCGATCTCACATGCTGGTGTCTTCCATATGCGCATGTGTGCCGGCTGGGAGACTCGTCTTCCTGTGACCAGCCTGAGTGTTGCTGCTAACATTACTCCTTTCTCTCTTGTTAATCCACAGTTGGTCATGTTCAGAGCTGGACCTGAATGAGATTCGCCTGATCGTTTACCAGGACTGTGAAAGGAGAGGCAGACAAGTCTTGTTTGATTCTAAAGCTGTTCACAAAATGGAGGAGATGGCAGCTCAGGTAGGAAATGTGGTTTTGCTTTCCTCTTTTACATCTGTGCTTTAACCATCTCTCTGGTCAGTGCAGCATCTGCTGTCTGGGCTGTCATACAGCTTCATTGGTGATTCAGAGGAAACAGGGGCAGAGGTTCCTTGACCACCCCAGTTGAGTACTTATTCATACACACAGGTAAGACTGTTAGCCAGTCATCATGCAGATGCTCAGCAGCTACTATAGATGTTACCAGAAGTGAATTTGCTAGTGAGTCACAATCCAATAGGTTTTTGATGTCAAATATGTGCTGTATAATGAGAAAACTAAGAACTCTAAAATTCATGAAGCATTTGCCTGAAGAGAAGGTCTGGTATTTACCATAGATAGTGAGAGGTGTTACATAGCACTGGGGTAAACAGAAGTGGAGAGCTTTCCTCACCACAGGGTTTCAGGGTACTAGCAAAAGGGCCTATGTCTCAAGCCTGCTTGACCCAGGAAGTTTACTTATTTTCTTTTTTTAGTGGAGGGCAGAGTGGTGATGGAGGTGATGATGGTGATGGTGGTGGTGATGGTGGAGATGGTAATGATGATAGAGATGATGATGGTGGAGATGGTGATGGTGGTGATGTGATAATGATGGAGTGATGGTGGTGGAGATGGTGCTGGTGGTGGTGATGGTGGAGGTGATGATGATAGTGATGATGATGGTGGTGGTGCTGGAGGTGATGGTGGTGGTGATCATGATGGTGGTGGAGCTGAAGGTGCTGGTGGTGGTAGTGGTGCTGGTGGTGGTGATTGTGATGGTGGTGGTGCTGGTGGAAATGGTGATGATGGTGGTGGTGGTGCTGGAGGTGATGGTCATTGTGCTGGTGGTGGTGATGGTGGAGATGGTGATGGTGGTGGTGGTGCTGGAGGTGATGGTCATTGTGCTGGTGGTGGTGATGGTGGAGATGATGATGATAGTGATGGTGGTGGTGGTGGTGCTGGAGGTGATGGTGGTGGAGATGGTGATGGTGGTGGTGGTGGCGCTGAAGGTGATGGTGGTGGTAGTGGTGCTGGTGGTGGTGATCGTGATGGTGGTGGTGCTGGTGGAAATGGTGATGATGGTGGTGGTGGTGCTGGAGGTGATGGTCATTGTGCTGGTGGTGGTGATGGTGGAGATGGTGATGGTGGTGGTGGTGGTGCTGGAGGTGATGGTCATTGTGCTGGTGGTGGTGATGGTGGAAATGATGATGATAGTGATGGTGGTGGTGGTGGTGCTGGAGGTGATGGTGGTGGTGGTGGTGCTGAAGGTGATGGTGGTGGTAGTGGTGCTGGTGGTGGTGATCGTGATGGTGGTGGTGCTGGTGGAAATGGTGATGATGGTGGTGGTGGTGCTGGAGGTGATGGTCATTGTGCTGGTGGTGGTGATGGTGGAAATGGTGGTGGTGGTGGTGCTGGAGGTGATGGTCATTGTGCTGGTGGTGGTGATGGTGGAGGTGATGATGATAGTGATGGTGGTGGTGGTGGTGCTGGAGGTGATAGTGGTGGAGATGGTGATGGTGGTGGTGATCATGATGGTGGTGGTACTGGAGGTGATGGTGGTGGTAGTGGTGCTGGTGGTGGTGATGGTGAAGATGTGGTAATGATGGAGTGATGGTGGTGGAGATGGTGATCATGATGGTAGTGGTGGTGGTACTGGTGGAGATGGTGGAGATGGTGATGCTGGAGATGGTTGTCCTGGCGGGGATGGTGGTGGTAATATGATGGTGGGGTTGGTCGTGGAGATGGTGGTGGTAGTGGTGAGGGTGATGAGGATGTAGATGGTGGTCCTGGGGGAGATGGTGCTGGTAATGCTGATGGTGAGGTTGGTGGTAATGGTGGAGGTGGTGCTGTGGGGGGATGAGGCGTGGGGCCTCTGGGGGTGGTAAAAATGAGGACAGAGTGGCCCTTGATCCCTTGGAACCAGAATGGGAAAGGTAGAGCAATGTGTCTGGTGGGAGCAGAGTCTGGTCCTCCCTGTGAGGCTTCAGGATGGCTGTCCAGTGTGCTTCTGACTGGTCGCCTTTCAGCAGTTACTCAGGTGTCTACAAACTAAACCCTTTTCTGTTCCTTCTGTTCATGTTCAGTAACCTGCCACCTGTATTGACTGAATCCTGGCACTTTAGAGAATGTGCAGCTAAGTAACTGCATAGTTTATGTCACAGTCCACGTCTCTTCAGGGCTGAGATCTCTTCCTGCTTCTCATAAGGTCATTTCTACAGGAAGGAAGTGTTTAGTTAAAGGCAGTTTAGCTGGGCAGATCCCATGGTGCTCTCACGTGGAAGTCGGCCAGGTAGCTAATCATTACAGTAGTTGTCAGGCTTGTTAGGTAAGCGGGGGACTGGGGGATGAGAAGTCTCTCAGATATTCCCTGAGGCTTTCATGGTAGATTCGTACCTAAGTTCAGGTGAGCTGGTATTTGGCCCTTTGTTTGGTGAACAGCAGGCGGTTTCCCCCTGATTTCCCACATAATTTCCTATTTCCCTGAAGGTATTGCACAGATGGTATATTTGCACATCCACATTCTGTCACCTGGGCTCTTGATGGTGGTAACAGGTAGAGGGAAAAAATTCTCACTGGTTGGAAAAAGGAACCAGAATCATGTCTGTAGGGGCAGTGATGACCCTGGGGTGTACAATAGAAGTGTCCCGGAAAGTGCTCGTTTATTAATAATTACAGAGGCAGCTGGGCCCGGGTAGGCTTGGAAACTGTCTGAGCCTACCGAACAAGTGCAGTCTGGGCTCTGCTCACTAGACTGGGTGCTGTCACCACCCGCGGATGGCTTGGCCAGAGGGCCTGGTGGTGTGGGACAGGTGTGGGTCATGTGTCGCTGCAGGGCCATGTTCCTGGCTTCAGCAGCATGAAGCAGCGGGCAGACCCGAAGAGACCACTGAGGGTGTGCATTTGCTCAGGGATGACTCCACATCCTGGGCCTCCATCCCTGCCCATGACCACTGGGGACACATGCTTCCTGTTCCCCTTCCGTCCCTCCCCATCTTCAGCCTCTCCCCCCCCTCCCCCTCCCCACCGACAGGCACCAAGCGTCAGCAGTTGGCAGCAGGCACATGACTGCAGGCATTTGCATTCGACCACCAGTGTGACTGTCACATTGCAGATTAGATAAGCTGCAGTTGCATTCATGGTTGTCCAAGCAAAGCTGCACACAAAAAGCAAATAAGACTGAGGATAGAAACCGCGCATCACAGAGGGGACAGGCTGCGTCTGCTGGCGGGGAGTGTGTCTTGGCACAGGAGGATGGGAAACATTAGGACAGGTGTATCTTTATTCCTCTGTGTCACTGTCACAGAAAGCAGCCCTGGACTCCATGTAGGAAATGTGTGTAGCTCGTGCCCCGCGAGCCCTGACCTCTGGAGGCCATGTTGTGTCACATGTTGGGTGATCATAGGGGCCTCTGTTCAGTGCTCTGTCTTCATCTTTCACAAGCCCGACCTCGTGACTTTCTCTGAAGCAGTGCAGAAGGGTGTGTCATGAAAGCACATGCCTGGACTTTCCAAATGAATCCTTCTGCCTTCCTAATTCCTTTTGCCTGGTGAAAATTTAAATTTGAATCAAGGGCTGTATGCTCATCGGTATTCTAATCTATGACTCTACAAAGTACTCCAAAATCCTCTAATAATCAAAACAGAGGTCAGGTCTCATCGATGATTTTCAAGTATAAATTGAAACTTCAATAACAGCTGCGTTATTTAAAGAGAATATTCTTGGGAAACCCCCTGGTGGTCCAGTGGTTAAGACTCAGCACTTTCATGGCCAGGGCCCGGATTCAGTCTTTGGTTGGGGAACTCAGATCCCTGAAGCTGCACCATACCTCCAAAAAAAAAATGATAATAATAAAACAAAGAATGGATTTTTAAAAATAATTTTATTTATTATATTTTTGGCTGTGCTGGGTTTTCGATGCTATGCAGGCTTTTCTCTAGTTGCGTCAAGTAGGGGCTACTCTTTGGTTGCAGAGTGGTTTAAGGAAGGGCTCCCCAGCGAGCGTGTGTGGGGAGCCTGGTACACTTGGTGCTGGTGTGTTCACCCTGCCTCTCCCTCTTCACTCAGAGAACGGAGGACCTCCCTGCGAAAGTGCCAGCCAAAAGCTGCTCAGGAGGCGGCCCTGCTGCTCATGGCCCTTCAGGGGGATCTTTGCCACACGCCAAGGAGCAGCTTCCCAAGTACCAGGTAAAGCCGCCCCTGTGAACGCAATAGCCCTAGGGCTGAAGTCACTTACTGTCATTTCCCCACGGGGATCATGGTGCTGGAGGCGCCCGCTCCTGCAGTAGGAGACTGAAGATCCAAAAATGTGTCTCAGGTATTTTAGGTCAGTGCTTTGGCTTTTATCTCTCCATAAAAACTAGAGAAAAGTGGAGCGGTGGGGATCCAGTGTAACACAGACCAAACGAAGAAGAAATATTACAAAGGAGGCGATCCCTCCTGTTTTGCTTGCTCGGTTGTCAGAACTGGCTAATGCATGTATTTTCCAGTTTTGTCAAGAGTTCTGAGGAGTCTCAGGATGCGGGCAGACATCCTGAGAAAATAGCTCTTGCCAGTAGAAGGAAGAAAGCTTCTTATAGGAGCAGATGGAAAGGCAAGACCTAAGTTGAGTGTGAAGAATAGAGGACTGGTAGCATTTTTATGTTGTCTGTGTGTGTGTGTGTGAGCAGAGGATAAGGGTTATTGCAGAATATTGGCCAACCAGGCATAAGGGAAGTTGTTTCATAAATATGACTTGCAGAAGGGTACTACTTGTGGAGGATATATCAGTTTTTATTTTTATTTTTCTAGTCATGTGAGTTTTTCTACCATGTTGCTAGAACAGCAAACCCAGGGAAGGTACCAGCAACCACAGGCGTATAGAACGTTGTTCTCTTCACGGCCAGGATGGTCGTGTCCACCCATATTTGACAGAATCCCAGGTCTCAGAGCAGTGTGGTTACAACGGCGCAGAGTGAATTAGCAGTGAGTTGAGAATCACAATTCGCACGTGGACCTTGAGCTTCAAGAGAAAGCAGATTAAGAAATGGTGGTGGGTCGAAGTTATTAATGAAGAGCGTGAAAGCCTGTCAGTTCTGTCTGCATGTATTAAGAAGGGAGCCTATTAAATTAGATGGATTGATTGCTGTTTCTCTTTCCTTCTCTGCAAATACGTGTAAGTAGGTGTATGTATGTGTCTTTCTGTGTGTGAATATATATGTGTATGTGTGTGGATTTTGAGTTAAAAGAAGGGAGCGTTAAGGGTGATGCCACGTTTTTGCTTGAGTAGAAAGCAAAGCAGCCAAGATCTGGCTGGTGGCCTGAGTCACGGGAGGTGGTGGTTTGGTTTTGGTCAGGCCACGTGGGTGCTTCTGGTTTGGTTGACACTCATCCATCTTCCTTATCGTGTGTCACCAGCATTTACAGTCGGAGCTAAGCATCCTCTATTCAAATGCACCCACTCACATACCATCATATTTCACAATATACAGATTTTGTGCCATGTGAGTGAAGGCATTTGGCTGCTGGCTTCCAGAGCCCCAGGCAAGTCAGGGTCCAGAGATGAAGGTGTGGGGCTTCCCACGTGTCGGGAAGAACCAGAATCACAGCAGTGGTTGTGGACGTGGGCAGCGATAGGAGGGCTCTCTAAGCAACAGTTCTGTCCAGGGGATGAGTCGGGAAAGCAGAGATTTAAGAAGAAGAGCAATTAGCACATCAGATACTGTGAGACATTTAATAAAGCAAACTGGGAAGTGGCCACTGGATTTCACAGAAGACGAGGCCATCATTAGAGTGGTGTGAATAGTTGTGGGGAGAGGCAGCCCTCTGTGCTGGCAAAAGGGATGCAAAAGACTGGTCAGAGGTAAGGGTTCAGATATTTTAAAAATATTTTTGTAAAACTTTAGGGGGATCAGACTGTCTTATCATCTTTTGGACCTCACCTGCCCCAAGGGGCGTTTTGTTCAGCAGTGTTAATTTTGGTTGGATAATCCTGGACTGTTTCTTCCCAGAATATATTCTTAGTACCAAGAGAGCAGTCACCCTGTCTCTTCCATCACCTAGTCTTTCTTCTTAGCCTTTGTAAATGGAGATGAGGAAAACCTTTGCTTCTCATAAAAAAGATTAAAAATGAGCTTCAGTAAAATGCTTGGGTCCTGTGTGAGGATATCATGTGTAAAGAAGAAATCATGAACATTAATGATTATTTGGGGGAAAAAAGTAGGCAGTCACCATTTTTACAGTCACTAAGGTTGTAAAGCTATCAGATGCTGCTTTGAGAAACAGGTCTAATTACCAACAAGCTGAGCGTTATTCTCGGTCACACTGTGCATGACGCTGTGGTGGTTCCTTTCATGTCTGATAGTACACGCGGCCCGCCTCTGATGTCAACATGCTCGGGGAGATGATGTTCGGCTCGGTCGCCATGAGCTACCAAGGCTCTACCCTGAAGATTCACTACATACGGTGAGTTCTGGCACCGCCACCACGTGTGAAACATAGCATGGGGATGCTGACTCCTAATTCAAACGTGCTTAAAAAAAACTTACATAGTTAAACAATAGACTGTTATCTGATGTTGTTAGCACTTGATATTTTTTATGCATCTTTAACAGTTAAAATAGACTTTTCCTACATAACTCTTACCTTGAATCAGCTTAGCAGAACAAAATCCTAAGCTTTAACTAAGTACTGTAAGTGAAAAATGCATACCAAAGTCTTCTATCTGCTAGGTTAGTAGCAGCAACACTTTCTATCAGAATTATTCAAATATTTTAAGTTTTTCAAAATCTCATAAATTTTCCATTTTCAGATTAAAATTTTAGTCATGACTTTTTCCTTTTACTGAGGTACATATTTTTTTCTTATTTTTTAAAAAATCATTGAATGAATGGCAAGTTTATTTCTGTTTCCAGGGAATGGTGTCTAGAATAAAAACTTCTGCAAAAAACAAAATGCGACTCCATTAAAGAATATGTCCATTGTCTGCATGTCAGAACAGAATTTAGCTTGCTTGAGGCACAAGCTATATGATTTATGAAAGAAAGCCTTTCCCCATTCTGCATGTCTAACCTTCTGTCTGTTCATCCTGTGCCATGTGACAGATGAAAAATGTAACCTGAGAGAAAACAAACTTCTACTTTGAAAGATTCCTGCTAAGCGAAGTTTGTTCATCTGAAATACTTGCTCCCAAGGAAAGTGGCCCCCAGAAATGTCTCCATGTCTCTCTTCTAGGGTTTTAACATCCTTGGGATTTTAAAATGATAAAATTAGAAAAAAAAAAATCTAGGCACCCCACTGATACAGTGATTTGAAAAATACATGTCTCATTCTTTGTCAAATAAAATATAGAAATGAATAAGAGCTTCAGAAAAAGTAGAAATAAAAGCAAGCAAACAAAAAAGCATCTCTTCCTGCTCTGTTCTTTTGTCTTTTCCTCCAGTTCTCCTCCACAGCTGATGGTTAGTAAAGTCTTCTCTGCCAGGATGGGCAGTTTCTGTGGGAGTACAAACAAGTAAGTGTGGGGTGTCCCCCCACCCCAGTGTTCCAAGTGGCTGTTTTGGGGTGTGCCCCCACCCTCCACTGTTCTAAGTGGCTGTTTCTGCGGTATGCCCCCACTCCTGCTGTTGCAAGTCGCTGTTTCTGGGGTGTGCCCCCCACCCCCCATTGTTCCAAATGGCTGTTTCTGGGGTGTCCCCCACCCCCCACTGTTCCAAGTGGCTGTTTCTGGGCTGTCCCCCCCTCCACCCCCCATTGTTCCAAGTGGCTGTTCCTGGATCGAGTCACTCCTTGTGACCCTTTTTGAGATGTGAAGCAGGACGAGTCCCCATTAACACAGGGTTTTCAAGGTGGCCGTTGTCCAGTACACAGTGAGTGTGAAAAGGCCCTGGACCTTAACAGTTGGCCATGAAGACAGATCTGTCTGTACATATATTTGGGGTCTCTACCTGTTACGCTCTGTTCCTACTGCCAGACACCAAGTTTTCATTTCCTGTAAAATGAAATGTGAAGGGGAAAAAAGGAGGGACTGCAGTAATGAGTGGCCAGTGTTATTTTATCCCCAGTATTATTTTATCTTAAAGTCTTATCAGGACTTTTCCCTGGTGGTCCAGTAGTTAAGATTTTGCCTTCCAATGCAGGGCGTGCAGGTTCAATCCCTGGTCAGCAGCGAGCTGGGACCCCGCATGCCTCATAGCCAAAAAACCAAAAACGTTGTACAAAAGCAGTGTTGTAACAAATTCAATAAAGACTTTAAAAATGGCCCACGTTAAAAAAAATCTTAAAGCCTTGTCTGTTAAAGAAATGAGGCACAGGGTGAGTTTGCCAGGCTGAGAGGCCCCTGAACGGCAGGAGAGGTTGTCTGTGCTCACTGTCTCAGCCATCTGTGCCACCTCTGCAGTTGGTGGGGGCTCAGGTCAGGCAGTGTTTTGATTTTTGCTCCTGAGTTCCTCCGCCAACTCTTAATTTTGCTCTTCTATGTAGACTAAGAATATTTCAGTGTCTAACTTAACTCTTACCTTGGCACATTTGTTCATGTATTTTGAATTTTCCAAGCAGAAATATCTTATATAATTCTATTTTTGAATGAAATAACAAAACATTTGTTATACTTGGGTAAGTTTGAAAGAAATGTTTGTTATAAATTAAAGGGGTATTCTTCAGGGTCAGATAAAGGCTGTATTTTTTTTTACGGTCTTTGGAAATTAAAAGTATGTTTCTCTGCAAATTTGGGTGCCTTTGAGTAAGTCTGCTTACTTTTCAGCCCAGTAAAGAATTTATATTTTTGAGTATTTTAAGACTGGATTGTCAGGACTTAAGCGTAGGAATCAGAGAAGGCAATGGCACCTCACTCCAGTACTCTTGCCCGGAAAATCCCATGGACAGAGGAGCCTAGTAGGCTGCAGTCCATGAGGTCACTAAGAGTCGGACATGACTGAGCGACTTCACTTTCACTTTTCACTTTCATGCATTGGAGAAGGAAATGGCAATCCAGTCCAGTGTTCTTGCCTGGAGAATCCCAGGGACAGGGGAACCTGGTGGGCTGCCGTCTGTGGGGTCGCACAGAGTCGCACTTCAGTCGCACGACTGAAGTGACTTAGCAGCAGTAGGAGCAAGCATAGGAATTAATGTTTCTTTTTTGGTGAGATATTCTTTTTCAGATCTTTGCTACTACCTGAGCATTTATTATACTAACTCCCTCAATAAAATATTGAGCTTAGATTTAAGTAAAAATGATTTTTGCCTCATTATGCTATATTATCCTCAAAATCTTTTTTATTTCACTTCTTAGTAAATACAATAAATTATTAAAATCTGCTTCTCTCACACGTATGTTGTTGTGTTAGTCACTCAGTCATATCTGAGTCTTTGTGATCCCAAAGACTGTAGCCCATTAGGCTCATCTGTCCATAGAATTCTCCAGGCAGGAATACTGGAGTGGGTTGCCATTCCCTTCTCCAGGGTATCTTCCCAACCCAGGGATAGAACCTGGGTTTTCTTCATTGCAGACAGATTCTTTACCATCTGAGCCACCAGGGAAGCCCTCTCACATGTTTATTTATGAGTAATTCTAACTTTTTAGAAGTTGTGCAATCAGACTCCTATAAAAATCATAATTTCCGTTATATGGTCCTCCTGAAAAAGGTTGCCAAATTTCTCATGGATGTTAACTAAGAGTTAAAATGAATTTCATTTTGAAGGTTTATGTAAAATTACCCTTGAAATAAGTAGCATTAGCCTTGGTCTTAGTCACCAAAACAAGATTTTAGAGTTTCTTATTCCCCCTTATATAATGTGAAATTGTATATTTGGATTGTAAATGTTTGGAATGTGTCATTTAGTTTTAAAGGTTTAACTACCTCCCAGAACCTTTCTTGTCTTCCAACAAATTCCCCTGAAGATTAATTCCCTCCAGTAGATGCGAGACTTTATTAATTTATAAAGAAAAATCTGACCAACTGGTGGATTGTCTTGTACCTGAGAGTCTGTTAGCAAACAGCTGTATTCATCTCTTGATGTTTCTCTCCCTTCCATCCCCTTCTGGACTTAGCTTGCAAGACAGCTTCGAATACATCAACCAAGATCCTAACCTGGGGAAACTGAACACAAATCAGAATAACCTGGGTCCCTGTCGGACCGGAAGTAACCTAGGTAAACTCCGCCGCGTAGTTGGGTCTTGCTTTCTGGGCGCCCCCCCGCTGCGGGTGTGCGTTTTGCTTTCTTTGAGTTTGCGGTGTTGTTTTGTTCTGGCAGTATCTTTAATCTGTGTTTATTCTGTGTGTGCCTTGTCCGCCCCCGTGTCGTCTCCGCCGCAGGTGCGCTGCAGGGATGCGGCGGCAAGCTGCCCCCAGGGGCGGCCGAGGGAGGACCTCTCCGGCTCAGCCGCAGCGCCTCTTTCTTTGCAGGTTTGTGTGGAATGCTGCGCACGGTGTGACCCGCACACACTAATAAATCCTGGGCAGGTTCTTGGAAACAAATCCTGTTTGGCACCTCTCTAGAAATCCAAGGGGCTCTTGAGATAATTAGTTCCAAATGCTGCCAAGTTCCCCATGTTCTGAAACTTCCACCCGTGAACCCCTATTGTAAAGTCTCTGTAATACCCCAGCGTAAGCTGATTTTGATCCAAAATGAGCCCTTCGTATTTCTAAGAGGATAATATCTTCTGATCTTCTTCAGCCTCTTCTGCTGCTGTGAACTGTCTCTCTTTACTGTGGCATCTTCAGTCCATTTTTCACCTGCATCCTTAGCTGCACAGTCTTTTCAAAAGTCACTCTAACAACAGCATGGAAGACCAACCTCACTCATTTTCTCTCTGTCTCTGTGGCAAGAGAGAGAGCTCAAGTGCATTTTCCAGCTTCTTTACAGGTGTAATTGTCTGCATCTCTCTGGGAGGTACACTCTGAGCAGAGCCTGGTCTTCTAGCTGAGGCTGTCTGCTATCTGTGTAGGCTGGCATGATTAACAAGTGTGGAAGTCTTCACTGCTAACTTGAAAGGTTGTGTTTATGGCAAATGGTATGCTTCATTCCATTTTTCTTTGTAGCCTAAAATATGCTAGGCCCCCTAGTTAACTGACAGACACTCTCCTACCTACTTCAAAATGAGGATAACATGTTTGTTTATACACTCTCCTTAAAATTGCAAAAATAAACATGCTTCACAAAATAGCTGGCAAATATAACACTCAGGCAGGGCAACCTTGTGCACTATAAAGCTAACTGTAGCCACATGTCAGCTACCTTCTAGCTCAATAAGGAAATAGTTAAGACTGATCTGAAGCTTTCCTAGAAGTCTGTAATCCTTGATAGAGTGTTTTCTTTTTTTGTTAGTTTTTTTTGGAGTTTTGTTGTCTTACAGTGTAGTGCTAGTTTCTACTGTACAGCGAAGTGAAACAGCTTGACGTATACATGTATCACCTCTTTTCTGGATTCCCTTCCCATTTAGGTCACCACAGAGCACTGAGTAGAGTTCCTTGTGTATACATAGGTTCTCATTAGTTATCTATTTTACTGCTGATACTATGTATAAAATAGAGTGTTTTCTAAGCAAGTCTACAATAATTCTGAATCTCGGTATATATGGAAAAGAGGTGGAGAAAAAATTGTTGAAAATAAATACGTGTTTTCTATCTACCAAGAGAATGGGTTATAAAACAGAAACATTTTTCAAATTTATGAAATGGTTTTCACGTAGTTCTCTAGGTGGCCTATAGTTGTTACTAAAACTGATTATAAAGCATTTTGAAATTTCTTAATATTTTGAAGTACATTCTAATATATTGAAAATACTTAAATACTATTTAAAATCTACTAATGAGGAAAATGCCTCAAAGTATCCACTGCAGGATGCAGTTCATTGTATCAAGTGCCCACGTAGTTTATGATTCAGTTAGAGGTGAGTATGGGATAAGTGTCTGTGCTGCCGTAGGACAGGCACCTGATCCTGCCTCCCCCACCTGCCCTGCTCCTCTCCCCTCTTTTCTCCCCCCCACTCTCCTCCCCTCTCTTTTCTGCCCCCTCTCCTTCCCTCCACCTCCCCTTCTTTTCTCCTGCTCCCCCCGCCCCCCACCTCCTCTCTGCTCTTCCCCCCCTCTTCCTCATCCCACCCCTTCCTCACCCTTTCTTCTACCGCCCCCCTCCCCCCTACTGTCCCCTCCCCCATCTCTTCCTCACCCCTCTCCTCTTCCTCCCCCATCTCTGTCTTTGCTGCACTGAATTCTGCTTTCTCGTTCCTCTCTATGTACACTTACGCTGGTCCTCACTAGCCATCATAAAAATGAGTGCAGTTGATTTGAACAGTCCACTGACCAGGTTTCCTTGCCTCCCACAGCACACAGCACCCCGGTTGATATGCCGAGCAGAGGACAGAACGAAGACAGGGACAGCGGCATCGCCCGGTCAGGTACGTGCATGTCTCCTCTTGTTTGGCATCGCCCTTGGGGTGAGCACTCTGAGCTCTGGGCCTTCAGGGGTAGTGTCCAGGCATGATGTGCACCAGGATGAGCCCTGGCAGTGAACGCGCACTGAGAAGTGTCCCTCTAAAAAGAGAGATGCCTCCTTGAGCCAGTGGTCCTTGCTTGCTGAGTGCTGAGGGTCAGATCAGGGGAGGGACAGTGTCCGTGGGTGTCACTCTGACCATGAGCGTGGCAGGGCTGCCTGCTGACCCATTCACTCCTTCTGTCCTGGAGACATACTGCTCTAGATTTTATCTTCTGTGCCTTTTCTTATGATGTCAGGCTGTTACTGACCAGAGTGTTTGGCCTCCTTAATCAGTAGAAATTGACAAGAGACCAGACACAGAATTCAAACAAGGCTTTATTGGGCCCCCACTGCAGCAGGGGTAGCGAGAACAAGTAACAGGTGCCCTAGCTTGCTCCCGGCGGAGAAGGCAATGGCACCCCACTTCAGTACTTTTGCCAGGAAAATCCCATGGACAGAGGAGCCTGGTAGGCTGCAGTCCATGGGGTTGCTAGGAGTCAGACATAACTGAGTGACTTCACTTTCACTTTTCACTTTCTTGCATTGGAGAAGGAAATGGCAACCCACTCCAGTGTTCTTGCCTGGAGAATCCCAGGGACAGGGGAGCCTGGTGAGCTGCCGTCTATGGGGTCGCACAGAGTCCGACACGACTGAAGCAACTTAGCAGCAGCAGCAGCAGCAGCAGCTTGCCCCCGGAGAGGAGAGGGGAGTGAGCTGAGCTGGTTCCTTACACGGGGTGCGCGTAGGAGTGCGTCCAGGGATCAGGCTGGAGGGGTGGCGTAGGTGGTCGGCCCACCCCTAGGTGGTGGTGTGTGCAGAGGGCATGCACAGTACCCTGCTTTTACTCCCAACACTCTGCTTTTGTTCCTGGATCTTCAGAAGTTGTAGTTAGAGTCTTTGGTTTTTTTGTGTCTTTAACTTGCCCCAGCTGCACATGCATGCAGTTATTTTTAGTCCCTTCTAGTTTCTTGGTATCTGCTGAGACATTTGTCCAGGCCCACACACTACAGCAAAGGGTCCTGGGTCGCAGCCTGTCTCAAAGCCTTAAACTTTCTCAAGACTGCTTTTAAGATCTCTTGGTTTCTGCTCTTATACCTGATTCTGCTTTTGACTTTGATTTGTGGTTCAGATCAGAGATAGATTCATTGCAGTGAAAGAAGGGTGGTGAGCGAATGATGTGGAATTGGAGGGTTCGGGGGTGTGTGGGCTGTGCCTGCTGCAGGCTTGGGGCACCTACTGCAGCCGGTTGGCCCTCACCTCATTGTGCTGAGCCTGGGCTGGGCTTGCTGCCTTAAGTCATTTCTGTTTCCCTCCAGTCCCTTCCATGTGGTACCTAGCCCTTCACCCTGCTCGGCATATAGCTCTGCTCCCAAGTTGTTAAGTGAAATGGAGTTTGTGACAGAGTCCACCTGTTTGGTTAATATATGTCACGTGATGAAAAGTACACAACATTCTGTGTATGATTGGTTTCAGTGAGTTGATTGACTTTGGGTTTCCTGATCCCGTCTTAGGTAAACTTGGTCAGAGGTGTAAGTGCCATTAGTTGGACCTGTGTTGTTTTCATTTGTAGCAGTTTTTACACAAATGTAAAACCTGGGATATGCCGCTTATGGCGTGGTAAGAGGATCATCTGACTTTGTGTTCCGTGGTGCTTGGGATGATCTCCATCTGTACGGGGTGTGGTCAGCATCCACGCTGCAGGAGGGCCTTTGAGTCACACCCATCCATCAGCCACTGGAGGCTGAGAGTGTGCGGTGTGATGGTCTTAGTGTCCCAGAGCCCAGCCCCTGGAGCCTCTCCAGTCAGGCTTGGCTGGGGCTGGCTCTGTCTTGGTCAAGTCTCCAGGAATAAAGAAGCAGGAACCACAGTAGAAGCAAGGCCATGCTCCAAACCAGTTGCTGCCTTAGCAGCTCATAGAATTTGGTGTGTTTGTCTTTATGTGGTGAACACCCAGGTGGCACTAGTGGTAAAGAACCCACCTGCCAGTGCAGGAGATGTCAGCGACACGGGTTCGATCCCTGGATCAGGAAGATTCCCTGGAGGAGGGCATGGCAACCCGCTCTAGTATTCTTGCCTGGAGAACCCCATGGACAGAGAAGCGTGGGCAGTCCATAGTGTTGCAAAGAGTCGGACACAACTGAAGTGACTTAACACGTTTGCATGCACACCTTTGTGTAGTGAACACTCTTTATCCAAAGATGACTAGTATTTGACCGAGTCCCACTCTGAGCCCTGAGATCACAAGGTTCCCACTCTGAGCCCTGAGATCACAAGGTTCCCACTGTAACTTTCTCTTATGTGTCTGTTTCTGCTCCTTCTTGTTCCAGAAAAGACTAGAGAGACTGGGGGGAGCTGGTGCCAACAGAAAGTTGGCACCTTAGGCGGAAGTTTGGGTGTTCCTGGGTAGCTTCTCGGTTTATCGTGTGTTTGGTATGAAGGTTCACGTTGTGCACATCAGAATCCCCATAGGTTTGGTAGTTCTCTGACTCTAAATCACGCCTTAGATGAGTCTTTTTTGGCCTCCGAGAAGCAGGAACGTTGAGAGGCTGAGTGTGCATTGAAGTGAAAGGTCCATAGCAGCCGCATCTGGGTGTTTTCTCGGGAGGAGGAGGCAGATGTGAATCTGGTGCAAATGTGAACTCTGACTTCCCTGGTGGCTCAGCTCGTGAACGAGGCACCTCTCCTTTGAGGCTCCCAGCGTCCTGTTGCAGGGATGGCAGACGTGGGGCTGCATGGGGCCCCGATGGGCCTTCTGCTTCCCTTCCTCCTGGGAGCCGCTTCAAAGTCATTGGGTGCTCCCGGGGCAGGTCTCCCTCCACTGAGGCCTCTTGTGCTCCCCAGGCCTCTGCTCCTCACCACCCATGCTGTGTGGGACCAAGTGCTCATCCTGAAGCAGAGCAGGGACTCCCAGAGTTTGACTTGAATCAGCAAGAGAAGACGTAAAAAATTAATGACATTGTTTATTCTCTTTTTCCTATAATTTGTAACTTCCTGTCTTACTGGTTGAGAGATGGGGAAAATATTTTTTAATAGATTTTTATTTTTTAGAACAGTTGTAGATTTGCAGAGCAGTTGAGATGATAGTAGGGAGCATCTGTGTACCTTGCACAAGCCTCCCTGTTAGTAACATCTTGGTTAATAAGATGGCGTGTTTATTAACAGTTGTCGTGTCCGCTTGGCTCCACTCTCCTCTGGGAGTTTCTCAGACTTTGTTTTGGTGACCTTGATGGTTTCAAGAACTAGCAGTCAGGTATTGCATAGAATGCCAGTTGTTAGAATTTGTTTGATGTTTCTCACGTGACTAGCCTGGGGTTCTGGGTTTTAGGAAGAAATAAAACAGAGGTAAAATGTCTTTTTTTTCTTTTTAAATGTCATTTAAAAAAAAATTTTTTTTTGGCTGTGCCGGCAGTTAGTTGCGGCACTCAGGATCTTTGATCTATGTTGCTTTGTGTTCCGTGTATATCCGTGGCTCTGTACATACTGCTGTCTGTGGTACCTGTGCCTGTGTTCAGTTAAACGTGTGAGTCGGTGCTGGTTTCTCTGTTACCCATTATCCATGAGCATGGGGACCATCCCACCCTCCCCACCTGGCTTATCCGCAGACAGCGAGACACCCAGCTTCCCTGCCTGCCCTGCATTTAGGTGACGGATTCATTGCAGTCCACACACACCGACGTCTGAGAGCTTAACCTGCCCTCCTTGGGAAACGCCTTTTTACACTAGAGTGCAGTGCTTGTGTGCAGCTTCTCTGACCTTGATGTCCACTCATGTCTAAGGTTCCCAAGGCCAACACCTTGGGAACGTGGGGAATATCTGCAGCTGCACAGGCAGCAGAAGCTCCGAGATCACAGCTGACACTGGCTCATCCTCATGATGAACTGGCTTTCTATAGGCTGCCCCAAACTCTGAACATCACACACCACACCTGAAGAAAAGAGGCCTCTTTTTTTTTTTTTTCTTTTTAAATCATCCTCTATAGAGAGGAACCTGATCTGGAATGAGGGGTCTGAGAGGACTAGGTACAGTTCCCCGGCGGAAGGTCACCAGGAGTCTGTGCACCCCCTGCAGGCCGATGTCACAGGAGGAGCGGGTCTGCACACGAACCACACACTCGTTGTGCGCAGTGTGCCCTGGGAGCGCAAAGCGCCATCTGGGTTTCACCTCCGGGAGGGTCCCCTGTTGTTAAAGAACTCACTCATTCTGCTGGTTTCCACAGTTGGGCCATCTAGGCACAGTTGAGCTTAAGAGGAGGGCTTGGAAGGATAGCGCTGATTCGGGCTCGACTGTCTATTCTGCAGCTGGGGCGGAGCTCAGCTTCCTCAGTTCTTTGTGCTTCTCATATTTCAGGCCAGACCCTTGGTGTGCTCCCAGAATAGATGTTTCTCTTCACAAATCTGTCAGTTCTTTCACATTACCTCTTTCCTTTCTAGACTTGTATTCATCTATACCTGTTTAAGAAAAATTAGAATCAACAAGTAATGCACACTGCAGGCAAAACTACAAGAGATCTAAGAATATTTCTGAGAAAAGATATGTGCTACTGTCAAGGAGAAATTTTAAAATCGTTGTTAGAGGAATGCATATATATTATCTGGAGAGAGAGATCGAGTTCCACAAATAAATATGTAAAGTCAGTGTAATTTCAATTAAAATCCCTTGTGAAGTTGGGCAAAATCACTTTTATTTGTGTGGAAGAACAAAGGACCAACCTCTACAAATCCTTTGTAGATTCGTTCTTAGAGTTCAGACTATGGCTACAAAGACATGGGTAAGTTACATAACTTGGCGTATAAATGTAGAGAGTGAGTAGGTCACCAGGGCTAGGCTAGAATTTATATCCTAGATGAGGGATTAAAATGTAAGGTATTTTTGGTCGAATATTTTTCATGCTAAAGAGAAATTAGCTATGAAGCCAAGAAAGGACAGCAGCAAACTTAAAAGCTCATGACTAAGTGAAAGAAGGCAGTCACGAAAGGCTGATGTGATGGTGTGCTATTGTAAGAATCACCGTGTGACATCGTGGAAATGACAAAGCGATGGAGACAGGAAAGAGATGGTGGTTGTCAGGGCTTAGGTGGGGGTAGATGGGGGGAGGACAGTGAACCTATGCTGTGTGGTGCTGTAGTGGTGGGCGCGTGTCATGATCTGTCCAGACAGCGTGGGATATGTACCCAGGAGTGAACCCCCGTGAAGCTCTGGACTCTGGGTGGTCAGTCACAGCAGACATGCCCTCTGGTGGGGATGCTGCTCTTGGGGAAGGCTGTGCATGTGAGCACCTGTGCATACTCTGCACCTGCCACTCCCGTTTTGTGGTGAACCTGAAACTGCTCTAAAAATGCAGTCTGTTTTTCTTTTCTTTTTCTTTCTTTTTTCGGCCACACTGTATGGCGTGTGGGAATTTAGATCCCTGACCAGGGATGGCATCCATGTTCCCTGCAGTGAACCTCTGGACCACTAGGGAAGTCCCCTGAAGTCTGTTTTTAAAAATTGGTATGTTTTGAAATCTTGATGAGAAGAACATTGTCTTTTCATTCAGGGGGTTTTAAAGAAATTTTATTAAAACTGAAAAGTTATCTGTGGTGCTTTTGAGGACTGTATGTAGTCTTAAAGTAATTCTATGGTTTGGGAGCTAAATGTGTTTTAATCAGAATTTGATTTGCCAATTAACTTGTTTGGTTTATTAAAAAAGACGTCTTCCTATCAGACAATAATTGACCTTTTAAGTACTTCAACTCTTCTGTGATTAGAAACACAACTGCTGAACTTTAAAGAACTTTATATTTTTCAAGTGTTTAATAAGCAGAAACTCTTAAGAGAAGTACTGTTAGTGTTACAGTCAACAAAAGCTGTTGTCGTGTACTGTTTTAGTTGTAGTACCCTCTGTATCAAACTGAGAGAAAGGGTTCAGGCTCAGAGCCACACTGCTACCATCACCGTCACCACCATCACCACCTCCAACATCACCACCATCATCACCGCCACCACCACCATCATCACCACCACCGCCGCTGCCACCATCACCACCACCACCGCTGCCATCATCACCACCATCACCTCCACCACCATCACCATTACCACCACCACCATCATCACTTCCACCATCAAAGTGAAAGTGTTAGTCACTAAGTCGTGTCTGACTCTTTTTGACCCCATGGGCTATAGCCTACCAGGCTCCTCTGTCCATGGGTTTCTCCAGGCAAAAATACTGGAGTGGATTGCCATTCCTTTCTCCAGGGGATCTGCCTGACCCAGGAATCGAACCTGCATCTGCTACGTTGCAGGCAGATTCTTTACCATCTGAGCCACTAGGCTTCCCTGTCAAACATAAAAAAGACTTAAAATGAAGAGGTGGGGAGAAAATCCTTATGCTCTCTATACAGTTTTGACCATAGGAAGCTTTTTAACAAATTCAGGTTTTGAACTCTCTAGAAATTTTTTTTCTAATGTTTTGGGTCTGCTGTGCTTGTTGATTGAGACAGACATCATGAAGCAACTTTTCTTGAGAATCTTATGCACCAGACGTTTTTGTTGGATGTGAGGAGAGATCAGTAATCAAGTAGACATGTAGTTTATATTCAATAGAGAAGACACAGAGAAAGACAATAAAATGTAGGCAGGCTTCAGTCACCACCAGAGTGCTTGCTCAAGGAATGCCTCTACTGGAAGCTGAAGTCTCAGTTGACTCAAGCACCTTGCTAACTTGCTTGGTGAAGACCAGAGCAGAGAACATGTTAGACTTTGGGGGCTGCTGGGGCAGAGCCCAGGGTTGGGAACAGGCTTTGCAAGTTTGTGTGTGGGCAGCATAAAGACTGCTATGTACTGGGAACAGAGGGAGGCTGGACGCAGTGAGGGGAGAGTCTGCAAGCTGAGCTTGAAGAGAAAATAGAGGTCTGGTCACATTAGCCTGTTGTAGGACTGGAAAAGGTCAGTTTTCATTGCGATCCCAAAGAAAGGCAATGCCAAAGAATGCTCAAACTATCGCACACTTGCACTCATCTCACACGCTAGTAAAGTAGTGCTCAAAATTCTCCAAGCCAGGCTTCAGCAATATGTGAACCGTGAACTTCCAGATGTTCAAGCTGGTTTTAGAAAAGGCAGAGAAACAAGAGATCAAATTGCCAGCATCCACTGGACCATTGAAAAAGCAGGAGAGTTCCAGAAAAACATCTATTTCTGCTTTATTGACTATGCCAAAGCCTTTGACTGTGTGGATCACAATAAACTGTGGAAAATTCTGAAAGAGATGGGAATACCAGACCACCTGACCTGCCTCTTGAGAAATCTGTATGCAGGTCAGGAAGCAACAGTTAGAACTGGACATGGAACAACAGACTGGTTCCAAATAGGAAAAGGAGTACGTCAAGGCTGTATATTGTCACCCTGCTTATTTAACTTCTATGCAGAGTACATCATGAGAAACGCTGGACTGGAAGAAGCACAAGCTGAATTCAAGATTGCCGGGAGAAATATCAATAACCTCAGATATGCAGATGACCCCACCCTTATAGCAGAAAGTAAAGAAGAACTAAAGAGCCTCTTGATGAAAGTGAAAGAGGAGAATGAAAAAGGCTTAAAACTCAACATTCAGAAAACGAAGATCATGGCATCCGGTCCCATCACTTCATGGCAAATAGATGGGGAAACAGTGGAAACAGTGGCTGACTTTATTTTTCCAGTCTCCAAAATCACTGCAGATGGTGATTGCAGGCATGAAATTAAAAGACGCTTACTCCTTGGAAGGAAAGTTATGACTAACCTAGACAGCATATTAAAAAGCAGAGACATTACTTTGCCGTCTACTCAAAGCTATGGTTTTTCCAGTGGTCATGTATGGATGTGAGAGTTGGACCATAAAGAAAGCTGAGCGCCCAAGAATTGATGCTTTTGAACTGTGGTTTTGGAGAAAAGTCCAAGACTCCCTTGGACTGCAAGAAGACCAAAGCAGTCAATCTAAAAGGAAAGTAGCCCTGAATATTTATTGGAAGGACTGATGCTGAAGCTGAAACTCCAACACTTTGGCCACCTGATGCGAAGAGCTGACTCATTGGAAAAGTCCCTGATGTGGGGAAAGATTGAGGGCAGGAGGAGAAGGGGATGACAGAGGATGAGATGGTTGGATGGCATCACCGACTCAATGGACATGGGTTTGGGTGGACTCCGGGAGTTGGTGATAGACAGGGAGGCCTGGCGTGCTACGGTTCATGGGGTCGCAAAGAGTTGGACACGACTGAGCAACTGAACTGAACTGAGTTTTGGCACGAGTGTGTCCATAAACAAAGACACCTCATCTGTTCTGTCCAAGCTGTGCAAGAGATGGAGGACTTGGGGCTTCTGCGGGTTCCTCCGCCCAGGTGTCTCCTGCCAGTGAGGGCTATCTGGCAAGTCCAAACCTGCACTCTAGACCCAGATGTTTGCTGCAGTCCTGCCTCTGCACTGTCCCAGGTGTGCTGTCAGGTTGGAGAGCACATGACTCCATTTTGCAGCAGCATCAACCAGCCAAACTCACAGTTCTTCCCATTGGAGGAATCGTAGCAGCTTCTGAGTGTTTGAGTTTGCATTTCCTTTTCCAATGTTGAGTTTGCCCCTGTGGACTCACCACATTCTGGTTGTGTTTTGTAATTCCTTGGGGATTTTTGCTTGCTGCTGCTTTTCCCATGAAGAGTAAGCTCCCCTAGGGCAGAGACCCAGCTACTGAGTCACGCTGACTGCTCCATCCCCAGTAGCCTGAATCCTGCCTGACATATAGGAGATGTTCAGTGGATCCTTGAATGGTGGGGGGAACATGCTCCCCATATATACGAGGAGGAGTACATACAGATTTTTAAAAGAGACACACTCAGATGATCTAGTCATTTTCCTGGGGAACATCTGATAACGCCCTTTCCATGACTGGCTCTTGCTGGGTTTTAGGTTTAGTTGAGATGTACCATTTTCACAAGGGTGTTCTTGGACCACTGACTGGAGAATAAACCTTTGTCCTGGTTTCGTAAAGAAAATCATGTGAACTTAGCACTCTCTGTTATCATCTTGTTTATTTACTCCATGCATGCAGGCTTGTTAAGGACAGAGCTTGTTAAGAACTTTCTGTGCTGTAACTTTCTGCCTCAGGCCCAGGTAGTGCCAGGAACTTAGTAGGTGCTCAGTCAAAGTTGAGCAAATGGAATTAAGAGTTTCAGGGTGTTGTCACTTTGAATCCAGATTTTGTCAGATCATCAATACAGTAAGCTCTCCAAATAGCAGACGTATTTCCAGATAAAGCTGAATCCTTATCTTGAACAAAACAGGTCAAGAAGAGCCAGCAGTTGACATTTTTAAGCCTATAGATGTATTCTTTTTTCTTATCGCTAATTTCTGTAGGAATACATAGACACTTATTTAAGAGCCCTCCTCTGTCAGGGGGGTGGGGATGCAAGCATAAATTGTTTTCTTATTCATGTGCAAAACTCCAAAAATCTTTGCAGTCTGTGTGCATTAGCATTTGTGCTAATTATAAAAGTATTCTAAAAAGAAGAGCGATACTAAAAATACTAAGAAGTGTCAGACATAGCACTTTTAAAGCTGAAGCTGAGGCTGTGAATAATTTAACTGAAAGTCGCACGTTTTACAACCGAGGCACCAACTTGTGGAGCTGACAGGAAGCATGGTGTGGGCTGGGACATATCCTATGGAACTCCTGTGCAGAAGCTCTTTGGTGTCCTGGAGATGCCAGGCCCACAGTGAAGTGAGTGAACTAGCCGGGGAAGCCCACTCTGCCCTGGGGATGGGGACAAGCGCCTCAGCAGCATCCAGGCTGCACTCCCTTGTAGACCATGGCCCAGCCCATAGCCACACGTACTAAATGGGGATTGAATCCATCCTTTTCTCATGAAAATGGCAATAGGCTACAAGGTAAAATGAGGCCTGTTCTTGTGTCTGAGAGTTGTCGCTGTATCATTTGCTAAAACGTATGATTGACTACGGGCTTCCCAGGTGGCATTAGTGGTAAAGACTCCGCCTGCCGATGCAGGAGACCCAGGAGATGCAGGTTTGATCCCTGGGTTGGAAAGATCCCCTGGAGGAGGGCATGGCAACTCACTCCAGTATTCTTGCCTGGAGAATCCCATGGACAGAGGAGCCTGGTGGGCTGCAGTCCATGGGGTCGCACAGAGTCGGATATGACTGAAACAATGCAGCATGCACGCATGATTGACTACATACACTACAGTACTTTTGCATAAAAGTCCTCCTATGTGATATCAGAATGCATTTTTAAAATACTTATTTTATTTATTTGGCTGTGTTGGTAATTGTGGCACTCGAGATTTTTTTTTTTTAAGTTGTGGCACATGGAATCATGAGTTGCAGCATGTGAACTCTTAGTTGTGGCCTGTAGAATCTAGTTCCCTGACCAGGGATTGAATCTGGGCCCTCTGCATTGGGAACACAGAGTCTTAGCCACTGGGCCACCAGGGAAGCCCCCAGAATATTTTTCAGGAAATGTTGGAGAACGCTCAGCCAGCCTTTAGCTTATGTTTTTATCACAATTATTATTCCGCATTCTATAGTACGGATAAAGGGAACATCCTCCTTGGTTTTTTTATTTTAATTTTTTGCTTTTCTTTTTCATGTCTCTATTACAAGTTCTCAGTTCGTTTCACAATTAACTATTCAGAAGTAATGACCTTTTAGTAGTACTCTGAAATGTCTTACCTGGCCCACCTTTTCTAAGAATTGTCAGAGAGTGAGTAGGTAACATTTACTGTATGGGCACTGGCTGAGTGTTTTACATGTATTGATTTGTTTAATCCTCACAGGAACTGTGTGAAATAGGTCAGTGGTTTTTAAAGCTTTCTTTTGTCTGCCACCCACACTAATGCATTTCACATCATGATCCAGTAACAAGCATCTTTATATATGACAAACAAAAGTGTCATAAATTAGTGTTAACACTGCCCTCTATTTCCATTCATACTTCTCTTTTAAAATACCGGTTTTGATCTGCTAAATAATTTATAACCCACTAGCAGGTTGCAGCTCTCACGAAACATACTGAGGTGTGCTCCTTTACTGCTCCTGTTTTATGGATGAGAAAGCTGACAGGTTAAGTGAACCACCCACGTGTCCCAGACAGTGAGCCACAGAGCTGGGATTTGAAGGAGGGCCTGGGTCTTACTCCTCCTCTACTGAGCAGAAGAATCTTGCAGCTGTAGGACTTCCAGAGGGTTTCCCAGGTGGTACAGTCGTAAAGAACCTGCCTGCTAATGCAGGAGACGCAGGAGACTTGGGTTTGATTCTTGGGTCAGGAACATCCATGGAGGAGGGCATAGCAACCCACTCCAGTGTTCTTGCCTGGAGAATCCCGTGGACAGAGGAGCCTGATGGGCTACAGTCCATGGGGTCACAGAGAGTCAACACAACTGAGCACACAGCATGAGCATGACTTCCAGAAGACAGTGTCCTTAGCTCATCCCATCCTGCTTTTGTGACAGGGTAGGGACAAGTATTTATAATGCGAGTGCTGCATCTCAATGGTGTCCTCCACCTGCCAAGAAGATGATGTGCTCAGCATAAGACCAGGCACCCTGAGATTTGGAAATAGGGAACGAGGATCTTCTGGATCTTATAGGGGATTTTAAGAACTTGGGAGTGGAGCAGACATGTCTAATTAGGATTTTTTTCATTAAGTAGTATTCTCTTACTTTGAGGAAGAACTCTATCTCCCTTCAAAATTCTCAACAGAATTACCTACTCACTGATACTTGAAATGGGGATTTGAATTTGGAGGTGTAAGTCCAGCCTCAAGGCTGAAACCAGGCCAGCCTCACCTGGCAGCACTTCAGTGCAGAGGTGCCATACGTTCAGCAAACCTGTGTTAATTGTCCGTTGTGTCCCAGGCACATCCTGGATACAAGGGATCCACAGATGAATAAGCTCTACCTTCCCTGTGCATGCGGACTGGATCAGAAGAAGAGCGTCTCATGGATGCTTACAGCACCTCTGCTGTGGACAAGGAAGCCTAGATTGTTAGCTTCGCACCCTTGTGGCTGGGGGTTCTCTGGTCTTGCAGCCGTCAGCTCCATGCAGGGCCACCACGCGCTGCACAGCGCTTGGCACATTGCAGATGCTTGCCGGGCAGCCAGGCAACCCTTGCAGGATTTCAGAACTCACGCTGGGGACTCAGCGTATTTCCATCTGCCTGTGAAAGTAGAAATAAAAACATGATTGCTCACGTGGAGAAGCTGCCTTCCAGTGGTGTCCACGAGCATAGTATACTGCGCTTAGTGAAGTCAGTACCTGTGTCTGAAAACGTCGACTGGCTGCCTGTCACATTCCATCCCCTTCTCTACCTGACCCAGTAACTTGGGGAGGTAAAAGGAGAAAAAGTCTGCCTCCTCCAGCATTCCAACCCCACATGCACATATTCCTCTTTCACAGCAAGGGAGTGGCAGTGGGCCGGGCCTGGGGGCAAATGCTATGCATTTAGGGCTGGGGGTGCAGGAGAGGCAATGCTGTGTGGAGGAACTACCTTTCTGCCTGGATTTCACCTCTAAATAGAGTGAAGAAGCAGTCAAAAGAGGTTAATGTGTGTGAGTCAACGCTGTTTAGGGCATTGGTTACCCGGCAGCAATAGCAATAGTTCTGTGGAACACTGTATCAGAAATCTTCAGTGTGCACTCTGAGTGGATGAGTAATAATTGTTTGCATTTGTAAGTGAGGTCTGGTCATGGATGCAAGGCTCTGTCTGTGGCCCCTGTTCCTTTTGACTTGTTTCCCCTTTTATGGGATATTTTCTCACAGTACAGAAGTCCTAGGGAGGTCTCCCCCTGCTGGGTGTGGCCTGTAGAACCACAACAGTTAGGATCCTGGGCTTGTGCTTTTTGTGTAGGTTCATGCAGGCTCCTTGAGTTCAACTCTCACTTTCCAGTCTTCTTCTTGCAGCCTCCCTGAGCAGCCTTCTGATCACACCGTTCCCGTCTCCAAGCTCCTCCACTTCCTCGTCCAGCAGCTACCAGCGCCGCTGGCTTCGGAGCCAGACCACAAGCTTGGAAAATGGCATCATCCCCAGGAGGTAAGCTGGGTCCCCCTTGCTGCAAGGGGCACCCAGGTGGGCAGCTAGGGGGTGCCCGCAGACACCGCGTTCACCTGCCATCCCTGGGAAGGTGTGGAAGCTTTCCACTCAGCTTCGGCTCAGCCTGGAAGTTTACAAGTTGAGGGTCCAGGAAAGACACTGGGAATATCTGGGTAGATCTGTGTTGATTTAAAGTGAGTACATTCTCTGTTTGTACTGGCTCCCCTCCAGGAGTAGCTTGTGTAAGTGAGAAGGCTGGAATAAATCTTGGCTTATGGTGACATAGTATGGTCTTTGAAAATATATGAACCCAAGAATGGTAACATACACTTTTTTTTTGGGGGGTAAAACTTAAATTGTTAAACAGTCATGAGTTTGATTATGAATAGAGATGGTACCAAGATATCCTTTGCCTTTATTTCAGTTGGTTTCAGATCTAAAGTTTAGTTACATTGCAAAATGTACATTTTTGACTTATGATGATGTTACATCAATAGCTTCCAATCTCTTCTTCATAAAACCCACAACTTAAAAGGGAATGAAGATGGTTGTCCCTATAAAATCCAGACGACAGTCGGTTGACTTAGTAAGTTGAGTTGTGAGTAGCATATATAGGGTTTGTGAGGGAGTGAAGAGTCAGCTGCACAACTGCATTTCAGAAGTTCGTGAAATCGCACAGGTAAATAATGGTATAAAGAAGATAAATGCTTAGAGAGGGTAAAGTGTTTGGAGCTTGGGAGAGAGAGGCAGCATTCTGGAGGTCCTGGGGCTTGGGGAACCTTCATGGAAGTGGTCCTGAAAGAACCAGAGATGGGGGGCTGAGACATGTAGAGGGCGTCAGGCTGCCGGCACCCTCTTCTCCCAAAATTAACATCACGTGTTAATGTTTCTTTTTAAAAAATTATGCTCCAGGCATTTTGAGAACAACCTATAAAATGAGTGTAAGGCTTTTCCATTAAAAGTATTTTACTTTCAGGACTTTCCTGATGGTTCAGCAGTTAAGATTGCTCACTCCCAATGCAAGGGACCTGGGTTCAATCCCTGGTCAGGGAACTAGATCCTACATGCTGCAACTAAGTCTCAGCACAGCCAAATAAATAAATATATTAAAAATATTTTACTTTCAAAATATAATAGGAATAATAGTGATCCATGACTATTAACATAAACTTATAAATTGCAAAAAAAAGTTTGGATGCAGTCATTTTATATAATCAGTAGTAATACTTCATATGATATCTTGACTCATAAGATTTTTCTGGCTCACTTTTCTGCAGATTCATTTGTTTAGGTCATCAGAATTTGTATGTCAGTTGGCATAATTGAAAGCGGTGTTAGCTGCTCCTTTCAAATGCCAAGATGGCAGATAATTTTTGATAATTTTTTTATTTTGGGAAAGCTCATTTTGTTTATTGTAACAGTTACTGGAATTGTATAGATCATAACAACATTGAGATAAACTTTTAATAAACTTTAAAAATATAAATTTTAGTATGTCTAGATAAGATTATTCTTATGGAGAAGTTTTGCTAAAGATGTTATTCTTCACACATATCCATTTTGTATGTCTGAATTCAGTTTTAAATGTAAATTTATACAAGATTATTTTAATGTTTCCTCTGCCAATTCCTGCAACTTATGGAGATCTTACAAGAAATTAGAAGTGTCTTTGTGCATTGCATGTAATTCAGAATGCCTGTTTATGCATTCTATACTATGTTGTCAATTATATGGAAAATTAATTTTCAAATAGGCTTCCTTATTAATAATTTCATCATCTAAAGCTTCATCTAGAAAGTAATGGGTATTTTCTATCCAGTGAAACAAGCTCTACACTTGATTTCTATTTCTGTGCTTGTATTTGCTTGGCAGTGTTGCTGCAGTTTTCAAAATGAGAGATTAAAAACTCTTTGAAGAACTCTAGTAACTCCCTGATGTATTAATACTTTACTGCATTGTCCACTGTAGGCTCTTCTTTGTGATAATTTACTGCGCTGGGGCTCAAGACAAAGAGCTGAGTATTTTTGTAGACCCCACAAGGGCGGGCTCTGATGATAGACAGACAAGCTGCCTCCACTATGTCTCGCCCAAGCCCTTTCCGTCTCCCACAGCCGTGACCTCTGCTGCCACCACCTGGGATCTGCTGGCCCAGGTCCCAGCCTTGCCACCTGGGGCCTCGTGGCACCTGGGTTCTGGCGTGTGGGTATGTGCCTGCCCCCAGGCTGACTGCCCAGCGTCCAAGTTCCCCGTGTGCTCAGCTGCCTGGCATCTGTGTGCGTGCCCGTGTGCATGCATCATCACCCCATCAGACTTCACTTAGAGAGCACAAGTTAAAGGTGACCCAGTTAGGGATCAAGATCGTACCCACTGAATATTACCTCAAGCTTCTTCTGAGAGCAGCCCTGCGAGGGGGCACAGCCTGGGCTGGCCCTGGGCTTGTCCTGTCTGACACCCAGGATGGAAGGGCTGCAGGGACTCAGCACCTATCACTGCCTGTGAAGATCCTTCAGTTACAGGGGTGTCGCCCATCTCCGTTGTGGCAGCACCCTTGTGGGAGTGGGGATTAGTCTCTGACTCTGGACCAGAGAACAGTGGATGCCAGAGATGTGATTGCTTCTGCTCTGAGGGAAAAGTCACAGCAAAGACTTCATTCCAGAGAGAGTTCAGGGTGGCCAGGGAGGATCTTCACAGTCCATAGTGTTGGTTGCTCGTGGACACCCACACCTCGGGGCCCTGCCATCCCACCCGGGGAGCTTTGGTGCCTGGAGACAGGGCAGGCGGAGTCGGGGGCAGTTTACCAGCTGATGCAGAGGTGCTGCCAGAGGGGTGTGGGAGAGAGGCTGCAGAGATTTCCCTGCTTAGTGGGGCTGTTGAAACCCTGAAGAAGCAGCTGTAATGTGCCAGAAAGGCTGCTGACTTGAATTATAAAACGAGTAACCAGAGTTGCTGATGAGATGTTCTTTGACCTATAGAAATGGTGATTTCATATATTCCAGTGTAATCCACAGATTCAGTGTAAGTTCAGATGACGTAAGCAATTAGACTAAGCAGTCCTGAGATCAGCTACGGGTCACTGAGATGTACTTAAATAGTAGAGTTTTGGCTTCATTTAGGTTCTTGAAGTATTCATAACGTATGTAAATGCTGTTCATAAGTGTCAACAAAGTTCTATTTGGTTTCTTTAATAAGAAAAATTCAGTGTGTAGCTTGGCCTTCCCTTGACTTGAAGGCCTGTCAGCTGTGTGATTGCTCCCCACCCCTCCCCTCAGTGCTTCAGCTGGGTGACCCCAGCAGATGGATCAGACGTGGGGCCAGAGCCCTGGGCATTCCCAGTGTCCAAGCAGTGAGCCAGGGCCAGCAGACAGAAGCCCTGGGCTCTAATTGCAGCGTGGTCACTGAAAACCTTTCTGTTCTGAAGCAAGTCAGTTACTCTGCCTCAGTTTCCATGTTTGCAAAATGGACTGTGTATCTCACCTAGTGCCCTGACGGTAAAGCTATGGTAAAGTATTTGTGTGCATAGTTAAATGTTGAAAAACACTTTGAAGCATGCTGTCATGTAGGTTGATCTTAAAAGCATATTTACAGTAATACTCAGCCATAAAAAGAAAGGAATGTGAGTTAGTTGTAGTGAGGTGGATGAACCAAGAGCCTGTTATACAGAGTGAAGCAAGTCAGAAAGAGAAAAACAAATATCATAAATATCATATATTAATGCGTACATATGGAATCTAGAAAAATAGTACTGATGAACCTGTTTATAGGGAAGAAATGGAGATGCAGAGGCAGAGAACAGACTTGTGAGTGTAGTAGGGGAAGGAGCGGGTAGGACAAGCTGGGAAAGCAGCACGTGTGAAATAGCTAGTGGAGAGCTGCTGTGTAATGTGACGCAGGGAGCTTAGCCTTGCGCTCTGTGCTTACCTACAGGGCTGGGATAAAGAGGGAGGGAGTCTCAAGAGGGAGGGGATATGTATATCATTATGACTGATTCGAGTTGTCGTATGGCAGAAACCAACACAACATTGTAAAGCAATTTTCCTCCAATTAAAAAAAAATGATCCCAAGCTTAAAAAAAGTATATTTGTAAATACCACATGGCCTGATTTATTCCCGTTTGCATGGCCAATCCAAGACTACTACAGACTGAAGGAAACTCAGCTGCTTTAGAGTTCAGGGGAGCAAGTGAGAGCCAACACGCTGTTAGAGCTGCGGGTGATTCTCAGAAATTCAGCAGGTGGCACCGTCTGCTGTGCTGACTGGAGTTGGTTACTGTTTTCAGGGTGGAACTAGAGCTGACTCAGACATCTGAAGAGAGCTCGATGGTCACTGCAATTTGATTATTAGAGACCACATTGACCAAGACATGCAGACTGATGTAGGCATTCTTACTTTTGCAAAAAGGAGGGAAGTAGGAGATGACAAAGAAGAAAGGGTTGCAAGAAAGGACTGGTGTAACATAAGCTCAGAATTTCCTCTACAGAATACAAATAAACTGGTGCAGAGAATCAAAGTTATTGGACAGGTACTGTGGGAAAAAAGAGGGAGCATTGTATGAAATTAAGTAAAATCGTAAGAGCGCCTCAACAGTTTCTTTCTGCCAAGCAAATAATTAGGATCTAGGGGTTTCTCAGAGAAAGCAGTTGCTGGTTTATTTCAATGCCTAACATTTACAAGAGCACTGGGAGACCGTGTCCTTCCCCTGGCGTGTCTGTGAGTGAAGTCTTTTACTGATATATCAGCCACATCAGTGACATGGTCCTCTGAGGTCTGAACACGATGCCTGTCTCCTTTCCTTTTTTATCTCATTTTAAAAGAGATAGCTTTCTTGACCATAAAACTTCTGATGTGTGTATGTTTTTAAAATGTGGGTATGTTCGAAATCTCCTGTGAGTAGAGCACTAAATAACAAGTTAAAGACCGGGAATGAGGCTGCCTGCCTTGAGTTCTGCCAGCAGATGTGGCCATCGGGGTGTAGTTTGTAGTAAGGGACGTGAAGGAGGCAGCGTCCTCCTGTGCTTAGCAACAGACGAAGCTGAACACTAGGGTCAATGAGAAAGATTTACTGCAAAACCTACCTTGTGCCATGCTAGGCTCTTTCATTTGCAGTGTGATGTCACTTGCTTCGGGACTTCCTAAAGGTGGCGCTAGTGGTAAAGAACCCGCCTGCCAGTGCAGGAGACATAGATGTGGGTTCTATCCCTGGGTCAGGAAGATCCCCTGGAGCAGGAAGATCCCCTGGAGCAGCGCATGGCTACCCACTGCAGTATTCTCACCTGGAGAATCCCATGGACAGAGGAGCCTGGTGGGCTACAGTCCATAGCTTCGCAAAGAGTTGTACATAACTGAAGCAACTCAGCATGAATGCACATCCTTTGCTTTGGTGTTTTTTTTTTAATAGAAAAAAAAAAAACAAAATAATTTTAAAAATCTTTCACTCTTGCTGTTAGCAGCTACATGGTCATATGCTGGTTTTTCAGAATAAAGGAGAGACCTGGATTGGCTGTATTTGTGAGGTTCATCACTTACAACAAATTGAATATGTATTCAGTTTGTTGGCTTCGTGCTTCTCTCATCCTAGAAGCAGAGTCTTTGCACAGAACGTTAAGTTGGTCCAGGTGCTGACTATAGTAGAAAAGAGGGGGCTCTTTCTTCTTGGAGGGTTTCCCGGAGAATGTTCAAGGTCACGTGGCTTAGTCTCAGCATTTAGAGGAGTAACTTCATCTAATAGTTTTAGTAACCTTGGGAAGGCAAGCCTTGGCTGCTAGTAAATGTCCAAACGCGATGTCCTGGTCACACAGTGGACTGCAGCAGACCTTCCCTTTCAGAGAGTCTTATCTACTGGCATCTATTAGCTAAAACTGAGAGCCTGTGTTTTGAGCCAACAGATGTTTCACACCCCTTCCAAAATACCACCAGTCTGATGTAACACAGTTCAAGGGAAAAGGACTAAGTGTCTAATAAGAGGGCACTTAAAATTACTTTCAGTTCTCACTGAAGTTTCTTTTCATGTTAGGATAACACTGAGTATCAAGTAGAGGTTTTCATTTTCACAATAGAATCTTATGGAGGAGGACGGCTTAGCAGGGGATGTGCTCTGAGTGAGGACCACATGCCCTGGTAGGCTGTCAGGGTGTCACCCTGGCTTCATGGCTCATTTTCACTGTGGTCCACTGACGGCAGGGCGACCCCTCAAACCCCTTCTCCTTCCAGGTCAATGGATGAGACGTTCAGCTTGGCCGAAGAAACCTGCAGTTCCAACCCGGCCATAGTCCGGAGGAAGAAGATTGCCATAAGCATCATCTTTTCACTGTGCGAGAAGGAAGAGGCACAGAGGAATTTCCAGGACTTCTTTTTTTCTCATTTCCCCCTGTTTGAATCTCACATGAACAGGCTGAAGAGTGCCATTGAAAAGGTACTGAAAGTACAGTACGTGGCCCCACAGGGCTGTAAGGGCGGCGGGCTCTCTCTACTGGATCGCTTTCCCGGGGCACGTGGATTGGCGGCAGCAGTGGTAGACAGATCCATAGGCACACTGATGCCAGTCAGCAGGTGCTCACTGCTTTGGGAAAGGGAATTACTGCCTCCCATGTGGGCTGTAACCTTGTCTCATGAATAAAGCCTGGTAGATGATTGTGAAGGAGTGTCATCTCAGCATAAAGTGGCTTCTTTTCTCTCCACCGAAGGCCATGATTTCCTGCAGGAAGATAGCAGAGTCGAGTCTCCGTGTCCAGTTCTATGTCAGCCGTCTAATGGAAGCTCTGGGGGAGTTCAGGTAAGTTGACAACATTTGGCAAACCCAGCAAGGGACATTGTGGAGCAGCAACCTTGAACCTCCACATACGTGGAGACCATGACTCGGAATTCAGAGTTGGGGGCAAATTCCAACTAGGGGGCTGGCAGTTATTGGTTATTTTAGCCGCCCCTTCCTTGGAAGCTAAGGCCCAAAGGAGCAAAAAGTTTAAGTCACCAGCACCAAGTTATCCTCATGACTGCCTGAAGGACAGTCTTTGATCTGATTGTCTCTACCAGAATGAATGGAGAAAATTGATGTTCATATGTCTTGTGTCATCTCACAAAAACCCTCAGAGTAAGCACTCTTGGCCCATTTTACAGATGCAGAAACTTGAAGCCCAGGTGTTCTTCCAGAGCGCAGGTGGGGAGAGTGTGTGTCAGGGACATCACACTCCAGTTTGTCAGGACCGTCCTGTGCACACCTGGTGTCCTCCCTGTGAGGGTCCTCCTCGGGACATAAATCACATGGTCACCCTAGTGTATCTTTACTCTGAGTTCCTGATTGATGACCTTTGTATCCTGGAGACCAGTTTTCTAGAGGTCCTGCCCCTTGTGTCAGGCAGAAAGGTGGTCTGCTCTGAGGGCAGGTGGGATTCACGATCACCAGGCTGAGCAGGGTTGTTGCAGCACTCCTTAGAGCCCGCTTCTTGGGCGGGGAGTGGAAGTCCCCTCTGAAACAGTCACGAGCTAATGAATGAATCTAACTGTTCCTCTCTAGCTGCATAACAAAAATGTTTACAATTCTTAGAACATTAGAAGGTTTTTGTGATGATTAAGGTAAAGGCTGGTGAACTCAGATGCTGCTTGAAGCAAAGTCTCCATCCAGTCTTTGCTGAGCCCTGAGTTATGTGTAAAGTACTCCAGTAACACATGACTCATTATCTGGGGTTGCTCAGACTAAGTCAGATGTTTAAGGAATATGTGCAGCTGTGTATTTCGGTGGCAGTGTGGTGACTAGTGAACCTCCTGCAGTGTAGGCGCCCTGGGGCTGCTGTGGCAGACTCCAGGCTGGCTTGTGCTAGAGCGTCTGCACACTTGTTTAACGAGAGGTCCAGATCTTAAAGTGCAGGATCAGAGGCCTCACTGTGGATGTATGGGTCTTGTTCTTACTTTAGCAAACCGCTGCTCAGAAACGATGACAGTATGGTGTGTTAGTGCTTGGAGGCCTTGGTTTCAGTAAGTGAACCCCAGGTCCATGTGGCTGTAACTTGTCCCTCCTGCCTGCTCAGAGATGCTCTGCTTTGTGCCAAGGCAGGATCCTGTGTGTCCCAGCTCCTTGATGCACATGACCCCAAACTGAGGTCAGAATATGCCTCGTGTATATTCACCAGGGAGAGGGGATGTGTCCTAACCTCAGAGGCAGAAAGGTGGTCTGCTCTGGGGGGCACGTGGGATTCATGGTCAACAGGCTGAGCAGGGCTGTTGCAGTGCTTCTTAAAGCCAGTTTCTCAGTGGGGAATGGAAGCCTAGGCTAAGTCAGTGTGCTCCCTGGAAAGACCCCTGTGAGCCACATGGGCTGGAGCAGAGCCCACGGCACCAGGCGTCCTCATTGGAGTGTATGTCTGCTGCGAGGAACCTAGCCCCGCTACACCTCGGTTTCTTAATCTGTAAAACGATATGACTAGACTAATCAGTTTCCTAACAGCATACTGTCCTAAGAATTTGATTCTGTTAGTCCGTGTAACAATCTAGTAAATAATATAGTGAAGAAGAGACATTTATGTAGCTTTTTCATGTGAAGTGAATAAAGTGCTTTGGTTCAGAGAAGGAAGGTGCTGACGAGAAATTGGGACAGTTGAGTTGCCTCTGGTCACATTTTCAGTCTAACATATTTGATTTTTCTTCCTTATATTTTTTTCCTGTAAAAATTGCCCTAGATTCTGACACAAGGCATCTTAAAGGATATCTTACATCAGTGTTCAGTATACGTTTCCTGAAAAGGGGTCTCTGCTGCAGCTGCTCAGCTCTTCCGTTGTGCAAATGTACCGAAAGATAATAGGGAAATGATGCACATGGCCGTGTGCCAATAAAGCCTTATTTATAATAAAGGTCAGATTTGACCTGTACATTGTGTCCTTGTTTACCAACCCCTGTTTCATATTACTTTATTTGTAGTTTTCTGTTTAAAACATTTTATTATTGGAGTATAATTGCCTTACAAAGTTGTGTTAGTTTCAGCTGTACAACAGCGTGATTCAGCCATTAGTATGCGTATATGTCCCCTCCTTCTTGAGCTCCCCTCCCGCACCCCAATCCCACCCCTCTAGGTCATCGCAGAGCCCCGAGCTGAGCTCCCTGTGCTATACAGCAGCTTCCCACTAGCTGTCTGTTTTACAGACGGTAATGTATATATGACAGTGCTACTTTCCCAGTTCACCCCCAATCTCCTTCCCACACTGTGTCCACAAGTCAGTTCTCTTTGTCTGTGTCTCTATTCCTGCCCTGCACCTGACCCCTGTGTTATATTCTGCTTTGAATGCCTTAGGGGCTCCATAGATCCAGATGACTGTTTTCTTCTGGGTTCCTTTATGCAAAGGTCATCCACCACGACACCTGTAACAGTTCCCTGCTCCCCTTCTCTTCTGTAGAGGGACGACCTGTGACAGTTCCCTGCTCCCCTTCTTTTCTGTAGAGGGACGATCTGGAGCCTGTACTCCGTGCCCAGGATCGCCGAGCCCGTATGGCTGGCCATGATGTCCAGCACCCTGGAGAGGACCCAGCTGTGCCAGCGCTTCCTCAAGGAGTTTACACTCCTGATAGAGCAGATCAACAAGAACCAGTAAGGACGGCCCACTGGGGCCTTGCACGGCAGTTCCTCGCCCGTGTACGTGCTGTGGGTGACTGCCTCTTCCTGCGTTGACTCACTTGGTTATGTTTTCTCCCGTTTCTCCAAGGTTTTTTGCTGCCCTGCTGACTGCAGTCCTAACCTACCACCTGGCCTGGGTACCCACTGTCATGCCCGTTGATCACCCACCCATCAAAGCCTTCTCCGAGAAACGCACCTCTCAGCTGGTCAACATGCTGGCCAAGACACACCCATACAATCCTCTCTGGGCACAGCTCGGTCAGTACCTGATGTGACCATTCAGAGGCCGCGTGGGGTGGAACTGAAGAAACAGCAACGTTTTCGGTTGATATTAGCCATCCTACCCAGTGATTCCCAGGTGTCACTGGGCTGGCAGGGAACAGGAGACTGGCCCACAGATTCTTCCTGTAAAGCAGGACCCTCACCCCACCAGAGCCTCATTCTGGTCTTCAAAGCCATGCAGGCCCTCTGGGTCCTCCCACATGGCAGCCACGGCTCCTCCTCTGGTGGGCTTCCTTAATGTTGGCACCACTGACACTTGGACCAGAAAATTTTTTGTTGGTTGTGGGGAGAGGGGCTGTCCGTGCCTGGTCAGACTTTTTTTTTTTTTTTTGGTAATATTTATTTGGCTGTGCCAGGTCTTAGTTGTAGTGTGTGGAATCTAGTTCCCTAACCAGAGATGGAACCCAGGCCCCCTGCATTGGGAGCACAGAGTTTTAGCCACTGGACCACCAGAGAAATCCCTGGTCGGATGTTTAGCAGCATCACTGGCCTCTGTTCACCAGCTGCCAGTGAAAACTCCTCTTCCAAAGTTGTGATGGTGAAAAATGTCACCAGACATTGCTGAGTGTCCCATAGTGGGCAGGACACCCCCTGGTTGAGGCCCACTGCCCTAGAGAGGGTGGACTGGATAGGAGGAAAGTCAGAAAAAAGAAAGTAAGCACACGCTGTGATTCCATTACCTTTTAAGTTTGAGCTGAGGGCAGAGACCTTGTCTTTCTGTCCACCGCCCCCTGGGCTACTTCTCTGAGCTTCGCGCTCAGGCCTGGCACAGGGACCTGGCATGCCACGTGGTGGCTGGCGGAGCATGGGCTTGTGAGACCAGGGCTCAGGGTGGGAGAGGTGGGTGCCAGAGCCTCTCACCAGCAGAGCCTGCAGTGACCAGTCAGGGTTGCATACCTGCTCTGTCCCACGACCCCGTCCGTCGGCTGGACCCAGGGCTGGGATGCCAGGCAGCTCACTCTTGGGACTCCTGCTGCCTGTGGAGGAGGCAGGTTATATTGAGAATGTCCTGAGCACTCCTTTGGTGGGGTGGGCAGAAGCCAGCCCAGAGAGAGAGAGTGTGCAGTGTGGAGGGTGAGGGCCAGGGCCAGACGGCTGGACTAAAACCCTGCCTCCTGGGCAAGCAGCCTAACCTCCGTGCCTCTACTTCTCCGTCTGTGCTATGGGATGTTATGACTCACGGCTGCTGTGGGAACTCCACTGCTTATCTGTAAGTGGCCTTATTGTCCATTCTGCTGCTGCAGCTGTTAACATAGCAGGGGCCCCAGGAGATAGAGGAGTGAGTAGAGGGGGTTTTCAAGGAAGACACACTTGTTGTTCAGTCACTAAGTCATGTCTGACTCTTTGTGACCCCATGGACTGCACACCAGACTTCCCCTGTCCTTCACTATCTCCTGGAGTTTGCTGATTCACGTCAGTTGAATCGGTGATGCCATCCAACCATCTCATCCTCTGTCATCCCCTTCTCTTGCCCTCAATCTTTCTCAGCATCAGAGTCTTTTCTAGTGAGCTGGCTCTTTGCATCAGGTGGCCAAAGTATTGGAGCTTCAGCTTCAGCATCAGTCCTTCCAATGAATAGTCAGGGTTGATTTCCTTTAGGATGGACTGCTTTGATCTCTTTGCAGTCTAAAGGACTCTCAAGTCTTCTCTAGCACCACAGCTCAAAAGCGTCAGTTCTTCGGTGCACAGTTAGAAGAGCAGCATTTTCCAGAAAAGAATTGCAGACAGGGGACAGGCACAGCAGGCTTGGGAAAGAGCATATTCTAATAGTAATGAAATGAAAGCTGTCACTGTGAGCCACACTCTATTTCAGGTGCTTTCTGCACATACTAATTAATTAGAGTCTCATTCTCAATCTGTTGCTGCATCCTCACTATATTACAGATAATAAAGCTGTCTTTCTCTGTGCCCTGGGTCACGAAGTGTGTGAGGAGGAAGGAGGGTGTGTTTCCCACATTAGGGGGATCCTAGGTGCAGATGAGTTAACTGAAGGATTTACGGGTGTCCTGAAGGGGTTTGCTACAGCCCATCAGCACAGAGGAAGGAGCCGGGAGCCCAACTCCTGGGTCGTTGGGTTCTTCCCAGGGAGGGCCAGGCACTGCCGTTCTGGTTGTGGACAACAGGCTTGAAGAAAAACTTATTCAGCAGTGACAGAAGGGGGCCAGATGTTTAGAAAACATGGTGTTTCTTGGTGCCCAGTCACCTATTTTAAAGGAACATGAATTGAGCGGTATACATTTAACTAGAAAAGTATATTTCTACTTAGCTGTGCTTGCCATGTGAAGTTTAACTAATTGATATCAGTTCCATGTGTTTGGTATAACTAGGCAGAGTCCCTTCCTCTGGGCCCAAAATCCTCTTTCAAAGGAGAGCATATGTTCTCAGAAGTACCCCCCAGCATCCCAACAATCCAGCAGGGCCTGCTGTGGACACACTGAGGACGGGGTGCAGCCTGGGGTACAGTCACAGGGGAGAGCTTTATGAAGCCAAGGGTTAAGTGATGGTTGGGTTTCCAGTATTACAGAACACTGAGGACTGTAATATTTTGACAGGGAGACACTTATTTCCAATGATTGTTATTATTATTTTTATTATTAAACATTCACCAAGTCACAGCAAACAGGAACATATAAATGCCCAGGAATATGCCTGGTGCTAATGCACTTGTAATCACAGTTCCTCAGTCAAAGAGAAGGTCTGTCTTGAATGATTTCAAGGCCCGTTTGAGAGTTTGCCGGGACGGGCCCTACTGCCACCTAGCTCCGCCCGTGTTCCCGCTCATCTTCTTGATGAATACTGGGGCCGAGTTAACAGTAGTGTCGTGTGAATCCCTGACACGGCCGTGACACTCCCCAGCCACAGCAGACGTGATCACAGGAAGTAGCAGTAACATGCTCTTAATCAAGAAAGTTTTCTCAAACAAAAGTGCTTGTCCGGAGAGCAGCTACAGTTCTAAGTTATTTTCAATTCTTGCATGGTTTCTCAGTCAGGTGCAAAGCTTCCGAGGTAAAGTTCTACTAGTTTGTAACTTAGTCCTTTTATAGAGGGGATCGTGTGGCTACACTTCTGCCTTGCCCGTTACCTGTTCTCGGAGTCTAATTCTGGGAATCCTCTCAAGAAGAGAGGACCCACCTCTGATGGGTCCTATCACTTTCTGCTCAGTCTTAACCTTATGGCACCCCACTCCAGTACTCTTGCCTGGAAAATCCCACGGACAGAGGAGCCTGGTAGGCTACAGTCCATGGGGTCGCAAAGAGTCGGACACGACTGAGCAACTTCACAAGAATTGTCTCCCCCCTCGCCCTCTAGATGGAGTCCAGATTCCTGAGTTCTTACCTGTAGCTGTCACCATGTGTCTCCTCTCCTTTACT
Organism: Bos taurus; assembly: GCF_002263795.3. NCBI lineage: Eukaryota > Metazoa > Chordata > Mammalia > Artiodactyla > Bovidae > Bos > Bos taurus. Next base: position 40,135,726 of record NC_037344.1, on the reverse strand, counting down.
TAGGGTCGTTCCACATTTTGATTTATACCAGCATTCTGATTATTCCCAAAGTGGTTTCTGATTCAGGGTTGCTCCTGCAGAGATGTAAGGGAGATAAATCTACGTGAAACACTCAGCACTGTGCCTGCAGTCAGGAAGTGTTGGCTTTTTGTTGTAATTGTCAATATTATTATCAAAGTACCAGAGATACACCTTACCAAGGGTAGTACTCAGATTTTATGAAATGCAGTAATTTTAATAGTCAGGCACTGGACAGATACCTGTGATGAGAAGCCTGTGCTGCTGGTTCTCAAAGGTTTGCCTTTCTTCTACCTTTAGCCAGTTTTTAATCAGCATGTCAGGATATAACTTATGGCACGTTTTTCTCCAGTAGAATTTGCATATGACCCAAGAGTAAAAAATCAGATTCATTATTCATGCCCAAGTGATTTTTTTTCTTGTTAATCAAATTGATTCCACTTGATGCTCCTGTGTATTGAGCAAACCATTTCATTAAGTATTTTGAATTGATTCACTGCACTTCTGCTCAGAGATCCCAGAATTTGGATGTAACCCCAAGGCTTATTGTCCTCGGATTCTTCTAGAAAAGATCTCATCATTCTAGTTTCCAAAATAAATGATTTGGTTTGGTCACAAATAAGGGCTCTGGCTTTAGCCGTCCCTGGGGAGAAGGGAGCCAGCTGGCCCACTGACCTGCATGGTGAGACCCAGCCCGCAAACGGGGGCTGTGTGCATGGCACTGCACGCAGCCCTGGACCCAGTGTACACGCTGGTGCTACACCCACAGTACACACCCATGCTGCACCCAACATACGCCGGCACTGCACCCAGCACACTCCCATGCTGCGCCTTGCACACACCTGCACTGAACCCAGTGTACACACTGGTGCTGTACCCAGCATATCCCTGCACTGCACCCAGCATACACCACACTGCCCATGAGCACCCAGAGCAGGGCTGCTCCTGACCGGCCTTCCCAGGCAGACTTTCCACCCTAGAGGGAAACGAAAAGATGGTCATTCTAGGAGTTAATGACTCCTGTGTGTGTGCCTCGGGTGTGTGCAGTGAGTCTGGTCTGGGAACACGGCATCCGTGTTTCTCCTGTTCAGGCTGACACAGCCTTGAAGCGCTCACCCAGGTGACTGTGTCTTTGTGTCCACTTGGCCTCTAGGCGACCTTTACGGAGCTATCGGCTCTCCAGTGCGGCTGACGCGCACGGTGGTGCTGGGGAAGCAGAAGGATTTGGTGCAGCGCATACTGTACGTGCTGACCTACTTCGTGCGGTGCTCAGAGTTGCAGGAGAACCAGCTGATGTGGAGTGGGGGCCCCGCGCAAGGCGAGCAGATACTGCACGGGAGCAGCATCACCACCGCCCTGGAGAGGGGGGAGGTGGAGGAGTCTGAGTACGTGGTGGTCACGGTGAGGAGTGAGCCTGCCCTCCTGCCGCCCACCCTGCCCGTGACCACAGCCGAGGGGTTGGCTGGGGTCCCGGTAGATGCTGACCCCAGAGACCTGTGTCCCCAACTTGATGGAGAAGGAGGCGGGGCTCTGGAGAAGAGCCTGACAGCCCACGGCGCGTGGAGACCTCAGGGCGTATCATGCGGGGAAGAGGAGAGTAAGGAGCCCCCTCGAGGCGGCTCTGCGAGGCTCCCCAGCGGTGCAGGTGTAGGCGCCGGGCTGAAGATGAGCCCTCCAGCCATCGGGGCGGAGCCAGGAGGGGAGATGCCCAAAAGGCTGCCAGACCGGTCGGCAGCCAGGCCATGCCCTGATGGACGTCTCCGGGACAGGCCGCCCTGGGAAAAGGTCACCTTCCACATTGGGAGCTCCGTGTCTCCGGAGTCGGACTTTGAAAGTCGCACCAAAGCAATGGAGGAGCGGCTACAGGCCTGCAGGTGTGCGGAGCCAGAGCCGGCACAGGGACCCCTGGCCGGGCCTGGGGCGGCTGCTGACCCAGCCCAGGAGGGCCAGGACCAGTGCACTCTGATGTGCTCCCGGTCCCCTGGGGTATCTGGGGTGGGCAGAGATGTCAGGACCGAGGCTGCCGTGGAGGTTGCTGGGGCTCTGGGCGCACCTGCCACCCCATGCGCACCTGCCAGCCCTGCAGGTGCACCAGCAAGGCCGGGGGGTCAAAGGGGCAAGGACGCAGACGCGCTCGTGACGAGCGGGTGCACCACTCCTGTGCCCAGTGGCGATGCCGGCTTCAGGGTGGAAGGTGGCCTCCCCCGGAACGAGAGCTCAGACAGTGCCCTCGGAGACAGTGATGACGACACATGTGCAGCAGCCTCGCCGGACCTGGGTCCTGGAAGTGATCCTGATGCGGACCATGACCAGAGCGAAGGGTCACTGGAGGTGGAGCTGCCGCTGCCCAGGTAAGGCCGGCGGAAGGTAGAGTGAACCGGGTCAGATGCTGCCTCTCCGGCCACTGAGGGATGCGGTGGTGGTGGGGAGCAAGGCATGTCATCTCTCGCCATCCTCAAGGAAGATCTGTGGCCATGGACACCCAGCCTTGGAGGGCAGAGGGTGGATGTGGTGGTGGGTTACACCCCCAAGCAGCTTTTCCCCTGCCTGTCTGATAGGACAGCTTCAGGTGGTCGGGAAACAGCACCTCTTCCTAAGGCAGCATCAGCAGATGACCTGGTCTGTAAAGCAGTAACTAGAGGTTTGTCCCTTCTCTGTCCTGGCACCCCCTATGCAGGTGTGTGAGTTCCTGGATCCAGACTTTGCCAATGACACCGCCCCCCTCCCCCCCGCGCCCCGCACCCCACACACACACATGGAGTTTTTCTTCTCTCCCGACCCAGTGCCTGGAGGATGAGGTCTGTGAGGCACAAGAACAGACTCACAACCAGCCACCAGAATATCTGATTTTTCCTGCTCTTCCTCTTTAGGAAATTTCCTTTTCCCTTTAGCTCCCTTCCCTTCCCGCGCCAGTGACCTGCTTCCCAGAGGACTCCTTATGTGGCCGTCCCTGGATCTGTTTCTCTCACCTGGGTCCCTGGGGCTTTGTTCCCACTGCAGTGCAAAAAGGGAGCATGTGTGCATTGTGTGTGCTGATGGCTGGTCTTGTTTTAGGTCTCAGAGCATCAGCAACCCCAATGTGAGAAACTTCGGCCGCTCCCTCCTGGCAGGGTACTGCCCCACGTACATGCCAGACTTGGTGCTTCACGGGACCAGCAGCGACGAGAAGCTGAAGCAGTGCCTAGCAGCCGACCTGGTTCACACGGTCCAGGTGAGTGATCCCAGCTGGGAGTTTCAGGCTGCTGACCAGGGGGTGAAGGAGGGGCAGCCAGGCGACGTGGGCAGTCACAGGTATAGTCATGGGATTGTTGCTACAGATGCTGCCAGGGTTACGGGAACCAGTGAGGCTGCTGAGGCATCTGGGGACGTGCGGAGCTGGAGGCTGTGAGCACCACAGGACACAGCAGTGGGGAAAAGAAGAGGGTCTGCCTGGTTGTCGGAGCACGATGGGGTGGGGGAACCCCCGACCTCTCACTCCTCCAGCCGCTGAGCTCCTACAGGGCCTCCTTTGGGCTAAGCCCAGCTAGAAGCCTCAGAGTGAGGAGGTCATAGCTGATGCAGATCCAGGCCTGCGGTCTGCAGAGCTCACCTCTGCACAGGACAGGGAAGGGCACAGGGTGAATCTGGAGGCAGGTGGGGCAGGCCGGGCAGACAGAACAGTCAGCACAGATGGTGACAATTATATGCATCCCAGGAAGAACCAAAGAGATGTCACATGCGTTTTGCTTTTTGGCTGATCCTTACAAGTTCCTAAAAGTAATCTATTTTAACTGATTTGTCATTAAGTTCACTTTGATGGCTGTTTGAGGATGACTGTATAAAGATTAACACATCTTATGGAAAATTGCCTCGTGGCTGCCTCTTAGCGCTTCTCCACTATCTGCAGCGTGACAGGAACTAAGCAGTGGCGGAAACCATGTCAGTCTGACAGACCTGTTTTTAACTGAGCCGCTATTGGGCAGACGTGCAAAAAAATAGCTGTTTTGTATTGGAAGCATATTTTATCTTGGGCAGTAGGAAGAGTCCTCTTTGCATCAGGAAAATTGGAATTTAGCTGGTTACTTTCTCTTCGCCCAGCAAGTACTTTTCAAGAGGTAGAACAGAAGGCAGTGCATGCAGTCTTTGGCCTTGAGCCTCTCCTCTGTGAAGACCAGACTTCCATCAGGCACAGGCCAAGCAGGCTGGAGGTATTTGTGTAAAATGGGAAGAAAAGTTTGATGGTGAAGCAGCTGCACTCACCCCCCTGAACAGGGAAGGAGGAGGTTTGGGGAGGGACCTGAGGCTGGGGGCCCGCCCCGTGCAAGGACTGGCACCAGGTTCCTGACCCACCCTGCTTTGTGCTTGGCCACCACCTGCTCCAGGCCAGCCCTGGAAGGAGGCAGTTCTGTCGTTCTCTGTCTGCATAGTCCTCAGGAGCATTGTCCTTGCCTGTCGTCTCAGAAGCCCGCATGTCAGTGACCTCGGAGAAAGGAGATGCCCTCCTTGGGCAGCGCTCTTTCTAGGTCATCTGAGCCACTGGCCGTACTTTAGTGGCCACCAGGAGCGTAAGGCCCTCCTTTTGCAGCACCATGTGTTTATAATCATGTATGCAGCACTGAGGGGTTTTTCATTCGCCCGTGTCGGTTTGATCTGTAAGAACACTGGTGCTGCTCACTGGACCCTTCTTCCATGGAGCCTGGGTTCTGCTCTGACAGGTGTGCCAGGAGATCACATGTAAACCCACAGGGCCATTCTCACCCACCCATCCTCCAGCAAGTTATCATCTGAATGCCCCAGACCTGCTGACCACCACTGTGAGGACTCATCTACAGACTGATTGTCCTCCCTCAACTTATTATCTGCAGAACCATTCATGACATTTTGTACATTTTCCATAGGCTGACACATTCAGATGTTTTGTGTATTGGGTTTCCATGGTGACCATCTAGGGCTATAATTCTTACATTTAAAGAAACAAAACCATGTTTCCTCTGCTTGTGCTCTTAAAGACCTGTCACGTCCCGTTTTCTCTTCTTTTCAAAGGTAGTATTTTCACACTGCAGCTGTTCTCCTCTCTGCAGACTATGCAGTCAGTGTGAGAGATGGAAAGTTATTAAGTCTAATAACCTACATTGTGTCGAGTGGTGGGAACATCTCCCATGCAGCCCGCGTGGGTGTTAATAGGGAATTGCAAGGGTCATAAAAATATCTTCAGAAGAATGTATCCAATCAGCATTAGTGGAGTTCTAATTTCACTTGGGACATTCATCGTAATGAATTTTGCTTTTGAAGTAAGTGTTCCATTTAAACTTCTCAGACTGGGATCCTGCTCCATGGCAGTGTTTAAATAAAAACAGGCTACTTTCAACTGCCATTGACAAATATTTGTTGGAAAATAAATTAGGAGGTTTAGGAGGCGGAACATTATATTGAATGACTGCTCCACAAAGCCTAGTAATTATTTAAATTCTTGAGTGTGTTGCCAGAGAAAAAAGCAAAGATCCAAGAACAGGAGCCAAGTTAGGACTGAAATACTGGCTTGTTGAGGAGGAAGAGCTCGGGATAAATTGCTCTCTCATAATTTACTTTCAAGAACCTGGTTTTTGAATTTTAATAATTCCTAGTATTCATGCCACACTTCATCCAGCTTTGAGATTCATAGTTGTTTACAGAGAAGGATTTTTAACTTTTTAAGAGAAGTTGATTTACATTATTGATCCGTTTTTGAGGCCTGCGCGTGACAGGATTTTGAAATCTGTCTTATGTAAATACGCACTTCTGTAACCTCAATGGACTGGGTTGTGGAGTTTCTTCTCTCACTGAGGTACTGCGTCTGGAGCTCCCAGTACTAAGAATTTCTTTTTGTGCATTTCCTTATCCTAGACTCTTACGAAAGAAAGAAGTGTTAACTTTATTTCATTCATGTCCATTTTTGTTACCGGCTTCCACATGGTAAGATTCTAATGGCCTTTAAACATTTTAACATGTGTTCTTATTTAATCCACCTCCTACCTCTGTTCCAGCGTTTGAACTGTTTCTCTGCCTCCTAATGCGTAGATTATACAGCTGCCTTGAGTTAGGCTGAGGTCATACTTAGTTTCATGTTTTTCCTGCCGCATCTAAACGTGAATTCTTTCTTCTGTTTTCCTTTTGACTTTGAAGGGTGAAGTGGGAGAGCCAGCTTCACTCTGCACCCATGTCTCTCAAGGAGCTTTTTCTCTCTCCTTCTTTTCACCTGTGTCTTGTCCACCTGTGGGGACTGCTGACCCATGGGTTCTGGGTACTGGGCCGGGACAGCTATGAAGTTGCAGGGAATGGAGGTGGTGGAGGAGGCTGACTTGACCCTACGCTGTGGTGTTACTGCTTGTTCGATGGTCATCAGGTAAATCTGTTGGCTTTGCTAGGCCTCAGAGAAACATATTTAGAGGAATAGAAAAAATGTAACCCAGCAGTTAAGAATGCAGCTTCTAAAGGCAGCCGTACCTGCGTTTGACTCATGGCTTACTCCTTGTAGCTGTGTGGCCTTGGGCAGGTTTCTCTCATCTTCCAAGCATCTTTTTCATGTTCTAGAAAATGATAGCACTTGTAGGTCTGATTGAAGACCATGAGATGATGCGTGTCTGTTGTTGAGCACAGTGCCCCGCACATTACTGAACACCCATTAAACAGTAGCTGTTAAAATGACACCATGAACATGCTTTGTAAATTAGTTTTCCAGGATGCTCACGCTCTGGCTCTTGAACAGAAGCAGTACCCATTCATTCAGTGTTAACGGCTGCTGAGTTCCCTCTGCCATGACGGTCCAAGGAGCAGGCCAAGCCACTTAAAGCTCTGCAGGGTCAGGTCATCGAGACCAAAATTAGCATCACATGTTGTTTCTTTTAAGAAAAACTCTACGCTAGGGCTTCAGGCATCTTCAGAACACTCTCTAAAACGAGGAAAAGTTGGATATGGCAACCTCTTTAAGAGTAGCAACAGGTTGACTCCAGAAATCAGTAGTGCAGATAAGGAGCTTTGCTAATGGCTTGGCTGTGCTGTGAGCCTTGAATACCTAACGGAGCCCATGCCACACCATCAGCCAAGGAGGTTAAGAAAGAGCCATGAGTCACAGGGACCGATAAAGCATTGCCTTAGTAACAAATACAACACTGAGGTGGCCCGGATCAGCAGCCACCTTCAGTCAATGGTGTTGTAGAGAAAACAGCCATGCAGAACACATCCGCTGTTTGAGACAGAACAGCTCTGGTTGCCTCCTTTCCTGGGTAGGGTGGTGAGCATGGTGGGGCCATGGACCTTCAGCGCCAACTCACTGTTGAGGGGTGTGTGTGTGTGTGTGTACATGTACACACGTGTCTGTATAAATGCACATGTATAAGTATGCACACTGGGTTATGACGTTCAAACGTATTTCTTACTGCACATGGTGATTTTTAAAAATACTTGAAAAAACTACTGGTATCTGGGTATCGCCAACTCCAGTCTGAAATCTTGGTGACCCCCTCCCCTCCTCAGCGCCCCTCCACCTGCAGCCATTATCTGGATGCAGCCACTTTATACATAGCCATGGAGGGCTCCTTCTCAAATAGGGATTTGATTGGTCACTCTTCTGCCCTCATAGGGACCCATTTCTTTAGAGAGTGAATTCTAGTCTCCTTGGCTGGGATCGCCCCTCGTATGTCCTTCACACACGCACACACGTGGTCACACTGTCAACCAGCCTTTAACTCCCCTCCTCTCTCCCACCTCCTGGCCGATTGCTGTGTTCCCTCTGTTTCAGGCACCATGGAACCAATTTCTGTGCCATTTGCAGACCTCATCCTGACGTTGCCCCTTCTCTGAAACCATTCCAGTCCCTTTGCACATGCCACGTGCTTCAGCCTGCAGCGTCTTCTCCTGCCAGGCTTGCAGTGCCCAAGCAGGAAGGGGGCTTCAGTCCTGCCAGTCCAGCACCCAGTCCAGGGACAAGCAACACAGTGTGGTCCCCTGCACTGGTTAGAGAAGAGTGTGTTCCTTCAGGGGACCCTGTGCTCTAGACTGTGACCCTCCTAAAGCAGAGAAAAGAGATAGACTCTGCATTTCGGAGAAGGCAATGGCACCCCACTCCAGTACTCTTGCTTGGAAAGTCCCATGGACGGAGGAGCCTGGTGGGCTGCAGTCCATGGGGTCGCGAAGAGTCAGACACGACTGAGCGACTTCATTTTCACTTTTTACTCTCATGCATTGGAGAAGGAAATGGCAACCCACTCCAGTGTTCTTGCCTGGAGAATCCCAGGGACGGCAGAGTCTGGCAGGCTGCTGTCTACGGGGTCACACAGAGTCGGACATGACTGAAATGACTTAGCAGCAGCATTTAAGATATAAAGACGAAGACTGCTGTGCTTAGATGTGATGCCTGAAGCCCTTTGTGTTCTTTTTCTTTACCTAAAAGAGAATAAAAAGCTCTCAAAGGCATCATTTCTCTTGCATTTTGTAAATATTAGACACGTGGCTAATTTTGATGTTTTCCCCAGTTTTTTCATCAAAGTATTTGGACTGTGCAAAGTATCTGGACATCTAAGCCATTCTCTGCAGAAAAAGCTACCAGCCTTCTTACATTTTGTCTTAGCATCATGCACATCCTCCCATAACTTTGTTCTGATGATCCCTTTTGACCTCGAGCATCTCTCCTCGACTTTAAACTGTTTGCTTCCTCAGCAAGTGACTGGCCTAAAGTTTAAGGCATCCCTGAAGCTGTGCCCTGTATGCTCAAGGCTGAGGCTTCCCCGAGCCCCTGCCTCCCAGGACCCCTCAGCAGTGCCCAAGGTCCAGAATGGTTGATTCTCTCTGCTTCTCTACTTTATCACAACTCTAGAAGCCTTTAGAGACGACATGGCGCCTGTTTCCAAGAGACACATACAGCACATAAAACAGAACAACAGCAACATGATGGTCTTGCGGTCAGGACGAGGGGGCTTAAGCTGAATGGGCAGGGGCGTTAGCCCTCCTCCCACAGCCCAGAGTAGCTGCTGAGTAACTACGTTTAAAATGGTGATAGTGATAAAAGGAAGGAATTGAAACCCTTAAAAAGATGGTCTGATATGATACCCAGCTATTTAGATTCGTAAAAGAACTAAAGGGAGCTGCTAAAATGGAAAAATGCAGTCATGGAAATTAAAACTCAGGGGGGTAGTCTAATGAGCAGAACAGATTAAATGCAGCCAGAAGGGATTAGAGTTTGTGAAACAGTGACGAGATACAGACCTGCCCCTGTGACTGTAACTCTGAGACAAAAGGACATGAAAAAAATGTGAAAAGAGCCAGTAAGAGACGTGGTGGCTTGAGCGAGACGGTTTTATGGTGTATACAGGAGGCAGGACAGAGAAACAGTATTTGAAGGAAGAATGGCTGCTATCTTTCAGATTAGATGAGCCCACTGACAGGAACACATCCATGCTGAGCTTCAGGTCATCAAAGAAAAAGGAAGCTTGTCACTGGCCAGAGAGGATGGCTCTGTCCTTCAGGAAACCGAAATCCAGCATGTGACTAAAGACATAAACAGTGAAAATAGAGGCCACTGTCAGGATGGGAGGCAAAGAAGGCATGGATGGCTTCCTGGAGGAGGTGACATCTGCAGTGAGGATAAGCAGAGCTGGAATGGGGGCTCCAGGCAGGGCACAAGGACCTCCCCCAGGGGCTGCAGACTAACTGCAGGCAGAGCCAGCTTGACTGCCATAGGAGCTTCTGTCTGTCACTGTAAACTGCCGGCGGGAAAGCCTGGGTGCCGAGCATTTAGCTTTCGGTATTCCAGATGATATTATAGACTGGAAGAGGTGTTTGAGAATGGTGAGTGGTGATAGGATTCTGTTCTCTGCATGAATGTGAGACTAAAGGTGGATTGTTGTTTTTGGGGGGGTATGGGCCATTTTTAAGGTATTTATTGAATTTGTTACAGTGTTACTTTTGATTTATGTTTTCATTTTTTGCCTGCAAGGCATGTGGTATCTTAGCTCCCCAACTAAGATTGAACCCCCACGACCCCACCATGGGCACCCCCTCCCCGCCCCTGGATTGGAAGGCAAAGTCCTAGCTACCAGGGAGGCCCCAGACTGAAGGCTTAAAAAGAGAAAAAAACTGGTCAGGCAGCCACATGTATCTGCATCCTTCTATGTGCCCTCAGCCATCCAGAAGTGGGTGGACTTACTTAAATCCTCAGTGCCAAAGATGTGAGGGGTTGTGGTTATGTAGGTGGGCCTTGGCCCCTAGAGAGATAGGAGAATAAAAACAGGATCTGACGACATTTAACCAAGAGCAGATGCTGAGAATGTGAGCCTCAGAGCATTGATTATCTGCTTTTTCTCTGTGACTAACCCAAGGCCTATTGAAATGTTGTAAGGACAAAGACTGACAGAGTCTTGTCAAGAGAACACACTGGTCATAGCAAACACCCTTTTCCAGCAATCCAAGAGATGATTGTACACATGGACATTACCAGATGGTCAAAACTGAAATCAGATTGATTATATTCTTTACAGCTGAAGATGGTGAAGCTGTGTACAGTCAGCAAAAACAAGACCTGGAGCTGACTGTGGCTCAGATCATGAGCTCCTTATTGTATAATTCATGCTTAAATTGGAGAAAGTAGGGAAAACCACTAGGTCATTCAGATATGACCTAAATCAAATCCTTTATGATTTTACAGTGAAGGTGATAAATAAATTCAAGGGATTAGATCTGGTAGAGAGGGCCTGAAGAACTATGGATGCTTAGCATCACTAATTATTAGAGAAATGAAAGTCAAAACTACAATGATGTGTCACCTTACACCAGTTAGAATGGCCATCTTCAAAAATGTATAAACAATAAATGCTGAAGATGGTGTGGAGAAAAGGGAACCTCTTACACTGTAGGTGGGAATGTAGACTGATACAGCCACTGTGGAGAACAGTATGGAGGCTCCTTAAAAAACTAAAAATAGAACTACCATATGACCCCATAATCCCATTCTTGGGCATATGTCCAGAGAAAAACATGGTCCAAAAGGATACATGTACCTTAATGTTCATTGCAGCACTTTCACAATAGCCAAGACACGGAAGCAACCTCAATGTCCATTGATAGATAAAGAAGATGTGGTGCATAAATAGGCAATGGAATACTACTCTGCCATGAAAGAATAAAATAATGTCATTTGCAGTAGCATGGATGGACCCAGGGATTATCATACTAAATGAAGCAAGTCAGACAGAAAAAGACAAATATGTGGTATTGATTATATGTGAAATACAAAAAATGATACAAATGAACTTATTTACAAAACAGAAACAGACTCACAGACATAGAAAATAAACTTGTGGTTACCAAAGGGCAGAGGGGGAAGGGATAGATTAGGAGTTGAGGATTAAAATATACACACTACTGCATATAGATAAAATAGATACGGAACAAGGAGCTATACTGTATAACACAGGGAACCAGAGTCAATATCTTGCAATAATCTGTAATGGGAGAATATGTTAAAAAAAAAAAAAAAAGATATGTTTTCGTATATATGTATAACTGAATCACTTTACATTTGAAACTAACACAGCACTGTAAATCAACTATTTTTCAAAAAAAAAATTTTAATAAAGAGGTCACTACATAAAATGTTAGTGGTATAAATAGCTGTACATGGAAAAGAAATATGTTAATAGTTGTGTGGATGACTTAATAAGAACTGGATCCAATCTAGAAATAAAGAAATCTGAATAGAGAAGTGTTCAACAGAGCCAGCATGTATTAGGTATTTAGCTCATGCCTTGCATTTTGTTATGTTCATTTCTGAGACTACGGAAGAAAATGTAATTTCTCTCCTTGAGTTATTTACGGAATCACTGAGTAGACAAACAGATGTGCAATCAAGAGAGAGTTAGGACAGTGTGATTCCATGCCAGACAGTGGACGTGGGGAGTCTCATTGTGGGGCAGAGGGGAGATGGGGCCAGGCCAGGCCCCTGAAGAACTGGAATGTTTAGAAGGGAGCGCCCCAGCCTGAGTGAGAGACGGGCTTCCTCTCTGCCTGGAGAAGGAGGTTCTCCTGAGAAAGCCTGGAGGGGAATGTGTGCAGGTGGAGGTGAGCCGGAGGGAAGCTGCAGGGATGCAGAGACAGTTTGACCCATAAGCATTGGGGGAGGGGCCCATGCTAGGGTAGGTTTCTGAGTCAGAGAGGGTTTGGAGATGTGGTTACATGAGAGGGTGATGTAGGATGTAGGGAAGCAAGGGGATGCACCTGATGATTGGGGGCACTACACTACGAGTCTCATGCACATTTTGTCACAGAAACCCTGAATTAAGTACCGTCACACACTGCATGGTGGTTCATCCGTAAATAATCCTCCTGCTAATGCAAGAGATACAAGTTTGATTCCTGGGTCATGAAGATCCCCTGGAGAAGGAAACGGCAACCTGCTCCAGTATTCTTCCTGGGAAATCCCATGGACAGAGGAGCCTTCTGGGCTACAATCCATGTGGTAGCAAAGAGTCAGACACAACTTAGTGACTGAACAGCAACACACTCTGCAGATGTAGAGATGGAAGCCCCAGAGAATGGGGTCGCTAAGGCCCCACAGCCAGTAAGTAATGAAGTGACAGTCAGGCCCAACCCTGCCTGGCTTCAGAGTCTCGGCTCCTTGATGAAATATCCGGACCTGAGGGAGGGAGTTCGAGAGGTCAGGCTCATGGGAGGTGTTTGAACCATTCAGTCTAATGGTTTACAACGTTTGTCAAAGTGCTTAATTTCTCAAAAGCATGCTCCGTGCATTCGTTACTGGTAAGTGTATTTATGTGTACCTTGGGTTGTATGCGGGCCTGATAAAACTAAAGAAACCTGCCTGACAGATTTTACTATTAGTTACTTCTATATTTAATAAGTTACGGCTCATAAGTAAAAGTAATAAAGAAGTGTCATGTAATTCAGTTTTCCCTTCGTTTATGGTGGTTCTACATATGCCATAAGTAGAGCCATTGCGAAGAGGAGTTTTCTGTTGAATACCAGGCAGGGCAGAGGCGTGTGTGGGTGAGAGTTCCTGTGATTATCCAGGCGGGTCTTCTGGATCTCAGAGTTCTTTAAATTCTACAAGCTTAGTGACCAACTAATAAACCAAACCGTAAAACATTTACACTGCCCATTACTGCCCATAAACGTTACTCTTTAGTGGGCTGTGTTTCCTTTGGAAAGATACATGTCAGAAATCTCCAGAATCATCAGAACATGTGCTTCAATGCTCTGACCTTAGAGAAGTTTGGACCAGATCAGGACTGGGCTGTCAGTTGCCCTGGTGGTCCTTAGATGATAACTTGAAATGGTTGCAGATGACATTTTTTTCTCTCTCTCCAGTATTCTTTTTCTTGAATATTTACATTTCCTTCTATTTCCATCTTCCTTTAAAAAAAAGTATTTGGTCTTCAATAAATGAATAACTACTAAATGGCATAGTTAGATGGAGACAGTTATGGTGACCTGTGGATGTATTTAGGGAAAGTCAAAGTGTTAATTGCTCGGTGACACCTGACTTTTTGTGACCCCCATGGACTGTGGCTCACCAGACTCTACTGTCCGTGGCATTTTCCAGGCAAGAATGCTGGAGTGGGTAGCCGTTCACCTCTCCAGGAGAACTTCCTGACCCGGGGATCTTCCTGAATTAGGGATTGAACCTGGATCTCCTGCATTGCAGGTAGATTCTTTACCATCTGAGCCAGCAGGGAAGCCCATTTAGGAAATTACATGTTAAATATGTAGTAGTCTGAGAATGTATAATTCTTTTTTAAAATTTTATTGAAGTACAGTTGATTTACAGTGCTGTGTTCATTTCTGCTGTATAATAAAGTGACTCAGTCATACATATGTGTATTCTTTCTCATGTTCTTTTCCATTCTGGTTTGTCACAGGTTATTGAATATCGTTCCCTGTACACTTCTTTCTTTAAGGTGCTGTCCTGACAGCATTCCGTGGTTCTTCTTCCCTGGATCCCACACACGTGACACTCAGTGCTGTGCATGGGATCACGGGTGCTTGCCTTCCCTGTGACTGCTGGGCTCGACCTGGTCTGTCTGAAGTCTGTCCTTTCTCAAGGAGCTGGTCCTGCACTTGGGGCTGAGAGTCCAGGAGAGAGGAGTCAGCCCCTCCTTCAGGGAGTGGGCTCTGGGCTCCCTGTGCATTGTCCCAACCTTCGGACGCAGCTCTCTTTAGTCTGTCCCCAGGTTTCCAGTGGTGATTTAGAAACGGCTCGTGCTCACATTTTCTCTCACGTAATTGTGCCGTCTCCTCTGTTGCTCCTCTGCTGTTTCCACCCCCAGGTCTGCAGCCTCCTGGGGTCACTGGTACCCAGACAGCCTTCTATCCATCACGTCCCCAGTGAGCCTCGCCGCCCTCCTGCCGGTGGCTCACTTCTGGAGGTGGAGCTCTGTGCGGTTGTCGGTGGTGTGCGTGGTACCGCGTAATCTGCAGTCTGTCTGCTTTCCTTGGATCAATACACTGCTCCCTTCCCTGCCACGAGGGGTGGGAAGCTACTTAGGAAACTGAGTGAGTTGGAAACTAGGGCCCAAATTATCCACTACAAATAGTTCATCCAACTAAAGCTAGACTTTTATACCAACTGTCCCAGCCTCCTGGCCCCCTACTCACAGGGAGGTCTCGGAGAAGGAGCCCTTGAGTGACCTGGCTTGGATCCTGTTCCCGCACCTTGATAGAGGAAGGTGACTGAAATCCAGGGAGAGGAGATTGGCATGCCTTCCTCTCACTGTGTGTACATGGGCATATGGACTTTAATGATTTTATATATATATATATATATATATATATATTTTTTTTTTTTTTTTTTTAAGGGGCTTCCCAGGTGGCACAGTGGTAAAGAATCTGCCTGCCAGTGCAGGAGATGCAGGAGACATGGGTTTGATCCTTGAGTCAGGAAGATCCCCTAGAGTAGGAAATGGCAACCCACTCCAGTGTTCTTGCCTGGAGAATCCCATGGACAGAGGAGCCTGGCAGGCTAGAGTCCATGGGGTCACAAAAGAGTCACACACAACTGAGTGACTAAGTACATATACCTCATATACACACACAGCACATACACTTTCATAATGGAAGTCCCGTGAAGGAAAGGTCTTCGTCTATAGATTCATACAGATCTTTTCTGGGAAATACCCAGCACACTGTGAATTTCTGATAAAGGCAAAGCATTGAAGGAACTTGAACTCCAAATGCAAATCTTTTAAATTTCCAAATTTTCATTTGCTTTGATCATAAGGACCAAGTCATTGTCCTCTTGCTGTGGATCGTGACACAGGGATTGAGCAAGAACTTGCCGGAACTTGTAGAAGGAACTTGTGGCAGCCATGTCTGTACTTTCTGTTCTGGAGAGTGTGTACAAGGGTAGGAGTGAGGCGTCACAAGACCCTGTGGGTGAGAGTGGGAATTTGTGGTCATTATGTGTGTGTGGGCATTTCAACTCTTCGGTTAAAAAGTCTAAGAAATGAGAGCCGTCCTTGGGAAACTGGGCTCCATTAATTCAAGGATCTGTTCTGTCACATTCTTTGTTCTTCATGTTTAAGATTATTTAAACATACACTTGAATAAATGTGGGCCACTAGATTTTGCCTGATTTGCTGTTCTTTTCAATGGGGAAATATTGTAAACCATGAAGGTTGCCCTCCTGGATATGGGACAGGAATAAATGTTGCTCCCAACAAAGTTCTCATTCAGCCCATCAGTCACTTCTTCCCGATCTGTAAGAAAGAATACAGAGATTGAATCAAAAAAGCCTCAAAACGAAGGAACCAGATCACCTGTTAAATGTAGAGTATGGCAGCAAACATCTTGAGTTTCCATCAATAGCCTCCCCAATAATAGTGCTGTCTTTTTTTAAAAAAAAACTTTCATTTATTTGTTTATCTGTTTATTTTGGCTGTGCTGGGTCCTCCACGTGTGTGGGCTTCCTCTGCTTGCAGTGAGTGGGGCTGCTCTCTAACCGTGGCAGGCGAGCATCTCACTGCGGTGGCTTCTCATGTTGTGGGCACAGTCTCCAGGGTGGGGGAGTTAATAGTTGTGGCACCTGACTCAGTTGCCCCATGGCATACAGGATCTTCCCAGACTAGGGATCGATCCAGCGTCCGCTGCATTGGAAGGCAGATTATTAACCACTGGACCATCAGGGAAGCCCTAGTGTTAAGTCTTAAGTACGTTCATCAGTGGCCACACTTGTACCTTTTGGCCTAGTCTCAATAACACAGCTCCCTGGTCCCGTCTGTCTAGGTGGCTGTTGGAGGTGATTTATGTATGTAGCACATGGTTCCTGCGTAAATATCACTTCTTGAATAAAGCTATACTTTTCGGGGAATATTAAGTCACCCTTCCAAACCTCGTGATGGGAAAAATGACAGTAGACTCCTGCACCGTATTCTGACAGTCTCCATTGTAAAGGGAGTGAGCAGAGGCTTCCCTGGCAGTCCAGTGGTTAAGACTCTACGCTTCCACAGCAAGGGCACAGGTTTGATCCCAGTTCAGGGAACTAGGATCCCACAAACCACACACAAAATAAAGGAGAGTGCAGCCTTCCAGAAGGAAGTGGACTTTCATGTCCTGGTTTGGAGCAAGATTGCAGGCCTTTTTGTTTACCTGTGAGCACTTGATGATGTTTATGGGTCCCTTCTGAGTATAGGAATAAAATAATGTTGGACTGCAGTTTTATCAAGTTAATGTTTAAATGGCATTGTGACAGCACTCTTGAGTCCCTGTGGAGCCCTGGGCTCCTGGGGCTCCCACCATCACTTTCTTTTTATTTTTCAATTGGAAAAAAATTGATGTACAATGCTGTGTTGGTTTTTGCCATACAACAATGCCGAATCAATCATTGGCATACATGTATCCCCCTCCCTCTTGAGCCTCCCTACTGCCACTGTAGATCATCACAGAGCTCTATAGCTCCCTGTGCTGTACAGCAGCTTCCCACCCGCCATCTATTTTAGACACCTGGAAGCATGGCGAGGAGTTGACCCCCTGTGTCTGCCCTGCAGCATCCCGTGCTGGACGAGCCCATCGCCGAGGCCGTATGCATCATTGCAGACACAGACAAGTGGAGCGTCCAGGTGGCCACGAGTCAGAGGAAGGCGGTGGATGGCATGAAACTCGGCCAGGAGGTCCTGGTGTCAAGTCAGGTGTCCAGCTTACTGCAGTCCATCCTGCAGCTCTACAGGCTTCACCTCCCTGCCGACTTTGTAAGTTTGTGTTCTCCAGTCATTAGAGAAATGAACTATAAAAACACTTCCCATGGTATTGTGGTTATAAAGTCACAAGTTCCTGTGTATTGATTTTAGTATAATTGGATGTTAGCATCAGTGGAAACAGAGCATGTGATACAAAACCAGCACATGGGCTGGATTCAGTAACAATAGTCCTTCTGGAAACAGAGACATCATCTCTTTGAACAAGTTACATGAAGAAGTAGGTATAATGTGAAGGCAGTGGTCAAGCACACAGGGAAATTTAAAATACCCTCCTTGGGGAAACTTATTGGATTTTCCGTCATCAGTTTGGTGCCAAATCAGCCGACTTTCCGAAGGGACTGTCGTTCCATCTGCTCAGGGACAATCCTCCCAGAGTTGTTATGGATAAAGTAGGATATTGTATGTGTCAATACTTAAAATGTTGACTCACCATAGCTGTAGAGGTATCAGTTGTTCCTTTTTGAATGGGATTTTGCAATCACTTTGATAACATTATATTAAATACAGACAGCAGACAGACCCCCTGAACTCCTAGAAAATGATCAACAGTTCTCCCTGAGTCTCTGGAATAATATGCACAACAAATTCGTGTGTGTGTGTGTGTGTGTGTGTGTGTGTGTACGCACACATATGTAGAGAGATGAAGAGAAACCACACTTAAGGAGGGAGGGAGCCAGGTTTCCAGAGCAGGAAGACGTGTACCAGGAGGGGAAGAACTCCAGGAGCTGGGAGGGTCGCACCTGAGATGAGCTCACCTGCATTCTCAGCTCCCCCTCCCTCCCCTGTCTGCACTCAGCCCCGCACCAAACAGCTAGCATCTCCCTGCCAGCCTCCATCTCCTTGCCAGCCTCCGGCCTCCACAAAAGATGCAGAGCTAGTAACAAGCAAGTAGGTGGCTGGATTACGGTCAGCTGCCTGATTGCTCAGGAAGGGTTATTCCCCTGAGTTCTTGTGACCAGACCTACAGATGCACCATACCCCTTGGAAAGCCAGGAATCCTGTGTCCTTGGAGGGGGGCTTTGAAACATTGAGGTGGCAGTGTGGCATCACAGGGACATCACGGGGATCACATCTGGCTTTGCCTATTTGGTTCCTTGGGCACCTCAGCTTTTTCCTTTGTGAACTGGTACCTTTGCAGCAAGCACGTGAGAGCCTCGCTGAGGTGTGCTTTGTACCTGGCCAAGCCCAGGGTGAGATGAGGCTCCTTGCAGCCAGTGGACAGTAGTGGACAGTCAGTGGGCTTTCAGTGGCCTGGATTCAGACCAGGCTCCTCTGCTTCCTAACCATGTACCTTGTCAAAGCTGGGGAACAGCAGAAACTGTCCTGTCTGTTATGGGAATTAAGTAAGCTAATTGACTTAGCTGGGGCTAAGTGAATTACTGGGGCTAATTCTCTGGGACTTCCCCGCTGGGTCAGCGGCAAAGGAACTGCCTGCAATGCAGGAGACCCAGGTTCAATACCTGTGTCAGGAAGATCCCATGGAGGAGGGCATGGCAACCTACTCCAGTATTCTTGCCTGGAGAATCCCATGTACAGAGGAGCCTGGCGGGTTACAGTGCTTGGGGTTGCAAAGAGTTGGACATGACTGAAGCAGCCGAGCACAGTTCACCTAAAGCACTTGGAGTAACACTGGATGTTATACACACTCATAAGACAGCTTCTGTTGGTATAATTGTTAAGAATAACTACTTATGTGAAACAGTGCTCACGGCTGTGAAGAAGGACACCACCTATTCACTGAAACCTTTATTTGGGCTTTAAATGGCAGGACCCCTGTCCCAGTGGTGACCCAGGAGGCACCTGTGGCTTCTTACAGCATGACCCTTGTTCTGCACTTGCAGGCAGCTTTTCCTTCTAGTAGCAACGTGCATCATGTTGATGTAGAGGCCGAAACTTGCTTTTCTGTAAGAAGAGAGAGATGTATTTGATTATACAGTTTTTTTACTATTTTATATTTTATATTTACTTTTATATTTTATTCTGTAATCCATATCTCTCACTACAGTTGACATCTTAAGTTATCCCAGCAGTAAATTACCACAGTTCTTTTTTACTTAATTTAGACATGTTACATTTAACCACAAAATCAAGATCAAAGAAAATTTCATCTGCAGTTTAAAATTCTCCTTAAAATTCACTTGAATGAAATATACAATTAATTTTCTGTTGGTGCTTTGAATATGGAAAGAGAAAGTAGCTATTTAAAATTTCAGAAGTTAAAATTGAAGAAATCCATCTCAGAAAGGAAGGAGCAGATCCCCAAATAGTTCAATTTCATAATCAAGCTTTGTAAAAAAAAAAAAAATTCTAAATGCTTGGATTTCAAGTTTCATGGACATTTCACATGAACCAACATTCTCTTTATTTCCATACTGCAATACATAGTTTTCCTGGGGACTATGAAAATGCTGTAAATTCACTATTTTAAACCATAAAGGATTCAACATACTGTAGATGTTCCTTTTAATATTTTATAATGCTCTTATTAAAACTTTGTATTTACTCCATAGGGAACTGAAACTGAGCAGGAGAGCCTCCCCCCAGTGAACCCCACTTCCTTGGGGGAACATTTCCATGAGAGCTGGTGAACTCCTCCTTGCTTTCATTATTACTCTTACTCACTTACCAGTTGTGTTTCATCCACACAACACAATGCACTTAAGGTTTTAAGCCGATGGAAAAGATTGCATCTCGAATGCATACTTTGTCTACATCACTGATCAGCCCAGATGGTCAAGATCAACATTGTCAAGTGCATCTGTTAATCTTTTTACCTTGAAGACAGCAGGCGTAAATGGTCTAGAAGAGAATCACGTCAGATGGACCCTTGCCAGAGCCATCAGGTGACTTACTGAGGTGCCTGATGACTGCCTGCCAAACGCAGAAGCATTTGCCTCTGGTGCAAAGCACAGATGGTTGCTGTTCTCTAAAACACGAAGTTGGACACAGTTCCAAGGGTAGAGATGTCCTGAAAATAATTGCCTGTCTCTATTGTTATTAGAGACCTAGTTAAAGTACACTCTTGAGAGACAAGAAAAGTTCAGAATAACCTTGTTCCAGTCATTCTTCTGGGAATGAATTGTAACAAAATAATCTGAGGTATAGAAAACAACAACAGAGATGCTTTTTATAAAAAGGCATTGGTAAAGAATTTTTAATAACATGGGGAAGGGATTATTAGAAAGTTTTTTGAAAGCAGAGAATAATTGTACTTATAGAATGATTTCAACTATGTAAAACAAAAGCTTTTTTAAAAAGACTAGAAGATATATATGAAGCTCCTAACAGTCATTGGAAAAAGTAAACTGACTTGTTTTACAAAAACCTGTTCTTTAATATTTTTTAATTTATATTAGAATATAGTTGATTTATAATGTAGTGTTAGTTTGAGGTGTGCAGCAAAGTCATTCAGTTATACATATACATGTGCTAAGTCATGCCCAACTCTTTGAGGCCCCATGGACTATACTCTGCCAGGCTCCTCTGTCCATGCAATTTTCCAGGCAAGTGGAAAACTGGAATACTGAAGTGGAGTGCCATTTCCCACTCCAGGAGATCTTCCTGACCCAGGGACCAAAGCTGAGTCTCTTGTGTCTCCTGCGATATCAGGCAGACTCTTTGCCCATATAGGTTATTACAGAGTACTGGGTAGAGTTCTCTGTAGTATACGGTAAGTCCCTGTTGATGACAAAACTTATTCCTCCGAATGGTAGGGTTTGCACTGGCTTGCAACCCCTTAAGTATATTTTACAGAGGTGAGATCACAGTTGTGTACTTGAAAGGATGGAGGGAATTCCAGCTCTTGAATCACTGGCAGAGATCTGAGTCCCCAGCTCACCGTGAGTGTGGTTGGCTTTGCAGTGCGTCATGCACCTGGAGGACAGACTGCAGGAGATGTACCTGAAGAGCAAAATGCTGTCCGAGTATCTTCGTGGACACACGCGTGTGCACGTGAAAGAACTAAGCGTCGTGCTGGGGTGAGTGCTATGGAGAACCACCGTTGCCCCCGGGCTGTACCCACTGACCCGTCCAGCCCCTGCCGCTCCCCGGGGACACCAGAGTTTCACACCTAGAAACAGACTCTCCAACCTTTCAGCTGGAGGTCCAGGGTCAGCCTTCCCCCCGGAGTTATTTTATCCTTGAAAGTGGAGCACGTAATCCTCCAGATGCCCATGTCGAGGCATTTCACTAGGATGTGGGAGTCACGGGCTGTCGGACAGCAGCTGTGCGCTTCTTGCCGTTTCTGGGGGAGGTGAGGAAGGCAGCCCTCCTGGACTTGGGGCCCACCTGCGTGTCCCAGGTGGCCGGACTCTCCTCCCTTTTCCTGTGAGCCCATCAGAAGAGGAGGTGTGCATGTCATCCGTGTCCTGCATCATCTTCCAGAGACTGTTTGCCCTAATTTCTCTGGGGGGAAGAAATTCTGACTTGAGTTTTACTCTCTGCTCAATTTTTCCACAGAGAAGTAACAAAACGACATCGTCTCAATAGGGCCTTGTCCCCTGTTTTCCTGTGATGACAATCCCCCCCAGTTTGGGGCAAGAAAATACCGTGTATAAAACATCAGTCCCAAAATTCTCTATTAGGCCTGCCAGTCAAAGTTGTATTATTTCAAGGCTCAGGCCTTTGCTTTCTTGCTGGACTTCTCATATCAGACCCAGGATATGACTTACTGTATTATTCCACTCTCAGCATTTCCTGCCATACTTTTCTTTTTTTTTTTATGTTCTTCACTTTAAAAATATTCTCCCCTTCTGAGGCATTTATTTTTGCAGTTTTTGCTTAGATCTCTTCACCAGCCTCACAGTAGTCCTGCCTCATCTGGTTTCTGATGTGGTATGTGCAGCTCTTATTTCTAGGGCGCTTGCCTGGCCCCTGACTGATGGATGCCCACCATCAGCACCCACCCCTGAAGGATCCACCCTGAAGGTGGATTTGCCTTCTTGCTTCAGGCCCCACAGTGCCTTATTGGGCCCCTTCCAGCCCTTCCTCACTGCCCTCCTGCTCTCAGGCCAGCAGCACTGCAGTGCTGGGAACTTGCTGTCACCCTGAATGTCACTGCAGAAGGCAGGGAAGATGCCACAAGCTCATACCAGCTGCCACCTTAAGTTCTATTTTTAGTTTTTAGATTTTGGAAACAAGGGACGTTAGAACGTGTTTCAAGGACTGAGACCATCCTAGCTTTCCCAGGACACCCAGCAGCCCCCTGCCTGTGCTCCCCACCCTCACTGACTCTACCTCCATTCTTAGGAGGTGGCTTCGGTGTCTGAGTGTTGAGTGCGTGCTGGGTAGGGGTCTCGGTTGTGTGAGCCATTGAAGAAAGCCCAGGGGTTTTGAAAACACTGTCACCATCTTGGGTTTCCAGAGACTTACTTGAAGCTGGTGCAGACTCGGGGTATAGTCCTGGAGTGCTGACTGGAGGAGGTGTTGTGCAGAGGCCCTGCAGGGATACAGGCCCTGGTCCCATGTACATAGCTGCCACTGCACCATCAAAGGCTCCGGGACCCCAGCAGGGCGGGTCTCAGGAACAGGCTCACCATCTCCCTGCCTCTTTCACTCTGTTCTGGTTGCCCACCGGGCAGGTCTGGGATCTGGCAGTGGGACGCTCCTATAAATCCTGCCACCTTAATGTAACTACCTCCCCTCTCTCCACGTTCAGGATCGAGTCTAACGACCTGCCTCTGCTGACGGCCATTGCGAGCACTCACTCTCCTTACGTCGCCCAGATACTCTTGTAAGCTAATGCTCAGGACATTAGCTTAATGCTCCTCCTTGAAGAAAATCGGATTCTCAGCCCAAGGAGGAAGGAAGGCAGCTCCCTGCGACCACGAGGCGCCAGCAGGGTGGACGGACGCGGTCCTCCCCGCGCTGTGCTGTGTTGGGGGCATCGCTTCCCGGGGTGCTGGCTGGAAGCCGTAAGTTTACTGATACCAGGTGTCTATGTTGTCATGAGCAGTCAGGCCTCCATCACCCTCCGGTCAGCGTGGGCGCTGAGGGCACAGCGGTGACCAGGGACCTGAGAGCAGGCCTGAGCGACACAGGCATCATCGCTGCTAGAACATCTCAGAGTGCAGGCGTGAGCTCCCCAAGCTGGAGGAAGCGATCCCACTGTCCTGAGAAGGCAGTCAGCACGGGGACTTGGACACCAGGGACGCGGTGTAGTGGGGCCCGCGGGTACCGCCTCCGCGCCAGTGGCTTTGGTGTCACCCTCTGGCAGAGAGCACGAGGGGACTGGCTGTGGGGAGCAGAGCTCCAGGGACCCACTGCTTCCAGCCTTCCCCCAGTTTCCCTTGTTTGAGATGCAGCCACGGGTAGGTTAGGGATGGACTGTTGGTGCAATAAACCCGAGAATCAATGTAGCATCCTCGTCCCATCCACATACAGTGCACAGCAGCGGAGGGCACAGTCCGACCCCACTCGCTTCATCCTGAGGCTTCAGAGCTCTCAGCAGCCTTGTCAAAGGGGCCGTTTACCAAAGTTACTTCTGTAAGCTCGAGAGCATTTCTGTGGCTAAATCCCTCCAGCTGAAGCCACCTTCTTCCTGTAACAGTTAATACAGATGACTATTTATACTTTAAAAGGCACAGCTGTCCAGGTGGGAAGTGAAATTTGCAACAGTTCAGGATGACTTATGAATCAGTTTGACCATTTCTAAACAGTCCATCTAGGAGCTCAGTTTTCACTCTATCATCTCTGTGCCTTCCAAACCCTACATCCTTTTCAAAACACCTTCCCAGAAATTGACTGCCCTGTAGTATAAAACCTGCCGCAAGGCAGCATTGCTTATGTATGAGCGTAGTTTGCTTTTTAAAAACGCTGAGTTTTCTGTTGATACGAATTTTAGTTGACTGATTGTAAGGCAGGTGATGTCCTGACATCCAGGGTAAAGGAAAAGACTAGTAAATTGGTGGTGTAAAAAGCAGGGGTAACCCTGTCAACAGCACACCTGTCGCGACCCGCAGACCTTGAGGACTTTCACTATAACCAGGCTCTGATCTCCTTCTCCTTCAAAACTTGACCCAGTCCTTTCCGTGTACCTTTTGCACCTAAGAATATGAAGCGACTTCCCTTTCAGGAGTTAGAATCCTCTGTCTTCAGATTTGCTATGCGATAAAATCCTAATCCCAAACCCCAAGTTACATACGTCTCTGTCTGTATTCTTTGACAAATGTGAGTTGCTTGTTGGAAAGAGCAGAACAGCCGGACCAATGGAAAAAAACAGGTGTGTTCTTTCTTAGGACTGGTTCTTAGGGCTAGGTCACAGCCTCGGCCTTCCCCTCTCTTTTTAATAAATCACGTGTTGTTGTTGTTGCTGTTTTTCTCTTGGCTGCTCTACTCGGCTTGTAGGATCTTAGTTTCCCAACTAGAGATTGAATCTGGGCCCTTGGCAGTGAAAGCTCAGAGTCCCAACCACTGGACCATCGGGGAAGTACCCCTCCTCTCTCTTTTTTTAAGGATGTGAAGCGCAGAGGATCTTGAGACTAAAAATCTTTAATTTGTATTTTATGTCTTTCTCTCATAAAAGTGATGTCCATTTTATCTATGTTTTCTGTTTTCCTTTTGCCTGACGTCTGAGATGAGACGGGTATATTTAGAGTCCCTGGTTCCATGACACCATGGTGGTTGTCGCGGGCCTGGCCCATGGCCGCCCTCTCCCCATCTGAGTCCCTTATGTGTGATGCACGTGCTGAGCGAGGTCACAGCGTCCCCACTGCACCAGCTTTGAGCATCCCCCAGTCTCTGACCCCCTTCTCACGGGCCTGTTCTGGACACTTTCCCTCCCCTGCCACCCTCCAGGGTTTACAGACAATAACTAGATGCAAAATCAGTGCAGGTAGCGGCCTGTGGAGCATTAGACCCAGCCCAGGGAAGCTGAGCTTTAAATGGTCAATTCTAAGCTTCATGCAGAAAAGATGTGGCCCAGCCCCTGGGAGCCAAGAAAACTAGCTTGGCCTCTGCATGCCCCCCTCCCCTAGAAGGAGGTGACGAGGGAGACCCCTCAGGACATCAGGCAGCCCGCCCCTCACGGCTGCCGCCTGCACCACAGACCAGGAATGTTGCTGCTCTTCTGTAAACCCTCCTCCTCTCAAGAACATCCACCTGTTCTCTCATAAACTCAACCTCTTCCCAAAAGTGGAAAAAGAATCTCATGGAACTGGGTGGAGACACGCCAGACACCACCCCGGGGCCGGGTTCTGTCTCAGCCACAGAGGTAAGGAAGGGACCCGCCCTCGCCCAGGCCCACCTCAAGAAGAAAGCAAAATTTTAAAAAAAAATGTACAAATAGAGAAAACTACCTCAGTTGACAGGATTCCACCTTTAGGGTTTCTTCAACTTTGACGTCTTACCTGTTGAGTGTACCTCTTGTAGCATCTTGCTTGTCCAGGCGAATGGGAGGCAGACGGAGCGGGTGTGCGCCAGCGTTGCCGTGCGGGCCTTCCTCCAGCATGTCGAGGCTTAATTTTTCGTAGATTGATGAGTGATACGAATGTAAAGATACTTGTGTACGTTTAAACATGACAATGAAAACTTAAAATGTAGCTTCCATACTTGTGCATAATTCCAAAGTATTTTATTTTTATCAGTGTTAAATAGCTTTTTGTACAGGCTCCAATCCATTTTTCTGAAGTGTGCTGTTTTTTAATGAAAGTAACGATAAACTTTTCACATCCCATGAAACTGCCGTTTACACATTGCAACTTTTTAAACTTATCATATTTTTCAAAGTTAACTTTTTTCGAGGGAGGAAAATCCCCACCTGCTAAATGATACTAAACTCTTGTTTTGGCTCTTCTAATTAGGTCCTGAGATTTTATAAAATTCAGTCTGTAGCTTTTTAGGTTCCTCACTGGAGTTGGTTGTACATAAAAATAAAGAATATAAAGTGACCCTACAGTTCTTTTAAATATCTGAATTTTTCCACTTACATGTGCTTTTGAAAGTATTTTGTTCATGCATACTTTCACCAATAAATTGAAAAAGTCTTGAGCTTCTTGGTAAATGTGAACCATTTGTTTCCTATTGTGCTTTGGGGGCAGGAACCTTTAATAATATAATATTTGCCTAAATCAAGCAGCCCCCTCTGAATGTTAATTTTTAAAAGTCCATATTTGGTGAACCATAAATCTTGGAAGCAAGACTGCAATATGCTTAAATTTAAGTGGTGTTTTAAAAGGAGAAAATTCCAGGGTTGATTTGTTATCATTGAAGTTCCATTACAACAAATTGATAGGACTTTGTTTTTGATCAGTTAAATAGATATCAGTATCAATGTATGGAAGTCTTTTTTCTTAAAACTTGTTCACATATTACTTTGATCCATTTTTCTGTGGCATCTGGTGCAATAAACCTTTTGAATTTATCTTGAACATTTTCTTGGTACTGCCTGTGATTTGTCTGTTATTCAGACTTAGACATCTCATTTCCAGTAATTCATGCTGAAACAAGCCCACTCTAAATGTTAGTGACTCTCAGCAGGGGTGTTTGGTGAGCATGTGATGGGAGAGGGCTCCGGGCACAGAGTGGGAGGGAGCAGAGCAAATCTCCCAGGGATAGAGAAAATCTCGTCACGTGCTGGACACAACAGAATAAGGAGCTATCCCACCTCCTGTGTGACTTAAATATCCTGCTGCCATTCATATGGGTGAAAACCTGTTTATAATGATTGAAGCTGAGAATTTAATTCTGCTTTACATAAATGCACAACATACTTCTCTCGTGATCTTAATATATACCTAATTTTCCAGGAATGCCACTGTTGTATAAACTGAGGCAAGATTTTACTTTGTAAAGTTTAGGATGTTAATAAGAACTGACATATATTTGGAAAACCATATTACCAGTAGCTGTGTTAATCATGGAGTTTGTCATCAACACAATCTTCTGATCGTCTCTGCTTAGAGCTGCTGCCTTCACGGAGATTCCATTCGGAAGCAAGTGTCTGCTTTGTTGATTATATTTTCTAAACCACTAGTGCCCCAGTATTTATGTATTAAAATATATATTAATATAAGTTGTAAAATAGTGCCACTAGGACATTATAGTGGTTTGTCATAAATTACAGGTGTAAGTTATTCTGTTGATGAAAATTATGCATTTTATTTTAGGAAAATAAAGGGCATTACAAAATATTTACTATGAAATCTATCACTGATGCATACAGCCTCAAGAGCATGCTGTTAAGTGTAACTTTTGTAGCAATATAAGACCACATTGAATCATGTCATTTTAAGACTACAGTTCAGTCCTCAGTCATGTCTGATTCTTTGCGACCCCATAGACTAACTGCAGCACACCAGGCTTCCCTGTCCATCACCAATTCTCAGAATTTACTCAAACTCATGTCCATCGAGATGGTGATGCCAACCAACCATCTCATCCTCTGTTGTCCCCTTCTCATATCTTCAATCTTTCTCAGCATCAGGGTCTTTTCAAATGAGTCAGTTCTTTGCATCAGGTGACCAAAGTATTGGAGCTTCAGCTTCAGCATCAGTCTTCCAATGAATATTCAGGACTGATTTCCTTTAGGATTAACTGGTTTGATCTTGCAGTCCAAGGGACTCTCAAGAGTCTTCTCCAACACCATAGTTCAAAAGCATCAATTCTTTGGTGCTCAGCTTTTAATATCATGGCTGCAGTCACCATCTGCAGTGATTTTGGAGCCCAAAAACAATAAAGTCTGTCACAGTTTCCATTGTTTCCCCATCTATTTGCCATGAAGTGATGGGACGAGATGTCACAATCTTATTTTTTTGAATATTGAGTTTTAATCCAACTTTTTTAAGACTACAGGAAGGAGGTAATATTTGGTACTGCTAACTCCTTTTTGGATTAAATGAAAATTTTAAGTGTTTTTCTTGTTGCCTTTAAAATCATGCCATTGATGAAGCACTTACACACACACATATACAACACACTCCTTCTTGGTTCTATCGGATATGTGATATATATCACCTCGTTGAATCCTCACACCTGGATGAGGTGGGTACTGTGATTGTTAATCTTGTATGTCCCCTTGATTAGGTCACAGTACCCACATATCTGAGTTTTGCATGCGTTACGTCATAAATCTGGAAGACCCAGGAGTGGCCACTGGAAAAGGTCAATCCTCATCCCAACTCCCAAGAAGGGTAGTACTAAAGAATGTCCTCACCATCAGACAATTGCACTCATCTGCCGTGCAACCAAGGTCATGCTTAAAATCTTGCCTACTTGTCAGTTCAGTCGCTCAGTCATGTCCAACTCTGTGACCCCATGGACTGCAGCACACCAGGCTTCCCTGTCCATGACCAACTCCTGGAGCCTACTCAAACTCATGTCCATCGCATTGGTGATGCCATCCAACCATCTCACCCTCTGTTGTCCCCTTCTCCTCCCACTTTGCATCAGGTGGCCAAAGGATTGGAGTTTCAGCTTCAGCATCAGTCCTTCCAATGAATATTCAAGAACTGATTTCCTTTAGGATGGACTGGTTGGATCTCCTTGCAGTCCAAGGGTCTCTCAAGAGTCTTCTCCAACACCACAGTTTAAAAGCATTGATTCTTTGGTGCTCAGCTTTCCCTTTAGTCCAACTCTCACATCCATACATAACTACTGGAAAAACCATAGCCTTGACTAGATGGACCTTTGTTGGCAAAGTAATGTCTCTGCTTTTTAATATGCTGTCTAGGTTGGTCATAACTTTTCTTCCAAGGAGCAAGTGTCTTTTAATTTCATGGCTGCAGTCACCATCTGCAGTGATTTTGAAACCCCTCAAAATAAAGTCTCACTGTTTCTATTGTTTCCCCATCTATTTGCCATTAAGTGATGGGACTGGAATGCCATGATCTTCATTTTCTGAATGTTGAGTTTTAAGCTTCAGCTTTATGCAAACCAAAAATTTCCAGATGTACAAGCTGGGTTTAGAAAAGGAGAAGGAACTAGAGATCAAATTGCCAACATTCACTGGATTATAGAGAAAGCAAGGGAATTTCAGAAAAAGCATCTCTGTTTCATCGACTAAAGCCTTTGACTGTATGGATCATGACAAACTGCAAAAAGCTTTTAGAGAGATGGGAATTGCCAGACCATCTTACCTGTCTCCTGAGAAACCTATATGCGGGTCAAGAAGCAACAGTTAAGAACCCTGTAGGGAACAACTGATTGGCTCAAGATCGAGAAAGGAGTATGACAGGGCTGTTTGCTGTCACCCTGTTTGTTTAACCTATATGCTGAGCACACCATGAGAAATGCCGGGTTCGGTGAGTTACAAGCCACAATCAAGATAGGCAGGAGAAACATCAACAACCTCAGATACACAGATGATACCACTTTAATGGCAGAAAGCAAAGAGGAACTAAAGAGCCTCTTGATGAAAGTAAAGGAGAGTGAAAGAGCCAGCTTAAGACTAAACATTAAAAAAGACTAAGATCATGGCATCTGGCCCCATTACTTCATGGCAAATAGAAGGGGAAAAGGTGGAAGTAGTGATAGATTTCTTCTTTGGGGCTCTAAAATCACTGCGGATGGTGACTGCAGCCGTGAAATCAGAAAATGATTGCTTCTTGACAGGAAAGCGATGACAAATTTAGATAGTGTGTTGAAAAGCAGAGATACTAATCTGCCAACAAAGGTCCATATAGTCAGGGCTATGGTCTTCCCAGTGGTTATGTGAGGTTGTGAGAGTTGGACCATAAAGAAGGCCAAGTGCCTAAGAACTGATGCCTTCGAAGTGTGGTGCTGGAGAAGACTCCTGAAAGTCCTTGGACAACAAGGATATCACACCAGTCAATCTTAAGGGAGATCAGCCCTGAATATTCACTGAAAGGACTGATGCTGAAATTGAAGCTCCAGTATTTTGGTCATCTGATGTGAACAGACGACTCATTGGAAAAGTCCCTGATTCTGGGAAAAATTGAGGGCTGGAGGAGAGGAAGGCTTCAGAGGATGAAATGGCTGGACAGCGTCACTGATCCAATGAACATGAACTTGGGTAAACTCTGGGAGATACTGAGGGACAGGGAGGCCTGGCGTGCTGCAGTCCATGGGGTCGCAAAGAGTTGGACACGACTCGGCAACTGAACAATAACAACAACAACCCAGATATCCGGTGTCACACCAGTGTGATGTTACTGTGAAGGCATTTCATGAGAGCAACACTGAGATGAATCGGCTTTGAGTAAAGCGGGTAATCCTCCAAAACGTGAGGGGAGGCTCATCTGGCCAGTGGGAGGACTTCAGAGAAAACAGACCGAGATCCCCGGAGGAAGAGGGAATTCTGCCTTCCAGCAACCTTCACACAATCGCCTGAGTCTCCTGCCTCCTGGCTTACATGTAGATATGGGATTTGCCAGCCTTCACAACCATGTGAGCCAATTCCTTAAAAGAAAGCTATCTGTCTGTCTCTCTCTTTATCCATCCATCCATTTGTCCCTTTATCCATCCATCCTATTGGTTCTTTTTCTCTGGAGAACCCCTAATACAGCTACTTAAGATATTGGCCCAATGACATACATGAGGACCCAACAGTGCAGCTGGGAATCAGAATATCCTCACACCGGGTTATAGGATGCTTTGAGTCAAAGATCTTTAACATAGTGAACAGTACAGACTTCACAGTTTCCCCTGGAGGGTTGAGAGGCAATTCACATAGACTCAATATGTGCTGCAAAGTGGGTGCTGGAGAACAGGCAGAGCCCAAGTTAGGGCAGCCTCTGAGATGGCAGGGGAGGAGGTATCACCCCATTTGTGGTGTGAGAGTGGGGATTAATCCCCACACTGAGCCTTGCCCACTGTGTTCTTGCAACCTCCAGCCATCAGTCATCAGCCCGATCCTGACCCACAAGTTCTCAGTCTACTGAGCCTTCTCCTAGGCCCCCTGTCTGCCTTCTTCATCCTCAATTTCTCCTTCCTTGATAACTGAGCATTTTCTAGAGAGGCTTCCTTGGCATTCACATCTTTGCTTCCTACTCTCTCCTTACTGCCCCCTGCCTCCACCCTTCATCTCACAACGTCTGGGGTCGGTTGGCCTCCACTGCCTTCTCTCATAGTTCACTGAGATCTTTCCCCACGTCCAGTCGGTAACCAGAGCTGCTGAACTTATTTTCTTTGGGTCCCAATGCATCGCCTTTTCTCCTTTCCCTTTGCCTTCTTTTAATCCCTCCTGATTTCTCTACTGGGTTACCAAAATGCCCTCCAAATGCACCTCCCTCTCAGCAGACCTCTTCCAGGCTGACATCTAAATAACCACCCCAAAATGAAAGCGTAACCCTGTCCCTTCTGTTTTTAGAGAAATGCAAATCAAAACTACAAGGAGGTATCCCCTCACACTGATCAGAATGACCATCATCAAAAAAATTCTATAAACAATAAATGCTGGAGGGGATGTGGAGAAAAAGGAACCCTCCTAAACTGTTGGTGGGAAATTAAATCAGTGCAACCACTATCGAGAATAGAATGGAGGTACCTTAAAATACTAAAAATAGAATTACTGTATGATCCAGCAATCCCGCTCCTGGGCATATATCCAGAAAAAAACACAATTTAAAAAGATACATGCACCCCAATGTTTATAGCAGCACTATTTACAATAGCCAGGATATGAGAGCAACCTAAATGTCCCTCAATAGAGGAATGGATAAAGAAGACGTGGTACATATATAAAATGGAATTTTACTCAGCCATAAAAATGAATGAAACAGTGCCATTTGCAGAGATGTGGCTGGACCTAGAGATTGTTATACAGAGTAGATACGTCAGGAAGAGAAAAACAAATATGTAATATTGCTTATATGTGGAATCTAGGAAAATGGCACGGATGAACTTATTTACAAAGCAGAAATAGAGATACAGACGTAGAGAACAAACTTACAGATACCCAGAGGGAAAGAGGGAGTAGGATAAATTGGGTGATTGGGATTGACTTACTGATACTATGTATAAAATAGATAGCTAACGAGAACCTACGCTATAGCTCAGGGAACTCTACTCAGTGCTCTGTGGTGACCTAAATGGGAAGGGCATCCAAAAAAGAGGGGGTATAGGTATACCTATGACTGATTCACTTTGCTGTACAGCAGAAACTAACAACATTGTAAAGC
The DNA here is from genome assembly GCF_002263795.3 of Bos taurus. Taxonomy (NCBI): domain Eukaryota; kingdom Metazoa; phylum Chordata; class Mammalia; order Artiodactyla; family Bovidae; genus Bos; species Bos taurus. Next base: position 40,103,418 of record NC_037344.1, on the reverse strand, counting down.
AACAATACTCCAATAAAAATTAATTTAAAAAAGAAAGTTGGTACAGGAAAATCCAAGCCCCTCAGCACCTGCCACCCCCGCTCTGGCCTCACCACTGATCACCGATTCCCACCCCCGACTTTGCGGGCAGCAACCAGCTGGTTGCTCCAGTAACTGAAGCAACTTAGCACAGCATAGCATGGAAGAGATAGTTCAGAATTTTGTGGAACTGATTTCCAAAAGTATTTGTACAGCATTTTGGGTATTATATACAAGAATGGTACATATTGTTAAATATCATAAATTGCACTTTTAGAAACATTTAGAAATTAATCTCTGTACTTGCGTTTATAGGCATAAATCCAAACTTTAGAACATGAATATAAAATGTCCCCATTTTCAGCTATCTATCTTGATAAGAAAGCATTGTGATATTGTGTATAGGTCTTTGTGTTTAAAATGTCCTCCGAGTCTCCCGGTACTATTGACAAAGTTTTGTTTTTCCAAGGCTGCTCCCAGTGCATAGTCCTGGTTCTCACAACATATGGATGGCAAATGGGCTGCGTCTCAGGTGAGTATGGCAATAGGAGCCACGCACAGGTGGCTGGTGTGAGGCTTACTTTGTAAGCTTGAATTTATAATTTGCTCCAACTTATTTTCCCTGAAGAGAATTTATGTCAAGTGGGGAGAGGGCTTGAGTACTTACCGAAGTATCACCCTCAAGAACCCTGGGGGATCATCCAAAAAAAGGCCTTGGGGAAAAAGTTTCTAAGGTATCTCTGGAATTTACAAAAAAGCATGGCTGATAAAAAAGACTATTTTGAATGATGTAATATTTTGTTTATCTCTGGAAGGGAAGAGGTTTAACCAAGTGATCAGTTTCCATCACCAAGGATGAGTCAAGTACTCTGTGATGTGATACCCTGCAGATGACATGAACGCTCACCTCGGGATTCCTGCCTGAAACATCACCCAAGAATATACCAGGTATACCTGAATTAAGAGGAATTCCACAGAACTGGCCTGAATCCTTCAAGAACATCAGTGTCATGAAAGACCAAGGCTGAGGAGCTGTCCCTAACTTAAGGAGACTGTGAGGCTTGAGAACTAAACATAAGAGCTAATCCTGAATCAAACATTGCGTCAGGGAACATGACAAAGAGCAGCGTTGGGTCAACTAATAAAATTTGCTTATGAACTGCAGATTAGGTAACACTGTATCAGTGCTAAATTTGCTATACCTTATCATTGTACCATGGTTACATGCGAGAACCCCCTCATTCTTAGGAAACGCACCCTGAAATCTTCAGAGGTAAAGCAAAACCATGTCTGCAACTTACCTTCAAATGGTTCAGTGAAAACAAAAGTATGTGTGTGTAGAAAGAAAGCATTGGAACAAATAAAATTACCAACCAATGATTCTGGGTGAGGAGTGTATCAGTTCACTTTGTACTGTTCTTGCACCTCTTCTGTAAGTTTGAAATCATTCCAAAGTCAGTCTTTCAACAGATTTTTTTTTAATGCATAAAAGCATCTCAGTGGGATTTAGTAGGATGCATTTGGGATCATTCCATGATCATGCTAGTTCTACACAAAATTGATTCACTGGTAGAAAATAATGAATTAAAGCCTTCTTCACACACATTGCAATAAATCTCACTTGGACCCAGCTCAAAAATGAGACCACATAGGAATGTCAGCAGCCAAATGCTCCCTTCTTCAATTCAGAGCATCCCTGGGTCAGGACCTACTGAGGACTTCCCTCGGTTCCTCACAGAGCGTTTCAGATGGATATATAATTAATTGTCACACAGACAACTCCTGATGAACTGATCTCTGGCGCCAGAGGGAAAGCAATATTCTAGGGCAGTGGCAAGGAGCCTCTCTCCTAGTAGAGAACAGGAGTCGCAGAGTATCTGAGCTACTGTGCTCGTTGTATACCAGGGAAGCTTCTTGTCACACTCAATATTGAAATGCTGGATGACTACAGAGAGGATTTGCTGTGGATTATGCAGAAGGACCTCAGGAAACAGTTGTTCATTTGAATATATGCTTACACACTCTCCACTTGACTCTCATGGTAACTCTACAAAATATTCAGGACAGATAAAAACATCCCCATTTTAGGAATGAAAAAACCCGCTTTGGGAAATCATGCAACTTGTTCAACATTCAGACAGTAATGGGGAGAAAACCTTGAATTTGAACTGGGATATCCTTACTCTGTTGATCAGTCTGTGGGGTTTTAAGGATTGGTTATAGATTTTACCCCATTTCACAAACTGAGAGTTTTCTCAGGTTTTGGAAACCAAGTATATGGCTATGCTCTCTAGGTTAAACTATACAATATATAAATGGTTCTAAGGACTAAGCCACACACCTCCTGTGTAAAATTGGAATAATACTCACCTATATAGACATCACTGTGGAAATCCAATATGAATTACAAAACATTTTGATAGGTTGAAAAGAGTGATAAAATCGATTATTTGTAGTATTACTACTAAATGAAAAATAAAAAAGAAAGTGAAAGTGTTAGTCACTCAGTCATGTCTGACTCTTTGCAACCCCATGGACTGTAGCCAGCCAGGCTCCTCTGTCCATGGGATTCTCCAGGGAAGAATACTGGAGTGGGAGGCCATTCCCTTCTCCAGAGGATCTTCTCAAGCCAGAAATTGAACCCAGGTCTCCTGCACTGGCAGGCAGATTACCATTTGAGCCACCAGGGAAGCCCATTACTATAAACTGCACTCTCTAAGTCATATGTTAAAACAGCTCAGGCTTTTCCAGGATGACTCAGAAAAGCTAATGATCCGTGAAAGTGAAAAGTGAAAGTTAGTCTCACAGTTGTGTCCAACTCTTTGCGATCCTGTGGACTACAGCCCACCAGGCTCCTCTATCCATGGAATTCTCCAGGCAAGAGTAGCGGAGTGGGTTGCCATTTCCCTCTCCATAATGATCCATACCTCCTCCTTTTTCGGTAGCTTCGGCAGCTTCGGTGGTCTGGACCCTATCGGCAGGGCTGCCTTGCTCTGTCGGAGGAGGACGGCCCGTTTGGAGTTTCTTTGGCTGGTGTCTTCATAATCCCCCATGTGCCAGGCAATAAAACCACGACTGGAGCTTCCTTCCGCATCCATAATAGAAGGATTGGGTTGCCTGAAACAGGAACAGATTGGTTGGTCCTCACACTGGAAGGATGTTAGAAATAAGGCTACCAGTTTTCAGATGCTTGAGACTCATCTGCTTCTGTTGTGATGGTGGTGATTTCTAGCCACAGAGCTTGAAAAGCTAAGGCCCTCAAACTCTGAGATGGCATCCTGAGAAGTTTCAAGACTCTGCCCCTCCACTCCCCCAGGGAACTACCTTCCCCGGTGGACACTTATCTAGGAAGGTTGTTGATCACTTTGCCTGGGTATCACGACTGCTCCTGGCATCCTCCCAAGCCGAACAGGCCAGATGCTGGGAAGCTGGGGGTGAACCCAGGCCTTGAGTTCTCCTGCTGGACATGCAAGCCGGGTCTGAGACCTTGGGAACTCAGGGAAATGCCAGCTTGGTGATGGCAGACTCTGGCTTTGGACAATGTGCCACAACAAAGATCCTGGCTTCATTCTCCTTTCCTGATCCAATGCCCCTAAACTAGAATATTATCTGAGGACTGCTTTCCAGTAAAGGGCCACGTCTAGGGGCAAAGACAAGAGGATCATAGGATAAGGACCTATCGGCAGGGCTGCCTTGCTCTGTCGGAGAAGGACGGCCCATTTGGAGTTTCTTTGGCTGGTGTCTTCATTACCCACCATGTGCCAGGCAATAAAACCATGACTGGAGCTCAAATGGTAAAGGACCAGGCTGCCAATGCAGGAGACCTAGATTCAATCCCTCATTGGGAAGATGCCCTGGAGAAGGAAATGTCAACCCACTCCAATGCTCTTGCCTGGAGAATTCCATGGATAGAGGACCCTGGAGGGCTAAAGTCTATGGGGTTGCAAAGAGTCCGACATGACTGAGCAACTAACACTCTCATTTGGAAGAAAGTTGGGACTTCTTACCCCCAAACCCCTCCCACCAGGCGCCCAGGGCCTCTTGGCCACTACAAATCTCCTTTCCTAGACCCTGAGTCTTCCGGCTTCCTCAGTTCCTTGGGTCAAGGGTCGGGGCAGATCTGTGCGACCCTCACTCCTTGCAAGTCCAACACTGGGGAAGTAACTTGAAGACAACTAAAGACAGGTGGGTTCTAGAACTTGTGGGAGCTGGGGACAGGAGGAGAGGCAGCACTGAGCGAAGCTGAGTGGAGGGGGAGTGGGCAGTTCGGGCCCACCAGACCCCTCCTTCCTCTCCACAACCATAGAGACCCTGTCACCCTCTTGCAAGCCTGCCCCCAGACACCCCATTACTAGTAGGACGGAGGTCCACTCTCTGAGTCCAGCACGCAAAGGAAAGCGGTCACTGTCTGTTTCTTCTTTTAATGCTCTGCCCTCGGGGCCCCCAGGCCCCTCCCATTGGCCGTTTTCTCCGCTCTGAGACCCCTGTGCTCCCAGACGCCCCCACCTTCACCAGCCCAGGTGAGGACCCACCTCCAGACCTCTGGCCTTGTCCCCCACTTTTCGTTCTCCCTGTGACCACCCTCTCCTTCAGAGACAAATGGCAGCTACTCCTTGACAACACCTCTTCTCTGAAGACTTCCTTCACCACTTGTTGTTGTTCAGTCACTAAGTTATGTCGGACAGTTTGTGACCCCATGGACTGTAGCATGCCAGGCCTCCCTGTCCATCACCAACTCCCAGAGCTTGTTCAGACTAAACTCATTTTCATTGAGTCAATGATGCCATTCAACCATCTCGTCCTCTGTCATCCCCTTCTCCTCACGCCTTCAATATTTCCCAGGATCAGGGTCTTTTCTAATGAGTCAGCTCCTTGCATCGGGTGGCCAAAGTGTTGGAGCTTCAGCTTCAGCATCAGTCCTTCCAATAAATATTCAGGGTGAATTTCCTTTAGGATTGACTGGTTTGATCTTCTTGCTGACCAAGCGACTCTCAGGAGTCTTCTCCAGCACCACACTTCAAAAGCATCAGTTCTTTGGCCCTCAGCCTTTTTTATGGTCCAACTCTCACATCTATACATGACTACTGGAAAAACTTTGACAGAACTTTGTTGGCAAAGTAATGTCTCTGATTTTTAATATGCTGTCTACGTTTGTCATAGCTTTTCTTTCAAGGAGCAAGTGTCTTTTAATTTTGCGGCTTCAGTCACCATCTGCAGTGATTTTGTAGCCCAAAAAAGTAAAATCTGTCACTGTTTCCACTTTTGCCCCATCTATTTGCTGTGAAGCACTGGGACCAGATGCCATGATCTTAGTTTTTTGTTTTTTTTTTTTTAACTGTTTTCCTCCTTTGGTAGCACATTGTATTTGACTTATCTGATGGAAGCTGGTAGAATATACTTATTAATAAATTGCTAGGGCAGCAGGTTCTCCTCCTCCCATTTCGGGGCTCCTTAAAGAACCCAGAAGTGCCTCCTTCATCACTGCCTCCCAGGCCCATTACCCTCCTGAAATATGGCTGGCTCAGGGGATGTGTGATGGATGAGCAGGGAGGGGATCAGAGCTGAGTTACTTTAAGGCCTGACCCTTCTGTAGCTGCTTCCCTCCCACCAGGGCAGGTGTGCAGGCATGGGTCCTGCGCCCTCCTGTGTCTGAGTTTTCTTATTCACGACTACAAAGTAGTTGCTAGGGACAATTTCAGGAAAGCGTAAAGGGAAAGAGAGCTGCTGGTTAGAATGTATGGAACAAGCTCTGTTTACTGTTTCCACTAGCTTGATTCATGATTCCTAGGAAACCCATTTCATGCAAATGTGCCACATTTCCCTAAAAATAATATGTTACAGAAGGAATGACACAGAAGAGCTTAGAAAAGAAAAATCCTTGCATATCCTTAGTCTTCATTCAAGTGCTAAAATATTTTATAATCTGTTTTAAATTCAGACCGTCCTATGGCCCTGAATCTCACATTACCAGGAACAATAGAAAATTAAAAATTAATTGTAAGTCAAAGACTCTAGAGATCTTATACATACCATTGCCACATCAACTATGGAAATTTACACACACTATAATGGAACTTACAAATGAGCCACGAAAGTCAAGAGCTGAGAAAGAGCAGAAGTTTTGGCTCCAGAAAGGTTTGAAGTATGAATGTCAGGCCATCAGTAATGATTTGGTGTTAGTTACAAATGCACAATGGCAGCAAACACTCACACACACACACACAGACACACACACACACACACAGACACACACAACTATCCCCAAATAATGCAAAATTCTTAGTGTAACATTCTATTGATTATGTTAAGTAGATCCCTAAGGCTCAGGTCTTTTTCTTTTTAAATAAATTCAAGCTTATAGAAGGATGGAGACACACTACAAAGGCTTCCTTTCCTAAATAATTTGAAAGTACATTATTGACATAATACCCATTATTCCCAACTATTGGTTGGCCAAAAAGTTCCTTCAGTTTATGGTCATGAGATGTTATGAAAAATTGCAAAAAAGCTTTCTGGCCAACTCAATACTTACATGTGTAATTCCTGCAAACAAAGACATTCTATATAACTTCAATATAATCATCAAAATTAGAGGAAATTAGCATAAGCAACAAAATAAAAAATAAACAAGTAGGACTACATCAAATTAAGATCTTTTGTACTGCAAAAGAAACCATCAATGAAGTGAAAACACAACTTATGTAATGGGGAAAAATATTTGCAAACCAGATATCTGATAAAGGGCTAATATCCAAAATACATAAAAAACTCAATAGCAAAATAAAAAAATTCGCCAATTTTTAAATGGGCAAAGGATCTGAATAGACATTTTCCCATTTTCTCCTTTAGAGATACATGAATGGTCAACACACACTTGAGAAGATGTTCAACATCACTAATCATTAAGGAAATGCAAATTAAAACTACAGTAAGATATCACCTCACACCTATCAAAATGGCGATCATCAAAAAGACAAGAAATAACGAATGCTGGTGAGGATGCAGAGCAAAGGGAACTCTTGAACAGTGTTGGCAGGAATGTGAATTGGTGTAGCCACTATGGAAACAAGTATAGAGGATCCTCAAAATAATTAAAAACAGACCTGCCATAAGCTCTGCCAATTCCACTTCTGGGAGTATATCTAAAGGGAACAAAAACACTAAATTGAAAAGATGCTTGCACCCCAATGTTTACAGCAGCATTATTTATAATAGCCAAGGAAACAACCCAAATGTCTGTCAACGGATAAATGGATAAAGACGTTGTGGTATACACATATATTACGCATATTCAGTTCAGTTCAGTCGCTCAGTCACGTCCAACTCTTTGCGATCCCATGGACTACAGCACACCAGGCCTCCCTGTCCATCACTAACCACTGGAGACTACTCAAACTCATGTCCATTGAGTCGGTGATGCCGTCCAACCATCTCATTCTCCTCCCGCCTTCAGTCTTTCCCAGCATCAGGATCTTTTCCAACGAGTCCGTTCTTCATATCAGGTGGCCAAAGTATTGGAGTTTCAGCTTCAGCATCAGTCCTTCCAATGAATATTCATAATAATACATATTACTCAGTCATTTAAAAGAAAAAAAAACAAGGAAATCCTACCACTTGTGACAAGATGGATGAAGCTTAAGGGCAGTATACTAAGTGATGTAAGTCAGACAGAGACAAATACTGTATGATCTCACTTGTTTGTGGAATCTCAAAAAAGTAAAAAACAAAACTCACCAAATTCAAAGGTAAAAAGAGTTCATATTTATGATTACCAGATTCAGGGCACAGGGGAAAGAGAAACTGGATGAAGGCAGTCAAAATGTGTAAACTTCTAGTTGTAAGATAAGTGCATACTTCCAATATTAAAATAATAAATAAATGTCTGTTGCACCCCCCCAAAAAATAAAATAAAAGTAAATATAATTGAAAGAAAAATAAACAATAAAATAACTGTAAAAAAATTATTCCTAAGTATTTTATTATTTTGATGCTATTGTGAATGCAATTGTTCTTAATTTCATTCTAGATTATTCATTGCTAGTATATAAAAATACAATTGATTTTTGTATATTGACATTTTATCCTGTAATTTTACTGAACTCGTTTTTTAGTTCTAACAGATTTTAGGGCTTCCCTGGAGGCTCAGACAGTAGATAATCTGCCTGCAATGCAGGAGACCTGGGTTTGATCCCTGTGACAGTAAAATCCCCTGGAGAAGGAAATGGCAACCCACTCCAGTATTCTTACCTGGGGAATTCCATGGACAGGGAACCTAGTGGCTACAGTCCACGTGGTCACAAAAAGTTGGACACAACTGAATGACTAACACTGAATAGATTTTATGCAGATTCCTTAGAATTGTCCATATATGAGATTATGTAATCTACATAATCACTTCTAATCTAGGTGTTTTTAATTCCTTTTCCTTACCTAAGTGCCCTGGCTAGAATCTCTCCTATAATGTTGAATAGACACAATGTGAGCAGATATCTTAGTCTTCTTCCTCATCATAAAGAAAAAGCATGTAGCCTTTCACTATTAAAAATGTTAGTGGTGAGGTTTTTGTAGATGACCTTTGTCAAATTAAGACTGTTTACTTCTGTTCTTAATTTGTTGAGTGTTTTCATCATGAAATAGTGTTGGCTTTTTAGTCAAATGCCTTTCTGCTTCCATTGAGATGATCATGTAGTTTTTACCCCTCGTTCTATAGATATAGTATATTACACTGATTTTCATATGTTGAGCCAATCTTGCATTCCTGGGACAAATGCCAGTTAGTCATAATGTATAAACCTTTTTATATGTTGCTGGATATAATTTTGTTTGCTGGTATTCTGTTAAGGATTTTTGCATTTATATTCATAACAGAGTCTGGTCTCTAGTTTGCCTCATTTACTGTCAGGGTAATGAGTAAATAAGGAAACATTCCTCCTCTTCTATTTGGAAGAATTTTTGAAAGATTGATATTAATTCTTCTATAAATGTTTTCTAGAATTCACCAGTGTAGCTATGTAGACTTAGTCTCTTTCTTGCAGAAAAGTTTTTTTATTATAATTCAATCTCTTTACTTGTTATATAATTATTCAGATTTTCTATTTGCTCTTCAGTTTTAGTAATTTGTGTGTTTCTAGGATTTGTCCATTTTATCTCACTTACCTAATTTGTTAGCTTACCATTATTTATAGTAATCCTTTTTATTTCTGTAAGATCAGCAGTAATGTCTCTGATTTTGGCAATTTGAATCTTGTATTTCCTTTTTTAAAATTTAACTATGGTTGGTTTACAATATTGTGTTAGCTTTGGTTGTACAGATTCTTTCTCATTATAGTTATTACAAGACATTGGACACAGTGCCCTGTGCTACACAGTAAATCCTTGTTGCTTATCTATTTTATATGTGGTGATGTGTATCTGTTAATCCATACTTCTAATTTACCCTTCCTCCTGCCCTTTCTCTTTGGTATCCATAAGTTTACTTTCTTTATCCGTGAGTCTGTTTCTACTCATATAGTACTTATTCTTCTCTGTCTGATTTACTTCATTTATAGTTTGAATCTTGTATTTTTAGTCTCACTAAATATTTGCCAACTATGTTATATGTTCAGAGAACCAATTTTTGTTTTATTGATTTTTATCTATTATTTTTCTATTTTCAATTTCATTTATTTCTGCCCTGTATATTATTATTTTTTCAGAATCTACTTGCTTTAAGTTTAGTTTACATTTCATTTTCTAGAGTTTTGAAATTTAAAATTTGATTCTTTAGATTTTTCTTCTTTAAATATGGTTATTTACAACTGTAAGTTTCCCCCTGAGCACCGCTCTATCTGTATCCCATAAGTTTTCAAATATTGTGCATTTGTTTTCATCTCAAAGCATTTTCAAACTCCTTTGTGATTTTTTTCTGACTTGCAGGTTAAGTTTGTGTTTAATGTCTACATACAACTGAATTTCTTAAATTTCCCTTTTTATTGATTTAAAATTTAGTTCCATTATTGTCAAAAGGCATATTTTGTATGATTTCACTCCTCTTGAATTACTGAGGCTCATTTTATGGTGCAGCATGTTATATCCTAGAGAAAATTTATGTGCTCTTGAAAACAATGTGTTTTCTGTTGTCATGAGATGGCATATTCTATAGATTTCTGTTAAGTCTAGTGTTTTTCAAATCTTCTAATTCCTTGTTGATCTTTTGTCTAGTGTTCTATTCATTATAGATAATGATATACTGAATTCTCCAGCTATTATTGTTGAATTGCCTACTTTTCCCTTTTTTTCTGTCAGTTTTTCCTCTTTTTTTTCTTTTTTTGGCTCTCTTGTAGATGCATATTTGTTTATAGTTTTTATGTCATGGAAGACATTAAGACCCTTTCATCATTATAAAATGTCCTTCTTTGTCTCTTGTAACAATTTTTGTCTTAAAGTCTACTTTGTCTAATATTAGAATAGCAATTCCAACTCTCTTTGTTTACTATTTGCATGATGCACCTTTTTTCCATTTTTTTAACTTTTGATTTAGATGCATTTTTGCATCTAAAGTGCTTCTTTTTATACTTGGATATATAGTATATGTTTGGATCATTTGTTTGCCAATCTCTACCTTTTGATTGGAGTGGTTAGCCCATTTACACTCACTGTAATTACTGATAAAGTAGGATTTCTATGTTATTTTGTTATTTGTTTTCTATATGCCTAATGTTGTTTTCGTTTATCTATTTCTCCATTACTGCCTTCTTTTGAGGTGAATGCTTATTTTCTAGAATGCTATTTTAATTCCCTTGTTATGCCTTTATTGTATGTTTCTGAGGAGTATTTTTTAGTGGTTGGCATGGGGATTTAATTAATATCTTAATTTAAAATAAGTTTCAATTAATTCCAACCTAATTTCAGTCATATACAAGAACTTTGTTTCAACATAGCTCCGTGCTCTTCTTCCTTGTTTGTACTATTATCCTAAAATTTGCATCTTTCTAAATTATAAGCCCATCAACAAAATTGTATAATTATTGTTCTATGCAGTTGTCTTTTAAATCATATAGAAAAAAATTAAAAGGCAAAATGCACTAACGCTTTTAAACTTACCTATGTAGTTAATCGTTACCATTGCTTGTTCATTCTTTTATGGATTTCAGGTGCTGTTTATTGTCCTTTCATTTCAATCTGAAAGACTCTCTCTAGCATTTGGTGTAGGGCAGATCTGCTAGTAACAAAAATCTCTCAGTTTTTGTTTGTCAGGAGTGCCTTAGTTTCTCCTTCGTGTTTGAAGGATAGTTTTTCTGAGTATAGAATTTTTGGCAAAGTTTTTTTTTTCCTTCAGCACATTGAATATATCATTCCACTGCCTTCTGGCTCCATTATTTATGCTGAGAATTTAACTGTTAATCTCGAAGATCTGCGTATACAATGGCTCGTTTTTCTCCTGCTACTTTCAAGATTCTCTTTGTCTTTGCCTGGTCTTTGTGTTTATATTACTTGAAGTTTGTTGAGCTTCTTAAATATGTTAATTATTGTTTTTTTATCAAATCTGGGAAGCTTCTGGCCATGAATTTCTTCAAATACTCTTTCTGCCCCTTCCTTTCTTTCTCCTATCCTTCTGGGATTCTCATTATGCTATGTTGATACAGTCTCAGAACTCTCTTCCTTGTTCATTTGTTTAAATTCTTTTTTTCTTTATTTCTCTCAGATCATAGAAACCCAGATGACCTATATTCAAGCTTATCAATTCTTTTCTGACAGCTCAGATCTGCTATTAAGCTCCCATAAGGAATTTTAAAATTTTAGTTATTGTACTTTTCAATTCCAGAATTTCTATTTTTTATATGTACAGTTTCTATCTCTTTATTGATATTCTCTCATTGGCAAGACCTTGTTCTCATGATTTCCTTTAAATTTTTGAACATGGTTTCTGTGAGGGTAGGGTCCAAGTTCAGTCCAACACTTCCTTTGCATTCCCAACAAATTCCTTGTGCTCAGTACAGGACATGCTGGCAAGCTCACAAGTCATACTGGATGCAAAGAGTTCAGAGCACAGTCAGTACTACCTGTTGCCTTAATCTTGAGCATGTGAAACTTTCTCAGAATTGCTTGGCTATGCATGTGTCAGGTATATCCCCAACTTTGTGTATTTCAAACTCTAGGGAGTAAGAGTTGGTGTCCTTCGTCTATAGCTCAAAGTGAGGTAAAAGCAGCACACTGGCCATGGCAGCTGCTGAGTGGACCCACCAGCTATAGAGGTCTGTTATAATGCAAGGAGATGAATATTTGTGTACTGTCTCCTCTTGAGGTAAACAAGGTACCATTTGAGCCTGGATGCTGTTGTCTGCTCTTGTTAGCTGTGCTAAGTCACTTCAGTCTTGTCTGACTCTTTGGGAACCTATGGACCATAGCCTGCCAGACTCCTCCGTCCGTGGGATTCTCTAGGCAAGAATACTAGAGTGGGTTGCCATTTCCTCCTCCAGGGGATCTTCCCAAATCTTCCCAACCCAGGAATCAAACCTGCCTCTCTATGTCTCCTGCATTGACAAGGAAGTTCTTTACCACTAGCACCCCCTGGAAAGCCCTGTCTGTTCTTAGTGACCTTGAGTCATGCACTGGTCTCTTCCCTGGTTAGCACTCACCTGCATGTTAACCTCAGTCACACCCACGTTCTATTCTATCCTCTGCCATACCTAACCCACCTACTGAAACACTTTCCCTTAGTATTTTGAACATATTTGTAATAGTTGACTTAATTACACTTATATCTGTGCTTCCTTGAACACAGTTTCTACTGACTGCTTCCCTCCCTGAGTTTTAGCCATAGTTTCCTGTTCCTTGCTTGTCTCATTATTTGTTGAAAATTTGTCATTTGAAATGGTACAGTGTGCTAATTCTGGAAATGAGATTTCCTCCCTTTCTCCAGGGCTTGCTGTTGCTGCTTGGTTTTTCGTTTGTTCTGTTTGTTTGTCTTTTGGCGGTAGTGGTGGTGACATTGCTGTTGTTTAGTGACTTTCCTAGACTACTTTTTAGAGGTGTCACGTGTGCCTCCTGAATTTTCTGCTTGGTTAGCTTAGCGGTCAGTGAAAGATTAGAAAGAAATTTCCTTCAGTGCCTCAAATCAGTGTGTTTTCTGGCCTTTATATGTGTGTGGGCACATCTTCACTGCCATAGAAGGCAGTTTACAACTCTGCCCTAGTCTTCATTTCCTGCCTCATGGAGCTTCAAAGTCAGCCAAAGGTGAGAAATTAGGACATACTGGTGTCTTTCCTGGGCGTGTGCATTGCCTTCTAGATTTCTAGGAATATGTCACAGATTTTTGAAATCCCCTAGCGACATCTCATTTCCCAGTTTCTCCCTTAAAGATTTTTGATCAGCTTCTTATTTGCCCCAATTGGTGTTGCCCTCCTCCCTGCCTCAGGCAGCTGTGACATTAAATGATTATTGCCTTGGATGAGTGCCTGTGAGTGCCTGTGAGATAGAGCTGTTCACACAGAGTCAGGCCAAATAATGACAAGTCCTGAGAATGGAGTATTTTCAGGGAATTTCAAGACAGATCATAAAACAAAACAAAAAGACAATCTGCTGAATGGGAGAAAATATTTGCAAGTGATATGACCAATAAGAGATTAATAGCCAACACATATAAATAGCTCATAGAACTCAGCACTGTCAAAAAACCAGAGAACCAGATTTAAAAGTGGGCAGAAGACCTGAAGAAATACTGATGGCCAAAAGGCACATGAAAAGACGCTCAGTGTTGCTAATCCTCAGGAATATGCAAATCAAAACCACAGTGAGATATCACCTCATATCTGTCAGAATGGCCATCATTAAAACGAACAGAAATAACAAATACTGGAGAGGACATGGAGAAAAGGGAAGCTGGTACACTGTTGGTAGGAATTTAAACTAGTGAAGCTACTGTGGAAAACAGTATGGAGATTTCTCAAAAAACTAAAAATAAAACTATCATATATTTCTGGGTATATATCTGAAAAAAAAAATACCAATTAAAAAACATACACACACCTCAATGTTCATTGCAGTATTGTTTACAACTGCTAAGATACAGAAGCAATCTAAGTGTACACTGACAGATGATTGGATAAAGAAGTGGTGTATATGTATATATGTACATATATACACGATGAAATATTACGCATCTATTAAAAAAGAACAAAGTTTTGCCATTTGCACCAACATGGATGGCCTTGGAGGGCCTTATATTAAGTGAAATAAGTCAGACAGAAAGACAGATACTGTCTGATATCAGGTATATGCGGAATCTAAAAAATATGACAAATGTGAGTATCACAAAAGAAGCAGATTTACAGATATGTAGGAAAAATGAGTGGTTACCAGTGGCGGGGGACAATATAGAGGCAAGGGAGTGGGATGTAAGATAGGCTCAAGGATACACCGTACAATATAAGGAATACAGCCAATATTTTGTAATAACTGTAAGTGGAAAGCAACCTTTAAAAATCGTATAAAAATTAAAAAAATAAAGAGCTGGAGTTGGGATTTGAACCAGCCAGTTTCAAAAAAAAAAAAAAAAGATTTTATATAACATTTCTCTGAGTAAGAAACTCTTCAAGGAGCTCCAAACTTTTGTTTCCCCTCCAATGACTGGTTGTCTGATAGTTTTCACAGGGTTGTGAGGCTACTGGTTTTTATCAAGGATACCTTGAAGCTGGAAAGAGAGAATGGTAATAGAGCAATCAATTAAAACTTAAAATGCCACAACAATCATGTTTCTTTTTAAGATTTAACCATTTTTCTTAAATATATGTTCCATGAGCTATTCGTTTATTCATTTCCAAAGTTTTTAAAAAGGCGATTTTGATGATTTTTTGCCACCACTTTTCTTTCATGGAGGAAATATATTTTTGGAGGTCCTTACTGCACCATTCCTGAAGTGCTTTCCAAACTGAATTATTTTAAAATGAAATGGAGGCTCACTATTTCAGGAAAAATTGTCTGTGCCTTCTGTTTCCACTTCTTCATTTGCCCCCACTCCAAACACTGCAGTCTGTTTTGTGTTTCTGCTATTTCTTCATGATGGTTCTGACCCTAGTTGACAGCAGCCTCCTGTGATTCTGCTATCTTCCCAGAAGCATTTGTGACACTGTCCTCCTGACTTCCTACTGGGCTTTCAAAGCTCTTCTCTTTATGCCTCTCCTCTTACTTCTCATATTACTTCATCTCCCTTTCTTCTGGAAAAGTCTTTCATTCTTTTTGCTCCTTTATCACTGGTATTCACGAGGATTCCATTCTGGTTCTCATCTTCCCAGTACATGACCACCAAACTCCAAACTAGGAAATAGCCTTTATATCAGATGAGCCAACCAACATCGGAGAAGGCAATGGCACCCCACTCCAGTACTCTTGCCTGGAAAATCCCATGGATGGAGGAGCCTGGTAGGCTGCAGAGTCGGATACGACTGAGCGACTTCACTTTCACTTTTCACTTTCATGCACTAGAGAAGGAAATGGCAACCCACTCCAGTATTCTTGCCTGGAGAATCCCAGGGACAGAGGAGCCTGTTGGGCTGCCGTCTATGGGGTCGTACAGAGTCCGACACGACTGAAGCGACGCAGCAGCAGCAGCAGCCAACCAACATCAATATACTGACGTGTACATTATTTACCTTCAGCTCTAAAAATCTAAGTACAAATTCCCAACTTCTCACTGAACATGGTACCAGGAATCTCATTATAAAAATGATAATTTATCCATGTATTGAGACATATGAGGTTCCAGGTACTTTACTAGTTATTTGAAATGTATTACCTCTCTCTCATCTTTGTTATACTACAGTGATAAATATCATTTCTTGCCTTTTACATGTGAGGTTAGACTAAGTATTTATTCAAGATCAAACAGTTAAAAAACAGTACAGCTGGGATTTGAGCTCAGAGTTTTCTGATTCTAAACTTAGAGAATTACCTCATCTGTAAAATGGATATAACATTATAATATCTACTCTTTACAAGGATGAAGTGAGTTAATACTTACAAAAAATCAATAGTAAATTCAATAAAATGTTGTCCTTTTATATTATTGTTATAGGATGCTGCTTCTCATCTTCGCATCTCTCTGTTGTCTCTCTTCCCCCAAATACCCTCTCCTTCCTGCATTCCCTTTTTCAGTCAGTGACATAATCATACCCACAGCCACCCAAATAAGGTGCATCAGAATTGCCTAGGACTTTCACATCGCCCCCATCCACCCACATTTACTTGGTTGCCAAGCCTCACAGAGTCTTTCTCTAAACTGTCTCACCATCCTCATATCTCACTCAGGCTCCCATCATTGTGATTATTCCAAGTTTACTTAACCTGTCTTCCTTCCTTTGGGCTCTCTCCTCTGCTCCACCCACTCAGCAAACAGTTTTCTACAGCTATTACATATCTGTATTCTTTCTAACACAGAGGCCTAATTATATCACTTCCTTACTTAAACATTTAAAACAACACATTGTCATCTACAGAATTAAGCACAAAATCTTTCATCTGGAATTCAAAATACTGCACCAATGGTCCCTGTACTGCAACTCACCTCTCACCTCACCCCAAACCAATGTCCCATGCTCTAGCCACATGAGACAAGCTCTCATCCCTGGGCACACCAGGAAGATTCGCCCCTCCCAGCCTTTGTTTATGTAATTCCTTCTGGCTAGAACTCCTTCCCTGGCTCCACCTCCATGCTCTCCTGTTGATTACCCACGTGTGTATGCTAAGTCGTTTCAGTTATGTTCGACTCTTTGAGGCCCCATGGACTGTAGCCCGCCAAACTTCTAAGTCCATGGGCTTACCACAGCAAGATTCCATTCCCTCTTCCAGGGGATCATCCAACCCAGGGATTGAATCTGCATCTCCTGGGACTCCGCCATTGCAATCGGATTCTTTATTGCTGAGTCATCGGGGAAGCCTGTTGATTCCCCACCCAGCCTTAAAAAACCAAGCAGCTGTGCTACCTCTCCTATGGAGCATTCCTGATTTGCTATCTGACCTTCAACACTGTTCATGCCTATTTGACTTCCTGAAGGGAAGGAACCCTGTCCCACTTTTTGTGTCTTCAGCATCTAGCAGAGTTTCTGGCATAGAATCTGTTTCCAGTCCAGTTTGCTTGCTGCTATCAAGGTTAAAAAGGCCAAATGGTTGTCTGAGGAGGCCTTCCAGATAGTTGACAAAAGAAGAGAAGCAAAAGGCAAAGGAGAAAAGGAAAGATAGATCCATTGGAATTCAGAGTTCAAAAGAATAGCAAGGAGACATTTAAAAAAAAATCTTCCTAAGTGATCAGTGCAAAGAAATAAAGGAAAACAATAAAATGGGAAAGACTAGGTCATTCCTGGTGGCTCAGAGGTTAAAGCGTCTGCCTGCAATTCGGGAAACATGGGTTCAATCCCTGGGTCGGGGAGATCCCCTGGAGAAAGGAAATGGCAACCCACTCCAGTACTCTGGCCTGGAGAATCCCATGGAGGGAGGAGCCTGGCAGGCTACAGTCCATGGGGTCACAAAGAGTCGGACATGACTGAGCTACTTCACTTTCAGAGATCTCTTCAAGAAAATTAGAGATACCAAGGGAACATTTCATGCAAAGATGGGCTCAATAAAGGACAGAAATGGTATGGACCTAACAGAAGCAGAAAATATTAAGAAGAGGTGGCAAGAATACACAGAAGAACTGTACAAAAAAGATCTTCACGACCCAGATAATCATGATGGTGTGATCACTGACCTAGAGCCAGACATCCTGGAATGTGAAGTCAAGTGGGCCTTAGGAAGTATCACTACGAACAAAGCCAGTGGAGGTGATGGAATTCCAGTTGAACTATTTCAAATCCTAAAAGATGATGCTGTGAAAATGCTGCACTCAATATGCAAATTTGGAAAACTTTGGAAATATGGAAATTTGGAAATATGCAGCAAATTTGGAAAACTCAGCAGTGGCCACAGGAATGGAAAAGGTCAGTTTTCATTCCAATCCCAAAGAACAGCAATGCCAAAGAATGCTCAAACTACTGCACAATTGTACCCACCTCACACGCTAGTAAAATAATACTCAAAACTCTCCAAGCGAGGCTTCAATAGTACATGAGCTGCGAACTTCCAGATGTTCAAGCTGGATTTAAAAAAGGCAGAGGAACCAGAGATCAAATAGCAAACATCCATTGGATCATCGAAAAAGCAAGAGAGTTCCAGAAAAACATCTATTTCTGCTTTATTGATTATGCCAAAGCCTGTTTAACTGTGTGGATCACTACAACTGTGGAAAATTCTGAAAGAGATGGGAATACCAGACCACCTGACCTGCCTCTTGAGAAACCTGTATGCAGGTCAGGAAGCAACAGTTAGAACTGGACATGGAACAACAGACTGGTTCCAAATAGGAAAAGGAGTAGGTCAAGGCTGTATATTGTCACCCTGCTTATTTAACTTCTATGCAGAGTACATCATGAGAAACGCTGGGCTGGAAGAAGCACAAGCTGGAATCAAGATTGCTGGGAGAAATATCAATAACATCAGATATGCAGATGATACCATCCTTATGGCAGAAAGTGAAGAAGACAGAAAGAGCCTCTTGGTAAAAGTGAAAGAGGAGAGTGAAAAAGTTAGCTTAAAGCTCAACATTCAGAAAACTAAGATGATGGCACCCAGTCCCATCACTTCATGGCAAATAGATGGGGAAACAGCGAAAACAGTGACAGACTTTATTTTGGGGGGCTCTAAAATTGCTGCAGATGGTGATTGCAGCCATGAAATTAAAAGACGCTTACTCCTTGGAAGGAAAGTTATGACCAACCTAGAAAGTATATTAAAAAGCAGAGATGTTACTTTGCCAACAAAGGTCCATCTAGTCAAGGCTATGGTTTTTCCAGTAGTCATGTATGGATATGAGAGTTGGACTATAAAGAAAGCTGAGCACCAAAGAATTGATGCTTTTGAACTGTGGTGTTGGAGAAGACTCTTGAGAGTCCCTTGGACTGCAAGGAGATCCAACCAGTCCATCCTAAAGGAGATCAGTCCTGGGTGTTCATTGGAAGGACTGATGTTGAAGCTGAAACTCCAGTACTTTGGGCACCTGATGCGAAAAGCTGACTCATTTGAAAAGACCCTGATGATGGGAAAGATTGAGGGCGGGAGAGAAGGGGACGACAGAGGATGAGATGGTTGGATGGCATCACCGACTCGATGGACATGGGTTTGGGTGAACTCCGGGAGTTTGTGATGGACAGGGAGGCCTGACGTGCTGCAGTTCATGGCGTCACCAAGAGTCGGACACGATTGAGCAACTGAACTGAACTGAAAGCATTTGAGTGTATGTACCACCACAAACTGTGGAAAATTATCAAAGAGATGGGAATACCAGACCACCTGACCTGCCTCTTGAGAAATCTGTACGCAAGTCAAGAAGTAACAGTTAGAACCAGACATGGAACAAAGGACTGGTTCCAAATTGAGAAAGGAGTTCGTCAAGGCTGTATACTGTCACCCTGCTTATTTAACTTCTATGCAGAGTACATAATGCAAAATTCTGGACTGGATGAAGCACAAGCTGAAATCCAGATTGCTGGGAGAAATATCAGTAACCTCAGATATGCAGATGACACCACTCTAAAGACAGAAAGTGAAGAAGACCTAAAGAGCCTCTTGATGAAAGTGTAAGAGGAGAGTGAAAAACCTGGCTTTAAACTCAACATTCAAAGTACGAAGATCATGGCCTCTGGTCCCACCACTTGATGACAGTTAGATGAGGAAACAATGGAATCTGTGGCAGACTTATTTTCTTGGGCTCCAAAATTGCTGTAGATGGTGGCTGCAGCCATGAAATTAAAAGACAATTGCTCCTTGGAAGAAAAGCTATGACCCACCTAGACAGCATATTAAAAAGCAGAGACATTACTTTGCCAACAAAGGTCTTTCTAATCAAAGTTATGGTTTTTCCGGTAGTCATGTATGGATGTGAGAGTTGGACTATAAAGAAAGCTGAGCATCGGAGAATTGATGCTTTTAAACTGTGGTGTTGGAGAAGACTCTCGAGAGTTCCTTGGACTGCAAGGAAATCCAACCAGTCCATCCTAAAGGAAATCAGTCCTGGGTGTTCATTGGAAGGACTGATATTGAAGCTGAAGCTCCAATACTTTGGGCACCTGATGTGAAGAGCTGACTCATTTGAAAAGACCCTGATCCTGGGAAGATTGATGGCAGAAGGAGAAGGGGACGACAGAGGATAAGATGGTTGGATGGCATCACTGACTCAATGGACATGAGTTTGAGCAAGCTCTGGCAGTTGGTGATGGGCAGGGAAGCCTGGCATGTTACAGTCCATGGGGGTTGCAGAGAGTCAGACATGACTGAGCGACTGAACTGAACTGAGCTGATCAAGGTACCAAAAGATGTTCTATCACCACCTCCAGCCAGGAAGCCTGTGACTGCATGGGATGGAGGGTGGGATTCAAGTTCACAGGCTCTTGTGTTATTATGACTTTAAAAAACTGTGAGTATGTAAGTTTTTTAATAATAAAAGATGTCTACATTCTTCTTAAAAACTGTTGGTTATATAAGGAATGATCAAAATTTTCCTAGCAGGCTGGAAAGCAGAGAAATGGGTCAATAAGATAAAACAGATTCCAGCACTGGGTTAAAAATTGACTGCCTAAGACTTGCTTATATAACTGTCTAGAACCAATGGGACAAACTGAACTTTCATGTTGACACTTGTGCCAGAATAAACACTCTGGGTGGCTGAAGAGGGGCCCTGTGAGGGCGGTGCTCTGCTTAGGCTCCTGGGTTCCCGCCCTTTTGTCTGAGCTGAGCCCACAGGAGACTCCCAGGCAGTCACTTTGATTCATGATCCAACAATTCAATGAACTCTCAGTCTGTTTGCCAAATAACCAGCTTGAATTAATATGTTGACTTAAATTGATCAAAGCAGCTGGTTCTTCTGGAGACTGACCACTGGGCATCAGTCTTGTCCAGGAGCACAGCTTTTTCTACTGTTTGGACATCTTCTGTGTTCCCTCTGGTTGAATAAAAATAGTTCTAATAAGTGGTAAAATGATGATCTTTTCCATTCCAAAGTTAAGGAAATAAATGGCTGTTTAAGTCCTGGTGAGTCAGTCTGGTTGCCTCATATATACCCGGGAGACAGTTATTCACTTGAATTTTAATAGAGAAAGATGTGGAAACTTCCCTGTTGGGCTTAACATCTCCTTGTAGCATCGTAAAGTGATGTAGCTCTGTGCATTTTTAGCCCATGTAGAGGCCTGGACTGTATATGTACAGTGGCTTAAAAACATGACTACCTGTTCTCCCAGCAAGCTAGTTTGCTTAATTGTGTGCTTTCTTGCAGGATCATTGATTTCTGCACCTTTCCATTTCTGGAAGTACTCAAAAGCCATTGGTGGCACATGGAAATTTTTGAGAAACATTTTGAAAGCATTCAGCAGGATCTCTTCTTTCTTGGAGAACAGCCCTTCTATAGGACATTTGCAGGAAAACAAGACCCCAGTGTTTTAAAGATCTCAAATGGCCCTGATGGCTCAGATGGTAAAGAATCTGCCTGCAATGTGGAAGATCCAGGTTTGATCCCTGGGTGGGGAAGATCCTCTGGAGAAGCGAATGGCAACTCACTCCAGTATCCTTGCCTGGAGAATCCCATGGACAGAGGAGTCTGGTGGGCTACAGTCCATGGGGTCGCAACGAGTCAGACACAACTGAGCAACTAAGCATAGCACAGCACAAAGTCAGAATCTGCCAAGGAATTACAATTAGGGCTTTAAAGATGTTTAAAATTGTGTTTTTCTCTTCTAAACTGGCCTTCTGCATTGATGGAGTGTTGCTCCCAACCAAGGGGGCCACATATATCGTATGACTTTGGAGACAGACAACAACGTCTTGCAGAGCCTACAGTTGGGAGAGGTCATATAGAGCAGAAGTCCCCTGAATCTTGCCAAGAGAACTTATCTTGAAGGGGTGATACCACAGAGGCAGACCTTGGGAGATTGGGGGCTGCAGCTCAGTGTTAGCTGTGTTGTCAGTTAGCTGTCAGAACTTATTTTTTACCCCCTGACCTTCCTTGTCTCTCTGCCCTATGGAATCATACATGAAGTCCAATAGAATCACACATGAAGTCCTAGAGAATCGTATGTGAGGCCCTAGAGAATCATACATGAAGATGTTGTGGCTTGCTTTCAGAAAAAGCCGTCTTAATCCTCTGGGGTAACACTTACTTGAACTGGATCAACAGCTGTCATGGAGATGATTGAAAAACATGAAATTATCTTGATGTTTCATATTTGGACAAACAAAGAGAGTGCATGGCTATACTTAGCAATTCTTAATAGAGAAAATTTTTAATGCAAATGGAATTTATCCTAGGTTGGTTGTTGCCCAGGAGATTCTTGTTGGGTGGAAAGAGAGACTTATTTAAAAAGCAAATTCTTAGTAATTCATACCCAGAGCTGCTTAAAAAGACTTGTCTAGAAGACATGTGCCAAGTTTACTCATTTAATGTTCTGCCTTCAAGATGCTGGGAAAATCAAGCTTCTACCGATGAGTAGCAATTTAATCAGTTTACATTAAAAGTCCAAGGTTAAATGTAACTGAGTGATCAGGACGATGTGAGGGGACAGACAGCCTTCCAGATGCAAATGCCACCTGCACGATTGGTCCTGTCTTGAGACAAGAGTCTGAGCCCAAGCCTCTTGAACAGACACTAGTATGTGTACAGCAGTGTCCCACACAGAGGCTAACAGTCTATGCAAGGTGGATGCACATCACAGGGCCAAACATCAGTGCAGGAACACACAGTTGCTAATTTACCACTGTACCTGTCAATGGCTACTAAGAGGTTATTTGATTACAATAAATGTCTAGTGTTAATATTCATGCATGATGAAATGCAGAAGATATATTTTTAGCCTGTTTGAATCCTTTATTCTTTTTTTGATTATTATGTTTTAATTGGAGGATAATTGCTTTACAGCATCATCTTGGCCTCTGCCATACATCAACATGAATAAGCCACAGGTATACACATGTCCCCTCCCTCCCAAATCCCCCCCTTCCCATCTCTCACCCCGTCCCACCCCACCCCACCCCTTTAGGTTGTCACAGAGCACACAGGGTTGAGTGCCCTGTGTCTCACAGAAGATTCCCACTTGCTACCTATTTTACATGCAGTAGTGTACATGTTTCCATGCTATTCTCTCAATTGGCCCCACCCTCTCCTTCCCCCACTGCCTCCACAAGGCTGCTCTCTTGCATCTGGATCTCCATTCTGCCCTGCAAATGGGTTCATTAGTACCATCTTTCCAGATGCCATACACGTGAATTAATACGCAATGTTTGTGTTTCTCTTTCTGACTTACTTTACTTTGTGTAATAGGCTCTAGGTTCATCCACCTCATTAGGACTGACTCGAATCAGTTTTTTTTTAATAGTTCAGTAATATTGCACTGTATATTTGTATCACAATGTCTGTATCCATCCATCTGTTGATGGACATCTAGGTTGCTTCCATGTACTAACTATTGTAAAAAGTGCTGAATAAAGCATTGGTTTTGTTCTTGCTTAGTAGTTCTCTCCTTAGCAAAATAGAAAAAATGACTACAATCAATTTTACATCATTAATAATCCACCTACTGTATAGCACAGGGAATGCTGTTTGATATTACATAACAACCTAAATGGGAAAAGAATTTTAAAAAGAACAGATGTATGTATATGCATAACTGAGGCCTTCCGAGGTGGTGTTGGTGGTAAAGAAACTGCCTGCCAATACAGGAGACATGAGAGATGTGGGTTTGATCCCTGGGTTGAGAAGATCCCCTGGAGGAGGGCATGGAAACCCACTTCAGTATTCTTCCCTGGAGGATTTCATGTACAGAGGAGGGTTGAGGGGCTACAGTCCACAGGGTCACCAAGAGTCTGACATGAGTGAAGTGACTTAGCGTGCATTCATAACTCAATCACTTTGGCATACACCCGAAACCAGCACAACATCATTAACTAACTATATTCCAATGTAAAAGAAAAAGGTAAAAAAGAAACAAGTCGAAACCAAGTTTATTGAAAGGAGGTCTGTATATCTACGGGCACAAATTATTTTGCAAAGTAGCTAGGATTATTTACATTTATAAACAAGACTGTGAAATTCACATTAGCATGAAACATACTGTCTCAAGGATGAAAATGAAATTAGTTCCCAAAGAAGTGTTGGGGAGAACACAAGAGGCGTGTCCCCAGATTGCCAGTGTAACAATTTCAGACATAGGAACATTGCTTGAATGCTATTTTTAAAAGACAGAACGAGATAACTAAATATAAGAATATTTGTTTTCTTTTAGGTAGGAAAAAAAAAAAAAATCCACTCTTTTGGGCCCTCTTCAGGAAAGAGAGCATGTAAGGCTTATGCAGTTCTGTAAAATTATACACCACCATATGCTTCCAACCTCAAATTCTGGTTATTTTGGTTTGACTTACTGCTTTTATTCCATAGGAAACACAAGTACTTTACCCCAAAGGCTTATTAAATATTCTACCACTTGGCTGGAGTAAAGAACTAATTGGAACAAGAGAGGTCTCTCATGACCCTAAGTGGACAAACGCTTTTTCATTATTTTGCCAGATTGTCTTCTCCAAGCTCCAGAATGTGAAAAATACTGTCTTTGCCACAGTGATGTCACCAGCACGTGGCTGGCTGCCCGTGTGGGTGCCAGCTGGGTTTCCAGGAACACGGGCCACGCAATAAAAATCAAGCATGTTGTCTTCCTGTGCCGAACAACACACTCCACAACGTTCTTGTTGCCAAGAGTTTGTCCATGACGGGGACTACACAGAGGTGTTTATTCATTTTTGTTCAGTATTTTAAATAATTTATATAAAGTGACTATCACTCGTGCCCACAGCCTCAGAGGCAGCTGTCCAAAACCTTTCAGCAAAGCAGTGTGTTAGACCGTTCTAGGATCACCTGTGAGGAATGCTGGACAGAATCCCTGATGTTGCTGCAGATATGGGCGATTTTCTGTAGGACACCCAGGAAGTCCTGCCTGTTTCAGCAGCGCAAGGCATCTCTCCAAGCTGGTACTTCCCGGGTGATGCTTGTTTGTGTCAGGATCAGAAAACCACAAGGGGAAGAAAAGGCAGCAACATGTACTTCGGCTGCTTGGCAGCCTTCCTGGGGAAGGCTGGTTGGGAGGCTATAACAGTATTGATTCAATTTGTTTTGGACAAGTTTATACATCCAGATGGTGAAGCCTGACCTTCATTAACTAAAGATAAATTAGATACAATTTCACTTTAGTTACTTTGGAACTTAAGGATACACACAATTAGACAAAATAGTTTAAAGATTCCCAAGTACCCATCACCACCTTCAAACACTCATCAATTTATAGCTAATTTTATTAAACCTCAATTCTTCCTATTACTTCACCCCGCCACCAAGACAGCAACTCTGAAAGACGTAAAAACTTTTTCTTGACATAATCACAATGCCATTATTTCTCCTAAGGTCTTAGTAATTTCACCAAATGTTCAGCATTGAAAATTCTGGTTGTCTCCTCAATGTTATAATGTTTTAACAGCCTGTTTGTTATAGAAACAGAATCCAAATAAGTTTCACACCTGCAGTTGCTGAAGTCCTGTATATTTTCTTTAATTCATAGGTTCTCTTTCATCCCTTTTCTCCTCTACCTCCTCCTCCTTGTCCTTCTCCTCACTATTGGTTGAAGAAACACATTTTGTTTCTATAAAAATGTTTCCATTTGTCCTATGAAATTTCCTACACCTGACATCTTTATATGGTCATTTAACATTTTCTGCTGTCATCTTATTTCCCATCCATTGTTGGTTGGATTTAGAGGCTTGATCTAAGGCTGGGTTTGAGGGGCAAGACCAATGCATTGATTTGTTAGAGCTGCCATCACCCCATGCTGCGGATGGGTGGCTGAACAGCAGAAATATGCTGTTCACCATCGTAAGGCTGGATGTCCAAGACCAGGGGTCAGCAGGGCTGGTTTCTCCCAAGACTGCTCTTCTTGGTATGTAGATGGCCGTCTTCTCCCTGTATCTTCCCATAATCTTTCCTCTGCGTGTGTCTGTGTTCAAATCTCCTTCTTACAGAGACACCAGTCAGACTGGATCAGGGGCTAACCTAATGACTTCATTTTAATTTAATTACCTCTTTGACATCTCTCTCTTCAAATACAGTCACATTCTGAGGTACTGGGGGTTAGGACTCCAACATGGGAATTTTAGGGGTGAGCAATTCAACCCATAACAACTTTCCATGTGATATCCTTCCTTCAAGAGGTACATAAAATCAGGTTGTTTATCTTTTTGTGGCTTTGGCAGCCACTGATGATCAATGCCTAGATTCACTAATTTGAGTTTGCAAAGTGGTGATATATCCTAATTCTGGAGTTCCTTCTTTATATATTAGCTAGATTCCTTTGTGTTTTTTAAAGTTGCTTCATCTTCTCTTTGGTTTGCAATTTTATTGTAAAGGCAGAATTAATATTTGATTCTATTTACTCATTTTCAAAATAATAGGTTGCTTCACTGAAATCCTCCAGTGTGATCAGTTTGTTGTGGTTTTCTCAGTGACACGTTGAACTCATGGATGTTCACATCTGTGTGTATGATAGTGTAATGGATAGTAATCCACTGTGGTTATTACCTTTCCCTCAAACTGTTGTATTTTTGGCCAAGGGAGGCTCTTCAAGCTAATACAGACCAGGGATCTTGGCCTTCCCCAATCAATAGAAATTGATTAGAGAAATTCAGGCAAGGCTTTATTGAGGCTTTTAGTGCAGCAGCAGGGAGCGAGAACAAGTAACAGGTTCCCTTGCTGGCTCACAGTGTGTGGGTGGGGGGTGGGGTATCAAGCTCTTTCCTTATGTGGCGTGAGAGTAGGGGTCTGTCCAGGGGACGAGGTGGAAGTGTGGCTTAAGTGGTTTACCCACCCCTTAAGTGGCATTATGTGCAAGGGGCATGCACAGTACCCTGCTTTTGCTCCAGAAACCCAGTTTTTGCTCCTGGCTCCTCAGAAATGGCAGTTGGATCCCTTTGTCTTTGTATCTTTGGGTCCAGAATTTGCCACAAATGCACATGCACACTGTTATTTTAGTCCCATACAGTTCCTCTGTGTATTGTACCTTGAGGAGAGGTGTGTCCAGGCGCCAGCCCTGCAGCACAGGGTCCCAGGTCCCAGCCTGGCTCAGCGCTTGGCCCTAAGTTCGTAGACAGGACTGCAGGAGGCCTGGAGCACTTCCTTGTCTGGTGCAGCATGAGGTACCAGGCTCATGTTTTCCATTTCCTTCTCCAGATCCAAGAAGTTCCCGTTCCTTTTGGTGGTTTCTACCACTTAGGGTTTGAATAGTAGAAACTGAGCACCAGGGGAGCTCACTACTACCGGCTGGTTCCCACGTTCAGGCCTTCATAGTGAGTGCAATTATGAAAGAATACATGTACAAACACACACAATCATACATACGTGTACAAATACACCTTCCAGTCAAATTCAGGGTTTGTTTTATCTTAATATCCTCATTTCCTCTTTCCCACTCCATGAATCCTGGTCTCAACCATACCAGGAACAACTGACTGAGAACCCCGCTTTATTGCCCACTCACTTTTACCCACGACACATCCACAACAAAGCCAGGGTCACACAGCTAACACTCCCGCCAAGCTTTTTGCAGTTCATTTTGTTCTTAGATTTCTACTCAAATAACCATGTTTTAAAATCCCCAGGAAGGACTTCCTTGGTGGTCCAGTGATTAAGAATCTGCCTGCCAACGTGGGCAGGGTTTGATCCCTGGTCTGGGAAGATTCCACATGCAGTGGAACAGCTAAGGCCATGCATTCCAGCTACTGAGCCCAAGTGCTGCAACTGCTGAAGCCTGTACACCTAGAGCCCTTGCTCTGAGACAGGAGAATTCACGTCAGTGAGAAGCCCTTGCACGGAAACTAGAGAGCAGCCCCTGCTTGCCACAACTAGAGAAAGCCCACGCACAGTGACAAAGATCCAGTACAGCCAAAAATAAATAAAGTAAAATTAAAAATTAAAATAAAAGAACCCCTGGGAGTATTTCTTCTTTATGGGTTAAACTATCAACTGGATACATATTTAGTTTTTTTTTTCCATTTTATATATTAATTAACTGAACATATTAAAAAGCAGAGACATTACTTTGCCAACAAAGGTCTATCTAGTCAAGGCTATGGTTTTTCCTGTGGTCATGTATGGATGTGAAAGTTGGACTGTGAAGAAGGCTGAGCGCCAAAGAATTGATGCTTTTGAACTGTGGTGTTGGAGAAGACTCTTGAGAGTCCCTTGGACTGCAAGGAGATCCAACCAGTCCATTCTGAAGGAGATCAGTCCTGGGTGTTCTTTGGAAGGAATGATGCTGAAGCTGAAACTCCAATACTTTGGCCACCTCATGTGAAGAGTTGACTCATTAGAAAAGACTCTGATGCTGGGAGGGATTGGGGGCAGGAGGAGAAGGGGACGACAGAGGATGAGATGGCTAGATGGCATCACTGACTCGATGGACGTGAGTCTGATTTAACTCCGGGAGTTAGTGATGGACAGGGAGGCCTGGCGAGCTGCAATTCACGGGGTCGAAAAGAGTCAGACACGACTGAGCGACTGAACTGGACTGAACTGAAGATAATAAGGTATATACCTTGTAGATAGGGGATTTCCAGGTGGTGCCAGTGGTAAAGGACCCACCTGCCAATGCAAGAGACCCAAGAGACGTGGGTTTGATCCCTGGGTCATGAAGTAGGAAATGGCAATCCACTCCAGTTTTCTTGCCTGGAGAATCCCATGGACAGAAGAGTCTGGCAGGTCCATGGGGTCGCAAAGTGACATGACTAAAGTGACTGAAGTACTTAGCACGCATGCACGCACCTTGAAGGTAAGAGATGCACGTGTTTTCAAAGTCAAGCCAAGTGTGACACCAGCACCGCTTTCCTGTTTTTCTTGTCACCATATGTGTCTAAGCCAGAGAAAGGGCTGGTTTATGTCGTGGCGGGTTTCGAGGAGGAGGTGACGCCTGAATCATGTCTTACCAAACAGCTGCAAAGAGCGACTTAGATTCTCAGAGAAACTGTCCCTTAGTTCTGCTCAGGGAAGAAAACATTTGTTCCGCCGCCCACCATGTAATTCTTCTTTGAATTTTAATGAGTTAGCCTTTAGGCTGCTAGACAGAAAACAACGGCTCTATTCTGTTTAAACTCTGCCATCTTTCTATTTTGCTGCAGAGGCTAGAAAAGAACGGTTTTTTGCCAAATGTGTGGTCGTATGCTCCAAGGTAGTTCATCTGGACGTGTGAAGTTCCATCTCATGATAGCATTTTGGAAGCTAAATATAGCAGTGGTCTCAGTAAGTCCACTAACCATCCAATTATTCACACAAACGGGAAATTGAAAACTGCCACTGCTTCCATCATTATCTTTATCCCCCACATCCGATACCTAAGTCCTGCCAAATCTACACTCTGTGATAATCCTGGAACCTGTTTCCCTTGTCCGTCTTGCCCTCTTGTTCCCCTAGATCACCATCCTTCTCTCATAGATGCCTGGCTGTCCCCCTGTCTCCGCTGATTCCCCCTATGCCCACCCACTACTCGAAACGTAAACCTTACTTAGTCACTCTGGGCATTGTGTAAAAGGATGGATGGGTAAAATGTAAATCCCTTTTTGGGGATGCTCTAAAGGTCAGATGCAAGAGTGAACTGGTCCTGATCTGACTCCTAACTCCTCTGGTCTCACGTGTCCCTGGATGTTGAGATCTGGCAGCTCTGCAACACTCACTGCACCAGCTGAAGCCAGGCGTTTGTACTGATGCCTGCTCTTCTTGATGAAACACTGCTTCCTTGCATCCCTGCTCATCCTATATTATCTAATCTCACCTTTTCAGACTCCTCTGCAGAACATCTCCCCCTGCCCCATCCACCTCTTCTCCTCACTCCTGTTAAACGCACAATACCCAGCATGGCTGTATCATGTATCTGGCTGTGTGTTAAAATTAGTGATGTGTCTATTTTCCCCTCTACACTAGAAGCTGCTTGACAGAAAGGACAGTGCTCCAAAATGATTTATTGATTTACTGATTCAGTAAACATGTGGTCCAATTAAAGGCTATCAACCAAAGTGGTCAGAAAATGGTATTTCTTCTTCTTCAAATATCAATGGGACCATTTAATTTGGGATAAAGTGAATTTCAAGAAAAATGCAAATAGAATGCTGAACAAAACCTTTCCTTCTGACTATTAACTTCAAAACATCTTAGCTACAGGGACCCTTGGATTTTTATTTCCTAGTCTTCAAATATCCCCTCTGAGCAGTACACCTTTCTGCCCTATCACTGAATGTTTGGGGAAACACTTCAATCATGGAACTTGATAACACTGATGAGAAATGATGCACCAGATGATAAATTCAAAACCACCAAAAGCTGATGTCTTTCCAAACTCATATTGTTTAAAGTGATTTGACTACTATCGGGAAGATAGAAGGCAAAAAATGTTTTAAAGGAAAAACTTTTAGTAACTTTGTGTTTTTTAAAGCAGAAAGCAAATAATGTATCTCCAAAGAGTTCAGTGCCCTTAGACAAAATTTTATGGAAAAGAGTAAGATTGAAACTAATCTACTTGGATGTGATAGCGGTAAAAATGAATAGAAATATTTAAGAAAGTGCCTCATCCTACAGTTATCTTGATACTTTCACAAAACGGGGAAGGAAGCCATTCTCCTGTGTATCAGATGCATGCTGGTTCCTTATACACTCACACACCATCCTCAAGACAACCCTATGAGTTCAATGTTACCATTTCCCCTTTTGCCCTTGAAACTGAGGTCTGAGAGCATCTATGTTCACA
Organism: Bos taurus; assembly: GCF_002263795.3. Classification (NCBI taxonomy): domain Eukaryota; kingdom Metazoa; phylum Chordata; class Mammalia; order Artiodactyla; family Bovidae; genus Bos; species Bos taurus. The sequence goes on along the minus strand of NC_037344.1, from coordinate 40,072,522 downwards.
AGATGGAGGAATTTTGCCCAACTCTGTAAGCATCAGAAAACCTGAAAATTATGAGCAGGTTTCAAAGAACAAGTGAAAGATAGTGAAAAGCACAGAGGATGGTAAATGGTGCATGTAAAATGGACTGGGTATTTATTCATCTGGTCATGTAGACGGAAATGATATTAATGACATGTTTTAAATTAACTTATTTATTTGGCTGCACTGGATCTTAGTTGAAACATGCAGGATCTTCATTGCCACATGATGGATTTTTAGTTGCAGCATGCAAACTCTTTAGTTGTGGCATGTGGAATCTAGATCCCTGACCAGGGATCCAACCTGGGGCCCTGCATTGGGAGCATGGAGTCTTAGCCACTGGACCACCAGGGAAGTCCCCTAAGTGATAGTACTGGTCTTTTGTAAATCACTTCTAGGGCTTCCCAAGTGGCACTAGTGGTAAAGAATCTGACTGTCAATGCAGGAGACAAAAGAGACTCGGGTTCCATCCGTGGGTCGGGAAGATCCCCTGAAGGAGGGCATGGCAACACAGTCCAGTATTCTCTCTTGGAGAATCCCATGGACAGAGAAGCCTGGCGGGCTACAGTCAATAGGGTCACAAAGAGTAGGACACGACTGAGATAACTCGGCAGTCACAAATCACTTCTACAGATACTGCTTAATGAAGTAAGAGGTAGAGGGGCCTCTGGTTAATCCGTAGGTTTCATTCCGATTCTTTGAGATAAACTACCAATGGGAATGACACCTCCTGATTGGATGAAAGACAAAGCTGCCTACCACAGCCCCCTCATTTTTGGAATGAGGGGATGGAAAGGATTTCCCAGCCTAACACATGTGCAAAGGAGGCCTCAAGTTGTCCTCTAGTAACCATATCATTAGCATTGTGAATTTTTTTGGGAGTGGAGAATCAAACCATTTTATTGGGGGGCTTTGGGGGAAGGTGGAAAAGCTGGTAGAACAATGAGATCTGAAGTCTTTCTGTGAGCCATCTACCCAACTTCTCAGCTGCTAAAAGAGCATTGTGGTTTTGACCCCTGTGGGTTTCACTTGGATACTGCAGCAAAAGATTCAAAATGGCGACTGGCAGAAGCCCAGATAAGGAATTACAGGTGACATGATTGTAGGGGAGGAAACCCCAGAAGACTAACCCCATAATCACACATTATTTACCTGAGATGTATCAATACATTTTTTAGATAGTGATACAGTTAACAGCAGCATGTGAAGTCATTAGGGTTTAAAATTGATCAAAGTTTCATTATACAACTTATATACGTGTATATATGGTGTTTCATTATACAACACCAGTAAGAATTCATCTGCCAACACAGGAGACACAAGAGACATGGGTTCAATTCCTGGGTCAGGAAGATTCCCTGGAGGAGGAAATGGCAACCCACTGCAGTATTCTTGCCTGAAAACTCCCATGGACAGAGGAGCCTGGTGGTCTACAGTCCATGGGGTCTCAAAGAGTCGGACATGACTGAGCACACATGCATGCACGTGATTGTTGTTATCATTCACATTTTGCGGATAGGTTTTTGTTCCAGCTTTGTGTATATTATAAATGTCAAGTTTTTAAAAATAATGCATGGTGAAATTTTGAGTGAAGAATTTTTTCAGTGAATTTTATGCAGGTACTTTCTCTGATTGTCCGAGCAACACAATGTCTCAGAAGTGATAGTTCTTCAGAATATAGTTCTGATTCATACGATGTGAATATTAGGCAAACAAAAAGACAAAAGACTTTGGTGATTGATTGTGATACTGAAAGTGAACATTAAACACACGCCGCTAGAGGAGGCACCTTTGCTTCTACACAGCGTGGGTTGAAGGCAACATTTCATGAAAGTTAGAAGACTTTACAGGTGTGTCAGGTGTAACTATTGAATGTAGTAACCCATAAAGTGTTAGTGAAAAGGAAAAATCGCCAGCCACAGGCATTAGTTTCTGCAAAAACCCCCTGGTTGTTAACAATGAGTTAACAACCTAAGCTACCCCTATATAGTGCTCCTCACTCTGAGAATTCACCCCTGTGCTCTCCCACATGTACTGTACTTCTAATAAATGCTGGACCTACTTTGCAGTCTTGGGCTCTTTGTCAAATTCTTTCTTCAAAGAGGACAAGGACTGAAGTTCCTTTCTCTCCATGAACACAGTAATAACAGAATGTTTGAAATGACCACAGTTGGAGCATATTTGCCAGGGGGAGGGATGAGGGAAGGGATAGTTAGGGAGTTCGAGATGGACATATACACTCTGCTATATTTTAAATGGATAACCAACAAGGACCTACTATACAGCATGTGGAACTCTGCTCAATGTTATGTGGCAGCCGTGATAGGAGAGGAACTGGGCGGAGAATGGATACATGTATATGTATGACTGAGTACCTTTGTTGTTCACCTAAAATGTCACAACACTGTTAATTGGCTATATCCCCATATAGAATAAAAAGTTAAAAAACATCTTGAATCGATCATAGAAAAATGAAACAATTAAAACACTAACAAACCTTGCCCCTTTTTTTTCTGTATTCTTTTCAGCACATCAACTTTCTTTGTCTTTGCCTAACATCTGCACTGGATTGCAGGCCATGCTTGGATTTCAACACCATAAGTTATTACTTTAGTATCAGCAGCCGCTCTTTCAGTGACACTGGTCTCCTGAAACAAGCCCTAAGAGCCACTGTTCTGATGTATGTAATGCTGAGAAAGGGAAGAAAACAGGCCAGCAACTCAGAAGTGCCTCTTCTGCACACACTTTGGACTTCAGTGTCTTTCAGAAGTTCCACAGAGAGTAATTTGCAGTGAAGGGTCCTCTTCTGACACGAACTGAATTTTCTCCACCTGGACATAGTGATTGCCCAGCAAGTTTTCTTCTTAAGAATAACAGCACTGTCTCTTCTTCCAACACAGCTGTATCATATTCTTCTGCTCTAAGTGCTCCATCCCAGGATGAATAATAACCTCTCATCCAACAAGAAACATTTATATGCAGCCTGTTCTTCTCCCTTACAACAGGTCCTACAATGAAATGATTGGCCTTACATTAGGCTGTGTCTGTCCTGTCTTTCCTGATAGAATATAAGGAAGGCAGGAATGATGTCTACCTTGTTCACTCCTGAACCTCCAGTGCCTGGCATGAGGTCAGCAGCTGGATATTTACTGAATGAATAAATGGGCCTCTACCATCTGTGTGGCCCCACAACGGTGACCAGCATGGGAGCTCTGAGCTGTTTCTACTGCACTGGAGCTTCCTGACAGGCCTCCCCCTGCACCAACTTGCTGGAGAGAAATCTCAGGGGAGGAGGCTGGGGGTGGGCGGGTCCAGAGGAAGAAGTACATAGGCATTTTTTAGGTAACAAAAATAAGAATGAGTGCAGGTAATCTCAAAAGAATACAATGAAATATTACTTAGCTATTAAAAAGAATGAAATAATGCCACCTGCAGCAACATGGATAAACCTAGAGATGATCATACTAAGTGAAGTAAGCCAGACAGAGAATGACAAATACCATATGATATTATTTATACATAGAATTGAATATATAATACAGATGAACGTACTTACAAAACAGAAACAGACTCACAGACATAGAGAACAGACTTGTGGGAAAACGGGTGGGGAAGGGTTAGATTTGGATTAGCAGATACAAACTATTATATAAGGAATGGATAGGGGACTTCTCTGGCGGTCCAGGGGCTAAGACTCCAGCTTCCAGTGCAGAGGGCCTGGGTTTGACCCCTGGTCAGGGTACTAGGGGAGAAGGCAATGGCAACCCACTCCAGTACTCTTGCCTGGAAAATCCCATGGATGGAGGAGCTTGGTAGGCTGCAGTCCATGGGGTCGCTAAGAGTCAGACATGACTGAGCAACTTCACTTTCACTTTTCATTTTCATGCATTGGAGAAGGAAATGGCAACCCACTCTAGTATTCTTGCTTGGAGAATCCCAGAGACAGAGGAGCCTGATGGGCTGCCGTCTATGGAGTCGCACAGAGTCGGACACGACTGAAGCGACTTAGCAGCAGCAGCAGCAGCACCAGGGTACTAGGTCCCACAAGCCACAACTCAGAGTTTGCATGCTGCAACTGAATATTCCACATGCTGCAATCAAGATCAAGGATCCTGGGTGCTGGAACTAAGACCTGGCAGGGCCAAATAAATGTAATTTTTAAAAGGATAGATAAACAACAAGGCCTATTGTATAGCACAGGGAGCAATATTCAATATTTTGTGATAAACCAGAATGGAGAAGAATATATAAATATTATATATATTTGTATATAACTGAGTCACTTTGCTGTACAGTAGAAATTAACACAACATTGTAAGTTAATTATACTTCAATAAAACAAAAATTTTTTAAATTGCAGCACTTTGCTTCTTAATGCTCACGGGAATCCCTCCAAAGTGCCAGTCACCAACAGCCTTAAAAATGGAAAGTTGTCAAGATTTACGGATGTTTTGAGGAAAACAACTCCAAGAGAAAAGCAAGTATTTATGTACCAATATATTTTTAAATAGTGGCTGTCATTAAGTCTGTGCTAGTTTAACAACTGGCTTTGGCAGTATTTCATTATGAAAGAAAACAGGCAATTTTCTACACACCCCTTAATTCATGCCAAATACAGGCACACCTTCTACCTTTCTGAATAAACAGAAAGCCCTGTTTATTCAGGTCAGTGCATATTTCTTTAGTACTGAAAGTCTTACTTTTAGAAATTTTTTCAACTTAGGAACCCTAGCTACTAAAACTCAACTGAGTTTCTATTTCTCTCATTTTATAATTAATTTTCATTTTTATCAAATAATATGCTTGTACACTGCACATAATGTGAACCTAATTTTTTTCCATTTGAATGTGATCATTTAGGTACATATACATAATACAGATAAATTGTACTAAAGTGAATCACAGTATTGTGGGACTTCCCTGGTTGTCCACTGGTTAAGAATCTACCTTTCAATTCAGCAGATGCAGGTTTGATCCCTGGTTGGGGAACTAAGATCCCACATGCTTCAGGGCAACTAAGACCCCCCGTCACAACTACTGAACCTGCATGCCCTAGAGCCTGCAAGTTACAATTAGAAAAGTCTTTGAGCTGCAATGAAAGATCCTGCATACTGCAACTAAGAATGAACACAGCCTAATTAATTATTTTTAAAAATCACTACATTGTACACCTTCAACTTACATAATATTGTAATCAGTTATTCAGTTCAGTTCAGTCACTCAGTCATGTCCGACTCTTTGTGACCCCATGAATCGCAGCATGCCAGGCCTCCCTGTCCATCACGAACTCCCGGAGTTCACTCAGACTCACATCCATAGAGTCGGTGATGCCATCCAGCCATCTCATCCTCTGTCGTCCCCTTCTCCTCCTGCCCCCAATCCCTCCCAGCATCAGAGTCTTTTCCAATGAGTCAACTCTTCGCATGAGGTGGCCAAAGTACTGGAGTTTCAGCTTTAGCATCATTCCTTCTAAAGAAATCCCAGGGCTGATCTCCTTCAGAATGGACTGGTTGGATCTCCTTGCAGTCCAAGGGACTCTCAAGAGTCTTCTCCAATACCACAGTTCAAAAGCATCAATTCTTCGGCGCTCAGCCTTCTTCACAGTCCAACTCTTACATCCATACATGACCACAGGAAAAACCAGTAATAAATAAGTAGTACTAAAATGTTTATAATTAACAATACTCCCATCTCTCTCTGCTCCCTGTCCAAGCATTGTCTTCTCCAAAATCAGCCACTTTCAGCTCATTTGCTTCTTCAGGACTTCACTCAATATTTGTATAAAGTAAGTGCCCCCTGGGGGGGCCCCCACTTGCCCTGCTCCTCCTCTGGGCTCCTGCATGTCCACTTTCCTGGTCTTCTCTTTTACCATTTTGAGCATCCTCTTTGCCTACCACCTTTGTTGGGTCTCTTGTTTCTTTGATCATATTCCTTTCTTTTTCCTGGACTTTCCCTTATTATCTTGCTAAATGATATTCTCCAGTTGCTTCTCAGGAAACAATGCATTTGAGGAATACATACATGCATAAAAATGTCTCTTTTCTACCTCCCCACTTGATAGTTGAGCAGGGTATAGAATTCCAGGTTGACAGTCACTTTCTAGTAGACAGAGCAGTCATTGACCAGTGTCTTTCAGAGCCTAGGATCCCTGGCAAGAAGTGTGATGCCTTATTGATTCTGGATCCTTTGTACATGTCCCAGTCTCCCTCTGGAAGGCTTGGCAATTGTCTTCATCCCAGAAGTGAAGTTTCACAGTGACATGTCTTAATACAGTTGTTGTCATTTTTCTTTGATAGAGCTTTTCAATCTGGAAATTCATGTTATTCCCTTCTGAGAAATTTTCTTACATTATTGATTTTCTTTCTTCTGTTATCTCTGATCCCTTCTGAGGTCTATTAAACACTAGACTAATTTATTTTTAATTTCTTTCTTTCTTTCTTATTTTTTCTTTTCTTCTTTTCTGTCTCTTTGAATTTCTGTTCCACTTTTGTAAGATTAACTCTACAGTGTGAAATTTCTCTCCCATACTGAATCTCTATACTGATTGTTTTTCCTAACAGTGTAATAAGAATTTTAACAGATTTATTTAAATTTATTTATTTCAATGCATTTCATTTATTTAACTAATTTGGGAATGTTTATTAACAGAGTGGACTGATTTGCTCAGGATACCTACAGGTTAGTCTGTTGTCCAGGTGACCTAATTCCATTAGCTTCCTGTTTTACTTTCAAAAATGTCCTATTTTAGGTAATAAAACATATGGTCACACTGTTTACTGAGCATTTACTATATATACCAAGTGCTGTTCAAAGTGCTGTATGTGTAACAACACATCTGTATAAAATATCTACTCCAGAAGAGTAGACTCTGTTATAATCATTTTACAGATTGGAAATCTGAGGGATAAAGAGTTTAAATAACTTGTCACAGGAGTCACAGCTTCCAGATGTTAAAATGGGGACTTGAATGTGGAAAGTGTCTTCAGAATCTCCCCTTTCCCCTCTATGAACAATATTTATTTGTTTTTAAAAATATTTTATTTATTTATTATTGAGGTGTAGTTGATTTACAGTATCATGTTAGTTTCAGCAGTACAGCACAGTTTTATGTATGTATATATATATATATATATATATATATATATATATACTGCTGCTGCTAAGTCGCTTCAGTCGTGTCTGACTCTGTGCGACCCCAGAGATGGCAGCCTACCAGGCTTTTCTGTCCCTGGGATTCTCCAGGCAAGAACACTGGAGTGGGTTGCCATTTTCTTCTCTAAAGCATGAGAGTGAAAAGTAAAAGTGAAGTTGCTCAGTCGTGTCCAACTCTTAGCGACCGGATGGACTGCAGCCCACCAGACTCCTCTGTCCATGGGATTTTCCAAGCAAGAGTACTGGAGTGGGGTGCCATTGCCTTCTCCAATATATATATACATACATAAAAACACATGTGTGTGTGTGTGTGTGTGTGTGTGTGTATATATATGAGTATATATATTCTTCTTATATTAATTTCCCTTATAAGTTGCTACAAAATATTCAGTGAAATTCCCTATGCTATAGAGAAGGTTCTTGTTGTTTATCCATTTTATATATAGTAGCATGTGTGCATTAATCCCAAACTCCTAATTTATTCCCCTTACCCACTTTGGTAATCATAAGTTTATTTTCTATGTCTGTGAGTCTATTTCTGCCTTGTTTATCAGTTCATTTGTATCATTTTTCTAGATTCCACATATAAGTGGTGTCATATGCTCTTTGTCCTTCTATGGCTTATTTCACTCAGTATGACACTCTCTAGGTCCATCCATGTTGCTGCAATGGGATTGTTTCATTTTTTTATGGCTGAGTAATATTCCATTGTATATATATACTACGTCTCTTAATCACTATAGATTCCACTTCACCACTTCTCACAATCCCTTATCTGGGGGATATTAGGCTATTTCTCAGAGAAGGCAACGGCACCCCACTCCAGTACTCTTGCCTGGAAAATCCCACGGACGGAGGAGCCTGGTAGGCGGCAGTCCATGGGGTTGCACAGAGTCGGACACGACTGAGTGACTTCACTTTCACTTTTCACTTTCATACATTGGAGAAGGAAATGGCAACCCACTCCAGTGTTCTTGCCTGGAGAATCCCAGGGATGGGGAAGCCTGGTGGGCTGCTGTCTAGGGGGTCGCACAGAGTCTGACAAGACTGTAGTGACTTAGCAAGCTATTTCTGACTTTGCATCATTGCAAACACTTTTGTACTCCTTTCTAGCTAAACCTCCTTCATTTTTTTCCTGGAGAAGGATAAATTCCTTCACCAGGAAAAAGCCTGGTAAAACCAGCCTTTCTTGATTTTCATTTCAGCACTCTTTCCACTTGCCATGTTGTGCACCTCCTGAGAATGGGAACTGACAAACAAATCCTTTGATTATAAGAAGGCAGACACAGGAGAGCCAACACACTGAAAAGAGCTGTGACCCTCAAATAAATGAAAAGTTAGGGGATGTTGTAGTTAATTTTGACTTTTTAAAAGTCATGTTGCTCCTCTCTTCTTGACTGACACCTAGTCTGGTCACCCTCACTTTAGAATCTGCAGCATCCTTGACACCCACACCCGCAACCCTGCCATCTACTGACAGTGGCTATCCACAGGACTGTGAACCAGTCCTTAAGACATTAGTCCTAAGACAAATGATACATTGGCAAATAAATGGCAAAGAGGCAACTTCATAGTGACATTAGGGCATAGTCATGTTGGCAGTGCCTTTCTGGAAGGAAGTTTGCCTGTGAACGAGTCTGTTGATTTCATAATCTCAGCAAGCCTTTCATGTGCATGGATAACAAGTTTACCCAGGGAGGCAACCAGAGATTTTCCTAATGTTCTCCTTCTAAACCCAGCTTAAATTTCATCTCACTCAGGAAGTCCTCATGACCAAAGTCCTCCAGTTTTTCTGGCTTGAGCTGTACCAATCTGTGCCATTCTGAGTACACTAAGAATAGGGATTTTGTCTTTTATATCTGATTCACCAAGTATTGAGTGCCCCTATATGTCAAACTCTTATTATATATGAAGACTCTTGAGAGTCCCTTGGACTGCAAGGAGATCCAACCAGTCCATTCTGAAGGAGATCAGCCCTGGGATTTCTTTGGAAGGAATGATGCTAAAGCTGAAACTCCAGTACTTTGGCCACCTCATGCGAAGAGTTGACTCATTGGAAAAGACTCTGATGCTGGGAGGGATTGGGGGCAGGAGGAGAAGGGGACGACAGAGGATGAGATGACTGGATAGCATCACCGACTCTATGGATGTGAGTCTGAGTGAACTCCAGGAGTTGATGATGGACAGGGAGGCCTGGTGTGCTGCAATTCATGGGGCCGCAAAGAGTCAGAGACTGAACTGAACTGAACTGAACTGATATGTCAAACTCTATGTTATAGGTAAGGGAAAGAAAGCAGGATGCTGCTATGCTCTACAATTTTCAGTAACGTGTAACTTTAACAGATTTCACTTCTCAAAACAGAAATTCCCACTGATTCACTATTTGCAGTGCATTCTCTTATAAACTGACTCTTAATTTGACTGCAAACTGTTCTCCCACTTCCTATCTGTGCTTTTTATTCTTCTTATTGAAATTAGACATACTGTTCGTTTATATTGGAAAGCACCCAGCTGTGAGAAGAGACCACATAAAAATGAGTTAATCATCAGACCTCATGTCTAGAGAAACTTATGTATTTAAAACAAAAGAATGTTTCCTTTAATTCAGAAGGGAAAAGAATAAAGTCAACCCACACCCCGTTATTGTGGTCATTCTCCATCAGTGGATGTTGTATTGAAATCTTTTTATATCTATCTGTCCTGAAAGTCTGTGAGTGACTTGGGCAAGGACCCTGCTTATTACTTTTTAAATTTTGAGAACTTGTCACATGGCAGACCTTCATCTCAAGTTTGCTGAAGTATGTTTTTACCTGTCTTTAGTAGTAGTAGTTAAAGTCACTCAGTAGTGTCCGATTCCTTGTGACCCTATGGACTATACAGTCCTTGGAATTCTCCATGCCAGAATACTGGAGTGGGTAGCTTTTCCCTTCTCCAGGGGATCTTCCCAACTGAGGGATCGAACCCAGGTCTCTAGTATTTACACTTGAAAATGAGGCTCAGAATCTTGGATCTCCCCTACCTACCCTCAAGGTCAGAACTGCTAGGGGAGCTTCATTCAAATAACAATGACAATTTTAGATGCAATAAATTGGATAGCACACCATTGATTCAATAACAGATGAACTTGGGGGCAGAAAGAGAGTCACTACCATCTACCATAAATAACTACCATAAAACACATCCTGATTTCAAGGAGTTAGATTTTCAAAGTATACCCCAGAATGGAGGAAATCCTGTCATTGTCCTTGACTGGACTTCTGGTCTCAGAATCAGAGCAGTCTCTTGGCTCTATTACGTCAGCCGACAAAAATTCTTCAATGCCGCTTATATGCCCTCAACTCATTCTTCTCTTCCTCCAATGCTTTTTCTGAGACCATTGATAAGTTCCAAATATTTGTCTGTTATTGTTTTCTTGGATTTCCATTTCCTTGTATAAACCCTCCTCCTTGAGTTCTTCCCTGCCTTTTACAGCCTCCCATTGTCCTCAGGTCCCTGCCTCTGAGGCTCTTTCCTTCTTCCATGATGCTCACTCACCTTTTCCTGGTGTGGATGCCCCCAGGCTCATCCCTTTCTTCTTTCAGTCCTCACAAGTCATTCTCAGCCCTGAATGATCATCAGAATCGCTTGAAGAGCCTTCTGAAAAGATTCAAGCCCAGATCCCAACCCAGATCTGTGGAATCAGTCAACTAGGACCTAGATATTAGCTCTGTAACCCGGGTTTGTGTACCTTACTTAGCATCCGAAGTTCAATTTCTTCTCCTGTAAAATTAAGATAATGCTAAAATCTCTTTCGTCCGATCTCTGAATACATTCTTACTCCCCATTGTCACAGCAAACATCATCTCTTCTTCTCATTTATTTAAAGCCTACGTTCCTTTGAAAGCTGAGCTCAAATCCTTTCCTTCTCACAACTCTCATCATCACGACTGATTTTGGATTGTTTACAGAGCGCACTGAAAACTCAAGAGCGACTTGTTGAAACGAAATTGTTTCCTGGCTGAGCTTGCTTCAACTGTCTTGTCACTTTTCAATTTTTTTCTCCATGCAGCACTTCAATATTCCAGAGTGATTTTTTTTTAATTGGATCACATTGTTCCCTATTTTAAATCTTTCAATGAATTCTCTTTCTTAAAATGTATTTATTCATTTATTTTTATTTTTTTGGTTGAGCTAGGTCTATGTTGCTGCACACAGGCTTTCTCTAGTTGAGGTGAACGGGGGTACTCTCTAGTTGCCAATGCATGGGCTTCTCACTGTGGCACCTTCGCTTATTCAGAGCATAGGCTCGAGGGACATGGGCTTCAGTAATTTCTGCACAAGGCCTCAGTAGGTTCATGTGCTTAGTTGCTCACAGCATGTGGAATCTTCAATCCCATGGGGATTGAACCTGTGTCCCCTGCATTGGCAGGTGGATTCCTATCCACTGTATCACCAGGGAAGTCCCCAGTGACTTCTCTTAGTTCTTAGGCTTGTTCAGCACCATGGCTGCAGAGTCTAGCAGTGCTTTGAATACAAGAGATGCTGGATTTATTGAGTGACTGCAGTTGACTGATGACAGAACATGCGAACGGTTGGGGAGGCTAAACACAAACCTTGCCCAGGAAGGAGATGGCTCTTGGCACAGCTGAGAGAATGTAATCAGGTGGGCACACCTGGACCTTGTAGAGTCATCCTCTTTCAGAGCCTCTGCCAAGCCTGAGAGTGAGGCCAGGAGGTTTTTAAGCAGAGGTTGTGCTTAGTGTCCCAAAAGTGCAGAAACCCTGACCTCCAAAAATCTAAGGAAAACAAAGACATTATTGAATCTGTACTCCTGTAAGAGCAATGCTGACTGATCTCTTTTCCCTTAGAAATCTGAATTATATGTTCCAATAGATGACAAGCCTAGGTTTTGCTCTTTGCCTGTAACTGAACATACAGGTTTCATTTTGGTTACCACTGCCTTAAAGTGAAAGTGAAGTCACTCAAGAGAGTGTCAGTTCAAGCCATTGTGTGACTTTAATAGGATTACATTGATTAACTAACATGATGCATTATGATGGTTTCTAGGCCAACAGCCTGAAATGAGGGGCTTTTAACCAAAAAAAGTTATGTTTTTGTTCTTTCATTGAAAACAACCATTTATATAGTTAAAGGCCCCACCCTCCAACATCCAGCTGCTGTTCTTAACAGGCTGGTTCCCTTTTCCTGCACTGTGCTCTCATCTCACTTGCACTGCCCCACTCCTCCCCTTAATGAAATCCCTTACTATTAACAATGGAAGTGAGAAATAGATTCAAGGGATTAGATCTGATAGACAGAGTGCCTGAAGAAGTATGGACGGAGGTTTGTGACTGTACAGGAGACAAAGATCATGATCATCCCCAAGAAAAAGAAATGCAAAAAGGCAAAATGGTTGTCTGAGGAGGCCTTACAAATAGCTGTGAAAAGAAAGTGAAAGGAAAAGGAAAAAGGGAAAGATACACCCATTTGAATGCAGAGTTTCAAAGAATAGCAAGGAGAGATAAGAAAGCCTTCCTCGGTGATCAGAGCAAAGAAATAGAGGAAAACAAAAGACTGGGAAAGACTAGAGGTGTCTTCAAGAAAATTAGAGATACAAAGGGAACATTTCACGCAAAGATGGGCTCAATAAAGGACAGAAATGGTATGGACCTAACAGAAGCAGAAAATATTAAGAAGAGGTGGCAAGAATACACAGAAGAACTATACAAAAAAGATCTTCACAACCCAGATAATCACAATGGTGTGATCATTCACCTAGAGCCAGACATCCTGGAATGTGAAGTCAAGTGGGCTTAGGAAGCATCACTATGAACAAAGCTATTGGAGGTGATGAAATTCCAATTGAGCTATTTCAAATCCTAAAAGATGATGCTGTGAAAGTGCTGCACTCAATATGCCAGCAAATTTGGAAAACTCAGCAGTGGCCACAGAACTGGAAAAGGTCAGTTTTCATTCCAATCCCCAAAAAAGGCAATGCCAAAGAATGTTCAAACTACCGCACAATTGCACTCATCTCACATGCTAGCAAAGTAATGCTCAAAATTCTCTGAGTGAGGCTTCAACAGTACATGCACTGTGAACTTCCAGATGTTCAAGCTGGATTTTAAAAAGGCAGAGGAACCAGAGATCAAATTGCCAACATCCACTGGATCATCGAAAAAGCAAGAGAATTTCAGAAAAACATCTATTTCTGCTTTATTGACTACGCCAAAGCCTTTGACTGTGTGGATCACAACAAACTGGAAAATTCTTAAAGAGATGGGAGTACCAGACCACCTCACCTGCCTCTTGAGAAACCTATATGCAGGTCAGGAAGCAACAGAACTGGACATGGAACAACAAACTGGTTCCACATTGGGAAAGGAGTACGTCAAGGCTGTATATTGTCACCCTGCTTATTTAACTTATATGCAGAGCACATCATGAGAAAAGCTGGGCTGGAGAAAGCACAAGCTGGAATCAAGATTGCTGGGAGAAATATCAATAACCTCAAATATGCAGATAACAACACCATTATGGCAGAAAGCAAAGAACTAAAGAGCCTCTTGATGAAAGTGAAAGAGGAGAGTGGAAAAGTTGGCTTAAAACTCAACATTCAGAAAGCTAAGATCATGGCAGCTGGCAAATAGATGGGGAAACAGTGGAAACAATGACAGACTATATTTTGGGGGGCTCCAAAATCACTACAAATGGTGACTGCAGCCATGAAATTAAAAGACACTTGCTCCCTGGAAGAAAAGCTGTGACCAACCCAGACAGCATATTAAAAAGCAGAGACATTACTTTGTCAACAAAAGTCCATCTAGTCAAAGCTATGTTTTTTCCAGTAGTTACGTGTGGATGTGAGAGTTGGACTATAAAGAAAGCTGAGTGCTGAAGAATTGATGCTTTTTAACTGTGGTGTTGGAGAAGACTCTTGAGAGACCCTTGGACTGCAATGAGATCCAACCAATCAATCCTAAAGGAAATCAGTCCTGAATATCCATTGGAAGGACTGACCTTGAAGCTGAAGCTCCAAATACTTTGGCCACCTGATGCAAAGAGCTGACTCATTTGAAAAGACCCTGATGCTGGGAAAGAGTGAAGGCGGGAGAAGAAGGGGACGACAGAGGATGAGATGGTTGGATGGCATCACCGACTCAATGGACATGAGTTTGAGTAATCTCCGGGAGTTGGTGATGGACAGGGAGGCCTGGCATGCTGCAGTCCACGGGGTCACAAAGTCGAACACGACTGAGCTACTGAACTGACCGAGTAGATAGTGAAGATTTTCTGTGCTTATTAGGAGTAAAAATTCACAAATGTACAAATAAACCTATAGGACATAAAAAAATTAAGAAAAATTAACTCTGTTATTGAGTGAAGTAAGTCAGAAAGAGAAAAGCAAATATCGTATATTAATGCATATATGTGGAATCTAGAAAAGTAGTATAGATTATCTTATTTGCAAAGCAGAAATGGAGGCACAGACTTGAAGATCAAACATATGAACATCAAAGGGGGAAAGGGTGAATGGAAAGAATTTGGAGATTGGAGCTGACATATATACACCACTGTGCTGAAGTGACTTAGCACACATACATGTAGGTACAAAGGAAATCAATCCTGAATATTCATTGGAAGGACAGATGCTGAAGCTCAAGCTTCAATACTTGGCCACCTGATGTGAAGAGCTGACTCATTAGAAAAGACCCTGCTGCTGGGAAAGATTGAAGGCAGGAGAAGAAGGGGATGACAGAGGATGAGATGGTTGGATTGCATTACCGATTCAATGGACATGAGTTTGAGCAAGCTCCAGGAGATGGTGAAGGTCAGGGAAGCCTGGTGTGCTGAAGTCCATGGGGTTGCAAAGAGTCAGACACGACTGAGTAATTGAAGAACAATGCAGGTATAAAATAGAAAATGAAATATAATAAGATAATGAGTCCCTATTATATTGCACAGAGACCTCTACTCAATTCTCTGTAGTGACCTAAATGGGAAGGAAATCCAAAAAAGAGGGGGTATAGGTAAACATGTAGCTGAGTAATTGAAGAACAATGCAGGTATAAAATAGATAATGAGGTATATAATAAGATAATGAGTCCCTATTGTATTGCACAGGGACCTCTAACTCAATTCTCTGTAGTGACCTAAATGGGAAGGAAATCCAAAAAAGAGGGGATATAGGTAAACATATAGCTGATTCACTTTGCTGTACAGAAGAAACTAACACAACATTGTAAAGCAAATTACTCCAATAAAAAGAAATTAACTCTGTCACTAATTCAGGAGGAAAGATTAATTAATTGATGTAAATATACTTACCATGGGCTCTGGTATCTGTGGCTTAGTTTGTCAATAGCTGCTTGACTGAACTCTTCATACTGTAAAAAAGAAGAAAATCAATGTCCCCTGATTCCAAGGTCACTCTGCATGAACATGTCTGAGAGTCTGGGTTCCTAGTCAAAGAGGAGGTCAGGTGGAGCAATTAAACAAGAAACGCTAAATTCAGTTGAGGAAACATCGTCTTTTGATTCTTGAACTGAGAAGAAAAAATACAAGAAGTAAAATAAATCTGACCCTCTGTGCTTTCCCTACCCTCTCTATAAAAGGACAGCTGTTGGGTCTGCAGAAGAGTGTCATCTGCAATCTCTAAACATCTCATGATTCTATATCTACATGAGCAGGCACTCAAAACCAGGACTTACCATTTATTTTTTGTTTTTCATAGTGGGTCCTTGTTGGTTACCAATCTTAAATATTGCACTGTGTACATAGCCATCCCAATTCCCTAACAATCCCTTCCCCCCAGCAACTATAACATGACATCATTTTGTCTCAGCTTAGCTTTTTTCACATCACCTTACCCTCATGTGGAAAGATGCTCAACAGCACTAATTATTAGAGAAATGCAAATCCAAACTACAATGAGGTATCACCTCACACTGGTCAGAATTGTCATCATCAAAAAGTCTACAAATAGTAAATGCTGGAGAAGTAGAAAAAAGGTATCTTCCTATAGTGTTGTTTGGAATGTGAAGTGGTGCAGCTGCTATGGAAAACAGTACGGAGGTTCCTTAAAAACCTAAAAATACAACTACCATATGATCCAGCAACCTGACTCCTGGGCAGATATCTGAAGAAAATTATAATTTGAAAAGATATGTGCACGCCAATGTTCATTACAGCATAATTCACAATAGACAAGTTATGGAGCATCTTAAAGTTCATCAACAGATGAATGGTTAAAGATGTGGGACATATGTACAATGAGCTATTACTCAGCCATAAAAAGAATGAAATACTGCCATTTGTAGCAACATAAATGGACTTAGAGATTATCACATTGAGTGTAATAAATCAAAGACAAATGTCATTTGATATCACATGTGCAATCCAAAAAAATTATACAAATGAACTTATTTACAAAACAGGAACAGACTCACAGACATAGGAAAAAACTCATGGTTACCAAAGGAAATGGAAGAGTGGAGGAAAAAATTAGGAGCTTGGGATTAACAGATACAAACTACTTTATATAAATAGATAACTGACAAGGACCTACTGTATAGCACAGGGACCTATACTCAATACCTTGTAATAACCTATAATGGAAGATAATCTGAAAGAGAATCTATCATCTATCTGTCTGTCTGAACCACTTTGCTGCACACCAGAAACTAACACAACACTGTAAATCAACCTCAAATACATCAATAAAAAAGACAAAAAGGGGGAAATGTAGCAAAATCATATCATAATGTTAACCTTAGATAAATCACCTGGTACCCTTTTCTATCTCCCCTGTTTTCTTCCCTTTTCCTCAAGCTTTGGTTTATAATGCCTTTCCTGATCAAGGGTTGTGTTGGGAAAGCAGATCTATTTAAGTCATTTCTCAGTGATGAAGATCTGAAAACTTGATCACTTCTAGATCTTTAATGTCCATGTGTAAAATAATAAACAAAAGAAGGGATAAAATAAACAAGATTTAAATGAAAGGCTAAGCCACTATTCCAAAAGTTTGAAAAGTGATAATCTGTGTTTAGGACTTCGCTGGTGGCTCAGTGATAAAGAATCCTCTTGTCAATGCAGGAGACGTGGGTTTGATACCAGGTTGGAAAGATGCCCTGGAGAAGGAAATGGCAATCCACCCCAGTATTGTTGCCTGGAAAATCCCATGGACAGAGGAGCCTGGCAGGCTACAGTCCATGGGGTTGCAAAGAGTCAGACATGACTACTTAGCGACTAAATAACAACCATCTGTCTGTAATAGTAAAATCTTTTTCAACTGATTTTTTTTTACTTTTTATTTTATATTGAGGTACAGCCAATTAATAATGTTGTGATAGTTACAGGTGGATAGCAAAGGCACTCAGCCATAAATACACATGTATCCATTCTCCCCCAAACTCCTGAGTCTCAACTGATTTCTGACACCTATTCCCTGAATATCAATCTTATCAACTGACTTACAAATAATTTTATCATCAGTTTATGGGCAAATTTCCCAGGACTGGGATAATCTTTGATCTTTGTTCTCATTTTTAATAACCCAAAGTTTCACCGGTTTAATCTGGAAAGATTTTCCTTAGGAACACACAATGCATTCATTAGCCTCTAACCCTACCCCATTTTTCCTATAGTTATCAGCACATAATGTCATAGAAATTTACCTAAAATAAGCTGACCTTTCTCTGTCTTAATTAATGAGATTCATCATGATTTATTTGGACAGTTGTGCTCACTTTGTTATTAAATCTAATGAAATTTAGAATAAAAAAAATTTTTTTTTTTACTGATCAGTTATTCATAAAAGTGAAGCAAAGACTGATTCAATAACAAATTCAGCACCTTCATAGAAACAGGTGACAACTGAGTAGTACATGTTCTATGCTAAGGAGATCAGTAAGAATCTTTGCAGTTATTTTGCATGCTTTCAACTAGCAAAAATAATTATAACTTGAAATTGGATATTCCCTATTAAGCAATCTTTAAATAAGTCTAGGTATTAAGGAAAAAGAAATATCTGCTAATTACATTTAGATACTGTGAATTAGGCACAATTTCTCAAATGAGCTATTAAATTTAAGTGAAATTAATTACAGACATCGGGGTCCATTCTAGTTAATAATGAAAATCATTGCTTAATATTTTTACTTTTAATCACAAACCACCTCTCCTCTAGAAGCGATATTAACTGAGGAATCCTCTTACTTTCTTGCCAGGCTTAACTCAGGATGTTTTTCCTAATATAGCCAATGAGTACAATGGCCATGCATTTCAAGAACAGCATAAACATTAGGATTTCTCTTGCCATCCTCCTCCTTGGTAACATGGAGCTCTTATACCAAACAGTGAAGTGGAAAATCCCCTAAGCCTACCTTTTCTTATGCTAATGTAATTTTTTCTTCACTTGCCTCCATTTGCAAAATATTACTGTTAACCCCTTAGCTGCTTTTCTTCCCATAGCCAGGGAGAAGCATTCTCATTGTTGGTGCCCGGTCACCAAATTGCATAATGCTGCCTATTCTCAACTGGAACTATTGAAGGGAGAAAGGGGGCATCAAGCCTTTGTGTGGATAGAGCATTTGAAGCATTCATTTTACATTCAGAGCAGGAGTAGAAACAAAACAGATCTCCCTGAAAAATGTCAGTGTTTAAGGCATGGATTCTGTGGTGCATTTTTTTTTTTTACTAAAAAGCAAGAAGTGAACAACAATGCAGACGCCCATACTTCATTTTATGCCAAAGGATATGGAGGCTTGAGCTGAGTACCAATATGAATTATATCCCCATCTCCCCTTTTTTTATTGCACTGTTTTTAAATAATTTGAATTAGTTTATCAAATTTTAACAAACAGACTAAACATAAAGTTTCCTGTGTTCCTTGACTCTGACCATAGTACGTGTTTTCTGTAGAGTATCCAACTAATGAGAAACATATTCCATTACATTTCTTAAGTGTTTATCATAATATAATTTTAAAATTCATGTAGTTATGAAAACATAGTATAGTGAGGCATTAAGAATACTAGATCCCACTTCTTTAGACTTATTGTACTAGATACTATGCTAAGTGCTTTACACATTTATCTCACTAATCCATTTGACAATACTCTAAGATTATAATAATATTATATAACATTATTTTCCCCGTGGAAGACAGAATTCTAAAGACTTCCAAGATGTCCTTATATATACACCTTCTTCCAGATATTCAGCCAAATACTAACCTAGGTACTGCTGTGAAGGGATTTTTCAGGTGTAGTTAGGATTCCAAATCAACTGACTTTAAGAAAGGAAGTTTCTCCTTGGTGGCCCTAACTTCATCACTCAAGCTCTTTAAAGGACCTGGGCTCCTCTGGGTAAAAGGGATTTGAAATGTGAGAGGGATTTGGACATGAGGGAGGGTGTCTGTTGCTGGCTTTAAAGATAGAAGGGACCATCGACAAAGGGATGTGGGCAGCTTCTTGATGTTGAGACTGTTCCCTGCCTGACAGCTGCAGAGAAATAGGCCCTCAGTCCTATAGCCACAAGGAACTGAGATCTGCCACAAAGACATGCACTTGGAAGAGACCCCAGACCTCAGATTTGATCTTTGTCACACCTGACACTTTGAAACTCAGCCTAGTGAGTTCTGAGAAGAGAATCAAGCCTAGACTTCCCTGACTTCTAATCTACTTCTAATCTATGATTTGCTTCTGTGAGCAAATAAATGGTGTTGCTTTAAGATGTTCTTGTTTACTGCAGCACCCAGACTTCCCTGTCCTTCATTATCTCCTGGAGTTTGCTCAAATTCATGTCCACTGAGTCAGTGATGCCATCCAACCATATCATCCTCTACTATCCTCTTCTTCCCCTGCCCTCAGTCTTTCCCAGCATGAGTCAGCTCTTCACATCAGGTGGCCAAAGTACCAGAGCTTCAGTTTCTAATTTAGTGGCAATAGATTATGCTCAACAGAAAACTAATGCAATGCTCATTTTATCAATGGGAAAACTGAAACATTATAAAGAATAGAGGGCAGATTAGCATGTAAATAGGGGAAAAATAAAAAATTCTTCAACTGGCTCTTTTTCCATATTCAGTTTTTCATTAAGACCACACATGTAGATTTGTCATGAAAAGCATTATAAATGCTGCCTTATTTATCCTTAGAGAGAAGGCACATTTCTATTGTTTTTTTTTTCTGTACTTCTCCAGGGAGATTAATGTTTTCCTTATCCAGGCGATAATTCAAGATACGTGAGGACTTCTAGCAACACTAGAACTTATTCTGTCGGGAATTGTTAGGATTTGTGATGAGTACCCAATCATTCTGCAACCAGTCTTTTACCCATAGTTGGCGGATGGGCCCTACCAGAGTCTGAAATATGAGTGGACTCAAATATTCAAGCTACAGGAAAGCTACACAGGAGGTTCCCAAGTCTCTGCTTGTGCCCAGGCCACAGTTCCTGAAATATAATTAAGTGCCTGGTTGGTGACTGCCCTCACCCTCGGAGTTTTCTAATGTGTTGGCACTGTTATTAATTCAAAGGTTAGGAAGTGTGTTCCTCCCAAGTTAATTGTCCAATTAGCTTTACAGTACAGAATTGCACTAGGGGTGGTAGCACAGGCATTGTGAACATAAGAGTATAACCAAGTTTCAGCAAAAGAAAAAATAAATAAAAGCTAAGTAGTCCTTGAATCACTACTGAATAACCGAGAAGGAGAATAATTCTCAAGTTCATGCACACTTAAAAGCTCATTCCACAACCCCCGTCCCCCACCTCCTTCTGCAACTTGGTTTGTTATCAAAGACTCTGCATGAAAAAAGAACGAGATTTCAGTCTCCATCTCCTATCATTTTTTCATGATCTGCTAGGCTGTGCTAAGTACTAGGAAGAAGGCTGTGGATGCTGTCAATAGAAAGTCAAGTAAGACAGATCTCACACCTCAAGTTACTCACAGCCATTTGAGATGTGGCTGGCACTATGCAGACCAATAGTCACACTAAAAACTTCAACAATGATGACAACACAGAGAAACTTCCTACGAACTCCTCCCCAACTGCAAGAGCCCATATGGGCCCCAAGCGCTTATTTTCAGTGCCATTTTCTTTGTGTCCAGAGACAGTGGGACCACATACCAGGGGCCTCTCTATTGAATGGGTTGTTTTCAATTTGCTCAATTAAGATTTCCTGAGTCCTGGGAAGAGAATAGCTAGATCCAGATTGCTATGCATTCTAGGCACTTTCGTCAACACAGCTGGCATACTTCAGAAGTGTTATATATGAATAATAGGGAAAACTATAGTCCTAAATTTATAATGATATTAGAATTTCTTCCAAACATCTCAAAAAGCCAGGATAAATGCCAGATTCAGAAAACATATGTCCTGGTATTTTAGCCACCTGTGCCTGGGATATTAGATCAAGCCCAGGTTTCTGAATTCTTGACAGTATATTTAAAGAAGCCTGATTGTGGAGTTAAATGTCAAGTTTACTAGAACTCATTCTAATTTATACATTTTTCTTAGCTTTGTATCTTGTTAGCATCATCAAAGAATATTTGTTGAAAACCTATGGAGTATGCTTAATACTAATTTTAAGAAGTGCAATATATTTTTTAAAAGGTTATATTTTCATTGAAAAACATTCTCAATGTGTGTGTTAAGCCCTACAGAAGTTGGTAACCACCATGGCGCATTTTTAGCCTTCCTTAATTAGAAATAAAATCACTCACTAGGCTCTAAATTGCTTTGAGTTTATTTCCTTCCTTCCCCCCTCCTTCTCTTTCTTTCCATCCTTTCTTTTGTTTTCACATTTCCACATCCTAACAAAAGATGTGAGGATCAGGATGTCTGTTTTTTTCCAATTCACCAAAAATCATCCATAAAGTCACAGCCAGAAGGAGGAAGCCCACACTGACTGGGAAGCCAGTTACCTGGGGCTAGGGAGCCTGGTGACACATGGAGAGGTGGTGCCCCAGGTACCAACCTCTTGTCCACAGAACCACTTTGGACGCAGCACAGAGTGCACGTCAGTGATACCTATCTTGCTTTTTGTTTTCATGGTCTGTTCCAGGAAGGAAGCATTGAACTTAAAATTTATTTTCTGAGAGTTCAGATACAAGTAATTCCTTCAATCTATTTGAGGAATAATATAGAAAGCCATGACTTCCCTGGTGGCTCAGTGGCAAAGAATCTGCCTGCAATTCAGGAGACACAGGTTCGATTCCTGGGTCAGGAGGATCCCCGGGAGGAGGACATGGCAACCCAATCCAGTATTCTTGCTGAGAAATCCCACGGACAGGGGAGCCTCGTGGGCTACAATCCATGGGGTTGCAAAGAGTCAGACACAACTTAGCGACCGAACAATAGCAACAATAGAAAGCCAAGTTTTATGAAATAGGGAAATATTAACACCTGTGTATTAGGAAGTTAATGTTAATATGGGGCTAACCAAAAAGTTAGTTTAGATTTTTCCATAATATCATGTGGAAAACCCAAGCGAACTTTCTGGCCAATTCAATATACTATTTCCCAAAAATGGAGGGCTATTTGGGCTTTGTAGCCAAGGTTTCTCCTTGCTCACAGATGGTCACTATGTGGCCTTCCCAAACTAGCCGCTTCCTGTGGTATCAAGAAAGCCACTACTTTATACAGCACTTAAGGATGAAAGGTGCTAATGTAATTATTTTTATATTAAACAACAGACTGTTAGGACTCAAATAACTCGTGAGAACTACACACACACACCCATCTGGGAAAGAAACAGCAGCCATTCCACAGCA
Organism: Bos taurus; assembly: GCF_002263795.3. Lineage (NCBI taxonomy): Eukaryota > Metazoa > Chordata > Mammalia > Artiodactyla > Bovidae > Bos > Bos taurus. The sequence goes on along the minus strand of NC_037344.1, from coordinate 40,049,598 downwards.
CACCTAATTTTAGAAAAGCTATTTTCTATTTAGCTTTTATAACTTGGTTGAAAAAGGAAGCTTTGTTATCTTTTAAAAGTCTTCTGTGTTGCTAACAACATGAGTGTGAGATCTTAGGAATTTGAATGAGACTGTGATTCACCTAAATGAACCCAAACATAAATGAGAAATTTGTGGTGAAAAACACCCAGAACTTCTGAAATGTGTGTGTCTGTGTGAGTCTACATACTGATCAACTCCATACCAACAATACTTCTCTATTTCTCGTTAATTTGAAAAATTTCCAGGACACTGTTGTGTGGGGGTGGGATTTGGAAGAATGCACAGGGTGTGGCTGGAGGGAAGTTTGGGAGGAATCTCACTTCTCTTTTTTTCCAAATTTCCAAAGATAATATTTAATGATATGTTTTGAAACACTGTATAGAACTTTTTACATAGAAACTTGAAGATAATACAATTAAAAATAGAGTTACCATTTTATCCTGCAGTCCCACTTCTGGGCATATATCTGGAGAGCACCACAATTTGAAAAGATGCAGGGACTCCAGTGTTCATTGCAACACTATTTGCAACAGTCAAGACATGGAGGCCACCTAAATGTCTATCAACCGAGGAATGGATAAAGAAGTTGTGGTACATATATATGTGATGGAATGTTACTCATCCGTTCAAAAGGATCAAACAATACCAGTTAGAGCAACGTGGATGGGCCTAGAGATTATCGTACTGAGTGAAGTCAGACACAGAAAGACAAATATCATTTTATATCAATTATGCAACAAGGAATTACTGTACAGCACAGGAACCTATACCCAATATTTTGTATTAACATACAATGAAAAAGAATTTGGGAAAATAGATATATGTACTTCTGTATGTATAACCGAATCACTGCTGTACACCTCAAACTAACACACTATTGTAAATCTACTATACTCCAATAAAAAGTTTTCAAGATTTAATAAAGGAACAAACAACACAGAAAATAACTATTAATGAGCTCTTTCTTATTATAGCAAATAAGTGGGTTATATCTACTACTGATGACTCATTTCGGTATTATGAATGAAGCATCTTGTGTGCAAATGATGCAGAATGGGGTGCCAGTAGACACTTGAGGCCCTGGGAAGAAAGGGCAGGTGCTTATGAGACAAAACAGCTGGGACTGACCTGGCCAGACCCTGCCTCGTGGAAAAGTGCTCACCCAGCTAGGTGCCTCCCACTGTGGCTACAGCCCCATGTTCTGACTCCATTTCCCCTCTCACATGCTGGACTCCCACTAAGTCCCTGAACCCACAGCCTAGGCTGGGATCCTGGTTCCATCATTGATCCCCTGTGCAGCTTCAGCAAGGGGCCTCAGCTGCCAATACCTCCATTCCCTGCTCTGTAAGGGAAAAGAATCATAGTACCTTCCTCAAACAGTAAATAGTCAAGAGGAGTTCGTTTTTTTTTCATCTATTTTACTGGAGTACAGTTTATTTACAATGTTGTGTTAGTTTCTGCTACAAAGCAAAGTGATTCACTTATATATATATATATATATATATATATATATATATATATGTTCATATTCTTTTGGCTTTATTCTTATGGCTTATGATAGAATATTGAATATAGTTTCCTGTGCTATACAGTAAGTTATTGTTGATCATCTATTTTATATGTAGTTCAGTTCATTTCAGTCACTCAGTCGTGTCTGACTTTTTGCGACCCCATGAATTGCAGCACGCCAGGCCTCCCTGTCCATCACCAACTCACGGAGTTCACTCAAACTCATGTCCATCGAGTCAGTGATGCCATCCAGCTATCTCATCCTCTGTTGTCCCCTTCTGCTCCTGCCCTCAATCCCTCCCAGCATCAGAGTCTTTTCCAATGAGTCAACTCTTCATATCAGGTGGCCAAAGTACTGGAGTTTAAGCTTTAGCATCATTCCTTCCAAAGAACACCCAGGACTGATCTCCTTTAGGATCTCAGTCCTTGGTGGATCTCCTTGTGGTCCAAGGGACTCTCAAGAGTCTTCTCCAACACCACAGTTCAAAAGCATCAATTCTTCAGCGCTCAGCCTTCTTCACTGTCCAACTCTCACATCCATACATGACCACTGGAAAAACCATAGCCTTGACTAGACGAACCTTTGTTGACAAAGTAATGTCTCTGCTTTTGAATATGCTATCTAGGTTGGTCATAACTTTCCTTCCAAGGAGTAAGCGTCTTTTAATTTCATGGCTGCAGTCACCATCTGTAGTGATTTTGGAGCCCCCAAAAATAAAGTTTGACACTGTTTCCACTGTTTCCCCATCTATTTGCCATGAAGTGATGGGACCAGATGCCATGATCTTAGTTTTCTGAATGTTGAGCTTTAAGCCAAATTTTTCAGTCTCCACTTTCACTTTCATCAAGAGGCTTTTTAGTTCCTCTTCACTTTCTGCCATAAGGGTGATGTCATCTGCATATCTGAGGTTATTGATATTTCTCCCGGCAATCTTGATTCCAGCTTGTGCTTCTTCCAGTCCAGCGTTTCTCATGATGTACTCTGCATAGAAGTTAAATAAGCAGGGTGACAATATACAGCCTTGACCTACTCCTTTTCCTATTTGGAACCAGTCTGTTGTTCCATGTCCAATTCTAACTGTTGCTTCCTGTCCTGCATATAGGTTTCTCAAGAGGCAGGTCAGGTGGTCTGGTATTCCCATGTCTTTCAGAATTTTCCACAGTTTGTTGTGATCCACACAGTCAAAGGCTTTGGCATAGTCAATAAAGCAGAAATAGATGTTTCTCTGGAACTCTCTTGCTTTTTCCATGATCCAGCGGATGTTGGCAATTTGATCTCTGGTTCCTCTGCCTTTTCTAAAACCAGCTTGAACATCTGGACGTTCACGGTTCACATATTGCTGAAGCCTGGCTTGAAGAATTTTGAGCATTACTTTACTAGCGTGTGAGATGAGTGCAATTGTGCAGTAGTTTGAGCATTCTTGTGTCTCTATTAATCCCAGACTCCTAATTTATCCCTCCCTCCATCCCCTCTCCCTTTAGTGACCATAAATTTGCTTTGTATGTCTATGAGTCTGTTTCTGTTTCATAAATAAGTCAATTCCTGTCATACTTTAGATTCCACTGTTTTTTGGTTTTTTTTTAATGGATCTGGTCAGCCAAATTATATGTGCTGTTTATACAAAAATATGGAGACCAGGACTTCCCTGGTAGTCCAGTGGTTAAGAATCCACCTTCCAATTGCAGGTTCAGTTCCTTATTGGGGAACTAAGATCCCACATGCTCAGTGCAACTAAACCCATGCAGTACAACTAGAGAATCGATATCATATGATAAATTTCTTTCTCCATCTGGCTTACTTCACTTAGTCTGACAATCTCTAGGTCCTTCCATGTTATTGTAAGTGGCACTACTTCGTTCCTTCTTATGGCTGAGTAATAATCTATTGTATGTATGTACCACATCTTCTTTATCCATCCATCTGTTGAACATTTCCGTTGTTTCCATGTCTTGGCTATTGTAAGCAGTCCCACAATGAACACTGGGGTGCATGGATCTATTTGAATTATGTTTTTGCCTGGATGTATGCACAGGAGTGGGGTTGCTGAGTTTGTTTTCAGTTTTTTGAGGAAACTCCATACTGTTCTCCACAGTGGGTACAACACTTCAGTTCAGTTCAGTTGCTCAATCGTGTCTGACTCTTTGCGACCCCATGAATGGCAGCACACCAGGCCTCCCTGTCCATCACCAACTCCCGGAGTTCACTCAGACTCACATCCATCGAGTCAGTGATGCCATCCAGCCATCTCATCCTCTGTCGTCCCCTTCTCCTCCTGCCCACAATCCCTCCCAGCATCAGAGTCTTTTCCAATGAGTCAACTCTTCCCATGAGGTGGCCAAAGTACTGGAGTTTCAGCTTCAGCATCATTCCTTCCAAAGAAATCCCAGGGCTGATCTCCTTCAGAATGGACTGGTTGGATCTCCTTGCAGTCCAAGGGACTCTCAAGAGTCTTCTCCAACAGCACAGTTCAAAAGCATCAATTCTTCAGCGCTCAGCCTTCTTCAGAGTCCAACTCTCACATCCATACATGACCACTGGAAAAACCATAGCCTTGACTAGATGGACCTTTGTTGGCAAAGTAATGTTGTTGCTTTTGAATATGCTATCTAGGTTGGTCATAACTTTTCTTCCAAGGAGTAATTTTAATTTCATGGCTGCAATCACCATCTGCAGTGATTTTGGAGCCCAAAAAATAAAGTCCGACACTGTTTCCACTCTTTCCCCATCTATTTCCCATGAAGTGATGGGACCAGATGCCATGATCTTCGTTTTCTGAATGTTGAGTTTTAAGCCAACTTTTTCACTCTCCTCCTTCACTTTCATCAAGAGGCTTTTTAGTTCTTCTTCACTTTCTGCCATAAGGGTGATGTCATCTGCATATCTGAGGTTATTGATATTTCTCCCAGCAATCTTGATTCCAGCTTGTGATTCTTCCAGCCCAGCATTTCTCATGATGTACTCTGCATAGAAGTTAAATAAGCAGGGTGACAGTATACAGCCTTGATGTACTCTTTTTCCTATTTGGAACCAGTCTGTTGTTCCATGTCCAGTTCTAACTGTTGCTTCCTGACAGCATGCAAATTTCTCAAGAGGCAGGTCAGGTGGTCTGGTATTCCCATCTCTTTCAGAATTTTCCGCAGTTTACAGCTCTTTTGTGTTTCAGTTCAGTTCAGTTCAGTTCAGTCACTCAGTCTTGTCTGACTCTTTGCAACCCCATGAGTTGCAGCATGCCAGGCATCCCGTCCATCTCCATCTCCCAGAGTTCACTCAAACTCACGTCCATCGAGTCAGTGGATGACATCCGGCCACCTCATCCTCTGTCGTCCCCTTCTCCTCCTGCCCCCAATCCCTCCCAGCATCAGAGTCTTTTCCAATGAGTCAACTCTTCGCATCAGGTGGCCAAAGTACTGGAGTTTCTGCTTTAGCATCAATCCTTCCAAAGAACACCCAGGGCTGATCTTCTTTAGAATGGAATCTCTAAATAAATTCATGGTGAGAAAAACGTTTCATAAAGAAACCAACCTTGGATCAATTTATTGAACAGCTATCAAGAAGTCTGTTCCCATGTCCATCAAACTCAGAGAAGCCCTCTGAGTTCAATCAGGAACTTGTGTCAAACAGGAGGCAGAAGTTTCAAAGCCTCAAAAAAATTGTCTTTATTATATCACACTGTATCCCATATACATATATTACTGATGCATCCCCATGGTTCTCTTTATTACCTTCTACACATCATTCAAGGTGTGATACTGTATGATATATTGGCTGTAATATCTGTTATGACTAATTGATTTAATATGGTCATTGGGATTATACCTAAGAAGAGTCAGTCCTCAAGTCCAGTATCACATTGTTTCTGTGGGAAAGCCAAGTGTCTTAAATTATCTAGCCATGAGGTCAGATGCAGGAGCAGAAAACAGACATGACAAGACCTGGATTAATGAAAGCCCGTGGGTGGGATACATGCCCACCTATGAACCACTTAAAGAAGCTCCTCAGTTTGAAACCAAAGATTTCAATAGTCTCCATATATTTTTTAAAATATTTATGTATTTACTTGTTTATTTATTTTTGGCTGCTCTGGATCTCTGTTGTGGTGCATAGGCTTCTCTCTAGTTGTGCTGCAAGTGTTCAGTTGCACCAAGGCAGGTGGAATCTTAGTTCCCCAACCAGGGATTGAACCTGCATCTCCTGGAATTGGAACGCAGATTCTTGACCACTGGACTACCAGGGAAGTCCTGGTCTCCATATATTGTTGTATAAACAACACATACAGTTTGGCAGAGACCAGATCCATTAAAAAAACAAAAATGTACTGCTCTTAAATCTATGAAAATAACAAAAGCAGTGATCTTCACTGGTTTATTACACATGTATCATTGGATTGTGGCCCGCTACCAGAGTAGGAAATAGCTAAATACATGAAGACCCAGAAGAGAGACCTGATGTGATTTTTACTGACCTCTGAAAATGTGGGGAAATATTTCAGGTGTCACTCAACCTGGAAGTCATCTTTCTACCTAAATCCAGATGACCTACAACCCCTTTCCAGTGCCTCCAAAGAGGCAGCTGCCCCAGGCATGTCACCAAGTCTACTGCAGGTGCCCGAGCTTTCTTAGCAGCCGGTCTTACAGGAACCTGGAGCAGTGAATTAGGAAGAGCAGCTGTTCAGGCTATAAAAACCCACTAGATGAAAGTTTGTGATTAAAATCCAGGTTCTGAGCTACTTCAGTGGGAGCTGCTGAAGAGTCTCTGCAATCAGAAACAAAGTGCCACCTTAGTGGGACTCTTACAGATGCAGAGGGTTGGGGATGGGATCGAAGACCACCAAGGACACGCAGCCAGAGAGGAAACAGGGCATGGATGGAGACGCTGCCCTGTGTTACATCGCGCGAAGGAATGGTTCAGCTCTTAGGTGAGGAGACATGAATTCACGGCACAGGCACTCATATTTCCTTGTGATTAGGGACTCATTTCTCCGGAGAAGGCAATGGCAACCCACTCCAGTACTCTTGCCTGGAAAATCCTATGGACAGAGGGGCCTGGTGGTCTGCAGTCCATGGGGTTGCTAGGAGTCGGACACAACTGAGTGACTTCACTTTCATTTTTCACTTTTCACTTTCATGCATTGGAGAAGAAAATGGCAACCCACTCCAGTGTTCCTACCTGGAGAATCCCAGGGACTGGGGAGCCTGGTGGGCTGCCGTCTATGGGCTCACACAGAGTCAGACACGATTGAAGTGACTTAGCAGCAGCAGCAGCAGCAGCAGGAACTCGTTTCTAGGCATAGAGGATGAGTGTGTGTGTATCAGCTCAAATGGCACTTTCTTCTCATTGATCGGAAGAGGCTGCCTAGAGACTTACGAGGATAAGGAGTCCGAATCTGGGGCTGTCCTGGATGTAGGGGAAGCGGGGAATGGAGCCAGGCCCTGGGTGTGGGGTTGGGCAGGGGGTTGAGGGGGAATGAATAAACTTGGTGACAAATCCTAGGCCTTAACTGGTAGGTAAATCATATGTGGTTCTTGACCTGTGCTGTTGCTGCTGTGAAGTTGCTTCAGTCGTGTCTGACTCTGTGTGACCCTATAGACGGCAGCCCACCAGGCTCCCCCATCCCTGGGATTCTCCAGGCAAGAACACTGGAGTGGGTTGCCATTTCCTTCTCCAATGCACGAAAGTGAAGTTGCTCAGTCATGTCCTACTCTTCACGACCCCATGGACTGCAGCCTACCAGGCTCCTCCATCCATGGGATTCTCTAGGCAAGAGTACAGTATGTACAGTCATTCTCAGTGCATCCTTTTGTTCTCATGATAAAGTTTTAAGTCCAAGGAATCCTTTAACCCTGGTGGTCCAGTGGTTAAGACTCCATGCTTCCAATGCAGGGGTTATGGGTTCGATCCTTTATCAGGGAAATAGATCCCACATGCCACAGAGTACAGCCCCAAAAAAAATAAATAAAAAAAATCAAACTTAAGACAGATACATCTTTGAAAACATTTACTGTCAAATGCTGGGGCACAGGACAAGCTGTCACAGCCTGTGCCAAACAAGGCCAGCTTCCACGTGAGCCCTGGGTGGGGAGAGCTCTGTCTGGTTTACACGCAGTCCCACCATTTTATGAGAAGCACACAACCATGTAGGGCTGAGAATTAGAACCGTCTGTGACATTCCATCCAAAGAAACGGAATAAATCCCTTCCTGGAAGGCTAAGTCGTGCCTGACGTGGATCTTGGATTCACAGCCCCACGCACTCAAGACAGAGACAACTCGAGGGCTGTGCACAAAAGCTGGGCATCACCTGAGAAAAACCACAAGGCCACCCAAGTTCTGGACTCTCTTCAAATCAGCTGCCTTGCTCTTGGTGCATTCTCTTCTCACTAGCGATCACTTTTGATATTGAACCAAGCTTCTGATCTTCGTCTTCATTGCCTGAGTGGAACAGGGTGCAATTTAGGAACCTGAGCCCTCTTTCTGTGTCACTGGCACTGCTGCTGCTGCTGCTAAGTCACTTCAGTCATGTCCAACTTTGTGCGACCCCATAGACAGCAACCCACTAGGCTCTTCTGTCACTGGGATTCTCCAGGCAAGAACACTGGAGTGGGTCGCCATTTCCTTCTCCAATGCATGAAAGTGAAAAGTGAAAGTGAAGTCACTCAGGCGTGCCTGACTCTTAGCGACCCCATGGACTGCAGCCCACCAGGCTCCTCCATCCATGGGATTTTTCCAGGCAAGAGTACTGGCACTGGGTGACATTAAATACAAAACCACAGTCCTCACTACTGACATCGGGGTGTTAACCTCTTGCCGGGCACTGTGCTGAGTGTGTTCCTTGTGTCCTTTATAACTCACAACAGAACAAGAATGATACCTGAGAGTCTTTTTTTTTTTTTTCCAGAAAAAAAGTTGAGATTTTTATTGTAATTACATGGAAATTATTTTTATCAATCTGATAAATTTATGATATAGAATTTTTATGATTCAGTCTTTATGATATTGAATCTTTCAGTTCACAAACACGATATATCTCTCCACTTATTTACATCCTGTTTCAATAGTTTTATCATTTTTCTCCATGTACAGAACACCTTTCTTTTTATTGACGTATAGTTGATTTACAAGGTTGTACCAGAACATCTTTTTTTAGGATCTATTCCTACATACTTTATATTTGCTGATGATATTGTAAGTAGTATCCTGTTTTGCTGCATTTTCTGTTTGTTTCTGGTACAGAAAAATAAAATTGATTTTTACACCTGGATTTTGTGTCCCGTGCGCAGGCGGCTGTGACGGGCACGCCAAAGCGCAGGCAGCTGCGACGGGCGCGCCAAAGAATGGCCGAGAGGAGCTACCCCACATCCGAGGTCAGGGGCAGAAGCCGGGAGGACCCCATACCCAAAGGGCGGCGGCCAAGAGGAGCTACCCCGTGTCCGAGGTCAGGGGGGGCGGCCGAGAGGAGATACCCAGCGTCCGAGGTCAGGGGCGGCGACGAGAGGAGTTACCCCACGTCCGAGGTCAGGGGCGACAGCCGGGAGGAGATACCCCATGCCCCTAAGCCCGAGGCCAAGGGCGGTGGCAGGGAGGAGCAACCCCCCGAGGCCAGGGGCGGTGGCCGGGAGGACCAACCCCACGTCCAAGGAGCCGTGGCTTCGGGGCACAGGAGGGCCTAGAGGAGCCATCCCACGTTGAAGGTCAGGAAGGGTGACGGCGAGGAGATACCCCTCGTCCAAGGTAAGGAGCAATGGCTGCGCTTTGCTGGAGCAGCCGTGAAGAGATACCCCACGCCCAAGGTAAGAGAAACCCAAGTAAGACAGTAGGTGTTGCAAGAGGGCATCAGAGGGCAGACACACTGAAACCATACTCACAGAAAACTAGTCAATCTAATCACACTAGGACCACAGCCTTATCGTTTAACTCAATGAAACTAAGCCATGCCCATGGGGCAACCCAAGACGGGCGGGTCATGGTGGAGAGATTTGACAGAATGTGGTCCACTGGAGAAGGGAATGGCAAACCACTTCAGTATTCTTGCCTTGAGAACCCCATGAACAGTATGAAAAGGCAAAATGATAGGATACTGAAAGAGCAACTCCCCAAGGTCAGTAGGTGCCCAATATGCTACTGGAGATCAGTGGAGAAATAACTCCAGAAAGAATGAAGGGATGGAGCCAAAGCAAAAACAATACCCAGCTGTGGATGTGACTGGTGATAGAAGCAAGGTCCGATGCTGTAAAGAGCAATATTGCATAGGAACCTGGAATGTCAGGTCCATGAATCAAGGCAATGTGGAAGTGGTCAAACAAGAGATGGCAAGAGTGAATGTCGACGTTCTAGGAATCAGCAAACTGAAATGGACTGGAATGGGTGACTTTAACTCAGATAATCATTATATACTACTGCGGGCAGGAATCCCTCAGAAGAAATGGAGTAGCCATCATGGTCAACAAAAGAGTCCAAAATGCAGTACTTGGATGCAATCTCAAAAACGACAGAATGATCTCTGTTCGTTTCCAAGGCAAACCATTCAATATCACAGTAATCCAAGTCTATGCCCCAACCAGTAACGCTGAAGAAGCTGAAGTTGAACGGTTCTATGAAGACCTACAAGACCTTTTAGAACTAACACCCAAAAAAGATGTCCTTTTCATTATAGGGGACTGGAATGCAAAAGTAGGAAGTCAAGAAACACCTGGAGTAACAGGCAGATTTGGCCTTGGAATATGGAATGAAGCAGGGCAAAGACTAATAGAGTTTTGCCAAGAAAATGCACTGGTCATAACAAATACCCTCTTCCAACAACACAAGAGAAGACTCTATACATGGACATCACCAGATGGTCAACACCGAAATCAGATTGATTATATTCTTTGCAGCCAAAGATGGAGAAGCTCTATATAGTCAGGAAAAACAAGACCAGGAGCTGACTGTGGCTCAGATCATGAACTCCTTATTGCCAAATTCAGACTTAAATTGAAGAAAGTAGGGAAAACCACTAGACCATTCAGGTATGACCTACAGTGGAAGTGAGAAATAGATTTAAGGGCCTAGATTTGATAGATAGAGTGCCTGATGAACTATGGAATGAGGTTCGTGACACTGTACAGGAGACAGGGATCAAGACCATTCCCATAGAAAAGAAATGCAAAAAAGCAAAATGGCTGTCTGGGGAGGCCTTACAAATAGCTGTGAAAAGAAGAGAAGCGAAAAGCAAAGGAGAAAAGGAAAGATATAAACATCTGAATGCAGAGTTCCAAAGAATAGCAAGAAGAGATAAGAAAGCCTTCTTCAGCGATCAATGCAAAGAAATAGAGGAAAACAACAGAATGGGAAAGACTAGGGATCTCTTCAAGAAAATCAGAGATACCAAAGGAACATTTCATGCAAAGATGAGCTCGATAAAGGACAGAAATGGTATGGACCTAACAGAAGCAGAAGATATTAAGAAAAGATGGCAAGAATACACGGAAGAACAGTACAAAAAAGATCTTCACGACCCAGATAATCACGATGGTGTGATCACTGACCTAGAGGCAGACATCCTGGAATATGAAGTCAAGTGGGCCTTAGAAAGCATCACTACGAACAAAGCTAGTGGAGGTGATAAAATTCCAGTTGAGCTATTCCACATCCTGAAAGATGATGCTGTAAAAGTGCTGCACTCAATATGCCAGCAAATTTGGAAAACTCAGCAGTGGCCACAGGACTGGAAAAGGTCAGTTTTCATTCCAATCCCAAAGAAAGGCAATGCCAAAGAATGCTCAAACTACCACACAATTGCACTCATCACACACGCTGGTAAAGTAATGCTCAAAATTCTCCAAGCCCGGCTTCAGCAATATGTGAACCGTGAACTTCCTGATGTTCAAGCTGGTTTTAGAAAAGGCAGAGGAACCAGAGATCAAATTGCCAACATCCGCTGGATCACGGAAAAAGCAAGAGAGTTCTAGAAAAACATCTATTTCTGCTTTATTGACTATGCCAAAGCCTTTGACTGTGTGGATCACAATAAACTGTGGAAAATTCTGAAAGAGATAGGAATACCAGACCACCTGACCTGCCTCTTGAGAAATTTGTATGCAGGTCAGGAAGCAACAGTTAGAACTGGACATGGAACAACAGACTGGTTCCAAATAGGAAAAGGAGTTCGTCAAGGCTGTATATCGTCACCCTGTTTATTTAACTTATATGCAGAGTACATCATGAGAAATGCTGGACTGGAAGAAACACAAGCTGGAATCAAGATTGCCGGGAGAAATATCAATAACCTCAGATATGCAGATGACACCACCCTTATGGCAGAAAGTGAAGAGGAACTAAAAAGCCTCTTGATGAAAGTGAAAGTGGAGAGTGAAAAATTTGGCTTAAAGCTCAACATTCAGAAAACGAAGATCATGGCATCCGGTCCCACCACTTCATGGGAAATAGATGGGGAAACAGTGGAAACAGCGTCAAACTTTATTTTTCTGGGCTCCAGATGTAGTGACTGGGCTCCAATCACTACAGATGGTGACTGCAGCCATGAAATTAAAAGACGCTTACTCCTTGGAAGGAAAGTTATGACCAACCTAGATAGCATATTCAAAAGCAGAGACATTACTTTGCCAACAAAGGTCCATCTAGTCAAGGCTATGGTTTTTCCAGTGGTCGTGTATGGATGTGAGAGTTGGACTGTGAAGAAGGATGAGCACCGAAGAATTGATGCTTTTGAACTGTGGTGTTGGAGAAGACTCTTGAGAGTCCCTTGGACTGCAAGGAGATCCAACCAGTCCATTCTGGAGGAGATCAGCCCTGGGATTTCTTAGGAAGGAATGATGCTAAAGCTGAAACTCCAGTACTTTGGCCACATGATGCGAAGAGTTGACTCATTGGAAAAGACTCTGATGCTGGGAGGTATTGGGGGCAGGAGGAGAAGGGGACGACAGAGGATGAGATAGCTGGATGGCATCACTGACTCGATGGACGTGAATCTGAGTGAACTCCGGGAGTTGGTGATGGACAGGGAGGCCTGGCGTGTTGCGATTCATGGGGTCGCAAAGAGTCGGACACGACTGAGCGACTGATCTAATCTAATCTGACTACCAAATTCGCGTATACTTTGAGGTATTCTAGGTAGACAAACATGTTAGCAAATAATGATAGTTTTACTTCTTCTATTTCAATCTTTACACATTTTATACTTTTTTTTTTTTTTTCCTTACTGCCATGGTTAAGACCTCCAGGACAAAGCTAAATGAAAAAATCAGGATTTGGGGCATCCATGTCTTGTTCTTGGTCTTAAAGAGAAATGCTTTCACTGTTTTATCAAGTATCTCTATTGTAATCTCCTTTTTTATAGATAATCCATATCAGATTAGGAAATTCCCTTGTATTCCTAACTTAAGCTAAAAGTGTTTTCATTTTTGGGGTTTAATATGTAAGTAGGAAAACATTATGTTGGGAAGTTAAGAAGCATTCCAGACCTAGAGCTTGCTGTGTGGCAGATACTGTGCCCAGCAGTTGGCAGATATTTCTTCATGACAGCCCAGTAAGGCAAATGCTCAGGTTCATAATGAAGAGACACAGCACTCTTAAGGAACTGGCCCAAGATCTCTCACAGCTAGGAGGTGGCAGGGTGGGGTAGGAATTCAAGTGGTCTCAGGAAGTGGACACCTAAACACCACCATGGAGCAGAGGAGGCTCAAAGACCCAGGGAGGTGAACTCAGAGCCCAGGATCACAGAGCTGAACCTGACCTCAGGCAGGAGTGGAACCCACGCTGTCTGACCCCAAAGTGGACACCTAAACACCACCATGGAGCAGAGGAGGCTCAAAGACCCAGGGAGGTGAACTCAGAGCCCAGGATCACAGAGCTGAACCTGACCTCAGGCAGGAGTGGAACCCACGCTGTCTGACCCCTCTTGAGGAACTGGCCCAAGATCTCTCACAGCTAGGAGGTGGCAGGGTGGGGTAGGAATTCAAGTGGTCTCAGGAAGTGGACACCTAAACACCACCATGGAGCAGAGGAGGCTCAAAGACCCAGGGAGGTGAACTCAGAGCCCAGGATCACAGAGCTGAACCTGACCTCAGGCAGGAGTGGAACCCACGCTGTCTGACCCCAAACCCACGCTGTCTCCCAGCTGCTCTCAGGTACTGAGGAAGGTTGGTCCAGAAAAAGGCTTTAACTTTGTTAACCATTCTGTATAACACTGTGGGCTTCCCAGGTCGCTCAGTGGTAAAGAATCTGCCTGCCAAAGCAGGAGATGCAGGTTTGATCCCTGGATTGGGAAGATCCCCTGGAAGAGGAAATGGCAACCCAATCCAGTATTCTTGCCTGGATAATTCTATGCACAGAGAAGCCTGGAGGGCCACAGTTCATGGGGTCGTAGGGTCGGACACGACTGAGCACGCATGCACATAAGATGGCACTAACTACCTCAGGAATTAAGGCAATTGATACATATTCAATTTGTTGCTGCATCATTGATACATATTCAATTTCCAGGGAAAGACCTGCCTGGAAAAAAGTCTGAATCCTCAGATTTTGCTTCTAAAATAACCTGTGCTCTCTGTTTCAGAGGAGACTGGCTGTGCTCATGCCTGCATCCACATCACTGAAGGGAGGTAAGGCAGGCTTTTTCAGAGCCCTCCCGCTACCCGCCCTAGATGGCCTGACTTAGAGGCACGATCCGGGTTTTGAATCTCTGGGGCTGGTTTCTAGGTTTGTGGATGACGTCCAGCACAGACTGCTGCTTTACCACCACCCACTCACCGAGCCGCTCAAGAGCGGGGGAATGTGTGTGAATGTCACCGAATAGACGGGAATCTGGATGCATGCCAAAGCCAAGTGCAAATGCTTTTGGATTCCCTCCGGCTTCCTTCTCTTCACACCCCTCCTCTCATGTGTTCAAGGGACTTAAAGAGGGTGATGGCAGCCAAGTACTTTTATCCACACAGTCATTTTTCTGCACAAACTCCAATCTCATTGCTTCTCAAGGACAAGTCCAGGACACAAGGTTTCTTATGGAAGCAAACTCAGAAAGCATTTAAATCAGAAAATGGTAGGGAGGGCAAGTGAAAGCTGTTATCATTTACTGTACTGATGATGAAACAGAAGCCCTACAAATATAATGATTTTTTTCCGATTCGTAGATCAATACATTTGATGTGAAAAAGTTTAATGTGAAGAAGTCTTGGAGACATATTTAATATTATGGATACCAAAGAGCTGCCACTTAGAGTTTTTTTTGCTTTTGTTTTTTGATGGTTCCAGGTGTTTATTTGAAAGCAAGTCTTTTTTTGAAAGTCTGACATACAGATTTTTCAATACATGATGGAGCATTTTACTAGTAACAGTCCTTATGACATTATACCCAAGGCTAGAAATCACAGTGAGGGACTTAAAACTTTTTCGGCTTACTTGGTTTTGACTGTATTGTTATCTGCTTCAATTAATTGTAATAATAAATTAGTTGTAAAATTAGTCTGGAAAAAATAAACTATTCATTGGGAGAAATAAAAAAGCAAACAATGTTTGAGGAGGAGCATAAATTTAAAAGCAATACCTTGATGTGAAAGCCAGTCTGAAGCCTTGTTTTGTTGATAAAATCATACTCTGGTATTCCCCAGCCAATTTCACCAACATACTCAGGTTTATATTTAGCTGGCAAGCTTCTGTTCGAGGCAGGCCTCCATAAATATCTGAGATCTCCAGTTTTCTCTAATGCAGGACGCTTTTCTCCTATGTAGGCAGTGTGCTGAGCGACTTGAGGGAGGTGATCCTTTACATAAGCTGGGCCTTAAAACAGAAAGAAAAAAAACCCTGAAAACCTCCGCACTTTATTCTGAGATGCTTTGGTTATTCTAAAAGGTGGAGATAATTCTAGCTAATGATTTTGTGCATTCAGTAATGATTGCGTGCACTATGTTCTAGGTGCTGCCATAAGCTTTTTAGATATGTTAATTCAGTTGCTCCTTATAATAACCAAATGAAGTATGGGGTATTATTTTCCCCAGTTTATAATTGGAGAAAACGAGGCCCAGAAAGATTAGTTACTTGTCCAGAGTCATAGCTAACAAGCCCTTCACTCCTTGACAGGCTATCTCACAGACTGGGCTATTAATCACCCCACTACACGGCTTTCTTTATAACCAATTTAATACAAACATGTTTTATTTTATTTTATTGAAATAGTTGATTCACAGTATTGTGTTATTTTTTTCTACACAGCATGACCTTGGTGTTTATCCATCCTATACATAAAATAGTTTGTCTGCTAATCCCAAACCCCCAATCCATGCTTCCCTGCTCCAAGTCCAGCCTGGCAACAATAGGTCTGTTCTCTAAGTCTGCGAGTTTGTTTCTGTCTCATAGATGATGTCATTTGTATCATTTTTTATTCCATATATAAGCCATTATATATAATATTTGTCATTCTCTGACTTTACTTCACTTAGTATGATAATCTCTAGATCCACCCATGTTGCAAATGGAATTATTTCATTTTTTGTGGCTGAGTAATATTCCACTGTCTGTTTCCATGTCTTGGCTGTTGTGAATAGCTGACACATTCTATACACTAAAACTTCTCACGTATACCACATTTTAAGGATGTAGGTCTTTAGACATTAGAATGTTTTATCTAGAGAGATAAAATCCTGAAATGAGGATTAGAAAATTCCCCAAATGTATTAGAAGCCATAGGAAAATGGAGAAAATTGTCAAATTAAGAGGCCCAAAGGCAGGGGCATTAAATAAATATTGGTATTTTAAATGAAAGACAATGAACAAAAAGGAATCAATGAATTGTGGAAGTGGGCAAAACAAGCAAACGTAAGAGGAGATCTGGAAAAAGATCACTTACATACAACTGGTGTTGAAAGTTGATGATGTAAATGTGTAAAGTGAAGCCAGGAAGGGTCTGATCAGAACAGACAATGAACTATGGCCAAGGAAGTGTCTCAGAAGACCCAGAAGCAAAGTGGCTGAAGCACTGTCTGGGCAGATTGGAGACACAAAAAAGAGCATCACTCCTCTTACTCAAGGGAAGCCCAGACTTTGGAGACACAGGTTTTGCTATGGTCATGGTGTCACTTGGTGCCTTCTGGCCCCAGGGCCCCTCTGGTTTTGTCTTGGGTCATTGAGCTGAGGGTTTTCAGAGAGTACAAGTAGTCGGGAGTTTGACTAAGTGCTCTGATGGAGAGGTCAGTATGGTAACAAATCTGTGCCTAGAAAAATCCTCCAAGCTTTCCAAGGAAACTGAAATGAGAGAAGCGGGACTTCCCTAGGGGCACATAAGAATCTGCCTGCCAATGCAGGGGATGTGGGTTTGATCCCTGGTCCAGGAAGATCCCACATAACATTGAACAACTAAGCCAGTGCATCACAACTACTGAGCCCGTAAACCGCAGCAAGAGAAACCACTGCAATGAGCGTCCCCACTCACCTCAACTAGAGAAAGCCCATGCTCAGCAATGAAGACCCAGTGCAGTCAAAATACATCAAAATAAATACCTTGATGCTGGCAAAGATTGAAGGTGGGAGGAGAAGGGGATGACAGAGGATGAGACGGGTGGATGGCATCACTGATGCAATGGACATGAGTTTGAGTAGGCTCTGGGAGTTGGTGATGGACAGGGAAGCCTGGCCTGCTGCAGTCCATGGGGTCGCAAAGAGTCGGACACGACTGAGCGACTGAACTGAACTGAATTAATTTAAAAAATTTAAAAAAAGCAAACATGAGAAATGGCTCTCCAGACACAAGACCCGGGCAGATGATTCCCTAGCTTCCTAATCACTGTGCCCCCTGGGATGCCTGTGTGTCGACTGGCTCGTTTCCTGTGATGAATCCATTATGACTGCATGTTCTCACTCAGGCAAAAGGACTCTGTATAGGGTGACCGAGCATTAAAAACTGTTTTCTCTCCCAAGTTAACCAGTGCTGAGGGCTCACTTACAAAGCTCCTGCCATAAACACAATTTGCAATCTCCTCCAAACAGGATGAAATTGTGACTGTTTTAGTCTTGCTGAAGTTTCAGGGTATGCTTAGGCTGGTGTTTTCCCAAGCATGAAAGTGAAAGTGTTAGTTACTCAGTAGTTTTGAACTGTGGTGTTGGAGAAGACTCTTGAGAGTCCCTTGGACTGCAAGGAGATCCAGTCAATCCATTCTAAAGGAGATCGGCCCTGGGATTTCTCCGGAAGGAATGATGCTAAAGCTGAAACTCCAGTACTTTGGCCACCTCATGCGAAGAGTTGACTCATTGGAAAAGACTCTGATGCTGGGAGGGATTGGGGGCAGGAGGAAAAGGGGACGACAGAGGATGAGATGGCTGGATGGCATCACCGACTCGATGGATGTGAGTCTGAGTGAACTCCGGGAGTTGGTGATAGACAGGGAGGCCTGGCGTGCTGCAATTCATAGGGTCTCAAAGAGTCGGACACGACTGAGCGACTGAACTATGCTGAATTGAACTGAGTGTCTGACCACTTGCAACCTCATGGCCTGTAGCCTACCAGGCTCCTTTGTCCCTGGGATTTCCCAGGCAAGAACACTGGAATGGGTTGCCATTTCCTTCTCCAGGGGATCTTCTGGACCCAGAGATCTAACCCGGGTCTCCTGCATTGTAGGCGGATTCTTTATCATCTGAGCCACTAGGGTAGACCGGTGTTTTCCCAAATGTTCCCCTAATGCTGCTCCCATGAGTGATATGACAATGCCTGGGTGGGGGCGGGGGTGCTCCACCATCAGGTACATTTGGGACAATGTCCATTTGCCTTTGAGAAATTCCCAGCCTCCAAAAAGCATTTTAAAAGTTCTGAGAAAGTTCTGCACTAAATGAACCTGTTTGCAATTATGTAACCCAGCTTTTACCAAACTGATTTAAATGTGTATCTTATTTTCCACTGGGTCACCTGTACACGTCCTGCAGGTACCAGCAGCGCTGGGGAAATAATGATCCTCTTTGTAATGTTTCAGTTGCTGCTGAAATTTTGTCGTCCCCTCACGCCACTGCCAATGTGAGAGCAGATGTCTATCTGTAGTTACTCCTCCTCACTCAGTGGACCGCAATACATTTTTTAAAAGAACACTTTCTTGACAGCTGAGTCTAAACACTTCATTTTAGACAGAATCGTGGAAAGTGCATGTGCTTTGCAAGTCAAGCGTGGGGAGAGGGGCTCCCCAGAGAATCAAGCTTCTCTTTGGCTTTTCAATCGAGCCATTGGACTTTCCTGACCCCCACCACCCCACCCCCACCCATCTCCTGTGTGCTTTGGAAATAGCGTGATACAGTGTGCGTGGTACAGGAACTTCTGGGACAATTCTCCCAGGCTGTGGAGCTGACACAGGCAGCCACCTTCACAGCAGAGCCAGCTGGTACCACCATCCTCCATGGGCCAGATTCACAGCCATCCCCTGGGGCCAGCCCAGTGCTCACATAATCAAAAGATCCACCGTGACTGCCCAGCCAGCAATGCAGACATGGGGTTACCCTGATGGGCAGCTCCATAGGTGGCTGGCTTTGTGTGGCTCATTATTCTGACCCTCATCCTCCAGAGCCAAGACTCTCTGCTGGATCCACTTCCCTGCCTAAAAGCCAAACTCCCAATTCCTGTCCAATCCACAGTCTCTTTATTTTTCTTTTAACAACTAAGATGTCTGTTCTACTACTGTTGCTATACCCCTTAGGGAGTTCCTATTTTTTTATCATCCTATGGGAAGTTTTTTTGGATCATTCATTCTCTCCCCAAAACTCCACCCCTCATTTGCCAATCATGAAGTTGTCAGCTCCTGGATTAATAAAATCGTCATGTGCCCATCTGTTTTGGAGGTCTCGTTCACACCTGAAGACCAGCTCCAGTGGATGACCTGCAGCTGTAATGTTTGAACAGAGCTGCCCAGCATTGATCCTCTGCCCAGAGGCTCACATCATGATGTGGGAGGGAAATGTACTTCCTTTCACACCTGGGCCAACTTCTTGGGTTCTTATTTCTTCATCTTCCTGCCCTGGAGAAACTATGATCTCAAGGGCAGAGGGTAGATCCTTTCTCCCCTGTACATGCCCAACATGACCTGCTCGTTAGTGTCTGAAATTCTAAAGTTACAGTTGAGGATGTAGTTTACAAGCTAAACTACTGTAGGGTCAAATCCTGACTTTGTCTTATGCTGGCTTTGTGACTCAGGGAATGTTATTCAGCCTCTGAATTTAGACTCATCTATAAAATGAGAAAAAATACACACACTCCAGTGTTTACAATAGCCAGGACAAGGAAAACTAGATGTCCATTGACAGATGAATGGAAAAAAAGATGTGGTACAAATATACAATGGAATACTACTCAGCCATTAAAAGGAATGAAACTGCCATTTGCAACAACATGAATAAACCAAGAGATTATCATACTAACTGAAGAAAGTAGACAAAGACAAATATCATATGATATTACCTTTAGTTGTCATCCAGTTTAAAATTATCATACTAACTGAAGAAAGCAAAGACAAATATCATATGATATTACTTATAGTTGTCATCCAATTTAAAAATGATACAAATGAATTTATTTACAAAACAGAAATAGACTCACAGACACAGAAGAAAAAAAAAACATGGTTACCAAAGGAAAAAAGGGAGAGGAGGGATAAATTGAGTTTGGGATTGACATATAGACACCACTATATATAAAATAGATAATCAACAGAGACCTAATGTATAGCACAGGGAACTATGTTCAATATCTTTCAATAACCTATAATGGAAAAGAACCTGAAAATAATATATATATATATATATATATATATATATATGAATCATTATCTTGTACACATGAAGTAACAGCATTAAAAATTCATTTTAATTTTTAAAAATGATTAAAAAAAAGAACAGTGATGCCTGTGTGACGGCCTTGTTGGAGGGAGAGGAGATAATTTTATTGAAAGAAGTGCTTATCTGATGATCTGACACATAATATACATCAACATGACTATTTATGTCTCTTCCTCTTTCTTGTTTGTTCGTTTCTCATTTTAATTTGATGCTTTGTCTTACCTGTTATATTTTTAAAGGATATTTTAGGAACTTTCACTAATAATTTATTTCTTATTGTGAATAAACTTCAAAGCCTTTCCTGAGAGCTCTTCTAGTTCAGGGGTTGACAAACTTTTCCCACAAAGGGCCAGAGAGGAAATATTTTTCACTTTGTGTTTGGGGCATACAGCCTCTGTCTCAACTCCATGGACACCATGTAAACAAACAGGCATGGCTGGGTTCCAATAAAATTTTATTTATAGACATTGCGATTTTAAGTTCATGTAATTTTCACATCTTACAAGCTGTTATTCTTCTTTTGCTTCCCCATTGCCCCCCCACCCCGCCCCAACCATTTGAAAAAATAAAGAACATTCTTTGCTCGCAGGTGGCAGGACAAATTTGACCCAGAAGCCATAGTCTATCAATCTCTGAAGATGAGGGACAGGAAGGAAGCAGGTGCCATGGAGGATGGAAAGAGCCCAGATCAGAAAATCTGATGGCTTTCCACCAAGTGTCACCTGCTGCCAACCTGAAAAGGCCCTGGCTGTGGCATGTGTCAGCAGAGAAAGAAAGTTCCATCCTGAGGCAGGTGTTTCTTTCTGATTTCTCTCCTGCACTTGCAGTGTTTCTGTTAATTAATGAAGTAACTCCTTTATTCACTTGTTCTGTCACTGACTTATGCATTCATTCATTCAACAAATAATTATTGAACTATATGCCAGGCACTGTTCCCAGGGTTATGCAAAGAGCAGCGAACAAAGCCAAGACCTGCTTTAAGGAGCTTCTCTTCTCACTGAGAGGCAGGTGATATTAACCATCCTTCAGCATCTCTCATCTGGCTTATAACCTTCTAACTAGTCTCAGCTCTCATGTCTCCTAACAAACATGAAATGGTTTTCTCCGGGGCCTATATCTTTTTTCATCCAGATTTCTTAGGATGGCTGACTAGTGTCTTCGTAAACTGGAGTCTTACTGTCCTTCACCTTTTCTCATGATCAGAACTCATCTTTTAAGGCTTACTGTGAGTGCTGCCTTTTCTGGAAAACATCTCTAATCCTGCCAAGTCCAAATTAGACACTCAGCATGCTGCCTTCACAGTAGTTTCTTTTGATTTCATCTTTTTAATACTGTATTAATTGGATCTACTCTATTTGTAAGCTCCTAAAGGGTAAAGGTTTTTATTTATCTTTGTAAATACTTAAAAACTTATTAATTGAAATAGATTTGACATAAATCCTGTATACATTTAAGGTGTACAACATGTTGAGTTGATACATTTATATATTCTAATATGATCACCACTGTAGTGATAATCAGCACATCTATCATTTCCTTTTAGTGGCTGGACTAAACTAATTAAAACCAGTCTGTTAGCAATTTTGATAATACCATATTGTTGTCCATATTCACTATGCTGTACATTAGATCTCTAGGGTTATTTGCTATTCTTTGAGTTTGTACCTCTTTTTTTAGAGTTTTTCTCTTTAAACAATATCCGTTTTATTGCACCAATTCCCAGCCCCTGGTAACCACAATTTTACTCTTCAAGTGTGTACTTTTTTAGATTCTACATATAAGTGATATTATATAGCATTTTTCGTTCTCTGACTTATTTCACTAAGCATAATACCCACCAAGTGGCAAATGACAAATGTCCTCTTTCTCATGCATATAATATTTATTTATTATTTATTTATTTTATTTTTATATGCATATATTTATTTATTTATTAAATGCATGTAATCTCTATAAAAGTCTTAATGACCAACACAGTGCTTGGAACATGTAGGTCTTCAAGAAACATGTGTTGAATGCTGAAGAGAATTGTTTATTGAATAAAGGAATTAAAGAATTCCATCAAAGGGCTTCCCTGGTGGCTCAATGGTAAAGAATCTGCCTGCTAATGCAAGAAACACAGGTTTGATCCCTGGTCTGGGAAGATCCCACATGCCGCGAAGCAACTAAGCCCGGGCACCCCAACTTCTGAGCCTGTGCCCTCAAGCCCGGGAACTGCAACTACTGAGCTCACCCAGCACAACTACTGAAGCTCGCACAACCCAGAGCTTGTGCTCCACAAGAGAAGCCAGCGCAGTGAGAAACCCGTGCACTGCAACTAAAGAGTAGCCCCCACTCTCCGAAACGAGAGAAAGCCCACACAAAGCAATGATGGCCCAGCCCACAATCAAAAATAAATAAATCATATTAAAAAAAAAGAATTCCAGCATAGGATGGCAAGTATATAAAGTCATACTGAGGGAAAAGCAAGGGATTCTCTAATTTTCAGAACTCCCTTGGACCCTGGACTTCATGATACAACAGTTTAGGGTGAGGTCAGAGAAAGAATTGCTTTTCCCAACACTTATTCTGAATAGCTGGAGGCACAGAGAAGGGTGGATGCTCACAGGAATATCACTTTATCCCATAATATGGCTTTATGAGGCTAATTCTCCACCTCAGTGACCAAAATGAAACACACCAAGGAAATAAGTCAAAAGGTACTGAGTGGAACATGGAACTGTTTTAATACACATATTTGAAAATATGTTGACAATATAGGCATAAACAGGCCATTGCAAATGCACCATGAAGAACAGCAGGACTTGGGGGAATCACACCAAGACAGAGGTCAGACGGCAAGATGCGAAATACTAAACTCTAAGGGACACCTGTCACACACAGGCACATGGGGAAAGGAGAAGAGACAATAATAGAGATTAATTGTTGTAACTACTAATGTACACAGGATTCTCCATTTCCAACTATTAGCACAGGATGGACTCATGGACTAGAACATTTTAAAACCATATTTCAATCAAATTCATGCAATTATTCGATAGATCTAAACACTGAGTGAACTGAAAGACTCAATTTGTCAATATGTATTTGGAAGATGGGAGAAGGCAATGGCACCCCACTCCAGTACTCTTGCCTGGAAAATCCCATGGATGGAGGAGCCTGGTGGGCTGCAGTCCATGGGGTCGCTAAGAGTCGGACACGACTGAGCGACTTCACTTTTACTTTTCACTTTCATGCACTGGAGAAGGAAATGGCAACCCACTCCAGTGTCCTTGCCTGGAGAATCCCAGGGACGGGGGAGCTTAGTGGGGAAGACTCAGAGCTTACCTCCTTCCATGGGCACACCAAACTTACAACTATTTAAAGACCAACTGTTGATGCAAAAATTCAGAAGACAAGCAGAAAAGATCATCTACAACTAGATATGTAAAGAAGGAATCATAATCAGATGTACACAAGGGAAGGAGACCCAGTATCCCCAGGGGCGTGATCAATAGATGGGAGAATAGTCCTGAATGGACTGGGATAGCATACAGTCTAAAGAGATCACGTTCTCATTCAGAAAGCATTGCCTGCTCTCAGGACAGATTTTATTATTCCCTGAAACTGTAAAGTACAGCTTGATCCATGTTTCATGTGTGAGCTCAGGCTTCTCAGCTGTTTTAGGAACTTCCTATCTCTCTGCTCATCAAGTGGCCCCAAGTTAGTTCCCTTAGAGACTCCAACTGTCTTCTATTTGCTTTGAAACTTCCACAGCATTCTAGGCGGTGCGGTGCACTAAGCAAAAGCTTGGTAATGTTTGTTAAAGAATAGCTACTTTATCATGAACTTGCTGATGTAATCTAAAAGTATATAATTCTGTGTTTTTCCTGGTGAGCACAGAAAGAAGGTAAGAGCAAAACTTCTGTAAACATCTCGGGGCTTTCACTTAAAGAAAATAAAACAGACACACTCATCTTGACAAAACTGCAACCAGATGATTCTCCACGTTTATCTTGTGTGAAGAGAAAATCTAAGTAGACAATAAATAGGTTTCATTTTGTTTGGTTTTGACTTGGAATTTTCTTGTATAAATGTGCACAAAATGGTCGATTTATGATAAGGAACTCTTTGCCATTCATGAAGACAGGCTCAAGATGTTCCCATGAGAAAAGATATTAACAAGACATACGTATTTAGAACTAATTTTAAAGACCCACCGGAAAACTGCACTGCAAGTAACAGGAAATTCATTGCAAATGAATTAAATAATAAGGGAAATTATTGTGTCATATAGTAAGATCTTCTGAGGTTTAAAGAATCCAGACTTGCTTAATGCTGTAGCCCAGGACTGTTTTCAGAAGAACAGGCTTTACCTAGATCTGTGCTCTGCAATCCCCAGGGAACCAGGCTGCCTTTAGGCAAGCTCCCCTTGAGGCTCCAGGGAAGCTGTCACAGCTGCAGGTATCATATGCAGGTACCATATTACCCAAGGTGGGGGGGGGGGGTGTTTCATCAGTGGAGAAGCTCTTCCTTGAAAACTCAGGTGAATTATTCTCTCATTTTATTGGTGGGAATTGAGTCATTTATCTCTTCCTAAAACCAAGCCCTCGCAAGAGGACTGGATTTCAGTGACTGGCATGGATGAATCAGGGTTTTACTCCGAGTCATATGAGGCCAAAGTATGCGACTAAACAAGACGGCGGCTCCCTGGAAAGGAAGAGTGTGTGAGCCCTCTGACCTGTCTGCTACGGAGCTTTGGGAAACTTGTCACAGGAAAAAAAGGAAAATACACACCCAATGCAAAATTTTTTTTTATTGCTTTGCAATCCACTTTTTACAATTTTATTTATTTGCTGCAAGTGGGCTTTCTCTAGTTGCTGCAAGTAGGGGCTACTCTCCAGGTGCGGTGAGCAGGCTTCTCACTGTGGTGGCTTCTCCAGCTGTGGTTCTCAGGCTCTAGAGCACAGGTCCAGCAGTTTGGAGTATGGGCTTAGCTGCCCCTAGGCATGTGGCAACTTCCCAGGCCAGAGACAGAACCCGTGTCCCCTGCATTGGCAGGTGGACTCTTAACCACTGGACCACGAGGGAAGTCCTTAAATCTACTTTTATAACACATAGCATTATTTGAAGTGGCTACTTTAATATCTGGTTCTTGATCACATGAATTATAATTCATTTAGTGTTTATGCTCTCATGCTTGAAGAGATGACTTTACATGAAATAGAAAAGAATAGGCAAGCCAGGGGCCCCAGATGAACTCATTTTCACACAGTGCAAGGGAGAGAGGGCGGTGTTCCTCTCAGACCTTCCAAGCTAGAGCAGAGGTGGGCAAACTGTCCTAGGAGAGGCTGGAAAGGAAATGGTTCAGGCTCTGGGGCCTTGCCATGTCTGTCACAGCATCTCAGCCCTGACTTTGCAGCACAAACCATAGACAGTATGTAGATGAAAGTGTGTCTGTATTCCAATGAAACTTGACTTATGAACACTAAACTTGCAATGTTACATAATTTCACGTTACAAAGTATTCTTCTTTGAATTTTTTCAACCACTTAGGAAGTCAAACCATTTTCAGCTGTAGTTAAACCAGGGGTTGAACCAGATTTGGTCCACAGGGCACAGTTGAAGACCCCTGATCTGGAGGGGTCTTTATGTGTCTTTTATCTGACACTTTTGTCATATATGTCTTTTATCTGACACTTTCTCCATGCATGGTAAACCAGAAAGCTTCTCTATTTGCTAGAATCAAATAGTTGGTTACATTGCTGCAAAAATAAACATTTTATTGAAATGACTTTTACATCAAAAAGGTTAATTTTCAAAAAAATAAAATATTTATTTATTTGGCTGAGTTGGGTCTTAGTTGCAGCATGCGGGATCTTCAATCTTCCTTGCAGCATTCTGGATCTTTAATTACAGCATGTAGGATCTAGTTCCCTGACCAGGGATTGAACCCAGGCCGCCCCCTTCACTGGGAGCTCAGAGTCTTAGCCACAAAGCCCAAAAGAGGTTACTTTTTATTTGTACAAAAGGTCCCAGAAGAGAGCATTGCTTTATTCTACTTTCCTGGTGTTAATTTGGCCCCATCTCATTTCTGACTCTGATTGTTGATATTATTAAGAATTGCATAAGTGACCAGTCAGGAGATATAAATGTAGTTAACCTGCCAGTGCAGATAAAAACAGAAAAGTAGGTGGGATGATAAACGATATAGATAGACTGGAAATAATAACATGAGTAAGAATGGCACTGGTTTACCCACCCCTGGAAGAGCTGAGCAGATACACATTGCTCTCTGTTCATGCTCTGAGTAATGATGGTAATTACTGCCTAATCCAGAGAGAAGAGCTTAACTAACACAGGGCTGGGTAGAAACAGCTGCTACGGGTTGTAAAACATACCATTGACTTAATACCAGGTTTGCTTCCAAAAGAGAAAAGAAAAGAAACTTACCACTTTAAATGTAGGCATTGATAGCAAAGTACTCCAAAATTACAGAGGAATTAGAATGCAATTTATGAAATTAACACTTTTTAGCCTCAATGAAATATGGCCATTCTTTCTCTATCCCCCAGATAAACAGGACACCAGGAAAGGGTTGTTTATTTCTAGATGGCCATAAGTGACTCCAGTTTAGACCAGGGCAATTTAGACTAGAAAGTGATATTTCTCCACCTTGTGAATTATATAATAAATGCGTAAAGATAACTTTAAGGGACTGGCCTGGCAATCCAGTGATTAAAACTCAGTACTTCCAGTGCCTCCACTGCAGGGGGCATGGATTCGATCCCTCGTTGGGAAACTAAGATCCCACATGGCCCATATTGCATGGCCAAATAAATGAATAAGAATGGCTTTAAAATGACCAAAAGTAGGTTGCAAGAAAAACTTGTGAGCCCCCTATTGGGATTATTGAGAAATGTTTGATTATAGAAAGCAGGTAAGCAGTAATCAACAGATTGGTACTCTCTACATTTTTGTATCTTTTTAAATTCATTTTTTATCAGAGTTGATTTACAATGTGTTAATTTCTGCTGTACAGCAGAGTGACTCATTTATATATATGTACATTCTTTTTCATATTCTTTTCCATTTTCTTTTATCCCAGGATATTGAATACAGTTCCCTGTGCTATACAGTAGGAACTTGTTGTTTACCCATTTGATATGTTTTTTTAAAAATCCTTTTTTGGCCCCGCCCAACCAGGGATCAAACCCATCCCCCCTGCAATGCTAGCATGGAGTCTTAACCACTGGACTACCAGGCTCCCTGTATCCTTTTATTACACCTTTACACTTCTCTCCTCAGCCAGGCAGGGGACTGCTTATGTTCCTAGGTACTAGTCAAGGGGATTGAAATGAAACAAGTCCTTGTTTATTTCAAGAACAAATTCACAATACTGAGGCATTTTGCTTTTAAAATGAGTTTGTAGCATATGGCAAAAGTGATCCTGCTCTCATCTCTGAGTCCAGCCCTTAGAACTGGCATCTACCACTTCTTGCCTCTTGAGACACTCACCTCTGGAGCCCTGGTCCCCATTTAAGAAGTTCAAGGCTGCCATGTTGTGAGGAAGTCCAGGCCACACAGGGAGACCAGGGGCAGCCTCGGTCTGACGGCCCCAGAAGAGGTCTAAGTAGACAATGAACGTCAGCCATTGACCTGTGAATGATGATGCCTCAAGAGGATTCTTGCCCATAGACTGAATCCTCCTAGGTGAGACCCTAGATATCACGCAGAGACCAGCCACCCTGCTGTGCTCTTTCCCAATTTCTGACCCAAAGAATGTGTAATCTGTGAACGTGATAAAACGATTGTTTTAAGTAAAAACAAATAAATGGGTTTGCAAACAGGTGAAATATTAGACTTCACACATGAGAGCAGAGATTATACATTATAAACTAATTTAAAGTTTCTGGTCAGTCCATTTCTGAATGTCCATTCTTTGGGGGTCTATTTTTCCCTCCTTGTGAGCAAACATTTCTTCTTGAATCAGCTTGGAAGAGCAAGAAGAGCCTTTGAACTAGGGAAAATGGCATTAGGACTTTGGTCCTGGTGTGGCTGCCGATGCTGGGAGGACCTGGGAAAGTCATCACATCCTCCTTGGTTAATCCAGTTTCTTGTTTTTAGCAACTTTATTGAAGTGTAACTGACATACAATAAACTGCATCCTAAGGTTTTAAAATTTATTTTATAATTGGAGGATAATTGCTTTACAATGTTGTGTTAGCTTCTGCTATACAATGAAGTGATTCAGCTGTATGTATACATATATCCCTTCCCTCCCTCCCCTCCCTCTCCTCCTTCCATTCCACCCTCCACAAATGTGTACATACATGAACTGGGGGTCAGATAAATACAGAACATCCAGTTAAATTTGAATCTCAGATAAACAATAAGTAATTTTTTGCATAACTATATTCCAGACATTGTATGATACATAATTATACTAAAAAATATTCTTTATCTAAAATTCAAATTTAGTTGGGTGCCTTGTATTTTCACTTGGTAAATCTGGCAACCCTACCCATGAACCATCATCACAATAAAAATAAAAATCATATCCCATCACCTCCAAATTTCCTCATGCCACTTTATAAATCCTCTCTTTTTCTCACTCCCTACCCTTTCCCATACCAAGGCAACCACATATCTGCATTCAGTTACTATAAATTAATTGCATTTTCTACAAGTTTACCTAAATGGCATCATATAGCTGCACTCTCTTTTGTCTGGCTACTGACACTAAGCATAATTATTTTGAGATCACTCACATACCAATAGGTTATCCCTTTTTATCGATAAACAGTATCTTCTATGACTATGCAACACTTAGTGTATTCATTTTCCTGGTGATGGACTGTGGGGTTGTTTTCAGTTTGGGGCTGTTATAAATAAAGCTGCTGTGAGCATCTGTGTACAGACCGTTCTGTGGACATAGGCTTTCATTTCTCTTCGGTAAAACCTGAGAGTGGAATGGTTGGGTCATACGGTAGGTGTATTAACCTAAAACACTGTCAAATTGATCCCCAAAGTGGTCATCTATTTTATAGTCTCACCAGCAGTTTTCTATTGAACACTGCAGTGTTCTCAGCATCCACACCAAAACACGGTAGAGTCTGTCCTAATTTTTTGCCCTTCGAATAAGTGGGTGATGCTATCTCATTGCAATTTTGGTCTGGCTTCTCTAACAACTAATAATATTGAGCATTTTGTGCTGATTTGCCATCTGTAGGTCTTCTCTGATAAAGGGTCCAAGTCTTTTGCCCTTTTGTGTGTGTGTGTGTTGTTTCCTTATGGAGAGTTTTGAGAGTTATTTCTGGACACAAGTCCTTTATTAATATGTATTTTGTAAATATTTTCTTCTAGTCTGTCATTCTATTTTTATCCTCCTAACAGTGTCTTATGGAGAATAGAAGTTATAACTTTGATAAAGACCAATTTATAAATTAACTCTTATGGATCATCTTTAAGATGTTGAGTCTAAAAAGTTATTTACCTAACCCAAGGTCACAAAGGTTTTCTCTTATGTTTTCTTTAGAGGTTTTATAGTTTGGGGTTTTTCATTTAGATTTATGATCCATTTCAAGTCATTTTTTGTACATGTCAGGAATTCTTTGGCAGTCCAGCAATTAGAACTCTGCACTTCCACTGAAGGGGGGCCCAGGTTTGATCCCTGGTCAGGGAACTAGGATCCCACAAGTTGCATGGTCAAAAAAAAAATGTATATGATGAGAGACATGCATTGAAGTTCAACTTTTGTGTGTGTGGCTATTCAATTGTTGTAGCAACACTTGTTTAAAAGACTGTCCCTTCTCAAGTCAGACAAAGACAAACATCATATGATATCACTTAGATGCAGAATCTAAAAAATGATACAAATGAACTTATTTATAGAACAGAAATAGTCTCCCAGACATAAAAAACAAATTCATGACTACCAAAGGGAAAAGAGAGGGGAGGGATAAACTGAGAGTTTGAGATTTACGTGTACATACTACTATATATAAAACAGATAGCCAGCAAGGACCTACTGTATAGCACAGGGAACTATATTCAATATTTTGTAATAACTTCAATGGGGAAAGAATTTGAAATAGAATAGATACATGTATATATGTATAACTGAATCACTTTGTTGTACACTTGAAGCTAACACATTGTAAATCAACTATTATTCAATATAAGACAAAAATTTTAAAAACATATTTGAAATAAAAAAAAATAAATAAGACTATCCTTTGTCCAGTGAACTCCCTTTGCACCTGTATACACACACACACACACAGAGCATTAGTTAACTGGGTCCCTGTGTAAAATATATTTTTTACTCCGGGCTGTAGTCAGGAAAGTTTGAAAGCCACTGATATAATGGTCACCTGAATTACTTTTTTCCCTCTGCTTTGGTCTCTTAATCATACCTATCACCTACACATTCAGTCCTTCCTATTCTTCAGTTTTCCCTGCTTCTCTGAAATTTCATTTTCCGTGGACTGTATTTATGATTGTCTCGGGACACCATTGTTGTCACTGCCCCTTCAACTGTTCCCTCTTCTTTGTTGTACAGGGAAGTGATGAAATGCTTTATTTCTCCCCACCAAGTTTATATCATATAATTTACACTCTGCCCTTTCATTCAATATGTCTTGAGGCTTGCAATTGGTTTACAGCAAACCATTTACTTTTTCATTTATTTTGTTTTATTGGGTGGTTTCTGGTGTGCAGCAGAGAAAACGGACCATACTTTATCTGAATTCTATTGCAGACTAAGTTTGTAACCTTCTCAAAGACTGCTTCTCAGGTTGTTTCTTATCTGAAAAATGAAACCACATCTGACAACCTCATGCAGTTGTCGTAAGAATTGGGAGCTATGGTGTGTAGGTAAGCTGTGTCTATACATGAACCTGGCACATAGCACATGCCTGGCAGCAGCTATTACCATATTATCTTCATTCTAACTATTTCTGCTATTTCCATCACTTTTTGCCATCCCTGTATCTTCTCTATTAATGCTAATAAACAAGATTAGGCCTGAGATAACTGAATGCAATGCCCTGAACTGTTATAGTGAGAAGTGTTTAATGATATTACACAGGAAGTATCATGGTGCCAAACAGATGAACATCAGATTTAACCTTTCTCTAAAAAGAAATACTCTTCTTCCACAAAGAAGACCTTAAAATCTTCCTCCCACTGTCAAGGTGAACAGAAAAATATTCCTCTCTAAAGGGGAATGAGATTCAAATTGGACCCTGTTTAAAAGCTATCATCTTGCTCCAAAATCACTGCAGACGGTGACTGTAGCCATGAAATTAAAAGAGGCTTACTCCTTGGAAAGAAAGTTATGACCAATCTAGACAGCATATTAAAAAGCAGAGACATTACTTTGTCAACAAAGGTCCGTCTAGTCAAGGCTATGGTTTTTCCAGTAGTCATACATGGATGTAAGAGTTGGACTGTAAAGAAAGCTGAGTGCTGAAGAATTGATGCTTTTGAACTGTGGTGTTGGAGAAGACTCTTGAGAGTCCCTTGGACTGCAAGGAGATCCAACCAGTCCATCCTAAAGGAGATCAGTCCTGGGTGTTCATTGGAAGGACTGATGTTGAAGCTGAAACTCTAATACTTTGGCCACCTCATGCGAAGAGCTGACTCATTTGAAAAGACCCTGATGCTGGGGGGGATTGAGGGCAGGAGGAAAAGGGGACGACAGAGGATGAGATGGTTGGATGGCATCACCAACTCAATGGACATGAGTTTGAGTAAACTCCGGGAGTTGGTGATGGACAGGGAGGCCTGGTGTGCTGCTGTCCATGGGGTCGCAAAGAGTCGGACACGACTGAGCAACTGAATTGAAGTGAATCTTTCAGTCCTTTGTGAAGAAGGACAGGGAGCTATGAGCCTACTCTATATGTGTTATGTTTTCTTCACTAAACATTAAAAATAATATAGGAGCCACACTATGAATTCCTAGATTCCTAGTCTAGGTAGACCCTACCTGATCATAGTTGAAATTCTGGTAGCCTGTATAGTTGTTCTATTTTTGTAGTATATCACCACAGTAATAAGTTTAATCACTTTTATTTATACACAGCAAGTGTCTAGATGTTCTTCACCATAATTAATTATTTTTCATCCTAATTATAAAAGTTGACCTCACAGAGAAGTCACAGGCCAAAAGTGTTTTGATACTTCTTTGCAGAAACTTAGTTTAAAACACATCAACTGAATGCTTGTATCTTTGGATGTTCTAAGAAAATATGCATCTGAACTTTAACAAGTTTGACTCTGCACTTTCCAAAATGGTAACCATGCTCGTGGTTTTGGGAACTTGTTAAGGGTCCAGTCCAAACTGAGAGATGCTGTGAGTTAAATTCTCATCCCAGATTTCAAGGACTTAGTACAAAAGAAAGAATGTAAAATTTTCTATTTGTAACTTTTGATATTGATTTCATATTAAAATGATAACCATATGGATATATTGGATTAATAAAATACATTATTAAAGTGATTTCACCTGAGTTAACTTTTAGACTGTGGCTTCGAGGGGAAACTATAATATCTTGTAATAACCTATAAGGGAAAAGAATCTGAGAAAGAATATATAACTGTGTGTGTATAACTGAGTCACTTTGCTGAACACCCGAAGCTAGCATAACATCGTAAATCAACTACTACACTCCAGTAAAAAAAAAAAAAAAAACCTGGTTCCTAAGACATTTTGAATTATATATGTGGGCTGCGTATGATTCCTATTGAACGGTGTTGGTGTGGAATTTGGAAACCTGTGAAATTCTATGGTACTTAAGCTGGTGGGTCATTATAAACGTGGCTCATGATGAGTGGGGAAATTGTTGCAATGTTTGTTTATTAGAGAGGGCGAGGTCTTCAGGGCACATAACTGGCTGAAGAGTCAGACAGAAGTGGTCTGGAAGGGTCTATTCAGGTGACCAAAACGAAACTGCAGTGAGCAACCGTGTTTATGCAGGGGAAGAGCTGGTGGCTTGGCTGTGTGACCACACCCCGTCCCTGCAAATACTGTGTGACTTGTTAGTCATCCCTGAAACCTGCGCCCCAGGTTTCTGCAGCTAATTGCTCACAGTCAGATCCCTTTTAAAATGAGATCACACTCCAGACAGGATGTGTTATACATGCTGACAGCTCAAGAGCATCTACGCTTTCACTCTGCATAATACTCATGTTAGGTCACATGATGGCTTCAAATGAAGCAGCGAGCAGGACAGCCAATCTAGGTGGTGACAAGCAGAAATCCTCAGGATCTGTAGTCATTGGGATCACACAGACACAAAAGAACCTTAAAGACAGAAGGTTTTGAAGTTAGAGCCATCATGTGTGTATGCTAAGTCACTTCAGTCGTGTCTGAGACCCCATGGACTGTAGCCATCAAGGCTCCCCTATCCATGGGATTTCCCAGACAAGAATACTGGAATGGGTTGCCATGCCCTCCTCTAGGGGATCTTCCTGACCCAGGGATCAAACCCGTGTCTCTTATGTCTCTCTCTTGCATTGGCAGGGTCATGCTTTACCAGTATTGCCACCTGGGAAGACCTGGTTAAAGAATCTGCCTGCAATGCAGGAGACCTGGGTTCAATGCCTGGGTCGGGAAGATCCCCTGAAGAACAAAATAGCTACTCTGGTGGCTCAGACAGTAAAGAATCTGCCTTCAATGCAGGAGAATCCACATTTCAGCTGCTGTTCAGAGCCTCTGAGAACGGGTCATGAAGAGTTACTGGTTGTGGCTTCTGCTTCAGAGACCAGGGCAACATTCCTATGTAAAATAAACAGACGCCCTGTTGCATTAGTGATATATTAATCTACTTGGGTTGCCAGTAGGTTTTGGCCATCACATTAATACAGTCCCAAAGCCAGTTATTGCACCCACAGTATTGGCAGAGACATACACATTTCCAGTGTTTAGGGTCTGGGATTGGTCAGCAGGTTTAACCTCATACCCTTAGTTTAGGGCTCCCCCCAAGGCTGGTGTCCATCCAACTGCCAAAATATTCCCAGCACAGAAGCACATTCCATTTTTGGACAGGTCAAATTATTCTTTCTTATGTTGAACTGAAATATGCCTTCCTGTAATATGGTCTGAATTCTGAATCTTAGTTACTAATCCCCCTCTTGGGGGACCACCTGTCAGACATGGAGAAAGGCTCAGACTAAGTTATTTTGCAAGTTGGGCTCCCCAGTTCCTTACAGTTTTCTTTGTGTGATGTGGTCCTGGTGCCTCCCCATCCTATCATCAACATCTGCCTTAAAACATGCTGCTCATAGGAACTTCCCTGTAGCTCATACAGTAAAGAATCTGTTTGCAATGCAGGAGACCTGGGTTCGATCCCTGGGTCAGGAGAAGGGAACAGCAACCCACTCCAGTATTCTTGCCTGGAGAATCTCCATGGACAGAGGAGCCTGGCTACAGTCCATGGGGTCACAAAGAGTCGGACATGACTGAGAGACTAAGCACAAACACACAACACTGTTTACAACAGTCAAGACATGGAAGCAATCTAAATGTTCATCAACAGAGGAATGGATAAAGAAGATGTGACACGTATATACAATGGGATATTACTCAGTAATAAAAAGAATGAAACAGTGCCATTTGCAGCAACATGTGTGGACCCAGAGATGGCCATACGGAGTCAAGTAAGTCCGACAGAGAAGGAGAAATACCATATGACATCCCTCATATGTGGAATCTAAAAAGAAACCATACAGATGAGCTTACAGAACAGAAACAGATTCACAGGCTTAGAGCAAACTTATGGTTGCTGGGAGGGATGGGGGAAGGGATAGATAGAGAGTTTGGGATGGTCGTGTGCACAGAGCTATATTTAAATGGGTAACCAACAAGGAGCTACTGTATAGCACATGGAACTCTGCTTGGCGTTATGTGGCAGCCTGGATGGGAGGGGAGAATGGATACATGGATATGTATGGCTGAGTCCCCCTTCTGTCCACATGCAAGTATCACAGCATTGTGAATGGGGGATACCCCAATCTAAAATAAAAATTTTAGAGAAACATGGTGTTCCTCACAACTGCTGCTACCGTGTGGCCCCCTTGACTGTTGAACAGACACCCTGGATTAACCAGCTTTGTCAGCAAGGAGGCTCACCTCTGGGCTCAACCTGAGTTTATAGCCAGCTACAAACTCTGCATCAGCCAACCACATCATGATATACCACACCATGATATATCTTTTCTTACGTTACTAAATTTTTAGCCATAAGTATAAGGTTCATATTTCTTTCTGTTAAATTATAATCTTGTTGGTTTCAGTTCTAATTTGAAAATATTGTCATTTACAACCTAAATTATCATCTAATTTTCACTCTCTTTCTCCTAGGTTGATTTCTTCTGCAAACTAAACAGTGTGCTTTTCCTCTGTTCAAATCACTCAGAAAACCATTGAGTAGAATGAGCTAACCTCTGCCCCCTCCCTCAATCAATTATTAAACATCAAAGCTTGAAACTAGAATAAAATGTCCAAGTGAAGCGCCAGTTAAATATTGACGCTCACTCGCCATTTTTACTCCAGCGTGTTTCAGCTGAAGTAGCCTGAGAAATAAAAATACTGCAGTCACTGTAAATAATTCCTAGGGAATATTTAGAATCTCGCAGAGTTATTTGAAATATATATCCCCATTCTTTGATATGTGCAGAAGGAGACAGTCTAAGAACAGTAGAGAATAATTAAAAGCTTTAAACATGATCCCAGATTCATTGAAGTATTTAATGAATAATACTACACTGGGAAACCATGATAAAAAATTTTTGCTTTTTAGCAATTTTTTGAGGTAATTATTTTTATGTTTGTGAAAATTATTCCTCCAGTGGCTCCTTAAATCTATGAAAAGTGAAAATAATTATAAAGACAGATTTCATAAAGTTGTCCTACTTAGCAGAGAGTATTAATAGAGTTTACAGGTTATACGAAGAAATATATTCCTGAACTCTATGTATGAGCTACATGACTCTGTGAAACGTGAATCTGAAAGCAGATAATATCAGGATCACAAATATCAGCATTCAGCTCAGGGAATGGTTTCGAGATGGGGGCGGGGCACAAAGGGAGGCATGTAGGATCTTAGTTCCCAAACCAGGGATCGAACCTGCACCCCCTGCAGTGAAAGTGCAGAGTCCTAACCACGGGACCACTAGGAAAGCCCCAGATAACATATGATCTGCTACCTTTGGGCCACCTGGAGAAGAAAGGCAGAAAATAGGCTTCTGTTGACACAGGTGAGGCCACTACTGGGTAAGAGGTGTGTGTGTGTGTGTGTGTGTGTGTGACTTTTTTTCACTTTTAACATGAGTGACCCAAGCTAATCAAGCACCTCAGAATTTTACAATAGTTTTTGGTGAAGC
Organism: Bos taurus; assembly: GCF_002263795.3. Classification (NCBI taxonomy): domain Eukaryota; kingdom Metazoa; phylum Chordata; class Mammalia; order Artiodactyla; family Bovidae; genus Bos; species Bos taurus. Next base: position 40,012,885 of record NC_037344.1, on the reverse strand, counting down.
AATGCTGATGCAAAATGGCACCAAAGTTCCTGTTTATTTTGAACCCCACCTTCAAAAGCAGTACTATGCACTGGTACATTACTGCTTTCAGGAAAGCAAATTAACTGACATATTTGAACAAGGGGTCGGGGGTCCCAGGACTACAGTTATTACTGTAGGACTACACGTTCTTCCCAGGAACCAAAATATCAAACTTATATGTTTTTAAAATAAGAGATAGAGAAACTGGAACGCCGGGCAGTGCTGGTGGGAATGTAAAATGGTGAAGTTGCTGTAGGTAAGTGTGATGAGTCTTCAAAAAATTTAGTACAGAATGACCATGTGATCCAGCATTTCCACTTCTGGGTGTATACTGGAAGTGAAAGCAGGCACTATAACAGGTGTTTGTACACCCGTGTTCAGAGCAGCGTTATTTACAACAGCCAAAAGGTGAAGCAGCTTAAGTGTCCATCAATGGCTGGCTGGCTCGACAAAATGTGATATATACGTATCCTTTAGACTTCCAGGGCTGCCATAACAAAGTACCACAGGCTAGGTGGCTTAAACAACAGAATGTATTTTCTCACAGCTCTGGAGGCTGGAAGTCCAAGGTCAAGGTGCGTTCAGGGTCAGTCTCTGGTGAGCCCTCCCTCCTTGGTTCTGCAAGTCCCCTTCTCTCTGTGTCTTCCTGCAATCGTTCCTCTGCACACAGAGACAGCGCTCTGGTGTCCCTCTTCTTATAAGGACACCAGTTCTCTGGGATCGGGGTCGCACCTTACTACCTCATTTAACCTTAGTTACCTTCACGAAGAACCTATCTCTAAAGAAGTCCACATTAGAACTTGAGGATTCAATACATGAATTTTGGGGGGAACAGTTCAGAGGATGATGACCCCACACAATAGATTATTATTCGGCCTTTTTAAAGGGGGGAATTCTGACAGAAGCCGTCAGGAATGATTTTGGAGCCCAAGAAAATAAAGTCTGTCACAGTTTCCACTATTTGCCCTTCTATTTGCCATGAAGTGATGGGACCAGCTTCCATGATCTTCGTTTTTTGAATGTTTAATTTTAAGCCAGCTTTTTCACTCTCTTCTTTCACTTTCATCAGATCAGATCAGATCAGTCCCTCAGTCATGTCCTACTCTTTGCGACCCCATGAATTGCAGCACGCCAGGCCTCCCTGTCCATCACCAGCTCTCGGAGTTCACTGAGACTCACGTCCATCGAGTCAGTGATGCCATCCAGCCATCTCATCCTCTGTCCTCCCCTTCTCCTCCTTCCCCCAATCCCTCCCAGCATCACAGTCTTTTCCAATGAGTCAACTCTTCGCATGAGGTGGCCAAAGTACTGGAGTTTCAGCTTTAGCATCATTCCTTCCAAAGAAATCCCAGGGCTGATCTCCTTCAGAATGGACTGGTTGGATCTCCTTGCAGTCCAAGGGACTCTCAAGAGTCTTCTCCAACACCACAGTTCAAAAGCATCAATTTCGGCGCTCAGCCTTCTTCACAGTCCAACTCTCACATCCATACATGACCACTGGAAAAACCATAGCCTTGACTAGACGAACCTTTTTTGGCAAAGTAATATCTCTGCTTTTGAATATGCTATCTAGGTTGGTCATAACTTTCCTTCCAAGGAGTAAGCATCTTTTAATTTCATGGCTGCAGTCACCATCTGCAGTGATTTTGGAGCCCAGAAAAATAAAGTCTGACACTGTTTCCACTGTTTCTCCATCTATTTCTGATGAAGTGGTGGGACCAGATGCCATGATCTTCGTTTTCTGAATGTTGAGCTTTAAGCAAGAGGCTCTTTACTTCCTCTTCGCTTCTACCATAAGGGTGGGGTCATCTGCATTTCTGAAGTTATTGATATTTCTCCCAGCAATCTTGATTCCAGATTGTGCTTCATCCAGCCCAGCATTTTGCATGATGTACTCTGCATAGAAGTTAAATAAGAAGGGTGATAATATATGGTTTTTCCAGTAGTCATGTTTGGTTGTGAGAGTTGTACTATAAAGAGAGCTGAGCAATGAAGAATTGATGCTTTTGAACTGTGGTGTTGGAGAAGACTCTTGAGAGTCCTTTGGACTGCAAGGACATCCAACCAGTCTATCCTAAAGGAGATCAGTCCTGGGTGTTCATCAGAGGGACTGATGTTGAAGCTGAAACTCCAATACTTTGGCTAACTGATGCAGAGAGCTGACACATTTGAAAACACCCTGATGCTGGGAAAGATTGAAGGCAGGAGGAGAAGGGGACTACAGAGGACGAGATGGTTGGATGGCATCACTGACACAGTGGACATGGGTTTGGGTGGACGCCGGAGTTGGTGATGGACAGGGAGGCCTGGCGTGCTGCAGTTCATGGGGTCACAAAGAGTTGGACACGACTGAGCGACTGAACTGAACTGAACTGAATATACAGCTTTGACGTACTCTTTTCCCAATTTGGAACCAGTCCATCCTCCCATGTCCAGTTCTAACTGTTGCTTCTTGACCTGCATATAGAGTTCTCAGGAGGCAGATAAGGTAGTCAGTATTCCCATCTCTTTAAGAATTCTCCACAGTTTCTTGTGATCCACACAGTCAAAGGCTTTGGAGTAGTCAATAAAGCAGGAGTAGATGTTTTTCTGGAACTCTCTTGCTTTTTTGATGATCCAATGGATGTTGGCAATTTGATCTCTGGTTCCTCAGCCTTTTCTAAATCCAGCTTGAACATCTGGAAGTTCACAGTTCATGTACTGTTGAAACTTCGCTCGGAGAATTTCGAGCATTACTTTGCTAGCATGTCAGACGTGCAATTGTGCAGTAGTTTTAACTTTCTTTGGCATTGCCTTTCTTTGGGATTGGAATGAAAATTGACATTTTCCAGTCCTGGGGCCACTGCTGAGTTTTCCAAATTTGCTGGCATATTGAGTGCAGCACTTTCACAGCATCATCTTTCAGGATTTGAAATAGCTCAACTGGAATTCCACCACCTCTGCTAGCTTTGTTCATGGTGATGCTTCCTAAGGCCCACTTGACTTCACATTTCAGAATGTCTGGCTCTAGATGAGTGATTACACCATCGTGGTTTTCTGGGTCATGAAGATCTTTTTTGTACAGTTCTTTTGTGTATTCTTGCCACCTCTTCTTAATATCTTCTGCTTCTGTTAGGTCCATACCATTTCTGGCCTTTATTGAGTCCATCTTTGCATGCAATGTTCCCTTGGTATTTCTAATTTTCTTGAAGAGATCTCTAGTCTTTCCCGTTCTATTGTTTTCCTCTATTTCTTTGCAGTGATCACTGAGGAAGGCTTTCTTCTCTCTCCTTGCTATTTTTGGAACTCTGCATTCAAATGGGTATATCTTTCCTTTTCTCCTCTGCCTTTAGCTTCTCTTCTTTTCTCAGCTTTTTGTAAAGCTTCCTCAGACAACCATTTTGCTTTTTTGCATTTCTTTTTCTCGGGGATGGTCTTGATCCCTGCCCTCCTATACAATGTCACAAATCTCTGTCCATAGTTCATCAGGCACTCTGTCTATCAGATCTAATCCCTTGATTCTATTTCTCACTTCCACTGTATAATCGTAAGGGATTTGATTTAGGTCATACCTGAATGGTCTAGTGGTTTTCCCTTCTTTCTTCAATTTAAGTCTGAATTTGGCAATAAGGAGTTCATGATCAGAGCCACAGTCAGCTCCTGGTCTTGTTTTTGTTGACTGTATAGAGCCTCTCCATCTTTAGCTGCAAAGAATATAATCAGTCTGATTTTGATATCAACCATCTGGTGATGTCCATGTGTAGAGTCTTCTCTTGTATTGTTGGTGAAGAAGGTGTTACTATGACCAGTACATTCTTTTGGAAAACTCTGTTAGCCTTTGCCCTACTTCATTTTGTACTGCAAGGCCAAATTTGTGTGTTACGCCAGGTATCTCTTGACTTCCTACTTTTACATTCCATTCCCCTATGATGAAAAGGATATCTTTTTTGGGTGTTAGTTCTAGAGGGTCTTGTAGGTCTTTATAGAACCATTCAATTTCAGCTTCTTCAGCATTACTGGTTGGGGCATAGACTTGGATTACTGTGGTATTGAATGGTTTGCCTTGGAAACGAACAGAGATCATTCTGTCATTTTTGAGATTGCACCCAAGTACTGCATTTTGGACTCTTTTGTTGACTATGATGGCTACTCCATTTCTTCTAAGGGATTCTTGTCCACGGTAGTAGATATAATGGTCATCTGAGTTAAATTCGCCTGTTTCAGTCCATTTTAGTTTGCTGATTCCTAGAATGTAGACATTCACTCTTGCCATCTCCTGTTTGACCACTTCTAATTTACCTTAATTCATGAACCTAACATTTCAGGTTCCTATGCAATATTGCTCTTTACAGCATCAGACCTTGCTTCCATCACCAGTCACATCTACAACCGGGAATTGTTATCCCTTTGGCTCCATCTCTTCCTTCTTTCTGGAGTTATTTCTCCACTTTTCCCCAATAGCATATTGGGCACCTACTGACCTGGGGAGTTCATCTTTCAGTGTCCTGTCTTATTGCTTTTTCATACTGTCCATGGGCTTCTCAAAGGCAAGAATACTGAAATGGTTTGCATTCCCTTCTCCAGTGGACCACATTTTGTCAGAACTCTCCATCATGACCCGGCTGTCTTGGGTAGCCCTACATGGCTCATAGTTTTTTTGAGTTAGACAAGGCTGTGATCCATGTGATTAGACTGGTTAGTTTTCTATGATTGTGGTTTTCATTCTGTCTGCCCTTTGATGGATAAGGATAAGAGGCTTATAGAAGCTTCCTGATGGGAGAGACTGACTGGGGGAAACTGGGTGATGATTGCACAACCATGTAAATGTACTTAATGCTGCAGAACTGTACACTTTAAGGTATTTACCATTTCATGTTTTTAAATATTTTTAAGTGTACCATTTTACGTATGTTCATTTTACCACCATTTTTTAAATAAAAAATGAGAAGAGTACTCTTAAACATTCATGCTTTAGCATGTGACACTAAATGGCACTTACTCTTGGTGAGTCTGTTTGTCCTGAAACACACTGAAACAAGTACACTTACTATGTTGCCATGATGTGCCTTCAGTCCAACAACCAATGATCTAATTATTTGTTTACACTGGTTTCTACATTGTCCTTTCAAATGTAGAGGATGGCTATGTCAACCTCGCCACAGAACCTACTAAATTTTTAGTATGAATTGCGACTTAATTTTTCTTATGTGTCTGCATCAGAGGGACAGTAGTAAAATTATCTATTTGCTGAATTATAGGAAAATCATTTTGGGGACTTCCAAAGCTCTACAAGAATGTAAATAATTTAACAATATTTTTTTATGTGAGCTGACTCTAGCAAAATTGGAAAGTCCCAGACTTGTTTTGCCCTTGGTCGCTTTCCCTTCCTCAACCAATATACAAATGCAGAGAATGTCTGTTTTCTGAGATACAGTAGGTATTTGTGAACTGAATGAATAAACGTGTGAAATGCAGGTTACAGGAAGAATTCCCTTACTGAAGGAAGGGAGAAATCCAATGTCTCATGCAAACCAGCTCAAGTATGGATTCCAGATCAGCACATCTTGAAATAGTATCATATTCTTATTGGAATAATGCAGTTTTTAAAATACAGCTGAAAATTTTCCATTTAGAAAGAATCTTTTTCAAGCGTAGCAAGGCATTTAGAAATGAGTTGATATATGGCAGAAACCAATAATGTAAAGCAATTATCATCCAATTAAAAATAAATTAAAATAAAAAACAAACAACAACAAAGAAATGAGATTTCAGTACTACTTAGTCCCTTTAATAAAGTCAAAGCCAGAAATACTGGTATGGCTTCTGGGTATCTGTCTTAAAGTCTTTGCAGATACTGTAGTACAAAATTTCCAAGTTTTGCTAGATAGAGGGAAGAAAAATAATCTATTAGAAAGAAAAGAGTTGGAACAAAGAAATTCAGCTTTTTGTAATGTTTTGCATTGTAATTTATATATAAATGTGAATAATATATATTATGATGTTGACAAAAGATTAAAACCTAGCACTTTATGTGATTAGACTGATTAATGTTTAAAAATTATAGTGACTACTTACTACATGTGCAGTGTTATGTTGTCCAACGAGGCTAAGGAAAAGGCTAAGATTTGGTCTAGCCCTCAGAGAGCTGATAATCTAAGCAAGGAGTGGTAGCCACTGAGGAAACAGCGTGAAGCTGGGTGACGCTGCCCTGCAGTGAGGGGAAAATTCAGAGATGGGCAGGAGCAGTGAGAAGTAGTCATGACAGGGAGAGAGCAGGATAATTAGTGTAGACCTTCCACTAGGAGATTAAAGACAGAAAGGGAATTTTAAGGGAATTTAAGGAGACTGTTAACCTAATGACCACTCAAGGAAAGAACCCAGTAACCTAGCAACAATCTACTCTACCCTGAAGGAAGGTGCATCCAAGCACCAGGAACAATCAGGCCACAAAGCCTGATAGTTGAAACACAAGACAATGGATTCGGGTTCTGAATCTTGTTACAGGAAGTTAGAGTTAATTGTCCTTGAAGAGTAGCATTTCTGCATGTAGCCAAGATAGGAATACAGGTCAAAGGGGAAAGAAACTAAGTGAAAGGGGACATTATACTGAAACCTAAGATGAATTACCACGTTTTATTATATGTTACCACTCTTCTGCTAATATACATATGATTTAAATAGTGCCATGAAGATCCCCATTGGACAGTATAGGGTCAAAGGAGAAACTAATGATGTAAGCCTTGACGTTTACCAAAAAATGAGGACGAAAGTGGTCCTCTCCACTCCCACTTTTTCCTTGATTATAAAAGTGTAGCCCTCTGTGTTCTCAGGGCTGCGCTCCTTTGCCTGCCTGCTTGTATCTCTCACAAGCATCCTGTGCTAATAAACTCACTCTTTGCCTATTGCTTTGCCTCAAGATGAATTATTTGTGCATCAAGGCCAAAGAACCTGAGCTTTCATCAGGACAAAAGTCCTGACACTAGGCAAATGGTTTCAATCAAAAGAAAGTGGATTCAAATCCCCTCCTAAATCAGGGTTTGTGGGTTTAAATCCCCATCTGAGATGCGGCTGTGTTTGAGTCCCACCTGAGAAGGAGTGCAGCTTCTGTCAGGGGAAATGTGGGTCTTGAGCAGAATTTGGACAGGTTGATGAAGTCAACACACAAGTCTGAAAAATTAGAATTTGTAACTTTAAAATATAAGTATGGGACTTCCTCGGTGTGATTAAGACTCCACGCTTACAATGCAGGGGGCACAGGATCAATACCTGGTCGGGGAATTAAGATCCCACATGCTGTGCTGCATGGCCAAAATATTAAAAAATTAATGTACAATCAAATACATGATGAAATGTAGGGATGGGAATCCATTCAATGTTCCTGTGACCTGTGTGGGAGAAATGGAATGAAAAACAGATTCCCAGCATCACTGCCAACTTTCTCCATTAACCAGACCACTACGACATGAATAGGTTCATAGAGAACCACCTCGGAATTTTCCACCCTCTGCCAATGCTGGCTAGTCCTTACAGCAGATGAGAAATCAAATCAATAACCAGGGACCAGTTCAGTTCAGTTCAGTCCAGTCGCTCAGTCATCTCCGACTCTTTGCGACCCCATGAATCGCAGCACGCCAGGCCTCCCTGTCCATCACCAACTCCCGGAGCTGACTCAGACTCACGTCCATTGAGTCAGTGATGCCATCCAGTCGTCTCATCCTCTGTCGTCCCCTTCTCCTCCTGCCCCCAATCCCTCCCAGCATCAGAGTCTTTTCCAATGAGTCAACTCTTCGCATGAGGTGGACCAGTTAGCTGCCCTCTATTTAAACCACTTACTACAGCTATGGTTTTTCCAATGGTCATGTATGGATGTGAGAGTTGGATTGTGAAGAAAGCTGAGCACCCAAGAATTGATGCTTTTGAACTGTGGTGTTGGAGAAGACTCTTGAGAGTCCCTTGGACTGCAAGGAGATCCAACCAGTCCATTCTAAAGGAGATCAGCCCCGGGTGTTCTTTGGAAGGAGTGATGCTAAAGCTGAAACTCCAATACTTTGGCCACCTCATGCGAAGAGTTGACTCATTGGAAAAGACTCTGATGCTGGGAGGGATTGGGGGCAGGAGAACAAGGGGACAACAGAGGATGAGATGGCTGGATGGCATCACCGACTAGATGGACGTGAGTTTGGGTGACCTCTGGGAGATGGTGATGGATAGGGAGGCCTGGCATGCTGTGATTCATGGGGTCGCAGAGAGTCAGACACGACTGAGCGACTGAACTGAACTGAACTACTGCAGCATTCAAATTACAAAATAACAGTGCCTTTGCATGACTATGAATACTTTTTCATATTAATTACTTTTGGGGAAAATGCAATAATTTAAAAATGACAGGTCTTTTTCTAGTTTCCAATTTTCTAGTTAACATGAGAGGGAAGGAGATTCATTCTGCTATTGCTTCTTTTTTCCTTTTCCTTTTTTGTTAGGGAGACTTTCTAGATTGTCATCTTTTCTGTCTCATTTTCCCACCTTTTCTCTGGTAACCCCTTGTAGTTGCAACCTAGCTACTTCATGCTTGCTTGTCAGTTAAAAATGCTAGAGTGGGGAATCCTGCTGGGGTCTCAATTTCTCATTTTTACAAGAGAAATTACCCCCCACCCCCACAAGGAGATGCTGGGTGAGCAGCAGCTGGGCGACTGGTAAAAAGAGAAGGATAAATGCATTGCCTTTGAACTTGTATGATTCCCTCCTGTGGCTGCCCGCAATGCATATACAGTACCTTAATTTTCCATTTCCACTAAAAAGCAAATCTCTCCCCTCCAAAGGAGCATGAACAGACATAACCACCTCCCTGGAAAGGTTTGAGGTGTTGGGTGAGCAGAATGTAGACTGAAGGGAGCAGGTAGAAACTCTTTGTCTGAAATCTCTTTCTGATGCTGGTCTCAGCGATGTTCGATTAGTGACCACAGAAACCATAGAGAAAGGAGAGGTAGAGACATTTTGGGTAAGAAAGAGATAGGTGACACCTCAGAGGACTTCTATGCTTCCCACAAACATACATCTACTCCTGGCAAAGCGAGCACAGACAGGATTTCCCTGGTGGTCCAGTGGTTAAGAATCTGCCTTGTAATATAGGGGACATGGGTTCAAACCCTGGTCAGGAAACTCAGATCCCATATGTTCTGGGGTCCCCACGCCACAACTAGAGAGTCTGTGTGCCACAATGAAGATCCTGCACGCTGCAACTAAGACCAATGCAGTCAAATAAGTACTTTTTTTTAAAAAAATCAAGCACAGAGAAGTAACTGATGTGTTCCCTCTGCCTTGTCCTTTTATACTGAGATAATTATTGACCCCAGTTAGGGGTTTCAAAGGCATGCAGATTGACTCTCTAGATAGCAGAACAATTGGTCCAATGAGTAAGTTAGTGCAGGAATAATGTAATAAAGGAAAATGCCAGACTGTATACTTCTCAAGGACTTGTCAGTTCATCAGTACCTTCTCGTCTTCCTTCCAGAAATGTTTTTGAAACCGTGCTCTACATTAGGCTGCCCTTGGTGCTAAGGCCATGTCCTGTCTCCTTATCCTCTGAAGCCAGAACCATAAAGAAGGTGAGTCCCAGGAGTCCTGGTCCCCCAGCTCCACAGGAAAGACTCTGCCTGTAATACAGACACCATGCATGGTCAGAAAAGTGACTCAAATGCTGGAAGACAAGCAGTAGATCAGAGGAAGTGGTCAAGTCAATGTGGATTTGAAAATGGCGAACATAGAGTCTTGGGGCAGTAAGACACAGGGAGGCGAGATGGAACGAGCGTGGGGTGAGCACAGGAGTTAGTTGTGAAAATCCAGGACGCTGGCTACTGCCTCCAGGTGCGTTTTAGGGATGCACCTCTCCACTTAAAGTGGGCTTTCCTGTTGCAGAATAAACTGGAACCCACAAAGATCAGCTGAACCCCAGATTGGAGGCTAAACACCACCTGGCCCAGGAGTCAGTGAGAATGAAGGAGACATGGAAGGTGAGCCAAGGTCAGTGGCCACAGAAGCACCTGGTGGCCCAGACATATTGTCGACGGCTTTTCTTCCAGCTTCTGATCTCACACCAAACAGCTTCCTGATTAAAACTTTGGAGAAGGAGGTTCTGGAAAATGTAGTTCCAGTTTCCCTAAGTGACAAGGCACAAACCCAGCTTGTTTAGGTTGTGGCAAGTTCAGAATAGCTAATGGATTATGCTGTCCTTGTTTGCACTTTACGACTTGAAAGTGTGAAAGTGTTAGCCCCTCAGTCATGTGTGACTGTTTGTGACCCCGTGGACTGTAGGCCCCCAGGCTCCTCTGTCCATGGAATTCTCCAAGCCAGAATACTGGAGTGGGTTGCCATTTCCTTCTCCAGGGGATCTTCCCAACCCAGTGATTGAACCCAGGTCTCCTGTACTGCAGGCAGATTCTTTACCATCTGAGCCACTAAGGAAGACCTTACTCACCCAAACCTAATGTTAGGTAGGACATTCCTATTGCTGATAGAGACTGGTCAAATACATGGACAACTGATCATTGAGAGCAAGGGGAAAAAAAGCCCAAAATACAAAATGGTAAAAAAAGATCTCATTATTACTTTTTGCCTCTAAGAAGTGTCTCTGGTTTTTCTAGTAGGTATGTATGGATGTGAGAGTTGGACCATAAGCTGAGCACCAAAGAATTGATGCTTTTGAACTGTAGTGCTGGGGAAGACTCTTGAGAGTCCCTTGGACAGCAAGGAGATCAAACCAGTCAATCCTAAAAGGAATCAATCTTGAATATTCATTGGAAGGACTGATGCTGAAGCTGAAGCTCCAATGTTTTTGCCACCTGATGCAAAGAGCCAACTCATTGGAAAAGACTGATGCTGGGAAAGATTGAAGGTGGGAGGAGAAGGGGATGACAGAGGACGAGATGGTTGGATGGTATCACCAACTCAATGAACATGAGTTTGAGCATGCTCTGGGAGATGGTGAAGGACAGGGAAGCCTGGTGTGCTGCAGTCCATTGGGTCACAAAGTGTCGGACACAACTGAGTGATTGAACAAGAACAACAAGCAAGCGTGATACCCCAGAATGTTCTTGCCCCTTTTGTAAAATTTGAGGCCACCTTGGGTTACTGGAAACAATTTAGGATAGACTCAGGATCTTCTGCTTGTATTTATGATGAACTAATTAGATGATCTGGTACAAGTGGTCTATTTTATTTTATGTTTTTCTCTCAACGGTATCTTTGCAGTGCAAAAGTTTTTAAATTTCCAAAGTCCAACACAGTAGTGTTTTCTCTCATGGGTTGTGCTTTTGGTGTCATGTCTAACAATTCTCTTTTCCTATATTTTCATAAATAACTTTTTTAAAAATTATTACTTTTTTATTGAAGTACAGTTGATTTACAGTATCATGTTAGTTTCAGTTGTACAACATAGTGATTCAGATACATACATACATTCTTTTATAGGTTCTTTTCCCTAATAGATTATAAACTATTGAGTATAGGTCCCTGTGCTAAATAGTAGGTCCTTCTTGGTTATCCAATTTATATATAGTCATGTGTACATGTTAATCCCAACCTCCTAATTTATCCCTCTCCCCATGTTCCCTATGAAGAAAATATGGTATACATATATATGAAGTGAAATTTGCTCAGTCGTGTCCCACTCTTTTTGACCCCATGGACTATATAGTCCATGGAATTTTCCAGACCAGAATACTGGAGTGGGTAGCCTTTCCCTTCTCCAGTGGATCTTCCTGACCCAGGAATCAAACCGAGGTCTCAGGCATATTCTTTACCAATTGAGCTATCAAGGAAGCCTATATGTACATACATACATATATATATATATATATATAATGGAATATTAGTCATAAGGAATGAAATATCATTTGCATGGACCTGAGATTTTCATACTAAATGAAGTCAGACAGAGACAAATCTTATGATACCACTTATATGTGGGATCTGAAAAAAAAAGATTCAGCTGAACTTGTTAACAAAACAGAAATAGGACCACGGACATAGAAAACACGTGGTCTCTAGTTAAGAGAAACAGCAGCCCCAGATGAGACAGAGGCAGAGGCCGGTGAACACACATGTCTGGAACTGAGCGAGATGTCCTCAGAGCAGAGGTGTGCGTCTACCCAGTGAACTCTGTGGCAGAGCCTGGTCCTGTTCATCTTCCTGAGTGCCAGGGAGGAAGGCAGTAATGGCCTACACAGGAAGGAACTCTTGCTTGGTGCCCTGACAGCACCAGCAATTCACCACCCTGCTTTGTGCAAAATTCAGATAATGAATTCTATCCACATCTACAAGTAAATGTTGGGGTTGAGGAGGCTGGCCAGGGTGGGGCAGCAGCTCAGGGCCAGAGGTTTGTGATGATCTCTGTGCAGCTTTTGTTTTGTTCTTCATTCTTCCTCTATCTCTTCGTAACTACAGAAGAGAAGAAGATGAGGGAGATGGGGAGGGTACGATATAGCAGTCACTAGATGAAGGTGGGAGTTGATAGAAGGCCCCACTGTTTGTGATGCCTTAGGATGAGCAGACAGCAAGAAAAACCATCATGGGAGAAGTTTGGAGCCGCCTTATATTCAAATCACTTTTATCTTCTCAATTGCCTCTGGTCAAGATGTGAGAAAATAGATATTCTCTAGCTTAGACCTCTGCCTTTGTGCCAGGTGGGTGGGGGTCTTTTCCTTTCCATTTGTCTTTCACCTACTCTATCCCACTTTCTGCAAACTCTGAACTGTCTACTTAAACACATGGTCCTAATTTTTTGTACAATCTCAGCCTTTGGGCACAATCTCAGCCTCAAATGTCTGTTTCAATTCCCAAACATTTTAGCTAAGACACCCTGCTTTTTTTTTTTTTTTTTAGGTGATTCCCAGTGATGAAGTGAGTGTTTATAGCTATAGGTTTTGTTTGTTATATCATCAGACAAAAATGACTAGACAAATTCCCACCTAAATCTGGAGATCATTTTTGAGAGATAGTCCAGCTTAAAATCATGGCTAAATCTTCCAAAGCCATCCTCTAAGGGTGTGTGACTTAAGTTGAAGAAAGCCAAATTAAGGTGCTCAAACCCTAAATCACAGAGGCAGAGGATTTCAATCTCCTGCATTGATTGTGGACAAGCTGCTTCCTCCAAGCCCTCTAGTTGGGGAGCAGTGGGAACTGTTCATTTAACAATGATTGATGGGATTCTTGACCAATATATAGCATACTGTAAATAACGTCCTATTTTATAGTCCTCATGTCAGAAATCCATACCATCAGATGGTCTTTCCACAATACTTCCCCTATGACAGGGTTGGGGATTTACTGCAAGTTCTCATTCAGTCTTTTCGTATATTCCAAGGTCAATGATAAGCTATAACTTGGGCGGGGGAAGGGGGGGTCATTTCAAGAAAGTCTGTGCATGCGTGCTAAGTCGCTTCAGTCACATCCGACTCTGAGACTATGGAGGTAGCCTACTAGGCTTCTCTGTCACTGGGATTCTACAGACAAGAATACTGGAGTGGGTTGCCAGGCCCTCCTTCAGGGGATCTTCCAGACTCAGGGATCAAACCCGCATCTCTTAGGTCTTCTGCACTGGCATGATTCTTTACCATTGGCACCATCTGGGAAGCCCCTCAAGGAAGTCTAAGACATTGGAATTGAGGGAAAAAAAATCCCTGTGACCTGGAACTGAAAATCTTATTTTTTAATCCCTGCAAACAAGAGGATCTAACAGTCCTTGGGTCATTTCCACTGTGAAAGCGTGTGTGTGAGCGATGTGCATCCAGGCACCCACTCGCCCTGTAGGAGGTCCCCGGAGGGAGTGTGGTCCAGTGGTGGGACCCGTGTCCTAAGTGGCTGCACATGGAATCCCCCTGTCAGTTTCGAGGATTGTCAAATCAAAGGCGTGTGCTTTTAAACATCTTTACTTAGCCCACGTGACTAGCATGTTTACTTTGTTCTGCTTCCACATTGTGAAAAGAAGGTGGCTACTTAGCTTGTGAATTGAAGTTTGAAAGAGTCTGGAAATCTGTAAAAGAAAGAGATGTGGGTGGTATTGTTTCCTTGCTATAAAAAAAGAATTTATCTGACCTGATTGCCATTGGCATTTATTCACTAATCTTAACATCAGATAGCTTTGTTTGCATGTTTTGACTACTTAGATTTCTAATTATCCTGTTATCATGGCCAGAATCCATTGGGCTGAAAAATATATTTCATTCTATATCATCATTTACAGAATGAAATAACACACACTAATTTGAACTATATAAATGTTCCCATCTTTAAAAAAATTGAGCCTTTAAATTACACTTACAAATCTTTACATTTAAAAAACATGCATGTGAGAGTAAATACATAGATACATATAACTGGAGCTTCCCAAGGACTTAGTGGTAAAGAATCCTCCTTCCAGTACAAGAGACTCGGATTCGATCCCTGGGTTGGGAAGATCCTCTGGAGGAGGACATGACAACCCATTCTGGTATTCTTGCCTGGAGAATCTCATGGACAGAGGAGTCTGGTGGGCTACAGTCCATGCGGTCTCAAAGAGTTGGACAAAACTGAAGCAACTTAGCATGCATGCATATGTATAACTGATTCACTTTACTGTACACCTGAAACTAACACAACATTGCAAATCAACGATAATTTTTTAAATTCACAATTAGAGGATAATTGTCTTACAATGTTCTGGTGATTTCTGCTGCACAGCAACATGAATCAGCTCTATGTATACATACATCCCCTCCCTCTTGACTATTGCTCCCACTCCCCCAGTCCCACCCTTCTAGGTCATCACAGAGCACCAAACTGAGCTCGCTGTGCTATACAGCGGCTTCCCACTAGCTAGCTATTTTACACATGACAGTGTATATATGTCAATGCTACTGTCTCAATTCACCCCGTTTCTTTCCCCCTGTGTTCACATGTCTGCATCTTTATTCCTGCCCTACAAATAGGTTCATCAGTACTATTTTTCTAGATTCCATATATATGTGCGTTAATATACAATATTTGTTTTTCTCTTTCTGACCTATTTCACTCTGTATAACAGGTTTTAGTTTCATCTACCTCACTACCACTGACTCAAATTCATTCTTTTTTATGACTAATATTCCACTGTATATATGTACCACAACTCCTTCATTCATTCCTCTATTGATGGACACGGAACATCTAGGTTGCTTCCATAGTGCTGCAGTGAACATTGCTGTTTTTACTTGATAAGTCATGTCTGACTCTTTCATGACCCCATGGCCTGTAGCCCACCAGGCTCCTCTGTTTATGGCATTTCTTCAGGCAAGAATACTGGAGTGGGTTGCCTTATCCTTCTCCAAGGGATCTTCCCCACCCAGAGATGGAAACCGTATCTCCTGCATTGCAGGCAGATTCTTTACCTTTGAGTCACTGCAACAAACATTGGGGTAAAACAAATTTTTTCATTTAAAAAAGTCAAAAACCAGTGATTTTGAGCTGAGACTTCCGTTCTGACTAGAGGCCAGTTAGATCTCCAGCCTTGGAGGAACTGTGACCTTCCAGGGGCAGAAGCAATAGTTGCTGCTGCCTGAGGGGCTATGTGTGTCCCACAGAGTGCCACGTGACCCCCTGTGTCACAGTCTCTCCATGTGCTTGTTTGAGTGCAGGTTCCAACCCCCAGAAAAACTAACCCAGAATTTGGGGCTTTCTACATTCGCAAATTCTTCTGCACATTACATTACAAGAATAAGTGCCCTAACTTTGGAACTGGTTAGTTCAGAGTCTCCGGCAGGGAGGTCTCAGTATTGCTCGTGGAAAGTGGATGTGGCTCCCATTTCCAGGGTCACCAAGTCTCCCTGTTCCTCAGGGGCCCCCATCCTCCCCCAGTTGTGTGCCGGTGAGTGTTCATCGTTGTCTAGTAAACCTAGGAGGTGCTGCACTCATCTGACCCACTTGGGGTTCCTGGCTCTGCCTCTGGTCCCCCCACCTCCATTCCCAGGCAGGTCCCTTGAACAATAAGAATGAGGCTTGGAAATAAACCCGAGCTCGCCTTTCCTCCTCCAGAAGCTTTCCTCAGGCTCTTAAGTCCTCATCAGGGAAAGTCAGTCCTGCTCAGCCCCGGCTTGGAAATGGGGTGCTGGAGCTCCTTGCTAGGTCTTTGCAGTTCAACCCCGGATACAGAACTTCCTCCTCTCAAATGACTGCCTCGCCTGCAATTCTGTAGCTTCCAGAAATTATTTCCTTATTTTAGAAAGTGCTGCCTCAGAGAAATGATTTGACCACTGTAAGTGTTTCGAGGTCACTTTCAGACCGCTGCTATTCTTAAAGTGAAAGTGAAGTCGCTCAGTCGTGTCTGACTCTTTGCCAGCCAGGTTCTGCTGTCTGTGGGGATTCTCCGGGCAAGAATACTGGAGTGGTTTGCCATTTCCTTCTCCAGAAGCACCATTATTCTTAAAGGAGTGGGTAATCTTCTACTTGTCTGGGACTCTTCCCTGGGGTGTAATTTTGTTAAAGATGACACCTGTGGGTAAGGTGTCTTATCCTGGTGGCACAGTGGATAAGAATCCGCCTGCCAATGGAGGGGATATGGATTTGATCCCTGGTCCGGGAAGATTCCACATGCCCTGGAGCAACTAAGCCCACGCACCTACAGCCTGTACTCCACAAGAGGGGCCACTGCAATGAGAAGCCCGAGCACCGCCAACAAGAGTAGCCCCGGCTTGCCGCACACGGAGAAAGCCTGAGCAAAGCAATGAAGACCCAGTGCAACCAAATATAAATAAGTTAGATAAATGAGTGACTAAAAAAACATGATACCTGTAGTCAAAACAGCCTTTTAGTAGCAGCTGTGAAAGGTTCCACCTTTTCTGAAATACCTGCTAGCAACTGGGGCTAGTAACATAGCAGGCACATCACCCCTTATCACCTGCTGAGAAGCACAATTCCCTAGCATCTGCCACAGCAGGCTTCTGCAGGAGAGGGGATAAAGGGGAGGGAAGCACGACTCAAGGGAGACAAAGAGAAAGACTTTACACCCAGAGCCCCCAAGGCGACCTTTCCATCCTTCCTGACCACAAAATGACGGGTCGTTTTCCTAACCAAGATCGCGGGAATTCATGCGGCTTAAGGAAGAATTCCAAAATCTGCTATTCTACATTATGCAACATTGTAAATCAATAATGCTTCAGTAAAATTAATTAACTAATTAATTTTTTTAAAAACCTGCCATTCTGCCACAACACTGTTGTAATGTAACTTGCTTTCCTTGGTATTATTTAGATCAGGTTTATAGGAAGATACAAAAAGCCAATAGTTAGCAGTTTAAAAATGTATATGTGTGTGAGCTCTAAGTATTAGCATCACAAATAACTTCCTGTTCTGGGCCTTTAGCCAGCAGTTGACTAGTTTATCTCACTAGTAATCTGTGATAATAGATTATACGGACAATGGTCTAAGTACTCTGTGTGCATTGACTCCTGTGGCATTGACTCCTGTGTGCATTAAAACTCCTAGCAGCCCTATGAAGTAGATACTAATATTGCTGTTTTAGAGATGATGTAAATGAGGCAGAGAGAGATAAATACCTAGTCCAAGGTCACAACAGTGACTAGAGGGGCCAGAAGAGTTCAGGTCCTCGCTGCTCAAGGTGTGGTCTCTTGACCAGCAGCTTGGGTGTCTTCTGAGAGCTTAGTAAAAATGCAGGCTCTCAAGCCTGGAATTGGAATCTGCATTTTAACAAGACTTCCCAGGTGATTCACATGCACACTGAAGTTTAAAAACTGTGGGCTTAGATAGTCTTAGATTTTTTTTCTCTCTGTGCTCATTAAAAATTCAATTATAGCTTAAGACTTCAGGAAATAATGTGTACTTGGCTGATTTAGTATAAAAAATAGGATTGTAAGATGATTTTTGAGTCCTCTCCAAGATCTTCTGAAGAAGATAAATAACATACAATATTTTTTAAGTCCAAAAAGTTATTGAATTCTTATTATATCAGGCATTCTCATTTCATTAAGTCATCATAGAATATTCATGAAATAGATACTGTGCTGTGTTTAGTCGCTCAGTTGTGTCGGACTCTGTGCGACCCCATGGACTGTAGCCCACCAGGCTCCTCTGTCCATGAGAATTCTCTAGGCAAGAATAGTGGAGTGGGTTGCCATGCCCTCCTCCAGGGGATCTTCCTAACCCAGGGATAGAACTCAGGTTTCCCACATTGCAGGCAGATTCTTTACTGTCTGAGCCACCAGAGAAGCCCAAGAATACTGGAGTGGGTAGCCTATCCCTTCTCCAGGGGACTTCCTGACCTGAAATAGTTACTACTAGCCTCAAATTACAGATGAGAAGACCGTGAGCAGAAGGGTTAAGAAGAAAAGACAATGTAAGGATGGTGAGAGGGAATTTGCAAATGATGCAACCAACAGTATACAAACTGTTCACATAGTTCTACATCAAAAAATAAAATAAGAACTCAATCAAAGAATGGACAGAAAACCTAAAAAGACATTTCTCTAAAGAAGATACACAGATGGCCAACAAGCATATGAATAGATGCTCAACATCACTAATTATTAGAGAAATGCAAATCAAATCTATGGCCATCAGCAAAATAGCTACAAACAATAAAAGCTGACGAGGGTGTGGAGAGAAGGGCACCCTCCTATACTGTTGGAGGGAATGTAAATCGGTAAAGCCACTATGGAGAACAGGATGGAGTTTCCTTAAAAACCTAAAAATAGAGCTACCACATGATCCAGCAGTACCACTCCTGGGAATATGTCTGGAAAAAATGGAACCTCTAAAAATGTAAAAATGTAAAAATTAGTTACACCCCAATGCTCATTGCAGCACTATTGACAATAGCCAAGACACGGAAACATCCTAAATGTTCATCAATAGAGGAATAGACAAAGAAGACGCGGTACATATTTACAATGAAATACTACTCTGCCACCGGAGAAGACAATGGCACCCCACTCTTGCGTGGAAAATCCCATAGATGGAGGAGCCTGGTAGGTTGCAGTCCATGGGGTAGTGAAGAGTCAGACACGACTAAGCGACTTCACTTTCACTTTTTCACTTTCATGAATTGGAGAAGGAAATGGCAACCCACTCCAGTGTTCTTGCCTGGAGAATCGCAGGGGAAGGAGAGCCTGGTGGGCTGATGTCTATGGGGTCACACAGTCCGACACGACTGAAGCGACTTAGCAGCAGCAGCAACTACTCTGCCATAAGAAGAATGAAGTAATGCCATTTGCAGCAACATGGATGGATCCAGAGATTACTGTACTAAGTGAAGCAAGTCAAAGGCAAATTATATGATATCACTTATATGTGAAATCTAAAAATAATTATACAAATGACGTTATTTACAAAACAGACTCACCGATGTGGAAAGCAAACACGGTTACCAAAGGTGAGAGGAGCAGGGGAAGGGATAAATTAGGAGCTTAGGATTAACATATATACATGCCTATATACAAAATAGGCTTCCCTGGTGGCTCAGTGGTAAAGAATCCACCTGCCAACGCAGGAGACATGGGTTTGATCCCTGGGTTGAGAAAATACCCAGGAGAAGGAAATGGGAACCTATTCCAGTGTTCTTTCCCGGGGAATCCCATGGACAGAGGAGCCTGGCAGGCTACAGTCCATGGGGCTGTAAAAGAGTCAGACACAGCTTAGTGACTAAACAGCAACGTATGTAAAATAGATAACCAATAATGACCTACTGTATGGCTCAGGGACTATACTCAATTTTCTGTAATAACCCATATGAGAAAAGAATCTGAAAAGGGATGTATATGTATGTGTAACTCAATCACTTGGCTGTACAACTGAAACTAACACACCACTCAAAATCAATTGTACTCCAATAAAAAGAATGAAAGAAAAAAGGTTAGAAGGAGCTAGGACATGGCAGCTCCATTGATAGCTCTGCTTCTTGAATCGAGCTCCTCACATTGATTTCCTAGCAGGTGGCACAGTGAACCATCTGCTAACCTTTGACAAAATGGTTACTTTTTTCAAACCCTGTCTCCAAAACACAAGACATTTTTCACTTAATCCTGAGCACATTTCTCCATCATTTAAGGTAGTGATATTAATGTAACCTAAGAGAGTATCGAAGAATTGATGCTTTTGAACTGTGGTATTGGAGAAGACTCTTGAGAGTCCCCTGGACTGCCAGAAGATCCAACCAGTCCATCAGCCCTGGGATTTCTTTGGAGGGAATGATGCTAAAGTTGAAACTCCAGTACTTTGGCCACCTCATGCAAAGAGTTGACTCATTGGAAAAGGCTCTGATGCTGGGAGGGATTGAGGGCAGGAGGAAAAGGGGACGACAGAGGATGAGATGGCTGGATGGCATCACTGACTCGATGGACGTGGGTCTGAGTGAACTCTGGGAGTTGGTGATGGACAGGGAGGCCTGGTGTGCTGCGATTCATGGGGTCGCAAAGAGTCGGACACGACTGAGCGACTGAACTGACTGAAGAGATTATCAACCTTGGAAAATTAAGTCAAAGCCCAGAAAAGCAAATCAGCTCTTCTCCTTTAGTTGATACCATAAAGTTGTATATTGTCTAAAAAACAAAGCAGAAAACTAGAGTATGAGACAAAGCTTGTCCTTTGAAGTCTTCTTCTAAGGGCTTGGTTTAGATGTTTTTCAGAGTGATGCCAGCAACTGATTTTTTTTTTCTGGAAGTCACATTGGTGATGATTCACCGGGCCAATTATTTAAGGTAGGATTTATTTGAAACTGCCGTCACTTGTAGATAAATTTTGATTCAGGCACATCACATGCTACAATTACAGAATAAAATGCAGATTAGCCAACAAAATGTGTCAGGCCCATTAAAATGTGTAAGCTTTATCATGAATTAGTTTTTTACAAGGTGACATGTTTGCTTCCTGAATTACAATGATGAGACTTAAGTTGAATTTCCAGGAGGACTGTTTGGTTCTTTCTTCTAATAGGAAACCACTGGCAGTTTTGTATGAAGTCATTTTCTATTTTTAAAACAACTGCATTTGAGACATAACTATGAGTGTGACAGTTTCACAGGGCAAAAAGCGAGATGAATAAATGGGTCTGAAACCCAGGCTAATGGAGCGAGCTTTTCAAAATCACATACAGTTATGTACTTCTTTCACTACTTATAGCTTCATTCATCATAATGTTTTTTGGCCATTTCCTAGAGAGTATTTCCAATTCTAATATATTTCTAACAAAAGTCCCATGGTGGAATTCTGCAATATTCCTGGTTTACATGTACAGATTTTCTAGTAGATCTCTGATGGCTGAATAAATACATTAATATATTTACTTAGTAATCTGGATATAACTTGGGTTTCCCGGGTGGCTCAGTGGTAAAGAATCCATCTGCCAGTACAGGAGATGCAAGAGACATGGGTTGGACCCTTGGGTCAGGAAAATCCCTTGGAGAAGGGAATGGCAACCCAAGCCAGTATTCTTGCCTGGGAAATTCCACGAATGGAGGAGCCTGGTGGGCTACAGTCCATGATTCTTTCCATGCAAAGAATCAGACACAACTGAGCATGCACACACCTGCCTGGGTATAACGTACATAATTCATCATACAAACAAGAAGCAGGCCTAGGCTGTCATCCTTCTGATCAAGACTATGTGACCTTGAGCAGGGCACTCAGCTCTCTGAACCTCAGTGTTCTCATCTGAAAAATGATAGGTTAAATTAGATTCTCTTTTATGGGGCCTTTTTAATTTAATATTCCATAGGAATTATTCCATCAGTCTCTCAATTTGGACCAAGTAGAAATTTATTTTAAAAATCTTAATAAAAAATGTACCTTTTAAAATGTAATTTTATAACTTAAAAGCAGCACGGGACCTGGAATTGGGTAAACAGATAGTATCATTTGTTTGCAAACAGATGTAAAAATACATAACCATGCTCTAAGATACTTTAAAATCACTTCAGAATTTTGTTTATGATATTAGTTTTCATAGTAAGGCCATTTTAATGCCAAAATAACACCATCTATAAAATCTCTTCACTGTGTAATAAAACTTAGCAAATTGATAATAAAACTTACATGAAAGAATAAGCCGGCAAATAAAATGTTTCAAATATACAGACAAGAAAAGTACCCCACATCAAATTAAACTCACATTTATCAAAAACATATGGATTCTAAACATAAAAACGATGTTTGACTTTGAGGGAATTGGTTGAGAAATGCTATAAAGGAACATTTTAGGATGGCAAAAATATTCATGTTTTTAATCTAAAAAGTAAGTGCATTGGTGTGTTCACTTTGTAAAATGTTATCTAGCTGGACACTAGGTGAATATATTTACTCAAGGATATGTTAATGGCAACCCACTCCAGTATTCTTGCCTGGAGAATCCCATGGAGGGAGGAGCCTGGTACAGTCCATGGGGTCGCAAAGAGTCGGACATGACTGAGCGACTTCACTTTCACTTTCACCTTTTTAAAAAAGTTTCAAAAGTTGGACCTACTGACACTTTTTCCCACAAGAATCTTTATCCCTTTATTAGTTGTAGAATAAATAAAATCTAAGATCCATCCATCATATAGGAGACAATTTATTCTCTAATTATGCCAGTCAAAAGAAAGGAGTAGGAAACAAAACTTAAAAAAGCACAGGGAGTAGTTTGTGAAGCATCCCATGAGGTAATGGTCCTCCATCCCCACCTCTTCTATTTGATTCCTCAAGGCCTTTGGAATTGGGTTTCTGTCTCCTTTTTATGTCACACTACAATCCCAGGACATCTGTGGTGAATATTTAGATTAAATAGGAAAATGGGACAACCCATGATGTTCTAACAAGAACAACAGATTATACGTATCTAAAAGACCAAAAAAATATCTTATTCATGTTCATTTTTGTATCCTCCGAAGCTCATGGCCAACTTTTCAGTATTCAGTAAGGATTCAATTTCTATTTGTTACATTCAATTTCAAATATATATGATAAAAATTTAGAATCAAAAATATTTTTAAAGGGAAAAACATTAAAATTGGGCAGAAAAATAAAATGTAATGAATCAGCAAATTAGTTCGTTAGTGGCAGTACACTAAGTAAATACACATGAATCATCTCACAGAATAATGGAGTCTCACTAGAGATGAGATTGAAATTAAAACAATTATAGCTATTAATAAGAATGAAGAGTGTTACAGCTAAAAGGGAAAATTTGATTTTAAAATTAAATTGAAAGTGGAAGTGTTAGTCGTGTAGTTGTGTCTGACTCTTTGCCACCCCCATGGAATGTAGCCCGCAGTGCTCCTCTGTTCAGGAAATTCACTCCCTTCTTCATGTGATCTTTGCGACCCAGGGATCAAACCTGGGTCACCTGCATTACAGGCAGATTCTTTACCATCTGAGCCACTAGGGAAGCCCCAAAATTAAACTAGGCTTTAGTAAAAACTCTATAAAACTCTTAAAAGCGCTCTGAAATCATCCTCAAAATTTCTGCAAAACTTCTCAGCTATTTTCTCATCCTCTGATAATCCACTTAGTTTTTCCTCACATATCAGCATTCAGCATAAATTTTTAAATGATTTCTCATGATATTTGATTGCTTTTTCATTATTAATAGTGACAAAATATTTTCCATGTTTTTATTGCAATTATACAATATTTGATGTAAAGTATGCAGCACATCAACTTTTTATTTGCCTAACCAGAGTTCATACCCACTTACACCAATATCTTTACAAGAACATGAGCTTCTCATTGAGATCAGTTCCAAATTCAGAAAGAAGAGAACTAAGTCCCAACAACTTAGGTCCTAAGTGATGGGTCTAGGAGAAACTGAAATTGTAACATCTGATCTGCATACCATATGTTGACCACAGCAGTATTCAAGAAACAATCTTGCCCAAAGAGTTGGACCTCAAGAGCCAGATTCCAATTTTGGAAAACACAAGAGGACAGAGGAACACATTAAATGACATGACACCAGGCAAATTCAGAATGTTGGGTATTTCTGCTGGATGACCAACCCAGTCTCTGTAACAAGAAAAGAAAGAAGACTGTACCAGCTTATTGTTGCTGTTGTTCAGTTGCCAAGTCGTGTCTGACTCTGCGACCCCATGAATTGCAGCACACCCAGGCCTCTCTGTCCTTCACCTTCTCCCAGAGTTCACCCAAGTTCATGTCCATTGAATCGGTGATGCCATCAAACCATCTCATCCTTGGCTGCCCTCTTCTCCTTTTGCCTTCAATCTTTCCCAGCATCAGGGTCTTTTCCAATGAACGGGCTCTTCAAATTAGGTGGCCAAAGTACCGGAGCTTCAGCTTCAGCATCAGTCCTTCCAATGAGTGAGTGTTCAGGGTTGATTTCCCTTAGGATTGACTGGTTTGATCTGCTTGCTATCCAAGGGACTCTCAAAACTCTTATCCAGCATCACAGTTTGAAAATATCAATTCTTCAGCGTTCAGCCTTATTTATGGTTCAACTCTCACATCCATACAAGACTACTGGAAAGACCATAGCTTTGACTATATGGACCTGTCTTTGCTTTTCAATATGCTACCTAGGTTTGTCATAGCCTTTCTTCCAAAAAGCAACCATCTTCTAATTTCATGGCTGCAGTCACCATCCACAGTGATTTTGAAGCCCAAGAAGAGAAAGTCTGTCACTACTTCCACCTGTACCAGCTTATAGGACATCAAAGGAGAGAACACAACCAAATGCAATTAGGTGTGGACCTAATTCGGATCCATATTTTTGCAATCAGCTGTAAAAATGCATTTTAGAGGCAATGAGGGAAATATTACCATGGACTAGTCATTACCTGTTGTCAGAGGATAGTTTTATATTTTGCTAGATGTGATAATGACAATGTGGCTATGTAAGAATATGTTCATTTGGTAGGGGGCAGGGTGCTGATGCACAGTGAAATACGTGGGGCTTCCCATGTGGCTTAGCGGTAAAGAATCCCCCTGCCAATGCAGGAGAGATAGGAGACTCAGGTTCTATCCCTGGGTCGGGAAGATCCCCTGGAGAAGGAAATGGCTACTCACTCCAGTATTCTTGCCTGGAAAATCCCATAGACAGAGAAGCCTGTCCATGGGGTCTCAAAGAGTCAGACACGACTGAGCAACTTAGAATGCATGCTTGTGAAATATGTAGGATATAATAAAATATCTGAATATCTGAAATTCACTTTAAAATATTTTAGCAAATGAAAAAGAAAAAAACTATGTGATCAAATGTGGGAAGTTTTTGATAAATTGTTGAACATGAGTGACAGGTAAGTGGGATATGTTCTAAAATATTCATAACAAAAAATTTTTAATGTTAGAGTCAAAAAGATTGATATATAACTCCCTATTATAAAAAATAAACAACAGTGATTTTTAAAACTATTTGCAGACTTTAAATACAAATATATTGTTCACAGTCTTTTAGACAATCCTTGGAAGTCTCTGGCCTCAATAAGTTTGTATCTTTCACCACCTAATTCCACTCCCTGTAAATATATCATGAGAAAATAACAGAGAAGGAGAAACACCCAAAAGTATTCATGCAGCTTTAACTGTAATAGAGGAAATTTGGAATTTAAATATAAAATATAGGAGAACATGAAGTGAATTATTACGCATCAACATAATGTAAAATCTGAAGCCTATCAAAAGTGATAAGAATTTGAGCTATGTAAACACACGAAACCAAGTAGACACTGACACAGATTATAAGAAATTTTAAGGATCATTAAAACTCTTTCATGGTTGCAAGTGACAGAAAAGCCAACCCAGGATGGTTTAAGGAGAAAAGGAAATCAATTGGCTGATGGAAATGAAAAGTTTAAAAGACACGAAAATCACCGTGAAATGAATGATAGACAAACGAAAACACAAAATAGGAAAAAATTTTAGAAGAAAACAAGGGCAAAAATCTAGGAGACTCCGGATTTGGTGATGGATTTTTAGATACAATATCAAAAGCATAATGAAAGAAAAATCGATTATTAAAATTGATAAATGTTAAATATTAAAGTGGCTTATTAAACTAAATACTAAAGTTGTTTATTAAAACTAAAACTTGTGCTCTGCTCTATCAAAGACTATGTTAAGAAAATGAAAAGACAAGCCACAAACCAGGAGGAAATATTTGCAGAACATTTATCTGATAAAAGACTTGTCTCTAAAATACATGCAGAACTGTTAAAACTCAACAATAAGAAAATAAACAATTATTTTATAATAGGCAAACATTATGAACTGACATCACATCAAAGAAAATATTCAGATGGCAAATAAGTATATGATCATTGGTCATTACGGAATTATGAACTCAAACAGCAATGAGACATAACTACATCTGGTAAGAATGGCTAAAGGTGAGAACAGAAAGACCACCAAATGCTGACATGGGTGCAAAGTAACAAGGACTCTCACTGAACTGCAAGCGAGATGGCAAAACGGT
Source organism: Bos taurus (assembly GCF_002263795.3). Lineage (NCBI taxonomy): Eukaryota > Metazoa > Chordata > Mammalia > Artiodactyla > Bovidae > Bos > Bos taurus. The sequence goes on along the minus strand of NC_037344.1, from coordinate 39,986,466 downwards.
ACAGCTTTGGCAGTTTCCTTTCTGATCTTTTGTTGTTGTTGGAGTATAGTTGCTTTACAATGTTGTGTTGGTTTCTGCTGTACCACCAAGTGACTCAGCTATCAGATCAGATCAGATCAGTCGCTCAGTCGTGTCCGACTCTTTGCAACCCCATGAATCACAGCACGCCAGGCCTCCCTGTCCATCACCAACTCCCAGAGTTCACCCAGACTCACGTCCATCGAGTCAGTGATGCCATCCAGCCATCTCATCCTCTGTCATCCCCTTCTCCTCCTGCCCCCAGTCCCTCCCAGCATCAGAGTCTTTTCCAATGAGTCAACTCTTCACATGAGGTGGCCAAAGTACTGGAGTTTCAGCTTTAGCATCATTCCTTCCAAAGAAATCCCAGGGCTGATCTCCTTCAGAATGGACTGGTTGGATCTCCTTGCAGACCAAGGGACTCTCAAGAGTCTTCTCCAACACCACAGTTCAAAAGCATCAGTTCTTCGGTGCTCAGCCTTCTTCACAGTCCAACTCTCACATCCATACATGACCACTGGAAAAACCATAGCCTTGACTAGACGAACCTTTGTTGGCAAACTGATGTCTCTGCTTTTGAATATGCTATCTAGGTTGGTTATAACTTTCCTTCCAAGGAGTAAGCGTCTTTTAATTTCATGGCTGCAGTCACCATCTGTAGTGATTTTGGAGCCCCCAAAAATAAAGTCTGACACTGTTTCCACTGTTTCCCCATCTATTTCCCATGAAGTGGTGGGACCAGATGCCATGATCTTTGTTTTCTGAATGTTGAGCTTTAAGCCAACTTTTTCACTCTCCACTTTCACTTTCATCAAGAGGCTTTTGAGTTCCTCTTCACTTTCTGCCATAAGGGTGGTGTCATCTGCATATCTGAGGTTATTGATATTTCTCCCAGCAATCTTGATTCCAGCTTGTGTTTCTTCCAGTCCAGGGTTTCTCATGATGTACTCTGCATATAAGTTAAATAAACAGGGTGACGATATACAGCCTTGACGAACTCCTTTTCCTATTTGGAACCAGCCTCTTGAGAAATTTGTATGCGGGTCAGGAAGCAACAGTTAGAACTGGACATGGAACAACAGACTCAGGTATATGTATACATATATCCCCTCCCTCTTAACCCTCCCTCTCACTCACACCCACCCCACCCATCTAGGTCATTGCAGAGCACAGAGCTAAGCTCCCTGTGCTATACGGCAGCTTCCCACTAGTTATTTTCTTTACACATGGTAGTGTATATATGTCAACCCTTCTCTCCCAGTTCGTCTCACTCTCCACTTCCTGCCCTGTGTCTACACATCTGTCCTCTATGTGTGCATCTCTATTCCTTCCCTGCAAACAGCTCATCTGTACCATCTTTCTAGATTCCACTCATATGCATTAAGATACAATATTTGTTTTTCTCTTTCTGACTTATTTCAACTTGGCAGTTTCTTACAAAGCTAAACAGAGTCTTACCATATGATCCAGCAATCACATTGCTGAGTATGTACCAAATTGATCTGAAAACATATCCATGCAAAAGTCTCATAGAAGTTTTTTTTTTTTTTTCTCAGAATTGCCAAGATGATTAGGTAAACAAATTGTAATACAACCCTACAATGGAAGGCTATTCAGCGATAAAAATAAGTGAACACTCCAGCCATGAAAAGACATGGAGGAAATTTCAATGCACATTGACAAGTTAATGAAGCCAATCTGAAAAGGCTACCCACTGTATGATTCCAGCTCTATGATATCCATGAAAAGGCAAAACTTTAGAGAGAGAAAAAGGATCAGTGGTTGCCAGGAACTCAATGAGGGAAGAGGGGGGATGTGTAGGTGAAGCACAGGGACATTTAAAGGGTTGAAAAGTACTGTCATGGTGGGTATGTGACCTTACGAAGTGGTCAAAACCTGAAGACTTAGAGCACAGAGAGCAAACCTTGGTGTACACAAATTTTAAAAATCACTTAAGAGTCTGGGGGATTTTAGAATAGAATTCAGACAGTGACAGGAGAATAACTGTGTTACAAATATATAAACCAGTCTCACTGGAGGCAGTGGGTGAAAGGAGCTGACTTTTGGTAACTTTGACCTTAAGCAACTTTGGAAATGAGCAGAGCCCTAAGCCCAAAGGCAAAAGGAAGATAAGGAAGCATTGTACTCTAGCTGACAAAGTTTCTTCTCCTGAAGTACTGGTTAGCATTTCTGATACTTGTATACTCATATTTGGGCTTCCCTCCTGGCTTAGAAGGTAAAGAATCTGCCTGCAATGTGGGAGACCTGGTGGGAATTAAACAGTTAAATAAATGGGTGGCAAAGAATGGGAGCCAAGCTTCTCATGATTGCAGTGAGAATTTACAGATAAGCAAGGGATATGCTTAAAAATAGGCTTGTGATTTTAAAACATAAAGGAAATAAGATAAAATGTGACATTTCTTGCAGAAATCACAATTAGTCATATTCTATTTAACTACCTTTAAAAAACTGAAGTATAGTTTATTTACAATGTTTCATTAGTTTGAGGTACACAGCAAAGTGATTCCATTATACATATACATAATTCCACACAGACATACCATCCAAATCATTTAAAGCAAGTTGAAGGAACAAAATGCCAGCCAACATTTTACTAAGCTTACATCTTGCTCAAATTTTTATCAATCAAATATGTCAAGTTTCTAAAAATATAAGAAACTTAAATCAGTAATAATGAAAATATGATCACTACTATAATTTGTATTAACATCAAAGCAGCCCCAGTTACAAAAAACATAAACTGTATGATATGAAAAAAATTCCTAAATTAGTGAGAACAGGACATCACAAATCTTCTCAAGGCAACTCAGCCTAGGCCGAGTGCATAATAAAAGCAGCAGAATCGTGTAGAATAAGTGTGCATGGTTCTTTCATTCTCAAGTCCATTGTCATTTGAGTATCACATAGGTGAGCAATTAAGGAAGCTTCAGTCTCCTTGTGAAAGATACAGAAAAGCCCTTTACCTGTGAACACCATCCGCTTTCCCACTGTGGCTGATATTGGTTCTCGAAATGTCACACACGCCATAGCCAAGGTTGTAGCTGTGCTACTGAATTTCCTTTCCCAACTTCCTCAGACCAATGTATCTGTACCAGAAAGAGCCAAAGACTCTGCTGTCTCTCCTTTCCCTGTCTGTGACCTGAACTAGGTGGTTGCTAAGGACTCATTATGACAGGAAGGCAGAGTGTTCCTTCTAACACTGTTCAGTATTCCAGCCTCCAGGAACAGACAGACACAGCCGCAGCATCCCCAGGAATGGTGCCCAATCATCTCTTTCCCTTATCTGTCAACATCAAGTCAAGAATAGACGTGTTAGGGTACTAGAAATAGAGCAGCCTTACGGCACCCATGACCTGGCAGACTCAATCATCACCATCTTTCAACATAGCCGCAAAAAATGTTGTGCAGAAGGGTGTTATCACAAAACCAAACCAAAGAATCACAAACTCGTGGTTAAAAGCTTTTGAGGAAACCTGGCTAGATAAAATACAAATAAAAATTGTATTAATAAATGAATAAGATAATTGCTTATGTATTTCCCCCCATTTCAGTACTTCCTTAAACATAGTATGAATGAATATGATAATTGCTTATGTATTTCCCCCACATTTCAGTACTTCCTTAAACATAATCTGTGCCTCAGTCACATAGTCTATTTGTGGTTCCCATCATGTGAGATGCTCTTTCGTTCTTCTGAGCCTTTACCCATTCATTTGTACTTCCTGTAACATTCCTCTGGGAAATTTTTTGTCCTCTGAGAGGTGGAGCCCACGTCTCCTCTCCCAGGAGGAGGTCTGCCGACACAGCTGACCACTGGCTCTTTCATGCCCCTTTAACTTCTATGGCATCTTTTTTTATACCTACCTGTTAAATTCCTTCCACTTTGTTTCATTTGTCTATTTTCTCTGCTTCCTACTAGAATCCAACTCCCAGTTCAGGGGAAAAAGCATCTTTATTCATATTTCAATTTCCAGAGACTACTATACAATAGATACTTAAGAAATGTTTGTGGGATGAATAAATTAACAGCTAATTCCAGCCTTCCTGGAAATATAATATTGACCATTTGATAATCCATGGAATATAAACTCTAATGGAAATTTTGAATTCAATCTTAAATATACAGCATGTATTCTTTACTTAAAATGTAATGCCTTTTGTTTGTTGAGAGAAATTACACTAAGAACACTCTATGTTAACTATAGACAGGGTTGCTAGCAGGCTAGCAAAGGGATGTGCCCCCAGGTCTCTCATCAAGTGTATGCTTTAGGGCTTCCCTGGTGGCTCAAGTGGTAAAGAATCTGCCTGCCAATGTAGGAGACACGGGTTCGATCCCTAATCTAGGAAGATCCCACATGCTGCACAGCGGTTAAGCTCACGTGCCACAGCTGTTGAGCCAGTGCTCTATAGCCCAGGAGCTGCTGCAACTACTGGGCCCCTGTGCTACAACTATTGAAGTCAGTGTAATGAGAAGCCCACACACCACAACTAGAGAAAAGCCTGCACAGCAGTGAAGACCCAGCACAGCTGAAAACAAAACATAAATAAATGTTTTAAAGGGGCTGCTGTAGTTGCGGGGAGCTGGTCTCTGTCAGAGGTCAAGCCCTCCCTGGGCAGCATGGTCAGAAGACTCAGTGAGGTGAGGAGATAAAGTCATATGTTTCCACCTGTCATGGGACCATTTTTCATCTGTTGAGCCAAGGCTTTGTTGAGCCCTTACCACAGTTCAGCTTCTTCCTCTGCCCAATCCTGCTTCAGCTTCTTTCTGTCCACAGGTATAGATCTCAAATAACCATCTTGCCCACCACCAGCTTCCAAAGAGCATGACCAGAGCATGACCAGACCACACAGATGTGTAACAGAAAAGAACAGACCCGACTCCATATTGGATTGTTCCTTTAGCTCTAACCCTTGTGCTCTGTTGCCTGTACTGTCTTGCTGGCTCTGACCTTTGTGAAAGAATGTTGCCTCTTGCCTAAAATATAGCCCATTCTCAAGGTTCTGATCTTTAAAGGTATAACATTCTTCCATTTATATAGATTAAAAGTTGCAGGACAGAGAATAACATTTGTCTTGTTGGAGGTTTATAGGAACATTGTGGCCCGACCTACCTGGATAATTGCAAGAACAAAGGATTCTAGCACCAACCAGTTTGCAACAACCAGTCACAACCTCTCTCCTTTAGTATAAAAGTAGCTGAATTCTAGCTCAGCCAAGATGGTTCTTTGGGACATGAGCCCACCATCTTCTCCATCTACTGGCTTCCTGAATAAAATCACTATTCCCTGCTCCAGCACCTTGACTCTAGATTCACTGGCCTGTTGTGCAGTGAGCAGGAACATCTTGGTCTCAGTAGCAGATGCACATGCACAAGTGGGTTATACAGAGGACTTCTCATTTTAACCACTCAACGCTTTAACCAGAAGCTATTCTTTTTCTTCAGCACAGGCAAGTCACGTCACTCTTTTTTGCTACTAGTCTGATCTGTTCAGCATGGCACTCTTAATTGCTGCAGTCACAGAGGCTTTTCGACTCTTCTTGAGGTTAGCCAGTTCTTGTTACTATAATCAAGGGCTCTCTAACACCAGCTGAAAGCTTTTCTCTGAAAATTCCCTATTTGTGTCCTTGGAGCTACCACTTTCCAAGACAGTCAAGTTTGAAATCTCCTAGGAGAAGGCGATGGCACCCCACTCCAGTACTCTTGCCTGGAAAATCCCATGGATGGAGGAGCCTGGTAGGCTGCAGTCCACGGGGTCACAAAGAGTCAGACGCGACTGAGCGACTTCACTTTCACTTTTCACTTTCATGCATTGGAGAAGGAAATGGCAACCCACTCCAGTGTTCTTGCCTGGAGAATCCCAGGGACGGGGGAGCCTGGTGGGCTGCCGTCTATGGGGTCTCACAGAGTCGAACATGACTGAAGTGACTTAGCAGCAGCAGCAGCAGGGGAAGACAGGAGCCCACCCATTCAGGTTTCTCACCATGGTTTTGGGTTTTTGTGATGGTGAGAGAGAAGGGAAGGAGGAACCTGAATGAGGAAAAGTAATTCTTTAGTAAAATACACTTTTGTCCAATGACCTCCGGTTAACCTACCCTGGAAATTCAGGCTTCCACTTTGCCTTAGAGACTGTTACAAACTTTACAGTCTGTTGTGGGCTTAAGGTCAGCAATGCTGATGGCAAAAAGCTGGAGGGAAAGAAAAACAGAGGAGAGAATTAGTTTTTCTCTGGGAGACTATTTCACCAACTCAATACTTATTTTGGTTCATTTGTTGTATTTTGTTAGTGATTGAGTCACTTTGCTGTACATCAGAAACTAACACAATATTGTAAATCTACTTCAGTTTAAAAACAAAGAAAACAATTAGTAAAAAATTTAATAATTAAATGAAATATTTACATGGTTCCAAGACAAAATCCCTAAAATAAAGGATATTTAGAGAAGTCAAGCTAGAGAAGTCTAGCTTGCCATCTACATCTTGTTACCTTTTTTTCCTTAAAGGAAAACTTATAAAAACTAAAAGAAAAAACAGATTTATAATCATATCCTCCCTTTTCTTAGAAAAAGAGTAGCAAACCAAACACATGTTTTTCCACCTTCCCTTTATTCAACTAGACCTCTATTAATGGTTATCTGGGGTATTTCCAATCTCTTGCTCTTATAAAATGTGTTATAAAGTATGTGCCCAGTTGCTCAGTTGTGTCTGATTCTTTGCAACCCCATTAACTGTAGCCCACCAGGCTCCTCTGTCCATGGGATTTTCCAGACAAGAATACTGGAGTGGGTTGCCATTTCCTTCTCCATCATAAAGTATGAGTTTGTGCAAACATTTTGTTACATATTTAGCAGTACACCTTTGGGGTAGATTCCTGGAAGTGTGATTCCCAGACCAGAGGGTAAAAGCATATATAAGTTAGCTTGGCATTGCCAAATTTCTCCCCTCTTAAGGGCTGAAACATTTTGTTTTCCAACCAGCAATGTTCAAGAATTCCTGTTTCCACACACTACCCACAGGGTGTTTTATCAAACTTCTGGATTTATGACAGATAAAAAATGGTCACATAGTAATTGACATTCCTATTTTATCAGCAAGTCCGAACATCTTTTCCTATGTTTAGGAGCTATTTGCATGGTTTTCTAAAACCCTTCTGGTCATAGCTCTTGTGTAATTTTTACTATCAGGCATTGGGCTTTTTCTACGTGTATAAGAATGATCTAACATTCCAAAGAAGGACAGTAGACATGCCGACAGATACTCACAGAATCACAGGGAAGAAGAACACTGGTCACAGGATACATTGAATCCCTAGTTTGTTCCCAGAGACACAGGGATAAAGGGGAGCGTCACCTGCCATTCCTGGGACAGAGGGTGAGGCTCACATCTGAACTGTCTCAAACAAAGATGAGGATCCAAGCAAGGAAAGGAGGCTTGGGGATGGGGTGGGCAGAGAGGGAGTTCTGGACAAAGAAGACAGTTTGAGCAAATGGCCCAGAGAGGAGACACAGCCCACAGAACTGTGCAGGGCACAGAGGGTAACGGGTAAGGAGGCTGCAGGGGCTCTGGCAGGCCTGCCCAGAGTGGAGACTCGAGTTTGTACGCAGCAGGGTTCCCCGAAGGTTCATATGGACAGAGACTGCTCAGTCTTGGGTTTAAACAGAAGTTGCTAGGCTGGGTGGAGACTGAGCTTTTGGGAGCAGGAGGCAGGGCTGGAAGTGGTCCAGGCAAGTGCAGGTGAGGCTAAGGCAGAAGTGACAGAGTGGGCAGAGAAGGGATGCATTCGGGAAATGTGCTGAGTCAAGGTTGTAAGGAGTCGGGAGGACCTGGGCTCTCCAGCCTCAGTGACGGTGAGTAGTAGGACCACAAAATAAAATAGAGAAAACAAGAGACAGAGAGAAAACCAAGGCCAATAAGTAGAGCAATGGTGTTAACTCAGTGTGGACACGACAGGCTAACTGAGCAGCTGAAATGAAGCCCACATTGTCATCAAATGTTCTGACAGCCTCTAAACTCATTACAGGGGATTAAAGACGGTTTCCCACAGCTACCAGATGCACTTCTATTAGAGAAAATCCCTATTGTTTATTAATCAGCAGCAGCCTCCCCTGATGACGCTCAGGGTTTACTGCTCGGCACAAATGAAATGTTGGCTATTGTCTTACTTTGCTAATATAACAGCTACTTGAGAGTTGAAAACTGTTTCATGGTACAGCTGCGAACGCCAGTGCTGAGCCCTGCAAGAACGCCTGGTCCAGCATTTGGCAAGGCATCAGGCTGTACATTTAATGACAGAAAGTGACACAAACTAGAAATTCGCATAATACAGCAATGGAACTTCCCTCCAGGTGAATATAGGTCAGAATTTGCTAAAATTACATAGTAATGTCGAAATACCCTATTACTAAGTACACTTTGCAAACTGGGGAGCTTTGCCACCCTTGCACGAGTGAATCTTTCTTTATACCATTAAGTGCCAAATATTTTTAGGTCCTTTCCTTATATTCCCGTTTTTAGGCAACAATCTGGGAAACTCACACAAAGGAGTCACACACCTGGCCTCAAATGCCAGCAATCTTCCATGTGTCATTGGCAAGCTGATTTTCTGTAAAATGAGAATAATTGTGCCCGCTGTAGGGCAAAGGGTGTAATGTACATAAAATGCTTGTTCTGGCACCGAATGCCTAGTATATGTGCAGTAAATATTCACTGCAATATTAGTCTCATCAGCTCCCCCTTACTTTGGTCTCTCCCCAGTCTTCCCTTAGAAATACACGTGATGAGTATACATTTAAAGTGTGACCATCATGGACACTGAGATTATCATATGAGGTGAAATAAATCAGACAGAGAAAGACAAATATCATATGATATCACTTATATGTGGAATCTTAAAACATGATACAAATGAACTTATTTACAAAGCAGAAATAGAATTATAGACAAAGAAAACAAACCGAAGGGGATAGCAGGGGCTGCGGGGGGAGATAAATGAGGAGTTTTGTTGTTGTTGTTCAGTTGCTATGTTGTATCTGACTCTTTTGTGACCCCATGGACTGTAGCTCATCAGGCTCCTCTGTCCATGGGATTTCCCAGGCAGGAAATACTGGAGTGGGTCTATAGCCATACCACGCTGAACGCACCCAATCTCATTTGATCTTGAAAGCTAAGCAGGGTTGGGCCTGGTTAGTACTTAGAAGGGAGAAATACTGGGGTTGCCATTTCCTTCTCCAGGGGACCTTCCCAGTCCAGGGATCCAACCTGTGTCTCCTGTTTTAGCTGTCAGATTCTTTACCATTAAGCCACCAGGGAAGCCCAAAATTCAGAGTTTAGGATTAACATATACACAGTATTATATATAAAATAGGTAAGCAGAAAGGACCTACTATATAGCACAGGGAACTCTACTTAGTATCATGTAATAACCTATAATGGAAGAAATTCTGAAAAATAATATATATATATATATGCATAACTGAATCACTTTGCTGTTTACTTGAAACTAACACAACATTGTAAATTAACTATACTTCAATAAAATAAATAAATAAGGAAAATAAGTAAATAGAACAATAAAGTGTGACCACTATAACCTTTCTTTTTATATTTGGGTTTTTTGGCCAGTTCATGAAAGGGTCTGTATTCTTCCTCCTTTTCTTGCAGTTAGAATTTGGGTAAGTTGGCACCAGCAATTCTATTTCCTGCCCCTCCAATCAACCCAACTTCCCATGGTGTGGTTAATACAATTAGGGATTCTAGCACACATGCTTTTTCTATAAAAACATTGTTTAACAAAATTAAAACCACAAAACATTAGAATTGCTATCACCTAACTGTTATCGTCTACATTAAGAAACAATAAATAATTAAACCAGTGCTTTAGCAGCCATATGGTGATGTCTGACAAATGTGAGAATTGTTATTGTGAAACGGGGCCTTGGTTACTCCTGAGACAGAGCCCCTTGGCTTCCACTGGAGCGATCTGATCATGGGAGGGGTCAGCTGAGTGCCAACCCAAGGCTCAGGGGAGCTGGCAGCAGAACTAGGACAAACTCACCCTCCTGGCCCCGCGTGCAGGGTGCCCTTCTCCCTGCTCGGTCTTGTACAAGAATCCGTCATCTCGTTTTCTCACGCGTGGTGCAGTGGACTTCAAAAGCCCCTGGAGTTCTGCTCTAACGTTCATGTGGTCTTCCTTCTGTCACTAGATGAATTTCCTGGTGAAGGCTTTTTAGTGAGCAATAAACAAATATCACTAGACACTTCTAAATGTGCCAGATACTATTGGCTTCACAACAATTCTATGACACAAAATGTTTATCCCTGATTTATTAGTGAGGTTGGCGAATTCCAGAAAGTTTGCTATCAAAGTCTGGTCTCACCGTACCTAACAGAGAATGTGGAGTCCCAAATCTGGTTAATTACTTCTGAGTCAAATAAATGAAAACTAATTTTGATCTTCAATAAACATATTTGTCTCCTGTGATAGAAACCATACTGGAAAAGAATAAGGAAAAGAATGTATATATAGGTATCACTGAATCACTTTGCTGTACAGCAGAAATTAACACAACATTGTAAATCAACTATACTTCAATAAAATAATTTTTAAAGAGCACAATATAAGAATTTCTAATAAAAAACACAAACATTTCTCAAAACTATGAATATGGTAACTTTGAATACAAGTGAAAATCTCCCATAAGTAGACACAATTCTCTCTACGTGTGATTACAACTTCTCAACCTGTGATAGTAACATTCCATCCTAAATGATCCTGGCTAATACTCTTCCACTTTTGCCTTTAAAAAAAGAAAGAAAGAAAAAAAAAAATATATATATATATATATTTGGCTGCATTGGGTCTTAGTTGCAGCATGTGAATTCTTTTAGTTGTAGCATATGGGATCTAGTTTCCCCATCAGGGATCGAACCCAGGCCCCATGCAATGGGAGCCTGAAGTCTTAGCCATTGGATCACCTGGGAACTCCCCCCACCTTTGTCTTTGAGAAAATCAATCCCCTTCCAAATGTCTCCTCTTTCCCTTCCACCAGCACCAATTTCCTGAGATCCTCAAATGCCCATACTTCCTCCTCTGTGTTCCTAGAGGCTTTAAGTTTTACTGTGGCTATCGCGCAGACTCATCTTTGTGTAGGTAAGTATGCCTCTCCACAATGGTCTCCCCCAAAGTGAAGTTCTGCTCATTTCTGCTCCCCAGCAACCTTAGCCTCCTGAGGCACTCGCTGTACCGCCACTCAGACGCAGGTTCTGACGCAGCAAGAAGGAGAAAATTCCTTCCTCTACAAGATGCTCCCTTGGAAGGCTGCCAACAGACATTCTTGGACCCCAATCGGCAACACAATCTGGGATGAAAGCTCTTCTGATTTTTTTTTGTCATGCTGGTGGAATCCTAGTCCCTTGACCAGGGATTGAACCCAGGCCCTCAGCAGTGAAAGCACTGAGTCCTAACCGCTGGGCGATCAGGGAATTCCTCTTCTGATTATTCAAAGAGCACACTACGGACTGGGTAGATCAGGGGAGGCACTGGTGATCTGGAAATACCCCGGGCTTTCATTGGATCCGGTGAATCGCACCACGCTTCATCTCTGGTCTGGATGAAGTCTTCCTCCTGCCTGGATACATCTACCTGTGGGAAATTCTCCCATCAGCACTTCCCTCCACCCAGCAACTTTTTTCCTACCCCACATCCAGTCAGTCAGACACACTTCAAGCTATTTTCCTGAGACTCTCCCAGCTTCCTTTGGAAACATTGAATAATGACAGAGGAATAGCAGAGAGTGAAGTTTCCCCCAGAGAACAGCCAGGAACCAACCCGTCTTACCTTTCTGAGCAAATGTATATTTGCCATGGAGTATAAATATTTATAGTTAAGGGGGAGAAAAGCAATTAAATGTCATTTAGAATGATATGTGTGCCTTCTATGAGTTCTTCTTAAATTCCTCCTTAGGATAAATGTCTGAAGTGCAGGGTCTCATTTTCATCTAGTTTCCTGAGACTAAGCACTACAGCCCAGGATTGATTTCAATGTCTGACCTTTGATACTGGAAGAGAAGATGTAGCTCCTCGGCATTTGCCAATCATTTGGCAAATCATGACATAGAGCCTTCAAATATATGGATCTGCAAAAAGGGTCTTATAATTACAAAAAAAACCTAAAAACAGCATATCACTCAGTCATTGAAAAGAATGAAATAATGCAGCAACATGGATCAACCTAGAGATTTTCGCACTAAGTGAAGTAAGTCAGGGAAAGACAAATATCATATGATATTACCTATATGTGGAATCTAAAAAATTGATAAAAGGGAACTTATTTACACAGCAAAAACAGACCCACAGACATAGAAAACAAACTTACATTTACCAAAGGGGAAAGCAATGAGGAGGAATACTTTGGGAATTTGGGGTTAACAAATACACATGACTACATATAAAACAGATAAACAAAAAGGACCTACTATATAGCACAGACAATGATATTTAATATCCTGTAATAATCCATAATGAAAAAGAATATGAAAAAGAATATTTATTATACATTTATAACTGAATTACTTTGCAATATTAAACTTGAAACACTGTATAAATCAACTACAGTTCAATAAAAGTTTTTTAAAATAATAAAATAGCTATTATCTTTCTTTTGAAATGGATTATACACTGGTTTATAGTAAAAATATTCGGTCTAGTCTTAAGAAAAAACTACACTGCTTTGAAAATTTTCATTTTTTTAGCAAACCCCATTTAGGTTTAAATGGGAAAATAACTTTTCTCCTTATATATTTTCTTAGAATCTTTCACTTAATCTTTTTATTAAACTGAAAGGAGTACACTGAGGCTGTATAATGTCACCCTGCTTATTTAACTTACATGCAGAGTACATCAAGTGAAATGCCAGGCTGGATGAAGCACAAGCTGTAATCAAGATTGCCAGGAGAAATATCAATAATGTCAGATATTCAGATGACACCAGCCTAATAGCAGAAAGCAAAGAAGAACTAAAGAGCCTCTTGATGAAGATGAAAGAAGAGAGTGAAAAACCTGGCTTAAAACTTGACATTCAAAAAACAAAGGTCATGGCATCCGGTCCCATGGCTTCATGGCAAATAGATGGGGAAACAATGGAAACAGTAACAGACTTTATTTTCTTGGGCTCCAAAATCACTGAGGGTGGTGACTGCAACCATGAAATTAAAAGATGCTTGCTCCTTGGAAGAAAAGCCATAACAAACCTAGACAGTGTATTAAAAAGCAGAGACATCACTTTGCCAACAAAAGTCCATATAGTCAAAGCTATGGTTTTTTCATAGCACATGGAGCTTCCCAGATGGCGCTAGTGGTAAAGAACCTGCCTGCCAATGCAGAACTAAGAGTTGCCGGTTCAATTCCTGGGTCGGGAAGATCCCCTGGAGGAGGAAAAAGGTAACTCACTCCAGTACTCTTGCCTGGTAAATCCCAGAAACAGAGAAGCCTGGCAGACTACAGTCCATGGGGTCGCAAAGAGTCTGTCACGACTACAGTGATACACACCCGATTCTTCCAGTAGTCATGTACAGATGTGAGAGTTGGACTGTAAAGAAGGCCGAGAACTGAAGAACTGATGCTTTTGAACTGTGAAGCTGGAGAAGACTCTTGAGAGTCCCTTGGACTGCAAGGAGACCAAAGCAGTCAATCCAAAAGAAATTAGCCCTGAATATTTATTGGAAGGACTGATGCTGAAGCTGAAACTCCAATACTTTGGCCAACTGATGCGAGAGCTGACTTGTTGGAAAAGATCCTGATGCTGGGAAAGACAGGGCAAGAGGAGAAGAGGGTGACCGAGGACAAGTCGGTTGGATGGCATCACTGACTCAATAGACATGAGTTTAAGCAAACTCTGGGAGAGGTGAAGGACAAGGAAGCCTGCAGCCTGCTGCTAAGTCACTTCAGTCGTGTCCGACTCTGTGCGACCCCATAGATGGCAGCCCACCAGGCTCCCCTGTCCCTGGGATTCTCCAGGCAAGAACACTGGAGTGGGTTGCCATTTCCTTCTCCAATGCATGAAAGCGAAAAGTGAAAGTAAAGTTGCTCAGTCGTGTCTGACTCTTAGCAACCCCATGGACTGCAGCCTACTAGGCTCCTCCATCCATGGGATTTTCCAGGCAAGAGTACTGGAGTGGGGTGCCATTGCCTTCTCCAAGCCTGCAGCCTATGGGGTGGCAAAGAGCCGGAGGGTAGCAACTCAGCCACTGAATAACAATGTAGCGTTTTAAATCATTCTTTCAAACCTCTAGGGAAAACATGTCTAGGAATAGTTTGGGGGGATGGGGTGGGATGATAACATCTAGGAAACGACACATGAATGGGTCCTCCTTGATGAAGAAGTTGAATCCACCCCTGCACCCATTCCCACACCATCTGTTAATAGATGGGAGAAGTTAATGCAAAACCAAGGTAAAATGTTTTGTACTGAGGAAAGTTAAAGGTGTGGTGGGGAATGGATCTGGGGGCTCTTGGACTAAAATGAAGGGTTTGGTAGCCTGGGGATGGTTAGTTGAGGGCAGGATCCATTGGGGGCTGGGCTTGGTTATCCAAGAAACCAGCGAAGTCTAATTTCAGCAAGTGACCCCTTTTAATTTCAAGTTGTTTGTTATCTCGGACTTTGCTGCATGTAATTCCATTTGGCAGCATGTTGGTGGCCTTGTCGGGAAGTTGAAGAATGCAGGACAGGCCCTTTGTAGAGCAAAACTCAGCAGGAAATGTACCTCAGCCTGCAGGGGCCTAAGGATGGGGGAGAGGTAATTCCAGAGAGAGGAGACACATGGGAAAGCGAACCTTCAGGGTATCCTCTGAAATCTCAGAACAGAGAGAGAGCAATGTCCACAACCTGCAGGAAAGGGGTTTTATTGGGGCATTTTATTTTATTTAAATAAGTACATTTTATTTTATTTTTATTTTACTTATTTACTGTATTAATTTATAATTTAAAATTAATGCTATTTTAATACAAATTCATATTTATAATAAATAAAATAATGTTAGTTTAATTCAGTTTATTTAAAGGCATATTTATTCACATTTTTATTTACTGTATTTATTTAATTTATAATTTTAATAAATTAATTGTAATATCATATAAATTTATCATTTATAATAAATAAAATAACTAATTTAATTTGGCTAAATAAAAGCATTTACTTTATTTACTTAAAGTTATTTTATTGGGAGTTCTGAAGTAACTGCTGAGCCCAAATTCTGACAACCTGAGGATTTTGGGTGCAGACACCCCAAAGTAATGGGTAGCAATAATTCAAATCAAACAGCAAGCCAAAAATAACTAAAATATTTGAGAATAATTAGTTTTATTATTATAAACATTTTAAGTGATCAGGGAATTGATTATTTAATCATCAGGTGTTTTATTCTCAACTTTATAAAGTGTACCAAAGCAAGAGTATTTTTAAGTTAATGAAATCATATACACATTATTTAGTTTGCATGATTCCATTTATTAATATAAGCTGAAATCAATTATACTTCAATAAAAAATTAATTTAATTTAAAAAATATATAAGCTGGGGGCTTCCTTGGTGGTCCAGTGGTTAAGACTCTGAGTTTCCACTGAAGGGGACATGGGTTTGATCCCTGGTCAGGGAACTAAGATCCCACATGCCATATATGGAGGTCAAAAAAATAAACTGAATAAAAATTTAAAAGTAAAAAAATACATAAGCTGAAAACTATGCTTACAGCAGCCTGTACTAGAGTTTCTTATACTTCATTATTTTGGGGTCATTTCAGGTGGGAAAGGGGAAACTCTGAGGGTGACGCCTGAAGGGGCCTGTGAAGCAGAGATGGTTTAAAACTGTCCGAAGGAAAAGTAAAGGAATGAGGTGGGGGATGGCCTTGAGAGGAACAGGGTAGAAGGTGGGGGGAGTGGCTAGACGGGGAAAAGCAGGCTATTAGCCCTGGTGCTGCATAGCAAATGACTCCAAAATTTAACAGCTTAAAACAACTACCATTTACTATGTCCATGTTTCTGTGGTCAGGAACCAGGGAGCTGCCTGGCTGGGTGCCTCAGGCTTAAAGTCTCCTGGGAGGTCACCTCCCAACCGTTGCTGGGGCTGAGGTCTCAAGTGAAGATTTGGTGTTAAGAGCATGTTTCCAGGTAGAATTTGGCTCCTTGAGGGGTCCTGGGCTATGTTTGTGCCTCTCCATGTGGCAGTTAGAGCCAGACATCCTGGACTGCAAAGTAAAATGGGCCTTAGGAAGCATCACTACGAACAAAGCTAGCGGAGGTGATGGAATTCCGGCTGAGCTATTTCAAATCTTAAAAGATGATGCTGTTAAAGTGTTGGACTCAATTTGCCAGCAAATTTGGAAAATTCAACATTGACCACAGAACTGGAAAAGGTCAGTTTTCATTCCAATCCCAAAGAAGGGCAATGCCAAAGAATGTTCAAACATAAGCACAATTGCACTCATTTCACACAGCTAGTAAAGTATTGCTCCAAATTCTCCAAGCTAGGCTTCAACAGTACATGAATGGAGAACTTCCAGATGTTCAAGTGGATTTAGAAAAGGCAGAGGAACCAGAGATCAAATTGCCAACATCTGTTGGATCATAGAAAAAGCAAGAGAATTCCAGAAAAACATCTTCTGCTTCATTGATTACTCTAAAGCCTTTGACTTTCTGAGCGAAAGTTGCTCAGTCATGTTACATTTTTGCAATCCCATGGACCCGTTATCCCCTGCCAGGCTCCTCTGTCCATGGAATTCTCTAGGCAAGAGTACTGGAGTGGGTTGCCATTTCACAACAAACTGGAAAATTCTTAAAGACATGGAAATACCAGACCACCTTACCTGCCTCCTGAGAAATCTGTATGCAGGTCAAGAAGCAGCAGTTAGAACTGGACATGGAACAACAGACTGGTTCAAAATTGGGAAAGGAGTACATCAAGGCTGTATATGGTCACCTTGCTTATTTAATTTATATACAGAGTACATCACGTGAAATGCCAGGCTGTATGAAGCACAAGCTAGAATGAAGATTGCCAGGAGAAATATCATTAATCTCAGATATGCAGATGACACCACTCTTATGGCAGAGAGCAAAGAGGAACTAAAGAGCCTCTGGATGAAAGTGAAAGAAGAGAATGAAAAAGCTGGCTTAAAATACAAGATTCAAAAAACTAAGATCATGGCATCCGGTCCCATCACTTCATGGCAGATAGATGGGAAAACAATGGACCATGACAGACTTTATTTTCTTGGTCTCCAAAATCACTGCAGATGGTGACTGCAGCCATGAAATTAAAAGATGTTTGATCCTTGGAAGAAAGACTGTGACTAACCTAGATAGCATATGAAAAAGCAGAGACATTACTTTGCCAACAAAGGTCCATATAGTCAAAACTATGGTTTTCCCAGTAGTCATGTATGGATGTGAGAGTTGGAACATAAAGAAAGCTGAGTGCTGAAGGACTGGTGTTTTTTGAACTGTGATGTTGGAGAAGATTCTCGAGAGTCCCTTAGACTGCAAGGAGATCCAATAAGTCAGTCCTAAAGAAAATCAGTCCTGAATATTCATTAGAAGGACTGATACTGAAGCTAAAGTTCCAGTACTTTGGCCACCTGATGCAAAGAACTGATTCGTTGGAAAAGACCCTGATGCTGGGAAAGATCGAAGGCAGGAGGAGAAGGGGACGACAGAGGATGAGATGGTTGGATGGCATCACCAACTCAATGGACATGAGTTTGAGCAATCTCCGGGAGTTGGTGATGGACAAGGAAGCCTGGCATGCTGCAGTCTGTGGGGTCACAAGAGTAGGACATGACTGAGCAACTGGACTGAAATGAACTGAACTGACATGGCGGCTGGCTCTCTTCAGATGGAGCAAGAGACAGGGAGCCACAGCCATTGTGCGATCTCCTCTTAGAGGTGACATCTCATCCCCTCTGCCACATTCTATCTGCTAGATGCAAGTCAGTAGCTTAGTCATGCTGAAGGGTAGGGCATTCTACAGCAGCACAAATACCAGGCAACGGGGATCACTGGAGCCCTGAGAAGCTGTCTGTGGACCTGTAGCCAGTGAGAACCCCACAGTGGTGGTGTGGCTTGGGGTATTTCAAGAGCAAAGGTGTTCACTACAAGCTTTCAGTTGCTTATAGAGCTGCTTCAGCCTCTTAAACATCAAAACCAATTCCTGCACCATCCATCAAGGGCTCGGAGATCAACCCACCACTGAAGAGGTGGGGTCATCGGGTGGTGTGGGTGTGGAAGGAATGGCACCGGTGGGTAGAGAGCTGGAAGTTACCCAGACTTGGATTTGCACGTCTCACTCTTCCATTCTTGTGTTTTCTGAGGCCTTTTGGAATATTCCACTTTTAGTGATCAGGATCTTATCAGCCCTGTTAGATCATTAGTATTCTGGAACCTTCCACTGAGAAAGGTTAAAAACATTCTTCATGTTTTTCTAAAGCAAGCATCAATTCTTGTACATTTGAAAGTAATTTTTAAGAGCTGTAAAAAGCAGGCTGTTATTGCTGACTAAATAATCAACTCCTAAATAACTCTAAATGTACTCTAAAAGTTAATTAATCCTAACAGGAAAGGAAAAAACTCCCAAATACATAGATACATATGTACCTTTATTTATTTATGTTTACAACCATTTATTCATCTATTTAAGCAGAACTTTTCTTCCTTATTTGTATATTTTAAAAATTCCTCCTGATTGTCTCTGATTTTGTTAAAAACAAAATTTACACTAGACTTTAAAATTGAAAAACATTCTTCTCATTCCTGCCTTGTTCCGTGACTTGATTGATTGCATTTTTATCTGCCAATGCTTATCATCCATTCCTAGAAAACGGCAGCCTCCGTCAACATCTATCTCGGTCTCTTTATCTGTCATGTCACAGAGTCACATTACAACAGACTCTTGGTAATCTGAAAAATACCAAGATGCTCCTAGATAACTAGAAATCCCACTGGGTAAAAGTCCCTGCACCCACCAGACAAGCCCTGCAGGAAAGAGCAGTCTGGAGCCCACAGGAACAAGAAGGATGTTTAAAGCATAGGATGCCCGCCCTGCTACGGGATGTTCGGTGATTTTTGTCCTTTTTTGCGGTTCTGTATGATGTGAAATAAGTTAAAACGTACAAGAAGAGAGGGTTTCACTCATGAGAACCATGATAAGACAGCATGTCATAGAGAACTGGACAAAGAGGAAAAGTATTTAAAAGGGCTCCAACTTCCAACACGCGGGAAAGATGCCGCTTACCTGGTGGGCGCTTACCTTCTCGCAGAGATGCTGGTTCTTCTCAATGTGATGTTTGTGGTCCAAAGCGTAATCTCTTTGTCTTCGCTATAACCCCCTGAACTGGCTCAGGTAGCCCTCTGACATCCTCCTCCAACTTCCAGAGCGTGGTGCTGGAGGTCAGACCCGGCCTCGGTCTCAAAAAGGAGAGATGCTCATCTCGAATTAAATCCTAACTGGGAAGGGGCAGGAAGGAAGCTCCCCTTGAGCGCGGGGTCGGGGGCGCCGGCAGGTGCGTGCAAGCGCAAGGTCAGGTCTGTGCTTGGCCGAGGGGGTCCCCCCCAACGCCGGCTTCCCTAGCAGAGCATCCAAAACCCCAGGTTTCCTGGAGATAGTCCTAAAGGAGTTCCATCCACAATGGTGACCTTTTGTCTTTTCGTCTTTGACCAGTCTCAGAACTAGTTTTCTTTCCGCTGGCGTTTGTAAACGACGAGTACTAGGGAAGGGGTGCCCCCAGGCTCCCTGCACGGTCAACCTGCGGAAGGACCCTCCCTGAAAATGCCTACAGTTTACTTATGAGGATGCGTCAAAGAAGTTTGTTTACAATGATAACTAACAATTTTAAGAACCAAGATAATTTACCAGATGATAAAGAGTTCAAACATCAGAATATAAAAGGTAAGCTTTTAGGTTGAAATAGGAGATTCGAATTACTTGAAATATAGATGTCAACTGTTCACCGAATACACTGGTTGTACTTATAAAAAATTACCCATCACTGATTTTCACAGAAAGAAAATATGAGTTCTCTACTGTAATTTTTTTCAAATGATAAGAGATTTCTGAAAAATTACTGTCAAGAAGGATAAAGTAACATCAGTTTGTCACATTTCAATGGGGTCTCTGCGCTTCTGTTGCAGGGGGCACAGGTTTGATTATTGGCGCCGGGACTAAGATCTTGCAAGTCTGGCAGGGTGGACAAAAAAAATAAATAAATAAATTAAATTAAATTCAAAAACAAGCAAACAGAAACAAGAAAGCACAGCTGGACCTGTTAAGCTGTTTTGGTGTTTTCTTTCACTACACAGAAAAGTCTTGGACGGTTTTGATTTCCTGAAAGCATGACAATAAATAGCTTTAAAAACTGTTGAGACGAAGTAAGAAAGACGCTTGAAAATGTGTAAATAATATTGAGATTCAGAGAGATTGATTAAAGAATGGAATGCCGACCAAGTGATTTTAAACAGTCACCAAGTTTGATCCCAACTTAGGATTTTCAGTCAACGTTTCTTGAAGGTATTTATTCTTCAGAATGTTCTGAATTTTTATGATTCTTTGGGAATATTGGTCACCTGTTCTCAATTTTTTATATTAGGTCAGGATCTACTTAAAAATGAGTTAAAAGCCACATGAATTTTGTGTCTGTCTGGAAAATAGGGTTTGACTTCCCCAGATGCCTTGGAGATCCCAAATATATACCATGTTACAGCCCTGTTATTTTAGCTGTCACAGAAGAGACAAAAGTAAATTTAACATTGCAGAAATCTTGGTAGGGAGTGGGCATTGGAGTATGGGCTACTTGTGATTCCTAGAATTAAAGCTTCTAGGTGAAAAAAGATAGTATTTTGATAACACATTAAGTAACATAGATATTATTTTTAAAACTGTGTCTTGCTGAAAGATACCCCTCCATGTTACCACATTCGATTTTTTTTTTTTTTTGACCCAGCTGGGAAGGCAGTGAAAATAAAGTTAACAGTGGCATTAATCAAATCTCTCTTATTTTTTTTAAACCTCTCTTAATTTTGACAGCATCTGGATTTCATTCTTCTTGCTGGGTGGTGCTACCACCATTCTGCTTTAGTTTTCAACCGTTTGTGCTTACTGATAAGCTCACCAGGCTTGAGAAGTGGCAGACAGGTGTGACTACCTAAGTTGGCATGCCAAGCCAAAGAGGGAAGTGATAGCATTTTTATTAGACAAAATATGTATACAATTCATGATAGCATGACTATAATAATCGGAACAAAGAAAGGTGATGAAAAAAGGTATATGGATTAGGAAAAAGGGTCACTGTGTATAATAGTTGAAACCTTCAGCCTGGACTCAGCCTTAAAATTAGATAAATATAAATCTGTGGCTTAAAATCTTTAAAAATAAATAAATAAATAAAATCTTAAAGATGCTTCTAAGAAAATGCTCGTCTTTGCATTTCTTGCAGAAACATAAAAATCAACTGGCTATGTAACAGGGTAACAGAGTTTTAGTAAATGTGGTTTGAATTATGATCAGATGAATGAAGAGTGCTGTGTTTTCTGGGAGAGATGTGTAGTGCATACATTTTTTTTATTGTGTGCAACTGTTTAAGGTTTGAGATGAGCTGGGGTGGGGAGCTTTGTCCTTCTTTAAAAACTAACACCACTCGACTATAAGCTGCTCAAAAGAAAAGATTACATCTACCGATTCCCTGCGTCCCACCACAGCATACATAATAGGAGCTAAGAAATACTGTTGCCTGAATTACTAAAGCATCACATTCAGAAGCACTTTCATTATCAAATGCAGAGCAGAAGCCATTTACACCATGGCTATTTCCAAAATCTCTTGCTGCTAATTAATGAAATCTTATCCGCCATGAAATGTAACATCTATTTAGAAGGATGGAAAGAGAGTATCTTTGTTTTATTGTCATTTTTATTCCATCATTTATTTGTTTCCGTAATAGCAAGAACATTGGCCTTGAATTCATTGCTCAAGTTTCTCTCCCAGCCAAGTAAAACCGTCAGCAGTGCTGGAAGAGACGTGTTAAGCCCTGGTCCCCAGCTGTGTGCCAGAAGACAGCAAACCAGCACATGCTTATCGCCGCAGCTCTGTGGCCCATTCCTCTCTGTTTCATTGCTGTTTAATATTTACTGAGCGTGTCAGCTCCATCCTTTCATTTCCTGTCTCCAGAGCAGCGCCTTGCCTGGCGCTCCCTCACCCTTCCTGCTCCTTCTTCCCCACTCCTACCCTTTCAGCTACCTGCCCCCCAGCCCACCGCCTCCCTGCACTTAGGATGCTAGATCAAACAAAACAGTCCTCCCTGGCCACCACCTGATTTCCTAGGGTCCTCCTCAAAGACTCAGGTGGAGGGAAAGAGGCGAAAGAGAGGAGGAATTCCGGGCAGACGGTCAACCAGGTGAGCCCACTGGAGAGAAAGATGAGGGGTGAGGGAGCAGACTCCAGACATCACCTTTAATCTGGCATGGGTGGGGGGCGGGGTGTAACCCTGGGAGGCCCAGGGACACAGACTGAAGGCAGAAGCCTCCCAGTATTTAGATCTCTTTTCCTTTTCAACGTGTGTACGTTAAAATAGCAGACTTTGTGAACAAATATAAATGTCCGGCTTCTCTTGAAAAATTGGAAGACCCAGGCCCACATTCCTGCAGGGTAATAGTCACCTAGTGCTAAGCAGAGCTTCCCACATCCCATGGCTTAGGAAGACCCTGGACACACAAGTGCATACACACACACAAATACATACCCACATACACAGACGTGTACACATGTACATACACACATACACACCATACACATATGCACACACATATTAAATATCCACATGCACACACACAAATACATACCCACAAACACAGGCATACACACACATACATATACACATACACACATGCACACACATAAAATACATACCCACATACACAGGAACACACACACATACATATACATATATACACACATACACATATGCACGTACACAGACACAGACATAAAAATCCACGTGCACACACACAAATACATACCCACAAACAGATATACACACATGTACATATACACACACGCAAATACATGCCCACAAACTCACGTGCACTCACATACATACACACATGCCCGCATCCACACACACACATGCATGTGTACATACATGCACACATGTCCACACAAATGCATGCACATATACATGCACACACATCTCTTGCACATAATAAAGGATTTATCTACCCAATGCCACAGACTGTAACTATCCAGTTGTGTGGATAAAGCAGACTGAATGGTGAAAAGCTTGGGGCTTAGAACTGGGCTCCTCCACTTTCTAAACATGTAACCTGGTAGACTTTGCTTTCTGTAGGGGGCTGCCATCTGTGCTTGCACGAATCAATCATTTGTTATTTAACGATTGGAGTGAATGTACCAAGTACACACTGAACTGTGAGGCTGCCTGTTTTTGTTGGTCATTCTTTTGGGTTGTTAGCTACTCTCTTAAGGTACAAACAGACATGAATGAGTAATATGTTGATTTCCAAGTTTGTAGTAACACCTAGGAAAACACAAACTTGGCGGGGACCCAGTACTCAGCACCTCACGTCCTTGGGTTCCCTTGGCCCACACCCCCTCCTTCAGGTCCCCTCCAGGGATGTAGTAGCATGGGTCCCCCAAGTTCCAAGTGTGTTTTGTTTCCAAGTTCCTCTCCACTCCACATCACTCAGAGCCATTCCTGGGAGACGTGGACATGCTATTGCTGTCCGTGGCTCACTGTCGGCAGACAGAAGCCCTGCATGGCACAGGGACAGGCCAGCAGAGATGCTTCCTCCCATCCCTCTTTCTTTCCCTTTTTTTTATTTTATGCAATTAGAAACAGATTTGTGCTGTAGTCATTCTTATTCCAGTTTATCACCATGTCAGCTCAACTCTTTCTCTAAAATCCACATAGTAACGGTTGTCCTCTCATTCCTATGCCTCCTCCACTTTACATGGATGTGATAATGCTGCCCTAACACCATCAATTCCAAGAAGCCAGGGATCCTGTGTCCATGCTCCACAAGCCCATCTGGCTGCCACTGTCCCCTCACCCCAAACCGCACCCTGCCTCTTCCTCTTCTGCCGAGACCCCTCCCTCTCCAATCCTCCAATCCCTACCCTTCCTCAGTGCACTGAGAACAGAAAGCAGCTCTGTTTGACATTCTCTACTGAAAGGTAGGCAGTTAGCAGAGGGACATCACACACATCATGGGAAACAACTCGAGACTTGGGTTTCAAAAACCTTGTCTGTGAAGCATAGTGGCCACCCTCTTCTCAGCGCCCCATCTGCCCACCCCTGTCCTTCCTCAGCTGAGCGGCTGAAACCCCGAGACCCTCCTGCCTCCTCCCCTTGGACCTGACGTCTCTCAGGGTCTTGTTCTCTGGCCCCTCCCACCCTGCCCTCCTCACTCATCCAGAAAACGCTTCAAACCATAATAATCTCTACAGCACGTGCTCCGTTCCCACTGGAGTCAGTGTTTTTAATCATTCAAGACAATATTGAACACCCCAGGCTGAGGCAGCTCAATTTAACAGATCCCCCCGACCCAACACTTCCACAAGAGAATCTGCATGACTGAAAAGGCTTATCAAAGCCTCCCCCATCTCATAAAGTGTGATTTTGCCTGAAGATCACATTTAAAACCATCAGAAATGTGGAAGTCTGGGATCAAAGTGTCTGAATGCTTTTCTATTTCAGGAACAACCTTCCTTCAACCTTTTTAATGAAGGGCACATTAGCAGGAGTTCCGTGAAGGATTTGCTTGGAAGAAAAGCATGTATTGAGCCCTGATGCACGCATATCTCTGGCATCACCTACGAAAGGACTGACAGGACATGGGGTGTTCCGTGGTGCTTTGGTGGCACCAGCTCACTCTTTCGTTTTCTTCCTCTTTTGAGAACTTCCAAATGCGACGGAAAACTGAACCATGTGAAGAAAATTCCGCATCCAGAAGTTTTAGCTCTTATAGTCTCTATTGCCACAAGGAGTAAGGAGAAAAAAAAAAAAAAAAGAATTCATGAAATGTGAGGCTTATATGGTGAGCATCAGTGTCAATTACATTCTGATCAGATTCTGAATTCCAGGTGGATTCCAGGGAAGAGGTGTCCCTCCCGGTCCCGGGTACTGTGCGTTTTTCAAGCCAAGGATAAATAAAGCTTTCTCTGCAGAGACTGGCATCCAGCTCCCAATATAAATTTATGCAACTGACGGTGGTCAATATGCTGCTCACACCTGTGTCAGACAGGGAGGGGCTGTGTGTGTCAGCTTAGATCTCCCCAGCTTACAAACATAACCCATGCTCCAGCACACCCCTTCCCCCTTCCTCATTTCCTTTTCCTTCCCAGAGATATGTTTTATTTCACTGTAAAATGCTTGGAGACTATGCACCAAATAAATAATAAATGGAATGTGAGGATGGAACAGAGTTGGTCCTCCTGACTTTGGCTCCCATCCCAAAGCAGGCAGGTTTAGGCGTGCAAAAGCTGCTTCTTTGATAGGCTAGTCCCCTCTCCTCTTAGAACCATCATTTCATTTGCTTATTGGGATTTTTATGTGCCCATTTGGAGGTGAGGAGAAGTTCACAGCCTTCCATCTCTATGGTTCTTGGTGAATATGTTCAATGTAGAGGGTCCATGAGTGTGAAATATAAGGAATAAAAGCAGAGATGGGAGAACAGTAGAAAAAGGCATGGAGTATAATGGGATAGAATTAAATAAAGTCAACAGTAAGCAGGTACCTATTTTGTGCCAGGCATTGCACAAAGGGATGCGGGAATGCACAACTATTGAGGACTGAGACGCCGGCTCCATTGCCAAGGGTGTGTGAAGCCTCGTACACCACCACCAACATAGCAAGTTGATAAATGCTGGGAGGGAGATGGTGGTATAGAGAGAAATCTGTTTCAGTTAAAAGGGATGAGTCTGAAAAGACTCCCTGGGACTTCCCTGGTGGTCCAGTGGTTAAGACTCTGCCTTCCAATGCAGAACTCATGGATTCAATCCCTGGTGGGGGAACTAAGATCCCACGTGCCGTGGGGCAATGAAGCCCGAGCACCACAGCTCGAGAGCCCGTGTGCTACAACTGTTGAGTGCATGCGAGTTCCAGAGCCCACAAACCACAACTAGAGAGAAACCCGCATGCTGCAACAAAGACCCAGCACAGCCAAAAGAAAAAAAGAAAGAAGGGCTTCCTACCTGGGCCTTAGGAAGGACTGTAAAGATTCGAGGAACAAGCATTGGATGGAGAAAGTAGAAAAAGCAGAGGTAAAGACACAGAGAAGCAGCACGTGGACTTGGGGATCTGCGGTGGGTGGAGCAAGGTTGAACCTAGATTGGAAAGGAAAGAAAGCAAGGAATTCACACCCAGGAGGCCCTTCGTTCTGGGCCCTTTCAAATAAATCCCCATTTAATCTTCTACAGAGACTTGTGAAATAAATATGATTGTTTTCACTGTTCGGATAAGGAAATTGTAAGCTTCAGTAAAAGCACAGGGATGGGGCTTGGATCCAGGTCCTCTGAGTCTGTGGCCAGAGCCAGGTCTCAGAATTTGAAATTTATCTGTGAAGATTTGGAGCCATTGAAAATTTTTCCAAAAAGGGAGAGATACAGTCAGATCAGAAAAGGGAGAACAATCCTTAGGATGCTCAGTTCTTGCATTTATAAAAGGGCCACTGGGACTTCCTTGGTGGTGTGGTGGATAGGAGTCTGCCTGCCAGTGCTGGGAATAGGGGTTTGATCCCTAGTCCGGGGAGAAAACACATGCCACGGAGCAACTAAGCCCCTGCACCACAACTGTTGATCCTGTGCTCCCGTGCTTGTGAGCCGCAAGGACTGAGCCCCGTGCTACAACTTCTAAAACCCATGTGCCTACAGCCAGCGCTCTGCATCAACTGAAGCCGCTGCAATGAGAAATCTGCTCACGGCAATGAAGAGTAGACCCTGCTCACGACAACTAGAGAAAGCCTGCCCAAAGCAATGAAGACCCAGCATAGCCAAAAAAAAAAAAAAGGGGTCTCCAGAACAAGGGGTCCAGGTGGAGCAGCTAGCACGAAAGAAACAGTGTTCTCACTTCCTACCTGCCCTTTGCTGTCATCTGAAGTTAATCTGAATTTTTAAAGAATCTGCTGTGTACAGCAGCTCCCTTTAATTCCCAAATGATTAATTCCATCAGAGACATTAGTGCATCCATCCCACACTTAGTGCAAATAAAACCACTGAAACATTCAGTGCAGAGCCTCCATGCTTGGGTGAGGGTTAGAGAAACCAGAAGAATCATTTAGAAAAGCAATTTGGAATTATAGTCCTAGCCTTAAAAGCATAAATTTTTGGAGATTTAGATTAAAATACTACTTCACTTGAAGCAAACTATGTAACCAAACAAATTTATTGTCTAATTAGGTAATCATAGAAAACAGTCATAGTACATTCAGTTAATGACCCATAATGAAGCTATTAAAATGAAAGATACCAGGAGTTCCCTGGTGGTCCAGTGTTAGGACTTTGTTCTCTCACTGCTGAGGTCCAGGTTCGATTCTTGTTCAGGTGATTAAAATATCACAAGCCACATGGCATGGCAAAATAAAACCAAAATAAACCAGCACCATGTCAGAATACAGAAATAATAGTATTTATGATGTAATGTTACATAAAAAGCTGAATATATCATAATTTTTTAAATATCAGTTTATGAGTTAGTAACTACAGGGGCATAATATGGAAAGGGTCATTGTACTGATTTTCCCAAGTCAATACAAAGAATTTTCTTTATAATTCTTTTTTTAATTAATTTATTTTAATTGGAGGCTAATTACTTTACAATATTGTAGTGGTTTTTGCCACACATTCACGTGAATCAGCCATGGGTGTACATATGTCCCCCCATCCTGAACCCCCTTCCCACCTCCCTCCCCATCCCATCCCTCAGGGTCATCCCAGTGCACCGACCCTGAGCACCCTGTCTCAGGCATCAAACCTGAACTGGCGATTTATTTCACATATGGTAATACACATGTTTCAATGCTATTCTTTTAAATCATCCCACCCTCACCGTCTCCCACAGAGTCCAAAAGTCTGTTCTTTACACCTGTGTCTCTTTTGCTGTCTCACATATAGGGTCATTGTTGCCACCTTTCTAAATTCCATGTATTTTCATTATTATACTGTATTGATGTTTTTCTTTCTGACTTGCTTCACTCTGTATAATAGGCTCCAGTTTCATCCACCTCATTAGAACTGATTCAAATGTATTCTTTTGAATAGCTGAGTAATATTCCATTGTGTATATGTGCCACAGCTTTCTTATCCATTTGTCTGCCGATGGACATCTAGGTTGCTTCCATGTCCTGGCTATTGTAAACAGTGCTGCGATGAACATTGGGGTACACATGTCTCTTTCAATTCTGGTTTCCTCGGTGTGTATGACCAGCAGTGGGATTGCTGGGTCATATGACAGTTCTATTTCCAGTTTTTTAAGGAATCTCCACACTGTTCTCCATCCAACAGTGTAAGAGGGTTCCCTTTTCTCTGCATCCTTTCCATATAATTCTTGTTTTGAACATCTTCTCATGGTATTATTTTCTAAATGTCATGGTTGACAGCAGAAGTAGCTAGGGTGAAAAGGGGCAGAAAACCAAACCTATCCTACTGCTGCTAAGTCGCTTCAGTCGTGTCTGACTCTGTGCGACCCCATAGACGGCAGCCCACCAGGCTCCCCTGTCCCTGGGGTTCTCCAGGCAAGAACACTGGAGTGGGTTGCCATTTCCTTTTCCAATGCATGAAAGTGAAAAGTGAAAGTGAAGTTGCTAAGTCTTGTCCAACTCTTAGTGACCCCATGGACTGCAGCCTATCAGACTCCTCCATCCATGGGATTTTCCAGGCAAGAGTACTGGAGTGGGGTACCATTGAGATCACGATCAGTGCTTCTTATGCCAAGTACTAGCAAAAGAAATACAAATTTCAGTTTGTTATGTTTTGCATTTGATCATTATTTGTATTGTTAAACCAGAATAAGGGCAAGAGGAGAAGCAGACAACAGAGGGTGAGATGATTGGATGGCACCTTCGATTCAATGGGCATGAGTCTGAGCAAACTCTAAGAGATGGTGAAGGACAGGGAAGCCTGGCATGCAGCAGTCCATGGGGTTGCAAAGAGACAGACAGGACCGAGTGACCAAACAACAACAATAACAACAGCAGTAAAAGAAATATCTCGTACTGAATGAAGGGAAGATTTAGAACTTCTTTTTAAAAATGTATACCTTGTATTTATAAGCAGAAAAACATTTACTTGATTTTTTTTCCAACTCTGTATGTCTTCATCTTCCTGAATGGATTTAAGGGCAGCTCTACCTAAAGCCAGGGAAATGAATAAGAGCTTTAGAGTCTCTTTAGGTGTGTGATTATATGACTTCATTCCAGAACCACAGCTATTATAGGATAAAGAAAACAAATAACTATAGAAAAATAATGAAAACATGGCTAACAGTGGCTTCTTTCCAGTTAAAAACATAATTAGAATACAGAGGGCAATACACTTCTTCATTTTAACTGGCACATTTCTGAAAAATAATAATATAGGAACCACTGAAATAATAACTTGAACAGTATTTTGCAAAGCACGGTCCTACTCATTATGTTTAGTTTTACAGGAAGTAAAATACTGACCCACCTATAGCTAATCAGACCTTTAATTTGCCTTGACAATTTGATTTTAGGATAGTGATTGCAATGAAAATACAGTAGTGCAAATGTCCTTGTGATAGGTACTCTATAGCCTAATACATCTTTTTGAAAATTTTATTTTATTGAATTATAGTTGATTTACAATGTTATGCTAGTTTCTGCTGTATAGCGAAATGAGTCAGCTATACATATGTTGTTGTTGTTCAGTCAATAAGTCACGTCCAACTCTTTGTGACCCAATGGACTGCAGCACACCAGTCTTCTCTGTCCTTAACTATCTCCCGGAGGTTGCTCAAAGTCATGTCCATCGTTTTGGTGATGCCATCCAACTGTCTCATCTTGTCTCCTCCCTCTCCTCCTGCACTCAGTCTTTCCCAGCATCAGGGTCTTTTCCAATGAGTCACTTCTTTATATCAGGTGGCCAAGGTATTCGAGCTTCAGCTTTAGCATCAGTCCTAATGTATACTTAGAGTGGATTTCCTTTAGGATTGCCTGGTTTGATTTCTTTGCAGTCCAGGGGACTCTAAAAAGAGTCTTCTCTAGCACCACAATTCGAAAGCATCAATTTTTCCATGCTCAGCCTTCTTCATGGTCCAGTTCTCACATGTGTACATGATGACTGGAAAAACCATAGCTTTGGCTATATGGACTTCTGTTGGCAAAGTGATGTCTCTGCTTTTTAATATGCTGTCTAGGTTTGTCATGGCTTTCCTTCCAAGGAGCAAGTGTCTTAATTTCATGGCTGCAATCATGGTCCATACTGATTTTGGAGCCCAAGAAAATAAACTCTGTCACTGCTTCTTCTGTGTACATTCTTTCTCAGATTCTTTCCCATTATGGTTTATCACAGGATATTGAATAAAGCTCCCTGTGCTATACAGCAAGATCTTGTTTACCCATTCTGTTAGTAAATTTAATAGTTTGATCTGCTAACCCCAAACTCCCAATCCATCCCTCTCTCACCTCCCCTCCCCCTTGGCAACCACAAATCTGTCTCTATGTCTATGAGTCTATTCCTGTTTCATAGATAAGCTCATTTGCGTCATAGTTTAGATTCCACATACAAGTGATGTCATGTGGTATTTGTCTTTCTCTGACTTATATCACTTAGTATGATCATGTCTAGGCCCACCCATGTTGCTGCAAACATACAGCCTAGGGACTTCCCTGGTGATTCAGTGGTTAAGACTCTGTGCTTCCAATGCAGGGAGCCTGGGTTCAATCCTTGGTCAGGGAACTAGATCCTATGTGCCGTAATTAAGTTCACATGCCACGACTAAGACACAGCACAGCCAAATAAATATTTTTTTAAATGTATAGCCTAATATATCTTGAACATCACTATAATCTGTGAGAGTTTATGTTCTAAAAGGAGTATGTAAACATAGTGAAAAAAGGAGTGAATGTAAACATAGCTCCTGGGACAGCTCAGCAAGGAGGACAAAGGGGAAAAACCAACAGCAGGGGTGAGAGAGCTGCCAGTAGACACACAGATGAGTCTATACAAAACACAATACATGTGACACTTCCCTAAGCACGGGACTCCTATAAGAGGCTGGGTGAGTGCTCAGTCGTGCCTGAGTCTCTGTGAGCCCATGGACTGTAGCCCTCCACTGTTCATGGGATTTCCCAGGCAAGAATACTGGAGTGGATTGCCAGTTCTTCAGAGGCTGGGAGCCAGGTCTATTCTTTGCCACAGACACCAGACAGCAAGCTTTCCTGAGACTTTATATCCTCAAGAATGACTTGATAAGAGTTTTTTTTAAAATGCAGATGAGTTTTGTGAAAATCTCCATGGGACGCTTCAGGGAGATAAAGCTAGTGCTGGGAGGGGCGGCCACCTCAGGTTTCATTGAGGAGATGTAGCTGATGGCTTCCCAAAGATGAGGCAGAGACTAGAGAGGCACCATCTCCCCCTTCCCCACGAGGGGTGTACAGACGCTTGGCTGCCGGGGCCAACCTCAGAGAGTCTTTGGGGTGAGAGAGAGGAGCCAAGC
Source organism: Bos taurus (assembly GCF_002263795.3). Lineage (NCBI taxonomy): Eukaryota > Metazoa > Chordata > Mammalia > Artiodactyla > Bovidae > Bos > Bos taurus. The sequence goes on along the minus strand of NC_037344.1, from coordinate 39,954,701 downwards.
ACGATTCTCCTCTTAGGTCATTTCCAGGCCCATGCAGGCCTAAGGTGGAGTGCAGGGCCCCCCAGGTGTGCAGAGCTTGGCACAGTGTATCCTGCCTGGCCCAGCTGTTGCCAAGGGCACCAGACACTAGGTGGACCATGTTAATTTCCAGAAGGAATTGAGTATGTTCTGAAGTTGCCGTTAACAGTGATTACAACAGATTTCTGACTTTCCCAGCCAGGCCAGATAAGGAAATGGACTTGGGTTGGAGCTTTAGGGAAGAGTCCAGTGTCAGGGTGGGGTGAAGAGGGATGGAGCCAGAACCAGAAGCTCAGGGTTTAGATCCGGGCACCAAACAGGAAAGAGATTATCTTCCAGACATCAGAAGAGACTGAGTAACAAGGGCCTTGTAGGCCCGGAAGATAAGCATCTTCTGAATAGTTGTGTTTGGATGGGGCTGTGAACAGTTACAAATCTGGGGGACTTAGGGGCATCCAGAGAGGTGCAGGTCATCCTGCGTTTAATTCCTTGCAAAGCAAACTAGCTAATATATGTTTTATCTGTGAAACGCCTTGGCAGGAAGTGGATGTAAATCTTACCCCAAATCTCCTCAGTGGAGTAGAATTTAGTACATGAAATGTATCTGTATATGCTGACTGCACAGGACAAGTTGGGGAAAGGCACACAGCCAGAAACCCACTGCCTGAGGGCAGGCCTGGGAGTTTGGCCTCTGCTGGGAGGATCTGGCCACTGCACAGGGCCCCTCCTCTGTCCCCTCCGAACCCTCAGGCCTGAAGCCAGACACCTGAGCCCTCCCTCCTCAAACACAGACACTTGCTCACCCTGACGCCGGGGACACAGCTAGCCCTTGGTTGGATCCTGAGACACTTGCTCATGGTGGGTGGGAGAGCTGTGGGTCCTCCATGAATCCTTTGAACCAAATGACAGGTTTGTAAGAGAGCTGAACCCTTAACAGAGCAGAAACACCAGGAGCACCATGGAAATGGAGGTCTTCCCTCCAAGAGATGGTGAAAGTCTTATGACTGATGGGGTGAGCGGGGGGCACAACGTCAGCAGAAATGTGGTGTCACAGAGGCTGACAGAAACTAGAGAGCGACAGTGGGCAAGCACAACCCACATCTGCAGGGGCACTGGGATGGCACACACACAGGTGTATGTGCAGAGAGCCAGACCTCACCTGCCTGCTAAGGGTAGACCCGGCTACCCAGGGAACCTGTGAGCAGAGAAACAGTTGAGGTGATTCCGATGTGAGCAACTGCAAGCAAGACGCTAGTTTAATTTTCTTTGAGGTACTTTATCCCTCAATTGTTCCCTGCCAGGCTGCTCTGGCCTAGGAAATACGGATTACATGGTTTTGAAATAAAGATAACTGGCTTTAGTTGCAAAAGTGAAAATGAAAATGAAGTGGCTTAGTCATGTCCGACTCTTTGCAACCCCGTGGACTGTAGCCTACTAGGCTCTTCCGCCCATGGGATTCTAAAGGCAAGAATACTGGAGTGGGTTGCCATTTCCTTCTCCATTAGTTGCAAAAGCAGTTTAAATTATTATATTTTTCCTCATTAATATGTCACTGACTTTTTAAAAATTGAAGTATAATTGATTTATAATGTTGTGCTAGTATTAAGTGTATAGCAAAATGATTCAGTTATACATATATACATATATACACACATTTCTAATTCTTTTCCATTATAGGTTATTACAAAGTACTGTGTATAGTTCCCTGTGCTATACAGTAGGTCCTTGTTGGTTATGTATGTTATATAGTGTGTATCTGTTAATCCCAAACTCCTAATTTATCCCTCTCCCCACCCTTTCCCCTTTGGTAACCATAACTTTGTTTTCTATGTCTGTGAGTCTGTTTCTGTTTTGCAAATAAGCTCATTTGTATAATTTTTTTAGATTCCACAAATCAGTAATATCATATGATAGTTGTCATTCTCTGTCTGACTTACTTAGTATGATAATCTCTAGGTCCATCCATGTTGCTGCTAATGACATTATTTGATTCTTTTTTATGGTTGAGTAATAACTCCATTGCATGTATGCACCACAGCTTCTTTATCCATTCATCTGTTGATGGGCATTTAGGTTGCTTCCATGTTTTGGCTGTTATAAATTGTGCTACAAAGAACATAGGGGTGCATGTATCTTTTTTAGAGTTTTTGTACTTTCTGCATATATGTCCAGGAGTGGGACTGCTGGATCACGTGGTAGCTCTACTTTAAGTTTTTAAAGGAAACACCATACTATTTTTCATAGTGCATTATGCACTGTTTTAAAACACCTCTTTCGTGCTAGTTTTTATGATAGATAGGGTATTTATACACAAATAATAGACTTAGCTATCCCCCCTTTTTAGGCAAGGAAATTGACACGCAGATGAACTGAGACTCAAACTCAGGTCTGCTGATGCCTAGTTCCTGAACTTGCCTCCCCCAGTGTTTCCCCACCCTCTCCTTAAACTTCTCCCAGGGAAGCTCTGGTGCCTCATCTCACTTTCTTGACTAGTCTTGAAAACTGATTCACTGTCTATGATATTGTTCCACTTATGTTCAGTTCATTCCGACTGATTGCATTTTACTTTATCTATACCCAATAAGTTGATAAAAATGAATGAAAGAATTACCATTTGGGCTAAGTTTATCTATTTATGACTCAATCCCACAAAGATAGTCACAGAATAAGATGTGAGAGTGGCTTTGCAAGCCAAGTTTCAATGCTTTTGTTTTAAAGATCAACAAAAGGGAAGGTACTGAGAAAAAATAAGAGGTTTACAGCCTAAAAGCTGGGCTGACTCAGTCGTATTTCAGTTTCATTGTACTCTAAAAATAAATTAACTTGTCTTTAGGAGCTTGGCATTTTCCTTTCCTTTTTTCGCTGAAGCTTATTCCTTAAGCTTTAGCTTATGTGTTTATTTAGGTGGTTGCAGGGATAATGTCAAAAGCCCTAAGAGTGTTAACTTGGATATTTGTCATTTATGACTATGTATTATTAATAGGAGTTGGTGAATAAATAATGCATAGCAAGATGAACAATGAATATATTCAAATCAACAAAACTGGTTTGAGAAATGGTTGGAAGAGAGTGACTGATGCTTCGGGTGTCAGCGATTTGCACCCTTCAATTTTATCAAGGCAAAAAGATCCTGTGGAAACAGAAACATGTATTAGAACATCTTAAAACATTTCAAGTAAGTTGCCTCTAAAATCTTTCAAAACAGAAACTCACATGGAAACAAAAGTGATCTATGAGTAGCTTCGCTGCTATTCTGTCTCAGTTGCTTATTTAGTTTATTTACTCACTGCTTATCTAATTTAGTTTGAAAGAAATTCTTCCATCTTGTCTTCTATTTTAATTTGAAAGATGACAAGTCAAGTAAGCTAAAAAAATAATTATTGAGGAAAATTATATTTCTGGTGTCAGTAATCTTTTTGAAATTCTTCATTGTTTCTTGTTTGAAAGAAACACAAATGAATGGTTTCCCTCTATTTTACCCAAAAATGATTACTGGCAGGATTGTTCTAAAAAGCATTTTTGGCTTCTTAGATTAACTTTTCCTCTAACATTTATAATGTTTAGGGATTCTCCCCCAAAATTCTGTTATTTTAATCATATTGATAAAATTACATTACCCCCAAATTTACGAAAACTATGTTAAATATTAATAAAAAGAATGATCTCTGTTCGTTTCCAAGGCAAACCATTCAATATCACAGTAATCCAAGTCTATGCCCCAACCAATAACGCTGAAGAAGCTGAACGGTTCTATGAAGACCTACAAGACCTTTTAGAACTAACACCCCAAAAAGATGCCCTTTTCATTATAGGGGACTGGAATACAAAAGTAGGAAGTTAAGAAACACCTGGAGTAACAGGCAAATTTGGCCTTGGAATACGGAATGAAGCAGGGCAAAGACTGATAGAGTTTTGCCAAGAAAATGCACTGGTCATAACAAACACCCTCTTCCAACAACACAAGAGAAGACTCTATACATGGACATCACCAGATGGTCAACACCGAAAGAGATTGATTATATTCTTTGCAGCCAAAGATGGAGAAGCTCTATATAGTCAGCAAAAACAAGACCAGGAGCTGACTGTGGCTCAGATCATGAACTCCTTATGGCCAAATACAGACTTAAATTGAAGAAAGTAGGGAAAACCACTAGACCATTCAGGTATGACCTAAATCAAACCCCTTATGATTATACAGTGGAAGTGAGAAATAGATTTAAGGGCCTAGATCTGATAGGTAGAGTGCCTGATGAACTATGGACGGAGGTTCGTGACATTGTACAGGAGACAGGGATCAAGACCATCCCCATGAAAAGAAATGCAAAAAAGCAAAATGGCTGTCTGGGGAGGCCTTACAAATAGCTGTGAAAAGAAGAGAAGCAAAAAGCAAAGGAGAAAAGGAAAGATATAAACATCTGAATGCAGAGTTCCAAAGAATAGCAAGAGAGATAAGAAAGCCTTCTTCAGCGATCAATGCAAAGAAATAGAGGAAAACAACAGAATGGGAAAGACTAGAGATCTCTTCAAGAAAATCAGAGATACCAAAGGAACATTTCATGCAAAGATGAGCTCGATAAAGGACAGAAATGGTATGGACCTAACAGAAGCAGAAGATATTAAGAAGAGATAGCAAGAATACACAGAAGAACTGTACAAAAAAGGTCTTCACGACCCAGATAATCACGATGGTGTGATCACTGACCTAGAGCCAGACATCCTGGAATGTGAAGTCAAGTGGGCCTTAGAAAGCATCACTATGAACAAAGCTAGTGGAGGTGATGGAATTCCAGTTGAGCTGTTTCAAATCCTGAAAGATGATGCTATGAAAGTGCTGCACTCAACATGCCAGCAAATTTGGAAAACTCAGCAGTGGTCACAGGACTGGAAAAGGTCAGTTTTCATGCCAATTCCAAAGAAAAGCAATGCCAAAGAATGCTCAAACTACCGCACAATTGCACTCATCTCACACGCTAGGAAAGTAATGCTCAAAATTCTCCAAGCCAGGCTTCAGCAATATGTGAACCGTGAACTTCCTGATGTTCAAGCTGGTTTTAGAAAAGGCAGAGGAACCAGAGATCAAATTGCCAACATCCGCTGGATCATGGAAAAAGCCAGAGAGTTCCAGAAAAACATCTATTTCTGCTTTCTTGACTATGCCAAAGCCTTTGACTGTGTGGATCACAATAAACTGTGGAAAATTCTGAAAGAGATGGGAATACCAGACCACCTGATCTGCCTCTTGAGAAATTTGTATGCAGGTCAGGAAGCAACAGTTAGAACTGGACATGGAACAACAGACTGATTCCAAATAGGAAAAGGAGTTCGTCAAGGCTGTATATTGTCACCCTGTTTATTTAACTTATATGCAGAGTACATCATGAGAAACGCTGGACTGGAAGAAACACAAGCTGGAATCAAGATTGCCGGGAGAAATATCAATAACCTCAGATATGCAGATGACACCACCCTTATGGCAGAAAGTGAAGAGGAACTCAAAAGCCTCTTGATGAAAGTGAAAATGGAGAGTGAAAAAGTTGGCTTAAAGCTCAACATTCAGAAAACGAAGATCATGGCATCTGGTCCCACCACTTCATGGGAAATAGATGGGGAAACAGTGGAAACAGTGTCAGACTTTATTTTTCTGGGCTCCAAAACCACTGCAGATGGTGACTGCAGCCATGAAATTAAAAGACGCTTACTCCTTGAAAGGAAAGTTATGACCAACCTAGATAGCATATTCAAAAGCAGAGACGATACTTTGCCAACAAAGGTTCATCTAGTCAAGGCTATGGTTTTTCCTGTGGTCATGTATGGATGTGAGAGTTGGACTGTGAAGAAGGCTGAGCACCGAAGAATTGATGCTTTTGAACTGTGGTGTTGGAGAAGACTCTTGAGAGTCCCTTGGACTGCAAGGAAGATCCAACCAGTCCATTCTGAAGATCAGCCCTGGGATTTCTTTGGAAGGAATGATGCTAGAGCTGAAACTCCAGTACTTTGGCCACCTCATGGGAAGAGTTGACTCATTGGAAAAGACTCTGATGCTGAGAGGGATTGGGGGCAAGAGGAGAAGGGGACAACAGAGCATGAGATGGTTGGATGGCATCACTGACTCGATGGACATGAGTCTCAGTGAACTCTGGTGGTTGGTGATGGACAGGGAGGCCTGGCGTGCTGCAATTCATGGGATTGCAGAGTCGGACACGACTGAGTGACTGATCTGGTCTGATCTGATCTGATATATATATTCAGGACGTTTAGACATGTATATTGATTTTTAAAGCTTTTTTCATGAAAATCTTAGTTTAATTCCAATGAGATAACTCTCTTTTACCTGTGAAGTTGCATAGATTTTTCAAATCTAGTTCTAAACATGAAAAGGATATAGATCTGTACCAAAGGTATAAAAAGAAGCATTGCTTAGTTCTCAAGTTACATTAATGTAACACAACATTGTGTTTTCTGTTTGGTCCTATTGTATATATATTTGCATTAATAATTCATGCAGTTATTTGCAAAAAGAATTTTATCTTCTTGGAAAGATATATTTGGTCAGGGACTTTTTTAGGGTGTTTCAGTTCGTACCTGCTCAGGTAAACTGAAGCCACCCCTGCACTTGCAGGCTTGCCACTACAGAGTACTGAGCAACTTTGACAAAAGTGTCTTGCTGGTTCCTCATAAGCAGGTATACTTTTAGAACTCTATCTTAATCCTTTTGATTTTGAAGAGAGAGCAGTGAGTAGTCTTGAAGTTCATTGCCCAGGAATTAAACCTGAGTAACCTGCATGAAAACCAAGAGTCCTAGCCATCAAACCACTAGGAGCTAGAGGCTAGAAGCAAAGCGGCCCGGGCTCTTGCCCCTGTTTGAGAACAAGAAAGTTTCAAGGAGGCAACAACAGTAAAAACAGGTACAAAGTTTATTATGAAGCACGATGCACGGGAGAGCACACAGGAAAACAGCTTATCCAACTCAGAAGCAAGGCAGAGATACAAACCCAGAGAGAAAGGGTATAGGCACCCTCTCTAATGAGGAGGAGCACAGTAAGTCAGAAACTGGCAGGGATACTCACTTGGAGAGGAGTGCAGGTGTCCTGAATGAGAAGAAGCACCATAAGGAGGTGACATAAATCCCTTATGTAGGACAGTTATTCTGGGTCTTTGTTTACTTTTGGCCAATCTTGTTTCTTTCTTCGTATCTGACTAATCCATGGATCCTCCCCAAGATGCATGTACAACATTTTGCTAAGATAGATCCCCCTGCAGAGGCCTGTGGGTGCATGTCCACACTTTTTATGGGGTGAGGATCCCTCCCTTTTCAACCCCCAAGAAGCTTTCCGGTGTAAGTATAGACAGGAAAGTCTTCCTTGACCTCAGAAGTGGGCAGCTTATCTTTGTTTTAGCAGAACTCAGCTTTTTACCACTAGCTTAGTCCTTGGAGAGTCTGGGTGAGAACAAAGCTTGAAAAATACCAGGTGTCCTGGCCCTGAAGCCCACTGCGTCCTACCTCAGTTTGAATTCCTTATAACAAAACACCATAGACTGCATGGCTTATTAACAATAGACAAGTATCACTCACAATTCTCGAGGCAGGGAAGTCCAAGATCAAGACATCAGCAGAGTGGGTTTCTGAGGAAGGCCTGCTTCCTGTTTCATAGGTGCCTGTCTTCTCTTATAAGGGTGCTAATCCCATTCTTAAGGGCTCCACAGTCCAGATCTAATCACCTCCCCAAGGCACAACCTTCTAATACCCCCACATTGAAGATTGGGTTTCAACATATGAACTGGGGTGGGGGATGCATAGACATTCAGTCTATAGCAAACTGAGGTCGTTCTGACTTTTTGACACACCTATTCTAAAGAGAGGGGTGGGGTGGATGGAATTTACTCTACCTTCTGAGTAGATGTCTTGGATATTTCTAGCTAAGTTCATCCTAACCTACATTTCCTACCATGAGGAATAATATCTTTTCATAGTAAATAAAAATTGATTCTTAATGAATTTATTCACGCAGTCAATTTTTGAAAAGCATTTTTCTCTAGGGAACACATGTTTTACAATGATTGAGGAGATTTGTATTTTAGAGACAGAGTATTCAAGCACTTTATTGCTTTCTTTTTTTTCTTCGTGTGGTTGGAAATGAAATCACACCATGTTAATTATGTGTTTAGAAATCATTAAAAATATATAAGCCAAGGGAACTTGTATCCCTATATTCATTATGATCAAATATGTTATAGTTGAAAACAAGTCTAAGATTTAAAAAATAAAGCTACTGGTTAAATTACTGTAAGGTAGAGAAAACTCATTTGGGAAAATGATTTGTATTCTGTGAATTGTGTCAGACCATGAAAAATTATACCAGAAAAGACGGCTTGAGAAATAGATGTAGATGTAGAGAACAAACATATGGACACCAAGGGGGAAAGGGAGACAGTGGGATGAATTGGGAGATTGGAATTGACATATATCCACTATAGATATATGTATAAAATAGATAATGAGAGCGTCCTGTATAGAACAGGGAACTCTACTCAGTGCTCTGTGCTCTTTCCTGAATGGGAAGGGAACAAACAAACAAAAAAGAAGGTATTTAGTTACATGAATGGCTGCTTCACTTTGGGGTACAGCAGAAACGGACACAAGATGGTAAAGCAGCTATGCTGCTGCTGCTGCTGCTGCTGCTAAGTCGCTTCAGTCGTGTCCGACTCTGTGTGACCCCATAGACGGCAGCCCACCAGGCTGCCCCGTCCCTGGGATTCTCCAGGCAAGAACACTGGAGTGGGTTGCCATTTCCTTCTCCAATGCAGGAAAGTGAAAAGTGAAAGTGAAGTCGCTCAGTCGTGTCCGACTCCTAGCGACCCCATGGACTGAAGCCTACCAGGCTCCTCCGTCCATGGGATTTCCAGGCAAAAGTATTGGAGTGGGGTGCTATTGCCTTCTCCAAAGCAGCTATACTCCAGTGAAAAAGTTTTTTGAAAGAAAAGACTGCTTGAAAATATTGACTTTGAAAACAAAGCTGATCTAAAGAATTTACTGGAGAAATGAGCCATTGCTTTCTTTAGTGGAAAAAAAATGCTGTGTCTGAATAAATAAGATGCCAACAAAGCATGCGTACTGGCTGTACACCCCTTGTATGATCAGCACAGTATTGAGCTGCTTTGTGCACAAATGGTCTCCTGCCGCCCAGGGAGTTATGTTGCTCCTTCTAGGCTGCACCATACCTCCCAAACCCCACAACCTGAAGCAACACCCTGCCTTTCTTTCCCAAACCCAAACATCTCCTTTGCCCTCATCTAGTATTTTCTGGATAATTTTCCCTTCTCATCCTACCTAATGAGTAGACTCAGACAGATAACTTACATCAGTCTGAGACTCTCCTAAGACAGTTGTGTAGGCATGATTTCAAATGAGGCCAGATTGCTAAATGACTGGAAATCACCAAATAATTTTCCAAGGAAAAGAATTGATGAGTACTTTAAGTTTTTATTACCTCATCTTTGGGATAACTCCTTCCCTCATAGCCCTGAAAGAGTTATGAAAATCATCCTAAATAAGTGACTATAAATCTCTGATAGCATCTTTATGTGTTTTGCCCCTCCTCTCAGAGTAAGGTAGTTGCCATGGAAATGATGACAATGGCTAAATTCAGCCAGAAATATTTGCTGTATTATGTGCCACATGGTTCTTTCCTTCCTTCAAAGCAGGAGAGGAGTATTCAGAAGAGTGAATAACATTCTCAAGATGTGTAATGCCCTCCAGTTAATTGCAAGGGTCATAGGTTGAAATTTTTGCTGTATGTTAGACTGTGTTGTTGTTATTGTTTAGTAGTTAAGTCATGTCTGACTCTTTGGTGACCCACCAGGCTTCTCTGTCCATGGAATTTCCCAGGTAAGAACACTGGAGTGGGCTGCCATTCCCTTCTCCAGGGCATCTCCCCAACCCAGGGGTCAAATCCACACCTCCTGCCTTTCAGGTGGATTCTTTGCTGTCTGAGCCACCATATGATCCTCTAGTAGCAGCATGCAGGCTTGGTTGCTCTGCAGCATTGGGATCATCCTGGACCAGGGATCAAATCCATGGCCCCTGCACTGGCAGGCAGATTTTCAACTGCCAGGGAAGCCCCTATCCTGATATTACAGATAAAGAAAGTGAGGCTATGAGAAGTTAAATAACTTTTCTAAGGGTTACTTAGATAGGAAATTCAAACGGAAACAAGTCCAATATCAGGGTCCCATCTGCTACGTAGCCTCCAGTCATCATCGTAAAATATATATCTTTACTTTCCTCATTGTTCACTTCTCTCTCAATTTTCCTAGATGGCTTTCACCTTTATGGTTCCATATGAATACTCTTATCCAAAATCCTACATTTTTTAGTAAAGTTTAAAAGTTTTTAGTTCTCCAAGATTCCAGTTACATTTTACACAACTTTTATTTCCCAGAAATATGACCATTTAGGAGCTTCCCTGGTGGCTCAGTGGTAAAGAATCTGCCTGCCATGCAAGAGACCCAGGTTCAATCCCTGGGTCAGGAAGATCCCCTGGAGAAGGGAATGGCTACCCACTCCAGTATTTTTGCCTGGAGAATCCCATGGACAGAGGAGCCTGGGGTCCTAAAGAGTCAGACAAGACTGAGCTACGAACACTTTCACTTTTTCATGACCAGTTATGTAACTTGAGAAATATTTTGCTATAAAACACCTATAATTGGTGAAAAAATCTAATATAGGGACTTCCCTGATTGTCCAGCGATTAAGAATCCACCTTCCAGTGCAGACGATACAGGTGTGATCCCCGGCTGGGGAAGTAAAATCCTACATGCTACAGGGCAACTAAGCCTGTGCACCACGACTACGGAGCCCACGAGCTCTGGAGCCCGTGTTCCACAACTAGAGAGAAGACTGCATGCTGCAGCGAAGGGCCTGAATGCCACGACTAAGATCTGATGCAGCCGAATAAAAAAATTAATGAATATTAAAAAAAAAAAAAAACAACCCTAGTACAGAGTTGATCTATAAGTGATATCTGCAAGACTCAAAACTAGGCAGTTAGGATAGGAGTTGTGGGTGAACCAGTGCTGTGGAGGGGGTGTTGGTATGGCAGAAAAATGTGCTTTCCTAGATTTTAGGAATATGGATTTAAATGTCCGCAGGATATGAGGACTCTGGACTCACGCAAGAAAGAGTTCGAATAAACTCATGCAATAAATCTGCATGAGTTCAGGACCATCAAAAAATTATCTTCTTAGTGAAAGTATGAAGTGTAAGAATAAAAGCAAAACCAAACTCCAACTAGCACATAGAGTTAGCAAAGAAACTTGTCAGCTTGGACTCTGAGCAGAGGAAAGTAGTGTCTCCTGAGAGTCTGTAAGCTTCTACCAGCTCTGCTCTGGTTTAGGGTTTGAATTTATACCAGGGGTTCACAGACATTGTCTGTAAAGGCACAAAGTGAATTAGCAGCTCTGTTGGCCATGTAGTCTTTGCTGCAGCTCTTCAACTCTGTCCTTGGAGATGGATAGTTGTTGTTGACAATATGTCAATAAATGGGTATGTATGTGTTTCAATAAAACTTTATTTACAAAAGCAGATTTTTGTTAAATGTTGATATACTATCTGCCTGGGCCAAGTATCTGTAAGTTGAAAAACTGATATAAATTTGGTCCTGTCTGATGATAGGCTCTACTGGATAGATACACCTAAGGCTCCTGGAAGAAGCAAACATAAAGCTGTCCTGAAGGGACAGCTTGTTTGCTCAGGCTGTGAGGGCTTCCCCTGAGGAAGGTGAACACAGATTCCTGAATACAATGCACACGAGGAAACAACTCACCATGGCTGAGAGTCAGCACATGCAATGCCTACAAGGATTCAGTTTCCGAAGACCACCAGCTAACACAGAACTATGATTAAATAGAGACTATGTGACTCAGACAGTAAAGAATCTGCCTGCAATGCAGGAGACCCAGGTTCTATCCCTGGATGGGGAAGATACCCTAGAGAAGGGAGTGGCAACCAACCCACTCCAGTATTCTTGCTTGGAGAATTCCAAGACAGAGGAGCCTGGCACCACATTCCATGGGGGTGCAGAGTCAGACACAACAGAGCAACTAGCACTTGCACTTTTTTGTGCAATAGATGTAATGTGATTAAGGGCATAAAAGAAAGACTCTAAAATATGAAAAAAATAGGGACTTTCCTGGAAGTCCAGTGCTTCCAGTGCAGGGGTTGTGGGTTCAATCTCTAGTCGGGAAATGAAGATCCTACATTGGTGGCCAAAATGAGTAAATAAATAAAATGAAATGTGAGAAAATAATGAGTCTATGAAAAAGAAACACATAGATTTGAAAGAAACAATCAAATAGAGCCTCTATAAACATAAAAAGCAAAAGTAATTAAATTGAAATACCAATAAAAAGGTTAAAGAGCAGAAGTAAAACTAGGTGAACTGTAAATTACATTTAAAGAAATTATTTGCACTCCAATGTGGAGAGATGAAGAGACATAGATTGGAGTAGAGAGAAAAATAATAAGGCCTAACTCAGTACTACCCTTATGAAATGTTCGTATCTCTTACAAGAGAGAATCAAGAGAATGGGATGCATGGAATATTTAAAGAGATAACATCTGAAAAACTTTTAGAATTGCTAAAGACATAATCCTCAGATTCATGATTCACAGTGAGTCTTAAGCACTATAAGTAAAAATATATTTTAGTGAAGTTTTAGAATAAAAACAAAGAGAAGAGTTTAATTATTTTTATTGAAGTATAGTTGATTTGCAATGTTATACCAGTCTCTGCCATACAGCAAAGTGATTCAATTAAACATGTATATAATTTCTTTAAAAAATTATTTTCCATTATGGTTTATCACAGATATTGAATATAGTTCTCTGTGCTATACAGTAGGACCTTGTTTATCCATTCTAAATGTAACGTTTTGCATTTACCAAACTTAATCTCTCATTCCATCTGTCTCTCTCCCCACTGCCCCTTGGCAACCACATATCTGTTCTCTATATCTGTGAGTCTGTTTCTGTTTCAGAGATAGGTTCATTTTTGCCGTATTTTAGATTCCACACATAAGTGATATCATATGATTTTGCCTTTCTCTGTCTGACTTGCTTCACTTTGTATGATAATCTCTAGTTGTATCCATGCTGCTGCAGATGGCATTATTTCATTCTTTTTTATAGCTGAATAATATTCCATTGTATATATGCACCACATTTTCTTTAGCAACTCATCCAAGGGACTCTCAAGAGTCTTCTCCAACACCACATGTCAAAAGCATCAATTCTTTGGCACTCAGCTTTCCTTATGGTCCAACGCTCACATCCATACATGACTACTGGGAAGTTTCAACTGTATGGCCCTTTGTTAGCAAAGTAATATCTCTGCATTTTAATATACTGTCTAGATTTGTCATAGCTTTTCTTCCAAGGAGCAACTGTCTTTTAATTTCATGACTATAGTCACCATCTGCAGTGATTTTGGAACCCAGAAAATTAAGTCTGCCACTGTTTCTATTGTTTCTTCATCTATTTGCCGTGAAGTGATGGGACTGGATGCCATGACCTTCATTTTTTTAATGTTGTATTTTTTTTTAATCCAAAACGTGTTTATTGGGATGGTTTCCCGTTCATCTTGATACAGGGTACTTTTAGTGCTGCTTCCGTCTGGAAGAGCATCCTTCTGTAAGACTTGCTTTTCCTCCTATAGGCTGGCAGAGGACAGTAGAGCAGCCAACACACAAAACTACTGTTTGTGCATGGCTAAAGACGGTGGTGATTTTAGAGCATCCTGGGCATTTTACATCCATGAAATAGGAATTGGGGCTCTGCACCAGGCGCTTCTTCTTGTGTTTCCTCTTCTCCTCTTCTGGAGAGGGATGAAGAAGATCGTTTGCGAGAGGCATGTTCTCGTGAGGAGGTCGTCACTGCCAGAAAGGGGTGAATGCTGTATTTTAAGCCAGCTTTTTCACTCTCCTCTTGCACTTTCATCAAGAGGCTGTTTAGTTTCTCTGTGCTTTCTGCCATAAGAGTGGTGTCATCTGCATATCTGAGGTTATTGATATTTCTCCCAGCAAGCCTGGGATTTTGCATGATGTATTCTGCATATAAATTAAATAAGCAGGGTGACAATATACAGCCTTGATGTACTCCTTTCCCAATTTGGAACCAGTCTGTTGTTCCATATCTGGTTCTAGCAGTTGCTTCTTGAACTGCATACAGATTTTTCAGAAGGCAGGTAAGAGGGTCTGGTATTTCCATCTCTTTAAGAATTTTCCACAGTTTGCTGTGACTAACACAGTCAAAGGCTTTAGTGTAGTCAATGAAATAGAAGTAGATATTTTTCTGAAACTCACTTGCTTTTTCTATGATCCAACAGATATTGGCAATTTGATCTCTGATTCCTCTGCCTTTTCTAAATCCAGCTTGAATATCTGGAAGTTCTTGGTTCATGTACTGTTAAAGCTTAGCTTGGAGGATTTTGAGCAATACTTTATAGCATGCAAAATGAGTGCAGTTGTGCAGTAGTTTGAACATTCTTTGGCATTGCCTTTCTTTGGGATTGTAATGAAAACTGTCCTGTGGCCACTGCTGAGTTTTCGAAATTTGCTGGCATACTGAGTGCAGCACTTTCACAGCATCGTCTTTTAGGATTTGAAATAGCTCAGCTGGAATTCCATTACTTCCACTATCTTTGTTCACAGTGATGCTTCCTAAGGCCCACTTGACTTCACACCTCAGGATGTCTGGCTCTGGGTGAGTGATCACACAATCGTGGTTATCTGGTTTGTTAAGATCTTTTTTATATAGTTCTGTGTATTCTCACCACCTCTTCTTAGTATCGTCTGCTTCTGTTAGGTCCATACCATTTCTGTCCTTTATTGTGCCCATCTTTGCATAAAATGTTCCCTTGGTATCTCTAAATTTCTTGAAGAGATCTCTTGTCTTTCCTGTTCTATTGTTTTCTTCTATTTCTTTGCATTGATCACTTAGGAAGGCTTTCTTATCTCTCCTTACTATTTGGAACTCTGCATTCAGATGGATAGATTTTTCCTTTTCTCTTTTGCTTCTCAGTTATTTGTAGGCCTCCTTAGACAACCATGTTGCCTTTTTACATTTCTTCTTCTTGGGGATGGTTTTGGTCACTGCCTCTTGTATAATGTTGCTACCCTCCGTCCAAGTTCTTCAATAGCATCACTGGTTTACAGATACCTAAGATCATGGTCCCATCACTTCATGGGAAATAGATGGCGAAACAGTGGAAACAGTGTCAGACTTTATTTTTTTGGGTTTCAAAATCACTGCAGATGGTGATTGCAGCCATGAAATTAAAAGACGCTTACTCCTTGAAAGGAAAGTTATGACCAACTTAGATAGCATATTCAAAAGCAGAGACATTACTTTGCCAACAAAGGTCCATCTAGTCAAGGCTATGGTTTTTCCAGTGGTCATGTATGGGTGTGAGAGTTGGACTGTGAAGAAAGCTGAGCACCGAAGAATTGATGCTTTTGAACTGTGGTGTTGGAGAAGACTCTTGAGAGTCCCTTGGACTGCAAGGAGATCCAACCAGTCCATTCTAAAGGAGATCAGTCCTGGGTGTTCATTGGAAGGACCGATGCTGAAGCTGAAACTCCAGTACTTTGGCCACCTCATGCGAAGAGTTGACTCATTGGAAAAGACTCTGATGCTGGGAAGGATTGAGGGCAGGAGGAGAAGGGGACGACAGAGGATGAGATGGCTAGATGGCATCATCGACTCGATGGACATGAGTTTGGGTGTACTCTGGGAGTTGGTGATGGACAGGGAGGCCTGGTGTGCTGTGATTCATGGGGTTGCAAAGAGTCGGACATGACTGAGCGACTGAACTGAACTGAACATTAAAACTTGGGAGTCATTGCCCAAGGGAAACCTCAATTCTCATATTCAATCTGTCACTTCAGATTATTACATTTATTCAAAATATTAAATTATTCTTATGAGTTCGCTTAATTCAGATATTCTTTCTCTCTATTCCTGAAAAAGTCAACAGCCTCCTCATTGACCTCCCTGATCCCAGTCTCCATCTCTTCTGTTCCAGTCTGAAGACAATCACCAGGTTATCAACACTTTCTTCTTGGTAGTCACCTTCCTTGCCTTTTCACTCTTCATAAGTAAAAGTCCAGCTTTATTGTATTGGCCCAGAAGGTCCCCATATACCAGACCTGTAGTTTGAACTCACTTAATCAATCTCATAACAACTGCCCCTAGCTACTTCTCACATCTTATTCTGGGCCATTCTGGTTTGCCTTCCTTACCTGTATTTTTGTTTCATGTCTTGTGTCTCATTTCTTGAGAACCTTGTTTGGTTCTTACCAAGACTAAGGTATTGTTAACTGTATGAGCCCTTGTAAGTAACATATTTAATATTGTAAGAAAGGCTTTTAGGGATTCAGTGAGTGTGTGTGTGTTCTTCATATCTTTACCTAAATAGAAAGCCTGAACAGGAGGGATGGCTCTAACACAGAGGACTTCAGAAAAATGGTCAGACTCAGGGTGTCCTGGGAAAAAGGGAGCCTTGTGATCCCTCAGATTGCACCATTAGAGGCTGAGATGGTTGTCCTGGGTTTCATGTCTCAGTTTCCCAACTAGACTAAAGTTCCTTGATGATTAAACACAAAATCAATAACATCCTCCATCAGGTTTGCATCTTCTTTCCCTTTCCCTATATCCAGTCCTGGATTCATAGAAGGTGCTTAATAAATACTGGCTGGATTAGGAAACAGGCAGTGTTTTTGAGTATTTGTACCACAACTCAGTGATTCTTCCTCTTGAACTGTAGAGCATTCTTTGGGATCCACCTCTTCATGGGTAATGATGCAAGACCTCTGAGCAGACTTGCTCTTCCTTCATTCTCTCCCATGCTGGTCCTTCCTAGAACATACTACAAGTGCTCAGTTGTGTCTGACTGTTTGCGATGCTATAGATGGACTGTAGCCTGCCAGGCTCCTCTGTCCATGGGATTTTCCCAGCAAGAACCCTGGAGTGGGTTGCCATTTCCTTCTCCAGGGGATCTTCCCACTCAAAGGACCAAACCCGCATCTCCTACTTTACAGAAGGATTCTTTAGTGCTGAGTCACCTGGAAAGTCCCTCCTAAAACATGTTTCCTTCTAATTAAAATTAAATCCTAGCTCTGGCCCCTTCCTCTTTCCCTTGAGATGCTTTTGAAATTAAGCAATGGCAGAGGTCTTTAGGAAATGTGGATTTATGTTTTCAATTTAATTTCTACCAAACCTGGATATACGGTTTTGCAATATCAACATTTTCTCACCCCCAGTAGGAGCTCATTTATTTCAATGTGTACATGATACGTATGCTAGTTTCTTCAGTTGTATTTACTCCCTACCAAGCAAACACCTGAAATGCTCAATACAAAGTAGAATATTCTTGACTAACATCTTCACTAACAATTTCAATTTTGTCTCCATCTTGCCATTTTCTGACATTACCAAGGGTAGTTTCCACCTGTCTCTCACAATCTACTGAAAGGCTTGGGAACCACGATGGCAGAAACTGTGTGTTTAAGGCCACAGGGAATAAAGCATGTCATATTTTAAACTCTAATACTCTAAAGGGAGGACATGGCTACTGCCTCTTGCAAAACTCCAGCAAAGAGGTGTTTTTTGTTTTTTTTTTTTGGTAACAACAATTAATCATGACAGAAGGACTCAGATAGGGGGAGAGGACAGATGGTTCTTGTTACAACCTGCCCCTAACCTGCATTACCATGCCCGGCCATAAACAGAATGTTTGTACCAGAACCATGAGAGGAAAAGAATCATCAGAGATAAAAATCTCCAATATGTTGTGCTATCAAGTGATTTAAAGCCACAATATAATGATGAGTACATGTATAATACAGCAAATACAGCAGAGTCAGGAAAACTTTGGGCATAACAAACATCAATTTTCATCAAATATTTAATTGATTAAAAAGTAATATAGAGGACTTCCCTAGTGAGTCAATGGTTAAGAATCCACTTACCAAAGCAGGGGACACAGGTTCGATCTGGTTGGGGAAGATACCATATGCCAGGGGGCAACTAAGCCTGTGTTTGGCAAATACTGACGCTTGCCCACCCTAGAGCCCATGCTCCACAAGAGAAGCCACTGCAATAAGAAGCACCGCACCACAGCTGGAGAGTAACCTCTGCTCATTTTCTTAACTAGAGAAAACCTGTGTGCAGCCACAAAGACACAGCACGACCAAAAATAAATAAATTCGTAATATAGACACTGACAAGTGATAAGATGTAAATATGTTTTAAGTTGTTTTTTAAGATTTACCTAATAGTCCTATCATATTGTCTGGAGAATCTTGACAATTCCACCCTAAACTTAAGTTTAAAAAAGTTTGAATAGTTCACTAAGCTTTGAGCTCCATGGAGTAAACTTTTCTGAATGGGGATTTAGTTTTAATGCCTTGCTGTCGTTGTTTAGTCACTAAGTCCTGTCCAACCTTGGTGACCGCCTGGACTGTAGCCTGCAGGCTGCTCTGTCCATGGGATTTCACAGGCAAGAATACTGAAGTGGATTGCCATTTACTTCTCCAGGGGATCTTCCCTACTGGGATATCGAACCCACGTCACCTGCATTGGCAGGCAGATTCTTTACCGCTGAGCCACCTGGGAAGTCCAAGTTTTAATGCCTGGATGCTTTCAAATGTAAAGTTACACATATACTTTGGAAGAACCTTAAATTATTAATATCAACCACGTGATAGATGTGTGAACAGTTTGCTGACTTTGTAGACATTTCTCAGCTTCTTCATATATAAACCAGGTGAAATTGTCCTCAGTATAGCTGTATGTAATGTAATACAGTGTATAGGGAAGGATGCTTTAAAATGGAGATGGGCTTTATATCATTTAAACGTGTCCATCCCCGTGTCATCAGGGTTTCCAGTGTCCTGAAAGATAGGAGTGATTGGTCTGTGTTAGAGCTCACGTGTATGTGGCAGTTACTCATCTCTATGAACGTTTCAGAGAAGAGAGGGCTGCCAATGGAGGATTCACCTCCTAAGAACTCTGGATGACAAGCTGGAACCACTCACTGTGGACCGAGGCCAGGCCTCCATGGTCAGCACTGATCCTGAGCATGGCTGGCAAGAAAGAACCACCAAAACAGACTTCATCTGTTGCCCTGTGGATCGGTTCCAAGGAACACTTTTGTCTCTGGATGATCCAAGCATGGCCTGATAGGCTGAGAATGCAATAATTGGTATAATTAGCCAATAATTTTGCAGGGAAAAAAGTTATTAGTGACTACTAGCTAACTACTTTGCATGCTAATGTTTTGAGGGAAAAAAAAGAAAATCTTTTGAGGTTTATTTTTTTTAATGTATGAGTTATTTCTGGTTTTGGTTGTTGCCAGAATACTGTAAAGGGGGTTGTGTTACATTGTGTCAACAGGGAATCTCGTGAGGAGGCTGGTAGGACATTTCTGCGGTTTCTGGCACCTCAGTTCAGGTTGCCCAGGGTGACCTTCCCCTTGAGGTTCCGTGGAGGACAAAGGACCAGGGGAGTGGAGTAGCCTGGGATGTCTAGATGCTATTTTGTGCCCACAATGAAGGAGATATCAAACACTTGCCACTTCCCATGATTGACAAGCAACACAGCTATTTCTGTAAACCCAACCAGACACAGTGCATCAATGATACACTTATTGTGAATGAAATTGAAGGAAGGCCCTGGCGTCAGCCCTTCCCAGGCCCTGAACACAGTAAGTGAACATCCCCAAATGTCAGTCAGTGCCCTTCCTGTTAACACTGGCTACCTGAGAATGCTTTCTTCTTTTGTCATCACGAGGGAAAGAACTCATCTTCTCCTACTTCTTCTTAAATTTGGCCGCACCGAGAGGCATGCGGGCCCTTAGTACCGTAACTCAGGATGGAACACGTGCCCTTGCATTGAAGGTGCCATATCCCAACCACCGGACCTCCAGGGAAGTCCCAGGAATTCTTCTTCTTTGGTGGCCCAGAAGGAGAAGAAAGTGCTTGCCAAACTGTGAGATCACGATGGAGGCAGTTTGGGAAATGGGGATATTCCAGCACCTGGTGGCTGGTTGGAAAGTCTCTACTCAACCCCCAGGAACCAGTAGGGGAGTAGAGTTCTTTAGTGTAGCTCCATGGGGGTTAAGCTCCAAGCCTTAATAAAGAGACTATTTACAAAACTGTGAAGAGGATGCAGGAGGACATAGCAATGCACCTCCCTGGGATGGTAAGAGCAAAGGTCTTGCCAGTCTTCAGTCTGGACAAGGCATGTGGTCTACTGCTCTGTGCTGGAGATCTAAACAGCATATTCAACATTAACATGTTCTTCTAAGCTCTAAGTGAATTCACAAATATCTCCCTCAAGAGTAAAACCAGCAGTTGGTGGATTGAGAACAACTGGATTTGGACGTTTCCCTAGCCCATCCTCTCCTTGGGGAATATTTTTCCAATGTTCCCCCACCCTTCTTTGTAGTTATTTCTTCTTCTTTTTTTATTTTAATGTGGACCATTTTTAAAGTCTTTATTGAATGTGTTACAATATTGCTGCTGTTTTATGTCTCGGATTGTTCGGCATGAGGCATGTGGGGTCTTAGCTTCCCAATCCGGGATGGAACCCACATCCCCTGCCCTGGAAGGTGAAGTTGTAAGCCACTGGACCACCCAGGGAAGTCCTTGTATTTATTTCTTGATCTTGTCTTTCCTGTTATGGTGTTTTAATGATGCTCATTATTAATATTATGAACTCAGAGTCCTAACTTCTCCAGAGAATAGCTTTATCAGTAATGATCCAAAAGTACACTTAGAATTTTAGTGAAAAGATGTGCTTTGATAGTGACAACAAAAATAGCAAGTTGTATTGGCTTACTACTTCTAAATGTAGGAAGATAAACTATTATTAATAGCTGCACACCATTTCCTATCTTTCCAAGGCCTTTGTTAGCCTCACAATGGTGCTGCCAGGGAAATACTATTAATACAGAGCAAAAGGAGAGAGGGTGGGGGACACTTTTACAATGGAGCACACGCCCCATTTGCCTTTTGCGCTGCCTTTGTAGTTTTCCTGAAGCCATACAATGTAATACCTACAGAGGGAAGCAACTGTGTTTAGGAAAAATAAATTTTCGTCTATTATTCAATTTAACAGTCATTCAGGCTCTCTCAACCAAAAACCAAATAAGGAAAACTCCACAATGAGCATTAAAACCAAGACATCATTGTTAGTCATTGATACCCAACCATACTTGCTAGTTTAAAAATGAGAGAAGACAGGGGCTTCCCTTGTGGCTTAGTGGTAAAGAATCCACCTGCCAATGTAGGAGACACGGGTTCGATCCCTGATCCAGGAAGATCCCACATGCCTCGGAGCAACTAAACTCATTCGCCACAGGTATTAAGCCTTTGCTCTAGAGCCCGGGAGCTGTAACTTCTGAGCCCACATGCCCTAGAGCCAGTGCTCTGCAACAAGAGAAGCCACTGCAATGAGAAACCCATGCACCGCAATGAAGAGGAGCCCCCTCTTGCCGCAACTAGAGAAAAGCCCGCACAGCAACTAAGACCCAGCACAGCCAAAAACAAATAAATAAATAAAATTATTTTTTTAAAAAGCTAGAAGAAAGAAAAGCTCTCCTCTCTTTGCACACCATACTGACATACCCTGCCTCCCAACCCAATCATTTTCCTCTCTGGGAAGCAATCTGGACTAGGAACCTGTCCAAAATATGCCCTAGAGTGTATTGAATTTCAGGAGAGGCTTTCTGAAGGCTCTTGGTAATAAAAAGTTCCACGAATTCTGACACATATATGAATGGATCAGAACTTTTCTAGTGCATTCCTTGCCAGCATCACTGAATTCTTCAAAACAACTGGATTCAAATATTAGAAACATATCAGGTCGCCAAGTTCTGCCATTGTTTTAATCAGTACCTTGATAAAAAAAATTGCATGTAACAGGAACTCCAACTAGTTCAAGCAAAATGAGAATACAATATGTTAGTTCACAGAAAAGGTGAAGGCAATTGTAAGAGAGGGTTGGAGGGACCAGGGGCTCAGGGTTTGGAACAGGACACACTGACCCCAGGAGCCATCTGTCTCTCATCCCGAGTTGTCTCTGCTGTGCCCTGGTCTACAGAGGCTCAACCTAAGATGAGGGAAGATGGTCAGAGAGCCCTGGGATTACAGTCATCAGTTCTGGGTCTGAGAAGAGGGAAACCTTGACCCCTAATGTGAGAAGATCTGGTTGAAGAATCCCTATGGTCTGGCTTAGGGTCAAGGTATTCATACAGCTGGCCCTTCATGGCCCTGGGGTGGTGGTTGCAGACAGGGAGTGGAAAAAGGGCATATATTTTAGGACGTCCACAGAAGAAGAAAACTAGCCAGAAGAACGAGGATATTCAAGCTGGGAGGCAGGTGACAATATTACCTACACAGTCCATTCTATCATTTCTATTAAGGATTTATATCAATAAAGGGTAAGGACAAGAAACAAGAAATGCTCTTGTTGGGTAATGTGAAGAGACCTTAATAAAGAGACTATTTACAAAAGTGTGAGGAGGATGCAGGAGGACATAGCAATGCACCTCCCTGGGATGGGAAGAGCAAAGGTCTTGCCAGGCTTCAGTCTGGACAAGGCATGTGGTCCAATGCTCTGTGCAGTGACCACACTGGGGTGTGTTCCCAGGAATAGATACTCCATGCCCTTGCTGTCCCCTGCCTCCCATCTCCTGCCAATACACCCTATTGGCTGAACCTATCGAGAGGCCAGTGACTAAGGGAGTCCGCAAATGTCATCCTGACAGGTCAGCCTGCCTCGCAGAGGCCAGAGTCGAAAGGAGTGATGATATGGACCAACAGAACAGATGTTCAGCACAGCCTTACACATATCCATAGACAGACAGGCACACATACACACACATTTACATTTTTTAAATTTTATATTGGGGCTTCCCAGGTGGCACTAGTGGTAAAGAGATGCTGCTGCTGCTAAGTTGCTTCACTTGTGTCCGACTCTGTGCGATCCCATAGATGGCAGCCCACCAGGCTCCCCTGTCCCTGGGATTCTCCAGGCAAGAACACTGGAGTGGGTTGCCATTTCCTTCTCCAATGCATGAAAGTGAAAAGTGAAAGTGAAGTCGCTCAGTCATGTCCGACTCTAGCGACTCCATGGACTGCAGCCTTCCAGGCTCCTCCGTCCATGGGATTTTCCAGGCAAAAGTACTGGAGTGGGGTGCCATTGCCTTCTCTGAAAGAGATGCTAGTCTTCAGGAAATGTAAGAGATTCTAGTTCAATATCTGGGTCGGGAAGATCATCTGGAGAAGAGAAAGGCAACTGACTCCGGTACTCTTGCCTGGAGAATTCCATGGACAGAGAAACCTGGTGGGCTACAGTTCATGGGGTCGCAAAGAGTCGGACACGACTAAGGGACTAACGCACACACACGTTAGTTTCAGATGTACATCAGAGTGATTTACCTATATATTTACTGAATCGTTTTCAGATTCTCTTCCCTTACAGGTCATTACAGAATATCGAGTAGAATTCTCTGTGCTCTACAGCAGGTCCTTGTTGATTACATATAAACACATTTAGTATAAAAGTAACAACAATGCAACTGAATATTCAATAAATATTATTCTACACTGTGTGTGTGCATAAATCGCTTCAGTCATGTCTGACTCTTTAATATCCCATGGACTGTAGCCCACCAGGCTTCTCTGTCCAAGGGATTCTCCAGGCAAGAATACTGGAGTGGGTTGCCGTTGGCTCCTCCAGGGGATCTTCCCAACCCGGGGATCGAATCTGAGTCTCTTATGTCTCCTGCATTGGCAGGCAGGTTCTTTACCACTAGCACCACCTGGGAAGCCCTTATTCTACATCACATATTATGTATTGGGCTAGCCAGAAAGTTCGTTCGGTTTCTTTCTGTAAGGTGGTTTGGGAAAACCTGAACGAATATAATTCCTAGAAGAAATTCAAAGGAATGGTGTGTCATAATGAAAGCTTTTGGAGGCAGCCTAACTCGGATTTGAATCCCATGCTCTAATCTCAGTCACCTCACCTTGGCACACATATCCCATGAGTAGACCAAAGAACTTATATTTGCATAAGCGGGGAAAGGAAGGGTCAGATGAATTGGGAGATTGGAATTGACGTATATACACTACTGATACTGTGTATAAAATAGACAACTAATGAGAATCTACTGTATTGCACAGGGAACCCTACTCAGTGCTCTGTGGTGACCTAAATGGGAAGGAAATCCAAAACAGAGGGAATATATGTATACATATAGCTGAATCACTGCTGCACAGCAGGAACTAACACAACACTGTAAAGCTACTATACTCCAATACAGTTTTTAAAAAGCAATTATATCTCCATACAGCATGAATCACAGACCAATGTTCTGTAACTTCTACTAAATATAAAACACCAACATTCGAATGGTTAGCTCCAATTAAAATTGTGATGCCATGACTATCAAGCAGAATGTAATTTGACTTATGTTTTTGAAAGTTCATTAGCATTTTGTAGTGAGTGTTTTGGGCTTTTGATTATGTTCATTCACAGACATTATAAAACTAAAAATTCTGTTTAACTCTTGGTAGCAGGATAAAAGAACTCTGATGAGTGGGATTAATTTTTTTTTCTATAGTCTACCAGTTTTTGTCACTAACTAGGCCTTTAGATGGGCTCAATAAAGGACAGAAATGGTATGGACCTAACAGAAGCAGAAGATATTAAGAAGAGGTGGCAAGAATACACAGAAGAACTATACAAAAAAAGAGCTTCACGACCAAGATAATCACGATGGTGTGATCACTCACCTAGAGCCAGATATCCTGGAATGTGAAGTCAAGTGGGCCTTAGAAAGCATCACTATGAACAAAGCTAGTGGCGGTTATGGAATTCCAGTTGAACTATTTCAAATCCTGGAATATGATGCTGTGAAAGTGCTGCACTCAATATGCCAGCAAATTTGGAAAACTCAGCAGTGGCCACAGGACTGGAAAAGGTCAGTTTTCATTCCAATCCCAAAGAAAGGCAATGCCAAAGAATGATCAAACTACCACACAATTGCACTCATCTCACATGCTAGTAAAGTAATGCTCAAAATTCTCCAAGCCAGGCTTCAGCAATACATGGTCTGCGAACTTCCAGATGTTCAAGCCGGTTTTAGAAAAGGCAGAGGAACCAGAGATCAAATTGCCAACACCCGCTGGATCATGGAAAAAGCCAGAGAGTTCCAGAAAAACATCTATTTCTGCTTTATTGACTTTGCCAAAGCCTTTGACTGTGTGGATCACAATAAACTGTGGAAAATTCTGAAAGAGATGGGAATACCAGACCACCTGACCTGCCTCTTGAGAAACCTGTATGCAGGTCAGGAAGCAACAGTTAGAACTGGACATGGAAAAACAGACTGTTTCCAAATAGGAAAAAGAGTACATCAAGGCTGTATATTGTCACCCTGCTTATTTAAATTCTATGCAGAGTACATCATGAGAAACGCTGGACTGGAAGAAGCACAAGCTGGAATCAAGATTGCCGGGAGAAATATCAATAACTTCGGATATGCAGATGACACCATCCTTATGGCAGAAAGTGAAGAGGAACTAAAATGCCTCTTGATTAAAGTAACAGAGGAGAGTGAAAAAGTTGGCTTAAAGCTCAACATTCAGAAAACTAAGATCATGGCACCTAGTCCTATCACTTCATGGGAAATAGATGGGGAAACAGTGGAAACAGTGTCAGACTTCATTTTTCTGGGCTCCAAAATCACTGCAGATGATGACTGCAGCCATGAAATTAAAAGACACTTACTGCTTGGAAGGAAAGTTATGACCAACCTAGATAGCATATTCAAAAGCAGAGATATTACTTTGACAACAAAGGTCCATCTAGTCAAGGCTATGGTTTTTCCAGTGGTCATGTATGGATGTGAGAGTTGGACTGTGAAGAAAGCTGAGTGCTGAAGAATTGATGCTTTTGAACTGTGGTGTTGGAGAAGACTCTTGAGAGTCCCTTGGACTGCAAGGAGATCCACCCAGTCCATCCTAAAAGAGATCAGTCCTGGGTGTTCATTGGAAAGACTGATGCTGAAGCTGAAACTCCAGTACTTTGGCCACCTCATGTGAAGAGTTGACTCATTGGAAAAGACCCTGATGCTGGGAGAGATTGGGGGCAGGAGGAGAAGGGGACAACAGAGGATGAGATGGCTGGACGGCATCACCGACTCGATGGACATGAGTTTGAGTGAACTCCGGGAGTTGATGGTGGACAGTGAGGCCTGGCGTGCTGTGATTTATGGGGTCGCAAAGAGTTGGACAGGACTGAGCAACTGAACTGAACTGAACTGAGGCCTTAAAGCCAATAGTTGGCTTCTAGTTTCTTTGATGGTAACATAGGAAGATGAGAGTGATGTTAACATCTGTGAGTACTATGTACTGTGTGCTTCACACATGGTAATTAAGACTAAAACTATGACTTAGGTACTGTTATACCCATTTTACAGGTGAATAATGTGTAGCTCAGAGAGGGTGATTAAAACAAAGTCACATTTACAGCCACTATGGAGAACAGTATGGAGGTTCTTCAAAAAAACTAAAAATAGAGTTGTTGTATAATCATGCAATCCCATTCCTGGGAATATATCCAGAAAAACACTCTAATTCCAAAAGATATATGCACATGTATGTATATATAAGAGAACACTACTCAACCATAAAAAAAAATGAAATAATGCCATTTGCAGCAACATGGGTGTAACTAGAGATTATCATAATAAGTGAAGTAAGTCAGAAAGAGAAAGACAAATATCATATGATATCACTTATATATGGAACCTAAAATATGAAAAAATGAATGTGTCTGTGAAACAGAAACAGACTCACAGACACAGAGAACAAACTTATAGCTGCCAAGGGGGAGGGGTTAAGGGAGGGATGGAGTGGCAGTTTGGGATTAGCAGATGCAAACTACTACATACAGGATGGATAAATGACAAGGTCCTACTGTGTAGCACAGGGAACTATATTCAATGTCCTGTGATAAACCACAATGGAAAAACTATGAAAAAGAATATATATATCTAAGTGTAACTGAATCACTTTGCTGTACAGCAGAAATTAACAAAATATTGTAAATCAACTATATTTCAATTAAAAAAAAAAAAAGTAAAAGCAAGATTCAGTTCAGTTCAGTTGCTCAGTCGTGTCCAACTCTTTGCGACCCCATGAACCGCAGCACGCCAGGCCTCCCTGTCCATCACCAACTCCTGGAGTTTACCCAAATTCATGTCCATTGAGTCAGTGATGCCATCAGCCATCTCATCCTCTGTCATCCCCCTCTCCTCCCACCCTCAATTTTTCCCAGCATCAGGGTCTTTTCAAATGAGTCAGCTTTTCACATCAGGTGGCCAAAGTATTGGAGTTTCAGCCTCAGCATCAGTCCTTCCAATGAACACCCAGGACTGATCTCCTTTAGGATGGACTGGTTGGATTTGCCTGCAGTCCAAGGGACTCTCAAGAGTCTTCTCCAACACCACAGTTCAAAAGCATCAATTCTTCGGCACTCAGCTTTCTTCACAGTCCAACTCACATCCATACATGACCACTGGAAAAACCATAGCCTTGACTAGATGGACCTTTGTTGGCAAAGTAACATCTCTGCTTTTGAATATGCTATCTAGGTTGGTCATAACTTTCCTTCCAAGGAGTAAGCGTCTTTTAATTTCATGGCTGCAATCACCATCTGCAGTGATTTTGGAACCCAAAAAGATTAAGTCTGACACTATTCCCACTATTTCTCCACCTATTTGCCATGAAGTGATGGGACCGGATGCCATAATCTTAGTTTTCTGAATGTTGAGCTTTAAGCCAACTTTTTCACTCTCCTCTTTCACTTTAATCAAGAGGCTCTTTAGTTCTTCTTCATTTTCTGCCATAAGGGTGGTGTCATCTGCATATCTGAAGTTATTGATATTTCTCCCGGCAATCTTGATCCCAGCTGGTGCTTCTTCCAGCCCAGCGTTTCTCATGATGTACTCTGCATAGAAGTTCAATAAGCAGGGTGACAATATACAGCTTTGATGTACTCCTTTTCCTATTTGTAACCAGTCTGTTTTTCCATGTCCAGTTCTAACTGTTGCTTCCTGACCTGCATACAGGTTTCTCAAAATGACACTTCTAATAAGTGTAAAATCCACTTTCAGATTCTGGTTCCTATTCTTGCCATGATGGCTGTAGAATACTGACTTCCAGTTGATAGTTCTTCTGACCTATTACTTTAATTTTGAGTGAATATGCTTATGTTATGAGTATACAGCATACAGCAACCTATAGTTGATTTCACAGTTATTTCAGATTATTTTTGTAATTGTTCTTATGTCTATTAGTTGACATACACATACAAAGCCACTAGAATATTAACAGAATAATTATTATATTAAGAAAGAAAGTTCTGTATTAAAAAAACAATTTTTTAATCCACAAATTGAATATACCTCATTATTTAAAACAAAAAAGTGGGGTTAAATCCAGATGTTCATTTTTTAAAAGATAACATATATATAAATGATAATAATAAACAGTTTTTCTTTTCATGAGTTTTTCTCTTAGGATCGAGTTTTGGTGGGGGAGGTTTCTTCTCTGTTTTTTAACCCGAGGTTTGAGGTTCATAATAGTTTTTATAAATTAGTCACATTATTTAATAAGCTTAAATGCTACTTTAACCCAGCTGTATTAGGAATGTATACATGAAGTTTTCTTTTACAGTTTTAAAATTTGTCAAAAAATAATTTCCTTCATTAAAACAGACTTCATTATGCTCAGAGGACCCAAGTTCACTGCATGAGTCACTTAGACTTTATATTCAAGCAAGATGTGACGAGATCTTTAATTACCTAGACAAAGCCTCTTAAGTAAAAGAACAGTGGTTATTAACATCTGGGAGAAAAAAATAAACGCAGGAAAAAAAAAAAAAAAAACAACCCAAAGCCCAGAGGCCCCAGTTTAATGGAACAGAGCATCATCCTCTCAAATGCACTCTTGAAACTGAGATGTGCAAACTTCTATGTGGTAGCAAGCAAGTGGTACTTTCATTTCTTGTTCATTTTGTCAGAGGGGATGTGATCATGAATCTCAAGTCCATAGGTAAATGACAAAGCAAGAAATTCAAGGTATCTCAAAATATTTTCTTAAATATGAACTAAAGCAGAGGCCTGGTGAGACAGATCTTTCCAAGTTAAATCTAACCTTTGATTTAAAATTTTGCTTCAAAAACTAAACTGAGAAAAAAGAAAAAAAAAAAAGAATGAAGAGCATATGAAACATTTCTGTGAAATGAAGTTTTCAATGTCTTATATGTTTTATTCCATGATTCCTGTGCAGGAATTGGGAGGACCAGAGGATGCTCTGAAATCCAAGAACATTGTCTGCCCTGGAATGGATCCCCAGTACATATTCTTTAGACAAATTAAGTCCTTAGCAACCAGCAGTGTCCAGAATAGAACACAATGATCTTGGACCTACAAGAACTTTGTGATTTTCAGGGTGATGGGTGTGGGGAATTCCCCTGACCCTCCAATTGCCCTGCCCCAAATGCAAATAGTGTCCCAGAGGAGAAACTTGGGGGGTTCAGGGCTCTTTTCTTGCTAAATGCAAATACCTGAGGTCATGAGTCATGTTTAGTTGCTCAGTCGTGTCCGACTCTTTGCAACCCCATGGACTGTAGCCCGCCAGGCTCCTTTGTCTGTGTAATTTTCCAGGCAAGAACACTAGAGTGGGTTGTCATTTCCTTCTCCAAGGGATCTTCTCGACCCAGGGATCGAACCCACGTTTCCTACATCTCCTGCACTGGCAGGTGGACTCTTTACCACTGAGCCACTTTGGAAACCCATTGCTAAATGCAAATACCTGTAGTGAAGGTACTTATTTAAGCATTTCAGCACTTCCCTGGTGGTCCAGTGGCTAAGACTCCATGTTCCCAGTGCAATTGTTTCCATCTCTCATCAGGGAACTAGTTGCCACATGCTGCAACTAAAGATGGAATACCCTGAGTGCTGCAACTAAGAACCTACACAGCTAAATGAACAAATACGCTGATCATCACTTCATCTTAAGCTGAGTGAATTTTTGAGAACGCTTCCTAAGCCTGGCAATTTTTAGCTGAGAATGGATTGGGAGCAAAGAGGTGAAGGAAGCTTGAGGAATGCATGGGTAGGACTGTAAAGAGACAAACTTCTCACTTCCCCAGCAGAGACAGAGACAGTCATAACACAACTCAAACAAGACCTGGTCACTAGAGCAATATCTCAAATTGATAAACCAATTTTTCATCTAAATGCATTGAAACATGCTGATTTTTGTTGTTGCTGTTTGGTTGGTATACTGGTTGATTTTACCAGCAAGGGCTCTACCCTGCCTTTAAAGCACAATTTTTGGAATGCTAAATTTCATTTTTATCTTTGCTTTAAATTGATGTTCTGTATAAGTAAGCATGGGCTTCCCAGGTGGCACTAGTGATAAAGACCCTGCCTGCCAATGCAGGAGACATAAGAGATGTGTGTTTGATTCCTGGGTTGGAAGGATCCCCTGGAAGAGGATGTGACAACCCACTCCAGTATTCTTGCCTGGAGAATCCCATGGACAGAGGAGCCTGGCAGGCTACAGTCCATAGGGTGGCACAGATTTGGACACGACTAAAATGACTCAGCACACACGTATGCATAAGTAAGCACATGAAAATTGCCCCTACTTCTGTTTCTTTGTCTCTATTTATCCCTTAAAAATTTTTGCAGTTCATTGTAAATTTAGGTTTGGAGCCTACTTTTTGATTCTTACCAAATAAAATGTAAGCATATATTCATGTTAGGAAATAATATTGAAGACATGGTTTTAATAGCTGCTTCTGTGTGCATTTGTCCAACTCAGTCCTGTCCAACTCTTTGCAGCCTCATGGACTGTAACCCGCCAGGCTCCTCTGTCCATGGGATTCTCCAGGCAAGAACACTGGAGTGGGTTGCCATGCCCTCCTCCAGGGGGCTCTTCCAGACCCAGAGATCAAACCTGTGTCTCTTATGTGTCCTACATTGGCACGTGGGTTCTTTACACTAGCGTTACCTGGGAAGTGCTAATAGTTGCATAGTATTCTATTACAGTGCTTTGGGATACTTTGTTTAATAAACCCTTTATTACTGAATACTTAGATTGCTATCGCTTTTTTTTTTTTTCCCCCACACTGTGCAGCTTGTGGAATCTTAGCTCCCAGATGAGGGATTGAACCTGGTCCCCTCCTTCTGCACCCCCACCCAACACCCCACACTGAGGGCCTGAGTCCTAACCACTGAACTGCCAGGGAATTCCTTGTTATCCCTTTTTTACTATTATTGTAAACAGCGCGGCAAATAACTCAATTATGTTCTTCTAATCAATTTCTGGAAATGAAATGATGAGACAAGAGGAGCCTAGGATTCTAAATGTATAAAGTGTTATAATCTTGAGACTTCCCTGGTGGTCCACTGAGTAAGACTCCATGCTTCCAACTCAGGGGACCCAGGTTTGACCCTAGGTCGGGGAACTAGATCCTGATGCTACAACTAAGACCCTGTGTAGCCAAATAAATAAATGAATATTTAAAAAAAATGTTAGAATCTTGCTTTTCCCATCTCCTCCCATCCCTCCTTGTTGAGACACAACACAGGCGTGTCGTGCAGCTGGCTTATGCAAGCATGATTTAAAAATCGTGCTTCTGCTCTAATCAAGGAGAAAATACTCCTAAAGGAAAAAATCAAGGAGAATGTGAATCTCACCACTCACCTTTCCTTTGTGTGTGTGTTCTGCTTCGTTTTGTGTTTGGACCTGACAGGGTGGGTGAGGGGCGGTGGACCAAAAATGAGCCTGGAAAATATAAAGGGTCTCAAGACTAGCAGTGAGAAGTTAAGAATGGTATTTGGAAAAAAAAAAAAATAGTGTCAGGGAGGATGTGGATCGGTTATATGAAAATACACCATTTTGCATAAGGAACTTGAGCATGCTCAGATTCTAGTATCTGCAGTGAGGTAGGGAAAATTTGAAGGGGCAAATTACATATGCTTTAGATGAAAAATTTTACAATTATTTTTAAACTGTATGTGTTTTCTACTCTTTGGATGATCTGTTCAATTACTTTTCCATTTATTTTATTTAATGATACGTTAATATAATCAATGTATATTAATAAATAAAACAATTAACAGAATAGTATTTTGAAGTGCTGAAGTATTACCTTCAATTATGTCACATACAATTTAAGTAAAAAAAAATTGTCAACTACATTTTCATAATGAAATGAATCTGTTCACAACCAGAAAACTAGGCTTCAGGAGCCATTGTGGCTCTGAATTGGCAGGTAAATAGTTAATTCACCTTCATAGTTTAAGCACTTACTAGGTATGAAATGGAACTTTCAAATCTCCCTAACCCCGTCCTCTTCCGTTTGTTTAGTACCTGACAGCAAAATCTGAGATGAAATTCTTGGTTCCTGGTATTTTAAGTTATATTCGTATTTCTATTCCAATGTAGTTTTTGATGGTTTTTAATCATCTGGGAGATAGATTCGAAACAATACAATTTTCTCCTTTAAATCGCATGCTTAACTCTTGTCAATGTTAATACATATTATCTGTGCACATCAAAGTAAAGCTATGAATAGGGCATGCCTTGGGAGATAAAATGTTACAGATTTCACAGAGACTGTCAGAAACTGCTGTCTGTCTTTCATATTTCGTTAATTCAGCAGAGTTCTCGTGTATCCTAAGCATAAATGATGGTGTAATTTTTTGAGGTAAAAATGCTGTTCTCCAAGAAATCATCTTTTTCTGAAGATTCATTAGACTTTGTTTAAAACCATAGCTTTGAGGAGCAGTCATATTTTGAAAACATGTCAGCTTGCCATAGTCATCATCCTTTTCAATTCTGGAAAAATGATGAAAGCTAGGACAAGTTGACTTTAATTAACATTCTCATCAGTCTCTCCAGAGTACACTGTAATTTCCATTACTTTTAAAGTGCTTCTGGAACCACAGGGGACGACATTCCCTAGTCTAACTGCATAGTTACATACAAGTAAGTGCAGTAAATGTTATTATGGTATTTTGACTTAAAATTTTTTTTTTTGGTCACACCACCCTACATGCAGGATCTTAGTTCCCTGACCAGGGATTGAACCCATGAGCCCTGCAGGCGAAGCTCAAAGTCTTAAGCACTAGATCACTAGGGAAGTCTGGTATTTGGATTTAAGAAACTCATTGAAGCTACTCAAAGCTGCTTGGTCAAAAAACTAACGATTAGGTCCTGTCCATATGTTATGTTTTTTGAACAAGTTAGCTATCTACACATGTAAGAGTACAAATGAAGATAGATTATCTTTTGTGTGAAATAAAGAGGTATGCTTAAAGGAGAGGTTCAGTTACAAAAGTTCATGCACTATTTCTATAGAGCATGGAGCGATCATAGAGTTTGGATATGTGTGGGGCAAAGACATCAAATGGTTTTTGTGATACAAAGCCTCCTCAAAGAAACCAGAACAATGCTTGACACCTGAGGGTAAACAGGGCTGAAATCTCTCTGCAACTACCTGGAAACAATCTATCACTCATCCTGTTACATAAGAAATTATTACTTTTTAAAAAAATATACATTTGAACTTGGACACTCTTTTGGCTGATTATCACTCTCCCATTGTAGTCCTTGAAGAAGAAAAGCTAACTCACACCGGAGTATCACAGTTCCCAGTTAGGTCAGGTGCCCCCAGATCATGCTGGGCTGTCTTTTCATAGTCCCTGGTCACAGATCCTTAGAAATACTAAACACTAGGAATGGATAAAAGAGATGTGGTACACACACACAATGGAATACTACCCAGCCATGAAAAACGAACCAATGCCATGTGCAGCAATGTGGATGGAACTACAGATTATCACACTAAGTGAAGTAACGGAAAAGACAAATATCATGTGATATAATCTATACGTGGAATCTAAAAGGATAACGTCAATGAACTTATTTGCAAAACAGAAACAGACTCACAGCCTTCAAATACAGACTTTTGCTTACCAAAAATGAAAGGCAGAGAGAAGAGGGATAAATTAGGATTTGGGGATTAGCAGATATGCACTGCTGCTGCTAAGTTGCTTTGGTCGTGTCCAACTCTGCACTGCTGTATACGAAATAAATAAGCAACAGGGACCTACTGTGGAGCACAGGGAACTCCACTCAATATTCTGTAATAATTTATATGGGATATGAACCTGAAAAATAGATATATGTATAGTATATGCATATGTATACCTGAATTGGACTTCCCAGGTGATGATAGTGGTTAAGAACCTGCCTGCCAATGCAGGAGACATAAGAGACCCAGATACAATCCCTGGGTCAGGAAGATCCCCTGGAGGAGGGCATGGAAACCCACTAAAGTATTCTTGCCTGGAGAATCCCCTTGAACAGAGGAGCCTGGCGATCTGCAGTCCATGGGCTCACATAGAGTCAGATACAAGTGAAGCAGTTTAGCACACATACACATAACTGAATCACTTTGCTCTACACCTGAAACTACACAACACTGTAACTCAACAATACCCCAATATAAAAGAAAAATTAAAAGAAAAAGAAATCCTAAACACCGAAAAAACCCACAATACCTCATCTCCACATGTGATTCTAAACAAAAACAACACCCATTTACAAGATAGCATCTGAAAAGTTCTGCTTTTCCTTTTGACACTTTTTCTTTTTTCTTTCTTCTCTCCTTTCTCTCTCCCTCCCTTTGGTTTATTTTTTCCTTTCTTTCTATTGAATTCTCTCAAAATATATTTTTAAAAATTTCCCTGCTATGCTAGTGCCCTAAATATGTACTTGTTTAGCCAGTCTATTTGGTTATTCAACACTCCATACAAAGGAACACACCTCAAAATGTCCCTGCTGGAGCCCCTACAAGCCATCTCTAGTATAAATTTCAATATGTCTAATGGCTCTGCTCACTCAATTCATGAAATGAGTCCACTGATGCTCTTTTCTTCTTCCTTCAAAAGGGAAAAGAAACCAGACGAAATGCATAAACCTGGTGGGATCATTGGCAACAATAAAAAGGTATTTTAGGGGTAACTGAGTGACTGATTATAGACCAAATATTAGATATTATTGGATTAAATTTCTTAGAAATTATACTTGTATTGTGATCATATAGGAAATGTTCTCAGCAGTAGGAAGTGTATGCTGAAATATTTAGGGGTTTACTGTCACTGTCATGCTATTTGTAACTTGCAAGTTGTTCAGCAAAAAAAGAAAAAGTGTGTGTTATATTTATATATATATATTTATATATATACATACACATACAGAGAGAGAGAGAGAGAGGAAGGGAAAGACAAAGACAGAGATAGAGAATGCCAAAGTGTGACCAAAATGTGATAAAATATTTACTTTTATTTCAACTTTTCTATAGGGGAGAAACCACATAATCATTCAAAGTAGAATGCCAAGTATCAGAAAAGACACAGTTGATAGTATGTGGAGCTAATATTCTGGGGTTTTCCATAGTCTGTAAGAGAGCTGGAGGACTATAGTTTTGATTTGTTAGATTCATCAAAGAAATCTGAGACTTAAATATCATTTCAGTCATTTTAAGTCATTTAGATAAACAGATTTAAGCACACGTGTGTGTGCTCAGTCGTAACAGACTGCAACCCCATGGACTATAGCCCACCAGCCTCCTCTCGCCATGGGATTTCCCATGCAAGAATACTGGAGTGGAGTGCCATTTCCTACCCTAGGGGATCTTCCCGACCCAAGGATCCAACATATGTCTCCTAAATTGGCGGGCAGATTTTTTACCACTGCAACACCTGGAAAAACCATGTAAGCACACACATGAGCACACAAAGACTTGAGTTCAAAAGCCCTACAAGTCACTGTCCAAATGCCCATTGCTTTCTGAGGAAGTCCAGCTCTTTAAAAGCTAGCTGTTTTTTTTTTTTTTTTGATAAATCTCTTTTACAACATCAGCTTTCTAGGAGCTCAGAAACTGCTAGGAATCAATAAAGCAATATTTCTTTTATTCTCCCACTCAATAAAATATGTTGCTTTCTTTATTCATCCAATTATTAAAAATTTAGTGACTGCCTGCTCTGCGCCAGGGCCAGCATTAGGCTCAGAACACACAAAAAATTCATGAACTCTGCCCTCAAGGAGTTCAGGGTCACCTGGAGAGGCAGTCGTATGACACATGATCAAAGACTACTGTAAAAAATACTGTAATTATGGTACACATAAGCTGCTTTGGGACCACAGAGTAAGAAGCCATCTACTGCCTGGTGGATGGGTAATGGTAGTGAGGAATCAGAGGATAAACATTCAATACTAAACAATAACCATAACAGCAACAATAATTGTGGTCCTAGACCAGGAAACTCTATAATAACTGTACTTAAGAAGAGGTAGAGGGGGCCTTCCTTGGTGGCTCAGTGGTAAAGAGCCTGCTTGCCGAAGCAGGAGACATGGGCTCTATCCCTGATCTGGGAAGACCCTACGTGCCTTGGAGGAACTAAGCCCATTCACCAGAGCTACTGAGCTACTCTCAAGCCTGTGAGCTGCAAATACGGAAGCCTGTGTGCCTGGAAGTTGTACTCTGCAACAAGAGAAGCCACTGCAATGAGAGGCCACAAGTACAGAGGAGCCCCTATTCTCCCCCAAAAACCTGTGCAGCAACATAAATCTATTATAGCCAAAAATAAATAAATAAAAATTTAAAAATAGGATTGACATTTATTTAGGAGAAAAAAAAGAGAGAGAGGCTTCCCTTGTGGTCCAGTGGTTAAGAATCTGCCTGCTAAGGCAATGGGCACAGGTTCAATCCCTGGTCCAGGAAGATTCAACATGCCTCAGGGAAACTAAGCCCTCAAGCTCTAGAGCCTGTGCTCCAGAGCAAGAGAAGCCACTGCAACGAGAGGCTCTCGGACTGCAATGAAGAGTAGCCTCCGATCACTGCAACTAGAGAAAGCTGATTCAACAAAGACCCAGTGCAGAAAAAAATAATAAATAAAGAAGGAGTAGAGAAGGGTGGCGTTGGCAGAAGTCAACTCAAATGGCCAGTAGGGAAGGTGCCTGGACATATCAATACAAATCTCAGGAAAATGTTAATAGGTCGGTCAGGCTAAATTATTTTGCTGTGACCATAAACTCCTTTCCCAGGTGCTCCTCCAGTGTTATCTAGATGATAGTTTTTTTTTTTTTTTTTTTTCCCATTTAAACAGGCCCCGAGGCTCATGAAAGGCATGTGAGTGACCTCTGGACAAGCAGCTGGTATGTAGCAAGACAGAATCTAGGTTAGGACTCGTGTGTCCGTCTTGTTATGTAACATCACGTACCCACAGATTTTTGCTCAGGAAGATCTTGAAGGAGGAGTAGGAATTTCATAGGCGAACCTTGTAGGGAAGGAGCTCTAGGCAAGAGGTGAACCCACAAGGCATTAAAGAATTAAGAAAGTTTGGCAAATCCTTGTAGACCTGGTTGTTAGGAATGATTGGAATAGACGCTATCCTGGTAGAGAGTTGAGGAGGAGAGAAAACTTGACAGGGCTCTTGAGTAAGATACAAGGGACCTAGGACTTCCCTGGTGGTCTGGTGGTTAAGAATCCTGCCTTGCAACGCAGGGGACATGAGTTCTATCCTTGGTTGGAGAACTAAGAGCCCACCAGCTGCAGAGCAACTAAGCCTGAGTGCCGCAACTACTGAGACCACGCGCCACGACTAGAGAGTCCACATACTGCATTGAAAGACCCCCACGTGCCTCAACTTAGACCCAATGAAGCAAAAAAAAAAAAAAAAAAAGATACAAGGGGTTTGTATCTCATGGAGGAAATGTTGAAAAGATGCTGGTGGGATTCAGCTTTCAACTTTGTGATTATATGATCAATTTGTCTTTTTCAAAGATCCTTCTGTGCAAAGGTCCAGGCAGTTTCTAACAGGAGGGGAGCCCCCCGAGGGGCAGGAGCCAGGCACTGGCCAGGTACCCACTGGAAGGTGGAGCCTGCACTTTGACGGTAGACAGCTGCAGGATAAAGAGGTCTTATCCTTGCCTGCTGTTTTCTACCTGATCCTGCTTTCAACATGACTAAACACAGTATCTTTTCATCATAATCATAAAAAGCATCATGGAAACATTCTTTTAAAAATGATGAGTAGGTATCGCTTTTGCAAATGGTGTTTGGGAATCAATAGTTTCCTGTGCTACTTCCATGGGAATATTCTCAACTTCCCATGTTGCTCCTTTGGAGGGATTTTGTGTTGGGGGGTGGGGTGCAGTGGGAGAAGGAACTAGAGATTAAGAGATAAGTTTCAGGGGGAAGTAGAGGTGTAGGGAGGATTGGATTGCAATTCAACATAATTTAATAAATGATTCAGTTTTTTTTTTTTTTTTGCCACACCATGCCTCTTGTGGGATCATAGTCCCCTGACCAGAGATTGAACCCAAGTCCTCAGCAGTAAAAGCACAGTCCTAACCACTGGCTCACCAGGGAATTCTCTGATTCAACATACTTTTAAGGATAGAACTCGGGGGCTGAAAGTGAGTCAAAGATGGTTCTTGGTTTTGCCTGAGCAACTGGGTGGATGGTAATGTCATTCTCCAAAATACAGGTGTATTTGGAGAGAGATTTTGAAATAAATATTTTGAGTTCAAATTTGAACGTGTTAATTTTGCCTAAATGGGGAAACATGAACATCTTAATATTGTCTTACAATTTATGAACATGATATTCTTCCCCATTTTCCTTCGATATTTTTTATTTATTTTTTGTTGTTTTTTTTTAATTGAAGGATAATTGCTTTACAGAATTTTGTTGTTTTCATGATCAAGTTGGGTTTTGTATTCCAGGGGTACAAGGATTCTTCAATATATACAAATCAACCAATGTGACACACCATCTTAACAAATTGAAAGATTAAAAACCATATGATAATCTCAATAGATGCAGAAAAAGCCTTTGATCTCTTGTAGTAGAGCTCTTGTAGTTTTCTGCATATAGCTCTGCAAGTAATTCATCGTTTCTCTTGGCTGTGTGTATTTTGAGGAGCCTGCATACTTCTCTGTGGAGAGGTCCTGTGGGCAGGCCTGGGGGTCTGGTGTACTGTCTGGGCTGGAATTTGGGTTTAATAGAATCACATTTGTTATGACTATGACTGTCATATTTCTCAGGGGCAGAAGAAAATAATATTGCGGATTAAAAGTCACCACAATCACTATCAAATGGTTAATTCTGAGGCTTATTTTAAGTTTAGGAAATAAGTCGAAGAAGACCTGAGAACACCATAGTGATGACTGAACACATGGGTTTTGGCACCAGAGAGCATATGTGTTTAGCTCCTGGCTCTGGGACTTTAAGTCCCAGGTCCTGCTAAGTGTAAAGCGTGTTTGATAACAGTGCCCACCCCACAGGGTCACTGGAAGATTGATTAGGGCAGTGCACCTAAGGCCTGAGGACACAGAACAGTGGTTGTCACAGTGAATCCTCAATACCTGTCAGTAACTGTTATTAGTTATATAACTGAATTGCCAGAACCCCATTTGGGAGATGCCTTGGAAAAACCTTAATGGTCTTTGAGAGTCCTGGCATTGCTAGGTAGTGACTATTGATCTTCACAAGAAAAGATGATATTCATTGCCTGTGATAATTTTTCTTGCATAATATATGCCCAGGACTTGGTCACCTCTTTCTGAAGATGAACTGCATGTAAGAAAGAATATATAACATCTGAAATTTCCTGCTGAAAGCTCTTTGTTTAGAAACCGTGCCTGCTTGTGATTTTTAACATGTGTTTACAACATTTCCCAAATGAAGTGTGAGGATTGTGACTGGATAGCACCACGGATTCACAATTTCTTTCTGAAGGAAAAACAAGTGCTTGGAACTCATATCCTGATTTCTATGGCTCCTCACCACCAGTGGTTGCCTAGCCTTGTTCACAGGGGCAAGCTTTGCATGAGTTGGCCCAAATTTGGACCCAGAGTTCTTCAAAAGAATCCCAGTTCAGGGCAGGACAGAAATTGTGTATTGACAACTGTATGGTCTGGACATTGCTTTGCGCTTTGTTTGATGTGGGGTGGCGGCAGGGGTTGGGGGGAGATGATAGAATTTAAACTCTTTCAGAAAGTCTTTATTTTTTTCCAATTTCCATTTCATTGTGTTTAAAAGAAAGGTCAAAGGAATGTCTTCGCCAGGAAAAGGAGTATACTCTAGTATTGACAGGCCCCAGGAAAGAGACCCACAGCTAACTTTGCGACTGACATGGTAGCATCGACTGCACCTGCTTTAATCACACAGAGGAGCTGAACAGGTGCTCCTCTGAAATCTCTTGTGGTCTTATTGTCGGGAGAAAGCCAATGGGTCTGGGACCCAGTGTCCGTGCTGCAGGTACTTGTGCGTGTGTGCTCAGTAGCTCAGTTGTGTTCAACTCTGTGTGACTCAATGGACTGCAGCTCT
This sequence comes from Bos taurus, assembly GCF_002263795.3. NCBI lineage: Eukaryota > Metazoa > Chordata > Mammalia > Artiodactyla > Bovidae > Bos > Bos taurus. The sequence goes on along the minus strand of NC_037344.1, from coordinate 39,914,137 downwards.
TCAGGTTCCTCTGCCCATGGGATTTTAGAATACTGGAGTGGATAGCCATTTCCTCCTACAGGGATCTTCACGACCCAGGGATTGAACCTGTCTCCTGCATTGAGATTCCAGCTGCTGCTACTGCTAAGTCACTTCAGTCACGTCCGACTCTGTGCGACCCCATAGACGGCAGCCTACCAGGCTTCCCGTCCCTGGGATTCTCCAGGCAAGAACACTGGAGTGGGTTGCCATTTCCTTCTCCAGTGCAGGAAAGTGAAAAGTGAAAGTGAAGTCGCTCAGTCATGTCTAACTCTTAGCGACCCCATGGACCGCAGCCCACCAGGCTCCTCCATCCATGGGATTTTCCAGGCAAGAGTACCGGAGCGGGGTGCCATTGCCTTCTCCAGGGAAGCCCCAAAGTCTATGGTGCTTTTGTGTTCATAGATTGCCATAGTTCTTGATGGAAGTTGTCTTAGGCTGCAGAAAACGTGTGTTGAAAGTGCTGTGGGTTTTTTTTTTTTTAATCACCATAAAGATAAATGGGGGGGGCATGCAGAAATGTTTCAAAGTAGTTTGCTCAAATTCTACTCAATTACACAGCTTGTAACCCTGCTATTAACCTTGAGCAGAGTCTGTGGAGAGCTCCAGGGGTATTGTTCTTTGGCCAGTGATGGGCCAGGTAAGGCACAGATTGATTTGATTTGAAAATCTATTAAAAACATGGGAGTTGCAACTGTCACAAGCATATCACTGTGGGAATGTAAATTGGTGGAGCCACTATGGAAACAGTATGGAGATTTCTCAAAAAACTAAAAATATAACTACCATATGATCCTATAATCCCACTCCTGGGCATATATCCAGAGAAAACCATAATTCAAAAAGTCACATGTATCCGTGTTCATTGCAGCACTAATTACAATAGCCAAGACACGGAAGCAACCAAATGTCCATTGACAGATGAGTGGATGAAGAAGATGTGTTACATTTATACAATGGAATACTACTCAGCCATAAAAAAGAATGAAATAATGCTACTGGCAACATGATCACAACTAGAGATTAACATACTAAGTGAAGTAAGTCAGACAGAGAAAAACAAATATCACATAATATCACTTATACATGGAATCTAAAATATGACACAAACGAACTTACCTACAAAACAAATGGAGAAGGAAACGGCAACCCACTCCAGCGTTCTTGCCTGGAGAATCCCAGGGACAGGGAGCCTGGTAGGCTGCAGTCCATGGGGTTGCTAAGGGTCGGACATGACTGAGCGACTTCACTTTCACTTTTCACTTTCATACATTGGAGAAGGAAATGGCAACCCACTCCAGCGTTCTTGCCTGGAGAATCCCAGGGACGGGGAGCCTGGCGGGCTGCTGTCTACGGGGTCGCACAGAGTCGGACACGACTGAAGCGACTTAGCATAGCATTAGCATATGAAACAAAAACAGACTCAGACATAGAGACCAGACTTGTGGCTGCCAAGGGGGAGTGGGAGGGTAGGAGTGGGAGTTTGGGATTAGCAGATGCAAGCTATCACATATAGAATGGATAAACAACAAGGTCCTACTGTAGGGCACAGGGAACTATATTCAATATCCTGTTATAAACCATAAAGGAAAAGAATCTGAAAAAGAATGTATATATGCATATAACTGAATCACTTTGCTATACAGCAGAAATTAACACAACACAGTACATCAACTGTACTTGAATAAAATAAACTAAAGAAAAAAGACAAAAACACTTCTGTAAATATTATCTTAGTCTGTAATTAAATTGCATCTCTGGTTCACTTGATCTTACGATACATACTTTTTAGTCTTTTGAATGTGAGGTGCAGATTTATACATATTAATATTTGGAATCAGTAATTGTGACATTTAAAAATGGTATAATAAAAAAGGGATAATAACACACAGACTGACTGTGAGCTCAATCATATCCAACTCTGCAACTCTGGCGGGCTACGGACTATAGCTCGCCAAGCTCCTTTGTCCGTGGGATTGCCCGGCAAGAATACTGGAGTGAGCTGCCATTTCCTCCTACAGGGGATCTTTGTGACCCAGGGATCGAACCCGTGTCTCCTGCTGCTTCTGCACTGGCAGGCAGATTCTTTACCACTGAGCCACCTGGGAAAACAGTATGCAGACTAATAGATGGTAACTATCCCTTGCTTTTTGAAATGGAGGTAATCCTGGTAATGGATTCAATACTTGTAAGAGTCAATTGTGTTTTTTCATTTGGTAAGAGCAGAGATCCCTCAGACACGAGTTTTGATGCATCTGACAAGCAGTTCCTATTCTCCCCTGTGGAGCGCAGGAGGCTTTCTTTCTAGAGATGGCATCCCTGCCTAGCTCTGCCAGCATTCTCAGCCTTGTGAAGCTGCTGATGGTCCCCAGTTGGAACCTCTGCCCCAGATAGAACATTATTTACATTTGAGGCTCTGGGCTTCTTGCAATAAGTGATTAAAGCTTATTTACTAAAATAGCCTAAATAAAAGAACTACATCTAAGTTCAAAATTCTGTAATATAAAGTCAACTAGGTCAATGTATTTTTAACCTAAAATCTCTCTTGTAATTTGAAGGGCCATATCACAATTCTTTGACCAAAGCTCTTTACTTTCAGGGGAAGGGAGAGATGAGACAGAGTATTTACTTTTATAAATCCTGTTTTGAGTTATTGTCATAGTAATCTAGCAAGGAAGATATTTTTAAACTACTTTATAAAGATAGAAGCTAAGACTCAGAGAGGTTAAGCACTTTCCTCAAGGTCATAGAGCTCCTGTCTATCAGAAAAGGTTTTCAAATCTGAGACTGTCTGACATTAGATTCTGTTTCCCTTGCAAAGCTGTATTTTATTGACTCCATTGGCGGCGGGGGGGGGGGGGGGGGGGCGGGGGGGGCGGGGATGACATTTTCTTCCTCTGCAGCAACTAAAGTTCTGCTAGTCCAATCACTTCTGTGTTATCTCCTGTGTCAACAATCTTGTCTCTGACGCACCCAGTCAGGTTGGGGTGGAGTGCTGAGGGTTTTCACCAGTCTTTAACCTGATTTAATCACCTTTGGATTCTACAGACAGCTATGATGCCACAGGCTCATTCCTGGTAGGTGAGATAAGTGTGAGGCGAAACCAAACTCAGTTTTATATGTCTTACCAGCGCTTATCACTGGTCATACTTTTGTGATAAGTACAATGTTCATATAAGAACATGAAGGATAGCCAGGACCATCATGGTGTGCCTCTCAAGAGCTTGGAAGTTTCTCTTCTTCTGAGCTGCTCTCTTCTACCATCTTGGCTGCTTCCTCTATCAGATCCCAGCCAATGTTCAGAGGCTTTTTTTCTTGTTTGTTTGTTTTTGCCATTTACTTGTGCATTCCTCTTTTAAATCTCTAACTTGATATGTCCTCATATTGAAGGTTTCTCCTAACCCCCTATAAAGGCAGGGTACCCCACCACCTTTAAATTTTTGTGTTGTAAAATAATGCACCCTTGACTTTAGGGGAAACACTAACTGGAACCGCCCACCCTAGCCAGGCACAACAGTAACCATTTGTGTGAGTTATTTTATGACAGGAGGTCTTGGTAAGGAACACGGAACTAACAAGCCACCACCAACAGGAAGAATTCAGGAAAGGTCAAAAGGAGACATCATGTGTCCTTCCACCTCCTAGAATCCTCCTTGCTGGAACCCATCTTGTCTGAGCAGTGGATGGGCCACCAGGAAGCACACTGAGTCAGAATAATTGGTCAGCGACAACCAGGAAACTAATCCCATCACCATAAAACTCTAGACTGTGGACCACATGGCAGAGCAGCCCTCCTGGGTTCCCTTATCCTCTGGTTCTCCACTCTTGCACCCTTCCCAATAAAGTCTCTTGCTTTGTCAGCCAGTGTGTCTCAGCTCAGGTGGTAAAGGATCTGCCTGCAGTGAGGGAGACCCAGGGTTCGATCCCTGGGTTGGGAAGATCCCCTGGAAAAAAAATGGCAACCCACTCCAGTATTCTTGCCTGGAGAATCCCATGGACCAAGGAGCCTGGTGGGCTACAGTCCATGGGGTTGCAAAGAGTCGGGCACAACTGAACGACTAACTCTAAGGTGTCTCCCTGGACAGTTTATTTCCAAGTGTTAGACCACAGCCCACTCCCAGGTCCTTGAAGGGGTCCCCCATCCTGCAACACTGATAGTTAAACTAAAATACAGTGCAATGGAATAGCCTCCTTTTCCAGACCAGCCCTAAGTGCATGTTTCCCATGCCCTTGTTTGCCCTTCACTTCCTTTGCCTAATTTAGATGTGTAAGCTCAATGCACAGATTCTTTCCTTTGTTTATGTACATATGGTGCCTAGCACTAGTCTTGGGTTTAACAAATACAAAATAATCATGACTTCAGAATGATTATTATTAGTATTGGCATTAAAAAAAAATCACAGCTGGTCAAGAATATTGAATTTCTCTTTTTTCACATGACCTTCACTGGTTTGGACGCTCCTAAAGCAGACAGCTGTATTATAACTCGCTTGCTTGCCCCCTTGCAAGCAAGGTCTCTACTACTTAGAGATCAGGGTTGGGGATAATTGTAGCTGCTTTTCTTTGATGGAACACATTTACAAATTCTGCACTGCATACCAGTGTTCTGGTGGATGTAATTTTAGTGTATGTAACCACCTTAACATAACCAGAGAAACCCAGATTCAATAATATACAATGTTCCATTATGACAGAATTATCTTGCGGGATTCATTTTGCATGTTTGAAATGGAAGGGTTTTGTTTTTTTTCCTCTTTGCATTATTAATTTAAGCCTTCATGATAACCAACATGGGCTTTTAAAATCTATGCATTAAACACTCCTTGACTGTGTGATGGCATTTACATTGTTAGGTTTTAAAACGAAGTCCTTAAGTTTACCGATTTTCAGGCTTTAAAGCAACTGTGAATCTGCATACTTTACCTAAATGCTTTTAGAGGTCTCCTTAAAATTGGCAGACTGATTTTCGGACTACAATTTCACAGGGCAATTCATAAAAATAAATGCCAAACCCTAGGCAACAATAGAAGGAATTGACAGTGGATCAGAAGTTTAACAACGCATTTCCTTTTAGAAATGTCAGCACCAGCTTTCTCATAATCAGGAAATACAGAAGTCTGTACTTTCCCACCAGCCCAATAGTTCAAATGCAAACACATCAGCGGAAGAAAGTGGTTTTTTCAGTGTGGGGGATGCAATCATGATAGAACAGTTTTATTTGTTAACCAGATTGTTCTCTGATTTATATTTTTATAAAAAAAAATTTGTGGTCAGAGCAGAACCAAGGTCATTATAAATACATTTGGGAAAATGGTTTCTTTCTTTTAGAATCAGTTCTAAAATATCCACACGTTAACATGACACTACATTAGCCTCTTTCTTAGTCATAAGACAGCATCCTTAACTCTGAATTTACTAGGATTCCTAAAAAATCAAACCTAAGAGTCTGAGTCTAATTGTGCTTTTGATACACTTCATCTGACTTGTTCCCTGAGCTCTCTGCTATGTACTCACTGTTTCTCCCTGGGCTTGTAATTGTATTCTCCACCTGGGACTCTCTGGAATGCTATTTGCAGGTAGACACAATACTACCTAGTGGAGTATGCTCATTGACAGCAATCCAGTGTCTAAACTACAGCCTTCCACTCTTTTGAGATTCAAGTAACTGCAAAACATTGTAAATAAAAATTGTTTAGGAGAAGGGGGTTGTATGTGAGGAAGCTTTTTAATAGAATTCAACCTCCTTCAGCTCTCAGCCTTGCTTCCAGAGGGTTGTAATCACTAGACACAATGGTAACCAGAGGGATCTCTTGTCTTGGAACAGGGAAGCTTCCTGGATCCTAGCATCCTGGTCATTCTCCTAGGTAAGGGGAAGAAATTAGGCAGATGTCTAACGCATGGAGCCAGCCCCCAAAGGTCAGGGAACAGACCATGTTTGTCTTACCCACCACGAGGACTCTAAGCACAGACAACAGTGGATCCTGGCACATCACACACAATGAATACTTATTGACTGATTGAATAGTAAACGTTTAATGTGCTATTTTGGAACAAAATGACTCTCTATAGATAGATTGATAGAGATGTATCAATTCTATTCTTGTGTCATACCTGGACCAATATGAATTTTAGAAAGTTATTTTACTCACTTTAAACACCTAACTTACATAATGTATTTAGAGATGTATTAGAATTTACTGTTGTAATCACTGAGGCTTTTTGAAGTTATAGGTAGAATGGTATTAAGACCGGAACTTGAAATGTATTTCTAGAGTTAAAACTCAATGTTCTATTTATCCCTTAATGACTTCCTAGATAATATGACAGAACATGCCTTAAACATGCCTTTAACATGCCTTTATGAGGCAGCCTAATAGATGGCTTACTTGGATTATGGTGACTGACAGTTTGGTTTAGACTAACTGGCAAACTGGCAAGTTTGTGTCTGATTTTGTCACTTATGGTATACACTGCATACTGTTGGAGCTCAAATGTTAATAAAAAAGCAGTTCATGCTAAGTGTTAGGTGTCCTAGATGCTGAAGGGCGATAAGCATTATTGACATACTTAGATAAGTAGATCCTAAATAGTGGGGAATTAACTTTAATTGAAATTAAATGATAGCTTAGAGGTTGACAGTGAGTTAGTAATTTTGTTGGTGGATAAGAGACACTATTAAGCCTCACTTGAGGTCATCGGGGTGATTCTGTATTACAATAGAGCACTCAGAAAAAAAAACAAAACAAAACTGGGTTTGCAACTGTAACTCACAATTTTCTGGGTGTGCAGTCTGGGTGAGTGGGTTCCTGCCCACTGCCTGGGCTTTGGGGCTCTGCTCTAGCTTTACCCTCTCTGTGGGACAAGGAATTCCATGCTCTTGGAACACCCTGGGGCCTGGAACTTACTGCTGTGCCACTTTCAGGCCTGATCATCCAACTCTGGGAGAAGGCAATGGCACCCCACTCCAGCACCCTTGCCTGGAAAAATCCCATGGACGGAGGAGCCTGGAAGGCTGCAGTCCATGGGGTTGCTAAGAGCTGGACACGGCTGCATAACTTCACTTTCATTTTCTGCTTTCATGCATTGGAGAAGGAAATGGTGACCCACTCCAGTGTTCTTGCCTGGAGAATCCCAAGGACAGAAGAGTCTGGTGGGCTGCCGTCTATGGGGTCCCACAGAGTCGGACATGACTGAAGTGACTTAGCAGCAGCAGCAGCAGCATCCAACTCTGGACCACAGCTGGAAAAATCACCAACGGGAAGCTTTTGTGAGGGGTATGATGTTGTTTGGATGTACAGGCTGGGATGTTTTTGAGTGCATGAATCTTTGGGTAGAAGATAATGGAGCTGAGGTGGGAGGAAAATGAGGTGTGAGTATCAAGCCAGAAGTCTGTGACATTGTGTTCCATTTAATTTTTAGCTTTAAGAATTTATGATGAGGTCTATATTAGCTTGCCCCTGACCCCTCCAAACTTCAAGGCAGGCCTAGAACTGGGGCAAGTCACTTAGCCTATTTTAGTCTTAAGTTTCCTCATCTGTAAACAGGATGGTAGTAACTGTTCCACTAACCTCAAAAGGTTGGGAGGATAAGAATGATCTTTAAAATATTATTAACTACTGTGCTGAGCACACAGCATGGTTCAAGCACTCTGCAAGGCACTTTGAATGGATTCTATTAGATCCTTGAAAATCTTCAGGGCATGCAATTTTTATCCCATTTTTAAAGAGCAGCAAACAGGCTCAGAGAGGTTGCTTCTCTCTTAGCCTCTCCTCCTCCATCAGGGGCACAAGTGAGATAATGTATGTAACAGTCTCCTACACATACAAGGTGATACTGTAGTTATTCATTATTTACCTCATGTTGGGTGAACAAAAGGAACAAATATCACTGATCTTCAGAAGCTCACATCATTATGGAGGGAAACAAACAAGAAATAAATCAAGTAATTAAAATATGTAGCATGTCAGACGGTGGTAAGGAAAGCAAGGGAGAGAAAGAGGGGCATGTGGAGATAGAGGGAAAGTCACATTCGAATAAAGATACAAAGGAGAAGCGGAGGGAACATCATTCCAGGCTTTGTTTTGTTTTTTGGTGGCCTATGGAAGCCGGTCACCAATGCAGGTGGGAGAGGAACTGCAAAGGGAGAGGCCATGAGACTGCGAGTTCTAAAAGTGGTATGGAGGCCAATGTAGCTGGAAAATGAGTAGGGGGTTGAGTTGTAGGGGATGAGTCAGAGAGACAAGTGAGGGAGGACCACTCTGTAGGTAATTTAGGCCATAATAAATAAGGACCTTGGCTTTTACTGTAAATGTGATGGATAACTAATGAACTTTTCTTTCTTTTCTAGCAGAAGAATAGGGCTTCCCTGGTGGGTCAGAACATAAGGAATGTGCCTGCAATGCAGGAGTTCTGGGTTCAATCCCTGGGTCGAGAAGATCCCCTGGAGAAGGGAATGGCTACCCACTCCAGTATTCCTGCCTGGTGAATTCCAGGGGCAGAGGAGCCTGGTAGAAGAGTAAGTTGAACTGGAATGAACAGATTCACTATACACATTGGAGGCAAGGGGCAAAAAGAGGGAGGCCAAGTAGGTGGTTATTGCAAAGTGCAAAGTTTAGGCCAAAGATGATGCTGGCGTGGACCAAGGTCATGGCAGTCAAGACAGTGGGTAGAGGTTAGATTCCAGATACAGTACTCTGAAGGTTGAGCTGACAGGTTTATTGAAATTTGTAGGGTGTAAGAGAAAGAGTCAAGAAAGGTGCCAAGGATTTTCACCTGGGCACTGGGTGACTGGTGTAGATGACTGTTGGCTGGAATGGGGAAGGCTGTGGGTGGGGCATGTTTGGGGCCAAAGATCTGGAGCCTGGTTTGCGCATGTTAATTCTGAGACATCTACTGGGCACCAGATGGAGATGTCAGGTAAGTTTTCTCACTTCATTGGACTTGATTTTTCTTCTTCTCTCTTTTCACAGAGTGGTAATGACACTTATTCAAGGTGGTGGTCTATGTCATAAAGAATCTGATGCTGGCCCTCAAGTGAGGAGTTTGAGAGAAATATGGGGAAGCAGTTGGGGCAAGGGTAATATCTAGAAATACAAAGGTCTAGAGATACAATTTGTAACTCAGATTCAGTTTCAGAAGGTTGGGCCAGGACGGTTTCTTCTCTTGGAAGCCGCACAATCTGTTTAATGCCACGCAGATGATTTCAGGAACCTAAAATGTTTGTTCATAACCTATTCCAACTGTTTAAAATAAACTAGATGTTGAAACAGTATGGTTGAAAATTGGAAGAAAGTCCAGCGTAGTAGGTCGTGCAAATAACAATCCTTCTCTGAATATGGCCTCCATACAGACAGCAAAACATGAACTTATTGAGGGTGAGCGAAAGGGAGGCAGGTAAAAATAAAACCCTAGGACCAGAACTCCAGAGCTGTGGCCGCTGGTTGGCTGACCTTACACTTCTCGACCTGGCCCGGGGGTGGGGGTGGGGGAGGTGGGGATGGAACACAGCAGGCACAGTGACATCTTAAAGGGCTCTGTCCTAGTGTTTCTGAACCAAGTAAGTCCGACTTGGGTCCGGGGTCTGGAGGTTTACTCTGCCTCATGCCAAGCACACCTGCAAGGGTTTCTGCTTATGTCACAGGATCTGCTGTCTGAGTCTCGCGCAAAAGGCTGATCACCTTTAAATCTGGAGTGTTTGCCAGTCTAGAGGCGGTGTTTAGTCCAGTATTGAACCTGCACGTTTCCACCTCCTTAGTTTCGCGGTCACTTGTCAGGCGCCTGCTGAACACTGAGGCAGGAGGGAACGCTTTCCGTGAAGCAAGTCACAAATACACCTAATAACCCCCTAGAGGACTGACTGCCTCTGCAGCGACTCGGAGCCCAACCCCTGGGTTCAAAACGACTGCCCAGGGCGGCCCAAGCTGTGGCCGGACTTCTGTTCCAGGTCAACTTTCAGCCCCGGCGGCCGAGACCTGGCGGCAGGGGGAGTATGGAGAGGCGAGGGGACGCTGCAGATCCCCCGGGATTCTGAGTGGGATGTGGGTAGGGGGCGCGGCGTAAGCCGGGGAAGGGGTGGGAGTGGGGAGAGGGGAGAGGGGAGTCTGCGCCTTCCGCCCTGGCGCTAAGACTCGTCGCCTCCCCGAGGCCAGGTGGAACGGGGACCCCGCCAGCCCCGCCAGGGCGCTGCCATCCCGGGCCGCCGGGCCGCCCGGCTCACCTGGGCCGCCGAAGGTGCCGCTCACCAGCGAGGGCGCGGCCGGCGGGCCTACCGGCTGGGGGCCCGGGGGCGGGCCCGGGCGCAGGACGCCCGGCCCTCGCCGACGCGGCGCGAGCCCACTGGCCGCAGACCCGTCACTCACTCTTCACCATGGTTGCAGCACAAAGCGACCGGCCCCGGAGGCCGCTTCCTCCCTAAGGAACGGCGGGGCGGCGCGGAGGCGCAGGAGGAGGAAGAGGCGGGGAAGAGGAGGGGAGTCGCTGCTTCCCAAACACTCTCCGGGGGGCTGTGCGCGACGCCCGCCGCCGGGAGTCCGGACCCGGCTGCCAACGGCCCCTTCCCTCCGCGCCCTCAGACCGGGAACAAAGTTGCCGAGAGTCAGGCGGCCGAGGGCGCAGCCGGGGGCGCTCTGGCCGCTCCGCGCGCGCTGATGGGGGGAGGCGGCGGCGGCGGAGCGCACGGCGGCTGCCGGGGCGGCGGCGGCGAGGCGGCCCGAGGGGATGCAGCAGCAGTCGGGGGGCTCGGCGGAGCTCAGTAGACAGAGCTCCGGCGCGGCGGAGACGGAGACCGAGGCGATTCAGCTCCGGAGCGCCCAGACTTGAGCCAGTCCTCAGACGGCGGCCGCGGTGCCGGAGTGCTTTCCGGAGACCCCCAGAGGAGGGGGAGGCCCTGCGCCCGGAGGAGCAGGAGGCCCGCGCGCCCCAGCCTCCCCCCTCACCGCGGCTCGAACTCCCTAAAAATAACTCAGGCCCAAGAGGGCCGGGAGGAGCCGCCGCCGTCCCCGAGAGGAGCCGGGGAGGCGTGTCGATCCAGGGCCCGGAGGGAGCCTTCCAGACCGCGCGGCGCAGAGGAAGCGGAGGAGGCGGAGGAAGCAGGAGCTCCCGGCTGCCGGGCGCCTCGGGGACCCTCGGGCCTCACGCCCCCCGCCCCGCTGCGCGCCCGGGGCCCCGCCGCCCGGTCGCCGCCGCCGCGGTTTGGCTGGTTGGCCCGAGGCGGGCGGGCGGGCGGAGCGCGCAGGGCGGAGGCGGCGGCAGCGGCGGCGGCGCTGGGCCGGGAGGAGGCGGCCGAGGGCGCGGAGCGGCCCCGGCCCGGGCCGCGGGGGGAGATGGCGTCCTACGTGGATAACAGCTTCCGCCAGGCGGTGATGAAGAACCCGGCCGAAAGGACCCCCCAGGTGAGACCCGCGTCGGCTGCGCCGTCCCAGCCTCCACCCCTCCCGACGCCGTTTGCCCCGCGCACCCGCGCCTCCCATCAGGTCCCCAACTTCCAGTGGCTTCCCATCTCCAAGCCTTCACCGGGTCCTCCTGGCATTATTTCCCCCTCTCTTGGGTCTTCTTTTCGCTGCCCTCTCGGTGCTGTCCTGCCCCCGCGATTGTCCGGCGGGACAGAGAGGTCTTTCCCGACCGTCCCGTCTTCCCAGCCGCGCGCTGGGCCTGCGAGTCAGCGGGGGTGACCTCTCCTCGGCCGTCCCTCTTGTCCCACCGGCCGCAGTGCTCCCTTCCTCCGCGAGCCTATGGCCCCTTCTGCCTTCAGAGTTCTTGGGTGTTTGCAGAGGTGTTGAGGAAACTTAAAGGGCTCTGCGAAAGACAAATCCGCGGTGGCCTTCTAAAGTGAAACGTTTGAGATGTTTGTATATTTACTGTTTTGCTTTTTTGGGGGGGAAAAAGGATGCCGCTTTCCAAGGAAGGGAGGAAGAAAGTTGGATAGCTAGGTTACTGCTTGTAGTTTCAATTGCAGACAGAACTGCAGATCAGGCATGTTCAAATACTAATCCCCCCCCGCCCCCCCCGCCCCCGGGAAGGGCACCCTGCGGATTCTTCTGGTGTTGCACAACCTTGTCAAAATTAGGTAAGTTGGTTAACCTTTATACATTTCGTTTACGTTCAGGCTTATTTTTTTCTGGCTTTAAGTGGAGGAATTGCTGATGGTGTTGGATCTGGTCGTCTCTAGTTGGACTAGAAAGGGGGAAATTTATAAAATGTGGTGGTTTGATTTTTTTTTTTGCTTGTAGTTGCTGACTGGATAATGACGCATGCGTTGGGATGGTGACTCCAGGGGATCCTGCTGCCAACCTTCTTAAGACAAATAAGCCCTCCTGATCCTTGGGACCATCAGATATTTAGGATCTAGTGCTTGAAAGAGTGGCTTCGCTTGTTAGGTGTTGGATACCATCTGTTCACATCCAAATGCTCTCCTCTGCCGTTGACGGTTGTTATTTAATGCGGGGAGAAGAGGATAAAATAGACTCTTCCACCGGCTGCCTTTGGGCAAGGCCCAGGAACGGCACCTGGTACCGTTTTTCATTTTTTTTCTGAGGCAGCCGTCACATCTGGGGAGTGTAGCTAGAGTGCGCATATTTACCAAACATGTGGAAGATGGGTGGTAAATTTTACAAGGAAAATTCAGTTCACACTGTCACCGGAAAGTTCCCGTTCTGAAGGATTACTTTACCAAAAACAAGGACTGTGCTGCTCAGGTCCTGTTGCACTGCCTCTCCTGTGCCTTTTCCACCTACTGTTTGTTTTGTGGTTGGCAATCACTCAGTTTTCTGCATCTGAAACTGTAGGTTCTCAGCCACAGTGTGATGGAAAAGCTAATTTCAGTGAGGTGTTTCAATGCCTTTCAGTGTTTGAGGTGCCAAGTGAAATCACACATGCTGAGAGTATTAGAACTCAGTAAGGTGGTCAGAAAATGATGTCAGAGGCCTTGGGTGGAAATTAGAGAGAGGGAAGTGGTGTGTTTGGTTGGTTGATTAGAATAGCAGTGACTCAATACCTACTATCAGGTGGTGGTGGGGGGGGGGGTAGTCGGTCACCAAACAAGGCTGAAAGAGACAGAATGTCCACTGTGACAGTGTGTGGATTGTGCCAAAGAAATGAACTGTTAAACTTTCCTCTTTCCGTGCCAGCTGTGGAGAACAGAGTGAACACCGACCAACATAGAACTTGGCCTGAGTCAGAAGTGGGCCAGTTGCTACCGACACCAACAATGTGCAAACTTCTCGGACAGCCTGAAAGCAGCATATTTATCTCCCTCCCCCCGCCCCTCCACACACACCTTCACAGAACAAGTCACCCTCAAGAAACTTACCAAACATTTTGAACTTTCGTGAGTGTCCACCCTATTAATTTTAATGCTCAATGCAAACCTCCATGTTTATCATTTTAAAGAGAAAGTAGTTGGTAAGGTGACTGCTTCCCATCTTTACCTGGCTTGTTAAAAAGAATTACTTTTCTTCTAAAAGTTTGAAATTTACTCAGAAGTAAAAAAAAAACAAAACAACTTTGGTATCAGATACCTTTTCTGTTGAGTGCTTTGTGAATGTGAGGACTGGAAGTTTCCCTGCACTCTTCTCATGACTACTTGAGAGTTAGTATTTTGTAATATAAAAGCAAAGTTATTAAACCTATGAACAGGCACACATGGATCAGGAAAGTTTTGATGTTGTGCTTCCTTCTGTTTCTCAGGATAGATTTATGAAGAGTTTGTATGATTCTTACGACAAGCAAAAGAAAGGCGCTTTAAGAAAAAAGATAGAGGAAAAAAACATATATATATATATATATATATATATATATATGTTTTGTTACATTCATTTTTTTTTTTTTAATCCCACCAACCCAGTCTCCTAAAACCCGAGAAGACATACTTTTGTACCAGGTCGGTCAGTTGCCTAGAAGTAATCATGCTGTCACTTGTACAACCTAAAAAGTTAGCTAAGAAGTTAAAGAGGTTTTGGGGGCAGGGAGAACCTCAATGCCAGACACAGGGACTTTGAAAATTACTATGAAATTAGGAAGCTTTTCATAGCCACCTGGGAAATGGAATCCATTTTCCCCATTTATTTAGGCACTTCACTAGATGGGGGATGGTAAGGAGAAGCAAGCAAAATTGTCACCTGAATTTTTAGCCAGATGTTGCACATTCAGATTTAAGGGGCTGTCACTATTTCTCCTGATATTCTGGGAGGAGGAAAAAAAACTATCTTTAATCCAGTATGTATCCAGTATTGTGTGTCTGGAAAATGGCTAAGTTGTAGTCAATGGGGCACTGTATTCTCACTAACAAACCTTGAAAATAAGGAACACTGCACGTTCTATTGATATTTTTCAGTGCACCTCTTGTTGAAAAAAAGGACTCTTAAGTAATTGCTTTATTAAACTATTTGGGTTTATGTCTTTAATCACTTAAGTGGGAAGCTTGGTCACCTAAGCAATTTAGTGAAGTAAAAGATGTAAATAAATTACAAATAGCTTCGCCCCCAAGGCTTTAAACAATAAAATGAGTTTTCCAAACCATTTTATTAACTTACTGAGTTCAGACCCTTTCAGATTGCTTAGGTAGGGTGTTTAAATGCCTGTTTTTAGTCTTTCAGGTGAAACATCTATTGCAGAGTTGTTTTTTCTGCTTTAAAGATTTAATATGTGTTTTTAGCTAGTTGTAAAAGTTACTTTTTAAAATATTTGTGTTTTAATTTGTGTTAAACCATTTGTGTTAAAATGGTTTGTATTTTAAAAAGTATTTTAAAAAACAGCTCCTGCCTCGCCTCTTCCTAGTTAATAATATTACTTTGTTCTTCACTGATTTTGGGGGGGGAGGGTGTAGCTATACACCTTTTGATTTAGTTGCAAATTCATGAATTTGTCATCAGAGAGCTCATAACAGTGCAAGACTATTCTTTGCAAAAGTCACTTGGTAGAATACCTCTTGAGTGTTAATAAGAGGGTTGAAAAAGTGCCTTTAGCACAGGGAACTTTAAACTGTGCGAATCTGCACAAAAAGAGTTTCTCTGGTGGATGTTTAACTTTCAAATCTAGTGGAAGAATTGTCTATTTTCACATAAAAATTGACACATAAAAATTTCCATTTCTTTTTATCATTGTTTATTAGCAGTCTTATATTTTCATCTGAAAACTTATACTTTGATTATATTTTGGCTCGTTTTGGGGCTCTAGTAATAAATAATTTGTCTTAAGTAGTTTTTGTTCATAAAACACAACTGAATGATCTGGGTGCAATTTTGAAAAGCATGTCTCACAAAGTAATGCCTGTTTGGGTACAAGCATTTAGCTCTCATAGCAATGATATTTGAATTTGGAGGTTAAAAAAATGCACATTTATTACTGAAAAGCTAATTTCAGACTGTATTAGCATGTGGCTCTAAACAAGTGAGGACTTAAGTTTGTGGTAAAAATTATTAACATTCTTATGCATTATTGGTGGAAACTTAGTTGCCTTCAAATAACCTTTTAAACATTTAGTAATTAACAGTTCCATAATTAGCTTTGCATATCTTGGCTGAGATTCAGAATGAATCTAACTGCAGTGCTGTGTGGAGGCTGGTTTAATATAGTCCTTCCCAGACCCTGGGATTTTCATAGACACTCAACCCCACCCCCCTCCCCCCCAAATTAAAAAAAAAAATGAAGAGGACTTCCTGGTTGCCAACTTGGTGCAGTTTTCTTCCTCTCAAGAAAGGATGTAAAATAAAAAAACCCAGCTATAACCTCTTAACACTATAATTTTACATATGAAAACTCACCAAGGTTTTTTTTTTTTTTTTAAGTAATTGAAGAATAGTTGCCTTACAGTGGTCATTTCTGCTGTACAACAAAGTGATTCAGTTCAGTATATATATAACCGTTTTTTGGGGCCGCACTGGGTCTTTGTTGCATAGGCTTTCTCTGGTTGCGGTGCTCGGGCTTCTCACTGTGGCTGCTGCTTTTGTGGAGCACGCGCTCTGTGGGTGCGTGGTCTTCAGTGGTTGCAGCACTCAGGTTTAGTCGTTGTGGCGCACAGGTTTAGTTGCTCCTTGGCATGTGGGATCTCCCTGGACCAGGGATGGAACCCATGTCCTTGGCAGGAGGATTCTTAACCACTGGACCACCAGGGAAGTCCCTAGAAGATCTTTAAAACATTCTTTTCCATTATGATTTATCACAGGATATTGAATAAAGTTTTGTACTCTGCAGGACCTCGTTTATCCATTCTATATATAATGGTTTGCATTTGCTAACGCCAAATGCCCAATCCATTCCCCCAGTTCCCTCCTGTTTGAAACCATAAGTCTGTTCTTTTTTTTTTTTTTCTCTTAATTTTCTGTTGGCCTGAGAAAACTTCATCCAGGTAGATTTGGGGGCGGGGGGGAGTTAAACACAGTAAGGTCTGCCTTTGATGTTTGAAATTTAAGTCATATAATGTCGTATTACATAAAGTAATAGCAGCATTTGCTTCCGACGTAAATGAATTATTTGAAATAAAGATAGAGTAACCTTTTTGAAAAACAGACTGCCTTCTTGACTCTTCTGAAAAAATTGGTTGTTGTTTGTTTTTAGCTTTGTTTTGTAAGCTTTATAGGTAATGAAAAGGAATTATAATTCCCTCAAAGAACTTTGGTCTAGACTTGTGTAAAGAGATGTGGAAGTGCGGACCCCGGTGATAGTTCCATGATATTGGTATTATATGAGCTGTTCCCTCTCCTGGTAACAGTTTTCTAGAGGTTTAGAATTTCTCAAATATTTAATAAGAGCTAGATAAACTGCAATCAGAACTTATTTGATCCTGTTAACTGCTGGAAGTTCAGTTGACCAACCAGTACTTTCTGGCCCTTGGCAGCTTTCTGTTCTCTAGCTTGTGGTGTGTGTTCATGTAAAAGCTAATCAGAAAAGAGACCCTGAAGAAGAATTAGCCGTTGGTGGTTTATTCTGGGGAGGGCTGATAGTAACTTTCTTAGAAGCCAGCTAGCAATCAGTGGAACTGAAGGGATGCACGATGGTGATTCTGATCTCTCCTGAGTATTCATGCTAGAGTTGAAACTCATTCTTTTTAAAAAATAATTTTTGTTTTTAGTTTGAGATAATTGTAGATTCACATGCAGTTATAAGAAATAATGCAGAGATCTCATTACAAAAACGTTTGTAATGTTTTCCCCATTACAAATATCTTACAAAACTGTAGTGGAATATCACAACAAGGATACTGACAATGATAAAGCCTAGGTGCAGATTCCATTACCACAAGAATTCCTTTTGTTGCCTTTTTATAGGCACGGTCACGCCAGCCCTACCTCTGGCAAGGACTGATCTCTTCTCCATTGCTATAATTTTGTCATTTCAAGACTGTCATGTAAGTGGAATCATACACAGATTGACTTTTTGGATTGGCTGTTTTTCAGTTAGCATAATTAAGACATGTTACCTTTTGGCCAAAATGAGTTTAGTTACTATTATCTCTGAGTGGTTTGGGCTGTGTTCTTGAGATACCAAAAGTATTTGGGGATGGGGGCAGCACAAGGTAAGGTGGATTTAAAACAGTAACAGTGAGAAATTGTTAATAAACATAGGTATAAAATAAAAACCGAAGATCATTAGATCTTGGATGAGCAAGAGTTGTGAGAGTACAACACATTTGGGATATTTCAATATATATAGTTTTTTTTCCATAAAAACATTTTTTTCTGTGTATATAATGTAAGTGTAAAGGTAGTCTTACCATCTAGAATATGTCATGAAAAGAAATTACCTGGTTTTCCTCAACCGAAGTGGTGTTTTACAATTCAGAAGGAAGTCTGATGGATGTATTTATACAAAGGAGTTCCAGGGGGACAATTTGAACAACCAAATATGGAATTATACCTCTAGGGGAAAAAATATCCATGAACTCATGCCAACATAAGTAAATTATTAAATAAATAAATAGGGGAGAAGAGACAGCTCTTTGTTACAGTAGGATTCCCCCCCCCCCCCGCCCCCCAAAAAAGTAGAAGGTGTGCTAGAAGTGGAGAATCACTGGTAGGCAAACCTTACAGTAATAATAGTTGCAAACAAGAATCAGATGCCAGAACTAGTGGGTGAGAGTGTGATGACAAATATATATACATCGGATATCAGAATATTTGCTTAGTCTCAAAGTGTCTTCCCCACAAGATCAATTAATTAATTACAAAGGGGAAATCAGTACTTTTAAAGTGAAGAAAATTAGCAGATACCAAATTGACTAGGTGATCAAAGTTATATCACAAGATGTGTCGACATGATGCACCAAGAAGGGCACATCTGAAGTGGTGTTCTTACTAAAAAGCCCTTCAATTTGAGTGTCATAAAACACTAGGCAGATTCAAATTTTAGGATGCTCTATAAGACAACCTGGAGGAGGAAAGGGCAACCCACTCTAGTATTCTTGCCTGGAGAATCTGTTGGACAGGGAAGCCTGGCAGGCTATACAGTCCATGGGGTCACAAAGAGTCGGACACGACTTAGCAACTACACACACGAGATGGCCAGTACCCAGAAGTGTGTTCAAGGATGAAGTGCTGTTGAAGAGCCACAGATTGAAGGAGACCAAGGAAGCATTATAACCAAATGAACTGTGAGATTCTGGGTGAGGTCTCGGACCAGAAAGTAAACACTGGGACAACCGGTGACATTTGAATCGATAGTTTTACTGTGGCAGGCTGGATGAAGAGTGTATAGGATCTCTGAACTACCTTTTATAAAAAAATAACTTGTTTTAGTGTAAAGCTGTGTCAAGATTAAAAGTGAAAAAAAACCAACAACCAGCTTTTGGGGTTGTTGTGACTCTGACAAGAGGCCACCAAATTAAGATATTTAAAAAAAATAATCTTTTTTCCTGAGTTAATCTTAATGAAGAGCTCAGTACCTTTTAGCTAAATATTTTGCGTACATTAGGCCATTAGTGACATGGCTGAATCAATATATTAGAGGAAATTACACACACACATATCCAAGCTTGCAATAAATGGACAAGAAGAGCTAAAATTTATTCACCTTTTCCCCTAAATTTTGTAGATATTCCCATAAAAATGCAGTGTATTTTACCAGTTGTGACGGTTTCATGATCCCAAATGTAAGTGACTTAGAATATTTGGTATATGAAGAAAATGTGCAGGAGATAAAATGTTCCATGCGCATGAGGCAAGTAGAAAAGACGCTGTGGTAGTAGTTTAAGGAAGTCAGTTGAGGTGAAATCAAGTTTGTAGCATCCCCCTCTCTTTCCTCTCCTGTGAACTTAAAGTCTCTAAATTGTTACTTTTGGTAGGAGTGAGGAGGTGGAAGGGAGGGGGAGGGTGGCAGTGACTGTTGAAGAGGCAGGTCAGAGGCCCTATTACAGCTGGAGCTGATGAGACCTCTGAGCTGCGTGTGCAGCGTTTCATTAAAATCAGTTCAAGACAGAAATACAAATCTTTTTTCCATATATATATATATTTTATGTATATATATAAATGGAAAATTGAAACACAAAGGCATTATAATATAATGCCTTTGTATTTCTGTTACAACCTCCCCTCCTCTGCCAGCCACCTACCTTTCTTTCTTGTGGTAAATATTGGAGAATACATGTTGTTTTTGTATACTATGTATTTTTTTTCTGTAACTGAAACTAGTGCTGGAAGATTAGATTAAAAAATATAGGTGCTAACATTTGAGATAACTACAAATAAATTATAAGCTGGGAGATATTTACTATTTTCAATTATAAAGATAAAGCCATTTGTTTTCTATATTTCAATAGGATTTTTTTGTTTGATGTTTTCAGTAACTGCATTTGAGGGCACAACTGAAAAAGAAGAGCTGGCCAGCCTGTGAAGTAACTAAAATCTTACATTAATAAAGTAAAAAATAGTGAAAATATATAGATGTTAACTAGCCCTATTTAACATTTGTCCAGTTGTTCTGTATGTAAGTTAAGTATTTGAAGTCTTCAAGGCAGTAAAGTTTCTGATTTCTTCTGTAAGTGACATTATGCAGTCTTGCAAGCTCCACACTCAAAATTAGAAAAATTTTGGTAAAATTGTTAGAAATGTTCAGCTAAGTTAAATTAGTTACTGTATTAAAAAAGTGCTTGATCAAATTTATACATTTCCAAACAACTAGAGCTGAGTTTTAAAAACGCACGAGTTAAAAAAAAGATTGAAATGCCAAGAATAGAGGTGAAGAAGACTTTGCATTTCAGTTTTTTCTAGTCTTCATTGGTGTCAGATTCCCTTACTTTTGTGGGACTGGAATAAACTGAGGGGCGAGCTTTAGGGCTGGTGTTATCAAGCACTGCCCTGCTCCTTCAGTTGGGAAACCACAGACTTCTCTCCAAGGCAGACAGTGTATGCCGAGACCCACAAGTTCTTCAATCCCAGATGTGAATCTCCAAACCTAAAGTCATTTGAGACTTAAGTTGGAATGGGTGAGAATTCCTATCTTGATTCCATTTTCTCTGGTATGGTTTAAATCTACATCAGTTAGAGGAAGCTCTGTGGGGGTCAGCATGGTAAAATCATTTCACTTTAAAAGTCCTTGTTCCCACTTGACATTTGGTGGGATGGCTGCTTTCCTTTGTAGTTACACATTTGTGTCTTTAAGTGCATTCACAGTATAGTTATTTTGAGTTTATTGAGTATATTCCCTTCATCTAACCTGATGGCTATGATCCTGAACTTTGGTATCCAGACCACAGACAGCTTTGTGGTCCTGTGGAGGTAACTTCACTTCATGGGGTCTCAGGCTTTTGGATTTCAAGGGCTTTTTAAAAATCATAAAACTCTGGGCTTCTGATATTGATTTGTCATCTATTTATTTTGAGAAATAAGCTTGTTAAAGTGAATTTAAACTCTCTCTCCACTATTCTCATTTCATAAAAGAAAGGACATTCTAATATCATAAAGACAGAAAGGTTATAATCTCAGAATAAATTGAGCTCTGTTTCACCATATTCTGTTTTTGTCAAGGATTGTTAAAATTTTGCCACCGATGAGTATGGGGCTTCCCGGGTGGTGCTGGTGGTAAGTAGCCTGCCAAAGCAGGAGACACAAGAGATGTGGGTTTGATCCTTAGGTTGAGAAGATCCCCTAGAGTAAAAAATGGTAACCCATTCCAGTATTCTTTCCTGGATAATTCCATGGGCAGAGGAGCCTTCTGGTCCATAGTCCATGGGTTCGCAAAGAGTCAGACCCGACTGAGCAACTCATATTACCAGCCTTGTATAATTGTATAGATTAAGTATGTTCATGTATTTTTGGTTTTTTTTTTTAACAGTCTCTGACTTGAGTGCTTAATATTTGTTGTATTTTAAAACGTTTTATTGTATATTGGAGTATAGCCTATTAGCAATGTTGTGATACTTGCAGGTGGACAGCGAAGAGACTCAGTCATTCATACACATGTATCCATTCTCCCTCAAACTCCCCTCCCATATTATTATTTTTCAGTTGTTGGTGTTTATTTTTCCCTTAGATAATTTTTCATCATTCATGTATCTTACAGTTAACTCACTGAAGTGATCATAACATAAATCTAATTGGTAGAATTGATTCATGGCTTAGATTGTGTTGGCATTGCATTAGTCTGCAGGTTATCAGAAACCACACACACGGAGGCCTAGTGATGGGCTTATCTTTCTCACAAAATAAGAAATCTCAAGTTAGGCAGTTCAGGCCTGATGGAGAAGCTCTAAGATTTCATCAAGGAAACTAGCTCATGCTACTTAGCAAGTGATTTTAGGTTTCAGAGTCCCAGGATGATGGCTGCATCCCAAGCAGGAGAGATGGGAGAAGGTTGAAATTCTTAGCTCTTTTGTTGGTAAGAGTTTGTTATTTTGAAGGGACGTCCTCTCCAGGTGTTTGTCATTGACCAGAGCTGGGTCACATGGCTACTCCTAGTTGCAAAGGAGGCTGGAAATATATTTTGCACTTAAGCCTGTATATTGCAGAAAGGCAGGAAAGAAAGGAGGTTAAGATGAATGAGCGCTATGAGCTGATAGTATTTGTCCAACTTACTTTGTGTAGGAAATGGATGATTGTAAAAAGTTTACAGAGTGATTCTCAGGAGACCTCTTTGAAAGTCTTACTTCCAGAGGTCTTACAGTAACATATAGAGCTACATTACTGTAATTGCAGTTTTGGAGTCACATAGATATATTTAACTTTTTAGTTCAGTTATTAGATGTATGACTATTAATTTTCTGAAGCACAGTTTCTTATTTGAAAATAGAGGTAAAAATACCAGTGTGTGAACATTATATATAAATATAAATAAAATACTAAATGTGACTTTTAAGTATGTTTTTAAGTGGAAACTATTGATTTATGTAGTGATTTAAAATAAAACATAGGATTATATTTTCTACATTCTTTTCGCATCAGTTGCACTCTTTTAAAATTTTATTTCATTCCTTGTGTGTTCAGTTTTGTGTTCTGATATTTTTGTGTATAGCAGTGCTTTGTTATTTTTCTGGGACTTTTAAGTTTTCAATTTGTCATTCCTCATACAAGCTGAATCATCATCATTTTATAAATATGCAATCATATATAAAATACTTATAAAAGATAGCAGTTTAAATAGTTTTCTGTAACTTGTTGAATTCATACTTATAAACTTATGTTTTTGAGAAAAGTGACTTCATATTGAATGTTATATGAGACTAGTGAAAGTATGTGAAAGTGTTAGTCGCTCACTTGTGTCTGACTCTTTGTGACCCCATGGACTGTAACAAGCAAGACTCCTCTGTCCATGGAATTCTCCAGGCCAGATATTGGAGTGGGTTGCCATTCCCTTCTCCAGGGGATCCTCCTGACCCAGCAATTGAACCCGGGTCTCCCGTATTGCAGGCAGATTCTTTACTGTCTGAGAAGACAGACTTTGATATTAAAACTTTAAGTATGCAGTATGTCTTGCTTTAGAGTAGATGTGATTAGTTATGGGCTTTTAATGATAGCATTCAAGATTTATGTAGATAAACTGCTCTTATGTGTAGTGGGGTCAGTTAAACCATTTGATATCAGAAGCTCACAGCTAGAAATGTTACTTGAAAGAGTCTGGGGTATTTGTTATTTTAAAACAGTCTGTGTTTTTTTGTAAGTTATTTGTTTCTGGGAGGGGGGCTAAGGTCTAAAATATGCCTGAATCTGGAGTGTAAGTTAAGACTTTGATTTCATTTAAAATGGATTAATGTGAAAAAAAAAATGGATTAATGTGAAAAAAAAAATGGATTAATGTGTAAGGTGTCTGTTGGCCTCACTGGAGAGATTGCTTGGCTGGAATTTGCCATGCGTCTTTAAAACTCAGGTCTTGGCACACCCCATAGCACAGAACTGGAGCTAATAAATGCTGTTTAATGACTTGATTTTTTTTTCCCCTGAGAATTTGAGATACAGCGGAAAATGTAATTATATACTTCTACATTAATAGTGAATTGGGTAAAAGCTGAATAGGAGCAGTAGTTCAGTTTCTGTAACACAGAAGCCGTCCTTTATAGAAACATGTAACTTTGTGGAGCAGAGTTTTTTTTCTTGAGTATCAGGCAGTTGCCTCCCCATAAGTTTAATCACTTTGGTGTTGATATACTGAACTGTCATTTATACTATTTGATTGTAATTTAACAGAGTGTATAAATTCTTCCTCTGAGCTCCTGTGACATCTTTGTTCTACTTTGCAGTACCTTTTTTTTAAAATTACTTTGAGATTTTTGACTGTGGTCAGGGACAGTAGTGTAATGACAGACTTAAATTAGTATTTAGAACCAATTTGCTGATAAAGCATTACTAAGTAGAGATCTCAGCTTTGATCCATTTTATTAGATATGACTATTTGTATAGATTAACTCCTTGGGCTTTCCAGATGTTGCATTGGTAAAGAATCCACCTGCCAATGCAGGAGGTGCCGGTTTGATTCCTGGGTCTGAAAGATAGGGAGTAGAAGAAATAACAACCTACTCTAGTATTCTTGCCTGGAAAATCCCATGGCCAGAAGATCCTGGCATGCTATACTTGCATGAGGTTGCAGAGAGTGACTGAGCACACACACATTAACTTCTTAAGGGGCAGTTTCAGAAATAGATTAAATACCCTGTGCTTAGATCTTTACTTAGTGATTATATATAAAACTTTAGAAAAAAGTAAACTGTACTAACACTCATTCTGGGTAAAATATTTACACATTTGTAGTAAAAGACATCTTAATTAAATACATGTATACAGTAGAATTTAACTTCATTGATTTCTACTTTTTGTCAGTACTTTGTAATTTTTAATTTGTCATGTAATGATCTTTTTTTTTTTTTTTGGTCACACTGCCTGACTGGTGGGATCTTAGTTCCCCAACTGGGGATCGGACCTGGGTCCTCAGCAGTGAAAGTACACAGTCCTAACCCCTCGACCACCAGGGAATTCCCATAATGTTCTTCTTTATGGGGAGGGATAGTGTGATTCCGGAGCATGAGTAAGGCATGTAATCCATAGACTGCTTCCCTTCCCTGATGATGCCTGAAGGGACCTTGAGGAAAACAGACTTGTCAATGTTGGTTCTTGACGCTGAGTGGAACCTTAGAATCAGCTATCATTGTACCACAGACGTGGAGGCTTCCAGGGGCCTATGGAGAGTCCTGGAAATCTGGCCTAGCCTCCACCTTTAACTTCCATTAGAAGAGGGAGACTTACCACTAAAAAAAATGCTGCAACTCTCTGATCTAGTTTGGGACTCCTGAGAAAATAAACACCAAGAGTAGTTGTTGAATTTCCCCATGCCACAGGGACAGGGCCAGCACACTGTTGAAAACTTAATCTCCTAGATCAGGACTGAGTAAACTTAGCCCTTGGGCCAAATTCAGCCCATAGCCTGGTTTTGTGTATAACGTTTTATTGGGACCCAGCCAGGCTCATTCTTCCTGTTGTCTGTGGCTGCTTTCATGCTTCAGAGGCTGAGTATGGCCTGCAGAGGCTAAAATACTTACTGTCTGGCTCTACAGAAATTTGTCCTCTGCCTTACAGACTCCTCATTTCTGAGAACTTCCAACTGATTTCAGGGCTCAAGGATTTAATATGTCTTTTATAATTGCAGGTCTGTAATCAAAGAGGTATGTTTACACAAGGGGCTTTCCAAGTGGCTCAGTGGTACAGAATCTGCCTGCCAATGCAGGAGTCGTGGGTTTGATCCCTAAGTCAGGAAGATCCCCTGGAGGAGGGCATGGCAACCACTCCAGTATTCTTACCTGGGAAATCCCATGGACAGAGGAGCCTGGCAGGCTGCAGTCCATGAGGTCACAAAGAGTCTGATGGTGATTGAGCATGCACACATCTTTATACAAAGGGGAGTGAAGTAGAGGCATCTCAACCCAGCCTGCTGCTGCTGCTGCTAAGTCGCTTCAGTCGTGTCTGACTCTGTGCGAGCCCATAGACGGCAGCCCACCAGGCTCCCCTGTCCCTGGGATTCTTCAGGCAAGAACACTAGATGCACTATTATTTAAATGCAGCGAAAACAAAGCTATTTTGTCAATTTCAATTATTTTCTTCTTTTGAGATGTAGCCAAAAGAGTACTGGGACTTTTAGTCATTCTAATAAAGTGTCTCCTGGTATTCTTTACAAATACAATCTGAAAGGAGAAAAGAAATTTTATTATATAGTAACATTATTAACATAACAGTTCATAAAATGTCTTAAAAGCACTGGGTGTAATATGTGTTATTATTGTTCATCTGCTGATGTTTACCCAATATGTTTTTTTTTTTTTTTCCTGAGTCTTACAGTTTTGCTCCCAGGAAGGACATATTTTTGTATAGGTTAATTCATCAGTTTTTCAGCCTGACTTTATTTAAACTGTGTTGTCTTTCTCTCGGTTTTCAAGAAATCTAGAGTTAGGTGAGAAGTTTTAAGAAAAATCCTCTTCCTGAATTAGGCTTTCATTAATGAAACAAAACTGAATTATTTAAGCCCATCAGATATACCAGCCCCTGTTGGCACCAGCTGGGTGCTCTGCTTAATAACTCTGTGTTGTACTCAAAGATGCTTTTATTTCCATTGTGTTTGCAATCAAGAATGATTGTACTACTACCTTTAGCTTTTGAAAAATGATTGTAGGCATACTATCTAAACCTTTAAATTGGATTCAGAGATAAAACTCTTTGCTTTTTATTATATTGTTTACCTTTCTCTGTCTTGCACCCAAACAGGAACTTGCTTGAGTTGATCTTTCCTTTTCACAGTGGCTGCAGAATTGTCCTCAGTAGCTGTTACTTCTTGGCAATCTCAAAAATAACTTAATTAATTAACAGATGATAACTTGTACGGGTATGGTAATTAGTTATATTGATGTGAGTAAAGGAAAGAGGCTATTTCAATGAGGCTTCTGGGGTTAGAAATGAAATTACTTTCTTGAGAAGATGTGCTTTCATTATGGTTTAGGAGAGAGACACTAAGGTCTCTAAAATTGCAACAGTCTTGCCAGTGTTCAGTGAAACTTTGTAGAAAATGTTAATGGAAATCTTATTACAATGTATTCAGTTTCAGACCTCCTCTCTCCTAGTAGAAACATTCCTAGTATTTAAGCTGCTTCCTTACTTCATCCTTAGAGGATAATCAGTTTTCATACTGTCAGTTGCCTCCTCAGTTGTCTAGGAAAAGTCTTCCAGAAGACTAGAATTAATGTAGTCTTCTGGAAAGGATTAAAAACTATTTAATTTAAAACTTCAGGGATATTGTACGGAATTTTGAACATTTTTGCTTGTGATTTTTTTTTTTTTTTTTTAAGGAAGGGAGTAAATGTTACACATTTTGAGCCAATTTTTAGGAAGACAGTATTTACCTTCAAATTGGTTGGAGGAAAATACAGACTAGCACAGGGGAAAGAAGAAAGAAACTAGCATCTCCTGGAAATCTTTGAAAGTCTGGTGAAAAGAAAACCATACTTCTCATCAAACTGGATGAGATTTTTTAGAATTAAGAAAGATCTCCCCCATAACTTAAAGTCTAGCCTTTTGTATTTGTTGTTGTTCAGTCACTCAGTCGTGCCTGACTCTTTTCGACCCCATGTTGCAGAACACGCCAGGCTTCCCTGTCCTTCACTATCTCCTGCAGTTTGTGCAAACTTGTTCATTGAGTGGGTGATGACATTCAACCATTTCATCCTCTGTCTTCCTCTTTTGTATATCTTACAGTTTTCTTTATATTTGAAATAGGTTGTGACTTTTTTTTTTTGGTAAAATATCATTTACTCTCTCTTGTCCAAGGTTTAGACAAGGAAAAAAAAAAAAAAAAAGTGGCCAATCTCGATCATCTCTTTCAGAAGGTTATAAGGATTTCTCATAATTTTCTTAATTTATTAGGCAAATGTTCCCCTTTGCTGATAGTGAAAATGAGCAAGTTAAATATGTTTATGGGAACCCATGCTGGTCCTCCCTGCTCTGCTTTTAGGCTAGGTTGTAATTTACACTTTCCTTCATTTTTACTCTTCTCAGTTGATTGTAAGATCAATAGTACAAGAAAAGAAACACTGCTGTGGACCTGTTTATTTAGGGTGGTATTTCAGAGAGAGAACTCCAAAGGCCTTATTTCTTGACAAGTAGAAGCCATTCCTGTGGATGGTAATTTTCAAGAATGATACTTGTAACCACAAAGAACAATACTCTTGCATTATCTTCTGGGTAAACTGCTCCTATGTTCGAACTGATTTAGTAAAAAGCTAACCATGGAGTTTGGGAAGGAAAACATCTATTTATTTTCCTTCCTGATTCTTCCTTTCATTCTCACTGCTGTCATCCTCAGGTCTTTGTCTGCATGCCACAAGCAAAGGGACCCTTTTTACCCAGGGTCCCTTCATTCCTTGCTGTTCTTCCCTCAGACCTGTCCTGGGCGTTTAAAAAGGACTAACTTAAATGTTTCCTCCTCTATGAAGCTTTTTCTAGTCACTTGAGCTGGACGTTGAATCTTTCTTTGTGAAAATTTTTATTGTTTTAACTTGCGCCTCTCAGTAAGGCATTTATTGTCTGGTAATATTCTGAGTAATATTCTATAGTGTATATAGTGTGTGCACACACACACACTTTATCTGTTCACCCCTTGGTAGACATTGAGGGTGTTTCCACATCTTGGCTATTGTATTGTAAATAATGCTAACTGAACATAGGGGTACATGTGTCTTTTCAAATTACTGTTTTCATATCCTCTGGATAAATACCCAGCGAATAGCTGTAACATATGCCAGTTCTGTTCTTAATTTTTCCATTAATCTCTGTATTGTTCTCCGCAGTGGCTATAGCAGTCTACATTCCCATCAACGGTGCACAAGGGCTCCCTTTTCTCCACACACCTGGTATTAATAAGACCTGTTGCTTGTTATCTTCTTGGTAATAGCCATTTTGACCCATGGGAGGTGATATCTCATCGTGGTTTTGACTACAATTCTCTAATAATTGCTCATGTTGAGCATCTTTTTATTTACCTATTGGCCATGTCTTTGTCTTTTTTTTGGAAAAATGTCCATTCAGTCCTTTGCTTATTTTTTAATTGGACCTTGTGTTTTGAAATGTTGAGTTGTATGAGTTCTTTGTATATTTTGAATTGTATATTCTGGATTTTACCAAAATACCTGGATTTTACCAAAATATTTGGATATGACCCTTTGTCAGATTTATGATTTGTAAATACCTTTCCTCTTTCAGTAGGTTTCCTTTTCACTTTGTTGATGATTTCCTTCATGGTAGAAGGTTTTAGTTTGATGTAGTCCCATTTTAATTTTCAAATTGTGTGGCATGTGGAACTTCCCGAGCAGGGGGACAAGGAATCTAACCTGGACCCTCTGCAGTGGAAACATGGAGTCTTAAACACTGGATCACCAGGGAAATCTAAGTCTCATTTTTAATTTTTTGCTTTTGTTTCCCTTGCCTTAGGAGTCAAATCCAAAAACATAGCTAAGACCAATGTCAGGAAGGTTGTCGCCTATGTTTCCTTCTAGAAATTTATGCTTTTTAGGTCTTACATTCCAGCCTTTAATCTATTTTTAGTTAATTTTTGTGTGGTGACATATAATTGGTCTCTTTTCATTCTTTTGCATATAGTTGTCCAGCTTTCCCAACACCAGTTTTGAGGAGACTGTCTTTTCTTCGTTGTGTGTTCTTGGCTCCTTTGTTGTAAGTTAATTGTCCATGTATATATGCTTTTATTTTTGTGCTCTTATTCTGTTTCATTGATCTGTGTGTCTGTTTTTATACCAGGACCATATTATTTTGATAACTGTAGCTTTGTAATATAATTTGAAATCAGAGAATGTGATACCTCCACATTTGTTATTCTTTCTGAATATAGCTTTGGCTAGTTGGGCTCTATTGTGGTTCCATATAAATATTTATTCTAGTTCTATGAAAGATGTCATTGGAATTTTGATACGGATTGCATTGAGTTTGTGGATTGTTTTGGGTAATATGATCATTTTAACAATATTAATTCTTTCAATCCATGAGTGTGGAATATGTTTTCTTTTTTTTTCTAATTTTTTTAACCCCCCCTTTTTTAACCCCCCCTTTTTTTTAATCCTCCCCCAAATATGTTTTCATTTTATTGGTGTGTTCAGTTTCTTTCATCTTACAGTTTTTAGTGTACCTTATCTCTTATTTTAAACTGCAAAAAATTCCTTGAAGGTGAATCTATCTTATAGACATTTGTGTTTCCATGGTGTTTTATAATACCTGAGCGTTTCATAAATACTTAAACTATGAAGTGTGCATCAGACATTTCCATGTAATTCAATAAGCAGTACTGACAGGGCACGACCCAATTTGGTATAATTTTAAAATTTAACTCCTGGGAGATTATTTTTTATTATTTGAGTATAACATAATTTAGGCTTGTTATTATTTTAAGACAGCCACAATTAACTCAGAATTGCTTGGATAGGTGATGTGATTCAAATTTTACTTAGCCACCATGACTTTGGTCAGTCACATAAGTAAGTCAAAAATAGAAGCCTGAAACTCTAGGCATGATCTTATGAATTGCTAAGCCCTGGACTTCAGTTTTTTGCCTTGGATTTTATTCGAGGGGTGTATACATTTGCTTTTACTGGATTCTGAACTTTTTGTTTTATACATCTACTTTGTAAGCCTTTGTAAGTCAGATCGACAGTATTTTAAATTGTATAACTAATCTCTTGTAAGATCCAAGAGAAACAGTATTTGTAATGCCTTAGCTTCTTTTATATTGATGTTGCTTTAATGATGTCACTCATTTTGGGGTCTGTAATGAGGAAAAGTAGGTGAGAGAGAGGGGCTGGTGTGGTACTCTCTATTCTCTGAGTGACTTTGGCAGCTTTCCTTGGACCTCAGCTTTCTGGTCTTTAAAACAGTACACTGTTTTCGAGGGTATCTGTTAAGGGTTAAATGAACATAATGTATGAGAAAGTACTTCTCAAAGGGAAAAGTCTATACAGTAATGTAAGACATTACAATCACTGACACAATGAAAGTATTAGTGCCAGTAGAAATTGTGAGTCATTTTAAAAGATAAGAGACTATTTGGCTATACAAATAATACTATTTGGCTAGTAGTATTTATAGAAATATGCCTCTTTTCAGTGTGAGTGAGGCAGTAAGACCATGTTTTCAAATTATTTCTTTATTTGGTTGTCCAGATTAATACTTATCTGGATCATTTTAGAATTATAGGCTTCATGTTGAGCTTTCTAAAGAGCTTTCTTTGTAAAGCACTTTCAGACTTCAAAGAACCATTGTGTAAGAACTCATGTACACCAATATATCTTGAGTAGTTTTGATTATTTTATGTTGAATAGAAAAGCTGAACCAAAAATTTTTTCACTTTCAAAAGTACTCAAGTGGCAAAGTCTTTCCATATGTGTAACATGTATATGTATTCTCTTCTAAGAGTGTTTATTGGAATACATATTTTTGAAATAAAAGCTTTATATTTGTGTGCTGTGAATAGATATGATTTTCTGTTCTTTTCTGATTATTGAAATCTGTCATCATTCTGTACTTACATTTGAATGTTCTGTGAACTTAGAGATTTAGCCAAAACTTGCAGAAGAGTGTTAATAAGTATAAGAATGTGGAATAGAAATTTCATGACTATTTTTGAAGAATTTGAAAAGGAATTGAAATTACCTTCATAATATAAACGTTCACTATTAAAAGGTACAACAGTAAATGAATCTTTATGCTTCTAATTATCTTTTATTGAGTTACTTTTGTAGTGCTGCCCCTTTGAAAGTTCAAGTCTCCATTAGTATAATAATACATAATACTTACAGTTGTGTTGTTTGCTCTTCATTTATACTTAGGGAGAACGCAACTTAGAAGAACTGAGGGACAATACGGAAAAGCAATAGACATTTATTAAGTCTTCATTATGTGTCAGAAAGTCAGCTAGGTTTTTTCCCCTCATTTTTGAGTTGTTCAGTTCAGTCGCTCAGTCATGTCTGACTCTTTGTGACCCCATGAATCACAGCACACCAGGCCTCCCTGTCCATCACCAACTCCCAGAGTTCACTCAGACTCACGTCCATCGAGTCAGTGATGCCTTTGTCATCCTCTGTCATCCCCTTTTCCTCCTGCCCTCAATCCCTCCCAGCATCAGAGTCTTTTCCAATGAGTCAACTCTTCGCATGAGGTGGCCAAAGTACTGGAGTTTCAGCTTTAACATCATTCCTTCCAAAGAACACCCAGGACTGATGTCCTTTAGGATGGACTGGTTGGATCTCCTTGCAGTCCAAGGGACTCTCAAGAGTCTTCTCCAACACCACAGTTCAAAAGCATTTTTAGTTTTTGCTGCTGCTGATGCTGGTAAGTCGCCTCAGTTGTGTCCGACTGTGTGACCCCATAGTGGGCAGCCCACTA
Organism: Bos taurus; assembly: GCF_002263795.3. Classification (NCBI taxonomy): domain Eukaryota; kingdom Metazoa; phylum Chordata; class Mammalia; order Artiodactyla; family Bovidae; genus Bos; species Bos taurus. The sequence goes on along the minus strand of NC_037344.1, from coordinate 39,882,278 downwards.
GACTCCTCTATCCTGGGATTCTCCAGGCAAGAATACTGGAGTGGGTTGCCATTTCCTTCTCCAGTGCATGAAAGTGAAAAGTGAAAGTGAAGTCGCTCAGGCATGCCTGGCTCTTAGCGACCCCATGGACTGGAGCCTACCAGGCTCCTCCATCCATGGGATTTTACATCAACCCAATTAAGCAGGAGATGCGGCTCTTAACTTACCAGTGAAGAAGCAACTGAGATAGAGAAGTTAACTCTTTTTCTTAAGGACACAAAACTGTCTGATCTCAAAGTCCACACTTTTTCCACTCTACCAGACTCCTTCTGAAATAAAATTGAGTGTCAATATCTGGACTGTTGTAGTAAGGACTGTTACAAAGTGAAGTTCCAATTTGCTTAAGGTCTTTCTCTTTATTTGCCCATTTCTTTTTATATAAAATGTTTCACTAGGTTACTTGTATTTCAGAGATGAACTTCAGCTCTAAAATCTCATTTTATTGAAATTTTGGGATTTCCCTGGTGGTCCAGTGGTTAAGACTGTGTGCTTCCACTGCAGGAGACCTGGGTTTGATCCATGGGTGGAAAACTTAAGATTCTGCAAGCCACACAGTGTGGTCAAATAAATAATTGTATTAAAATTTTAATTTTTAAAGTAATTGGAGTTAGTAGAGTAGGACTGGAAGGTCTATTTTTAACTTAGGTCCAGGTACTTAGCCAATAGATAAGTCTCAGTAAGTATTAGATATTGTTATATTAACTCTGTCTTTTAAGTAGCTTGTCTTAGTCATTAGGTTTATCTGAAAAAATGCAGAGTTTTACATGATGGTTTTAGTAGCATCTAATATTTCTTGACAGTTTTGTCACTGGATACTATTTTAAGGATGTAAAGTGTTAGTTGCTCAGTCATGTCTAACTCTTTGCGACACCATGGACTGTAACCCGCTCGGCTCCTCTGTCCATGGAATTCTCCAGGCAAGAATAGTGCCTGGAGAATACGGCCTTAGGGTTGTCATTTCCTTCTCCGGGGGATCTTCCTGACCCAGGGATCAAACCCAGGTCTCCTGCATTGCAGGCGGATTCTTTACCATTTGATCCACCAGGGAAGCCCTAAGGATGTAAATGTATTATTCTTTTTCCTCCTTTTCAGTACTTTGTTTTATCCAGTGACATAGTAACATGATAAATATATTATCTTGGTATCTTCTTCTGATTAGTTGTTATTGGTTTTTGTTTCCTTTTTTATTTTTAATAATCAACTATATTAAGGATTTTTGTCAGTTGAAGAGAATGGAAGTGATGATTACAATTAGAATTCTTTGATCTTTGGTTTGGGCTAGCTTGATGCCTTTCAAGTTGCTGTGTACTGGGGTGGGGGTTCAGGGGAAACTAACCAGTTTTTCTCAGCAGTAGTATATCCATGCATCTGCTCGTTTGTCAGAAAAACACAGACTTGACATACCTCCTATTTCTGTTGCTTATGACATTTCCACATAGAATTATATTAATAATTCCTTTCTGTCTGGAAACATAGTTGGAAGCCTTGGTTTTCAGTGCTGACTGAAAAAGGTGGGGGAAAGGCTCAGGGGCTTGCTCCCAGGGACCAGATTTGAACGGATTGTAGTATTCGGAACTAGCAAGTTGGAGAGTAAAACATTCCTGGCGCTTCTGCTTCTCTGACTATTGCCATGAAGATGTCTTAACTCGTAAGTGAATTTTGTTGTCTGAGTACGTTATTTAGAAAGGGGTTAATTGAACTGGAATTTGACCAGAATCGAGAAATGTTCAGAAATTACCCAGATATGCTAAGAATTAATTCATAAGCCTGTATCTTGCAGAGAGATACTGTTTATGTTATCTGACATTATCTGACACTATTTTATGATTGTACTTCTTGATCTCAACTATATAATGAAAGACAGATGCTAGATTCTGGAATGTGAGATCTTAAGGAGTCTTAAGTGCTTCTGAAATGCTGAAATCCAGATGTTTTGGTGGTTCTGGGGATGTATTTGTGTTTCAGTGATGTGCTGTAGTCGTTTCAGTTGAGGAGACCTGTGTCACTGTGTCTGGTAGCGAGTCCAGTTTGTTCCCCTTTGTCCTTACAAGACATAGAAAATGCCCTTCCTTTGGGATGGAAGAACACAGTACTCGAGGGCAGAAAGGAGGTTTTTCAAAGGGGTAACAAGGTCTTTTTTCTTTTTTTTTAAATTCTGAATTTTCTCATTTATGGCTCCTTTAAAAAACAAAACCATATAATTTCCTTCCAGAACATTCTATGTTGACCATTCCACAGGCTCCTGTTTTTGAGGGGCATTGGGATCAGAAAGAAGGGTTAAGTGCAACCTCCTAGTGGTTTGCTCAAAATTCACCCTGCATTGTAAGTGTACATGATAATGTGTTGCTGTCTCTGGAATGTTTGCAATGTACCACAAATGTTCATCATTTGTACTTAGACTATATATTTAAAAACTAGTGTTTTAAATAATACTTACTTAGGTTTTGTGTGTGTGTGCACGTGTGCATAGTTCACATATCAAACATTATAAAAAGGTATGCAAAGGAGAGCCTTCCTTCCTCTTCTGCTCCACATGTGCCTGGTCTCCAGCCCCAAAACAGAGTGAGTGGTCTTAGTTGCTTGTTTATTCTTCCAAAGATTTTTTTTTGAAGATATGTGCATAGACCCATACAAAATGTTTTCCCCAACCTCCAGATTATATCTACTTATCTATCTCTCCCTTGCTTATTTACTTACTGTAAAATATAATTTGGGAATCTTTCTGGAACAGTGAACGAAGAGCTCGCTTGTGGGGTGTGCCTGTGAGTTTAGCCAGTACAGTGTATTCCCAGTAAGGAATATCCCTTACATATGTGATCTGATAAATTTCTGTTGGGCCAAAGGATTCTTGCATTTCTAATTTCGATAATTATTGTAGTAGCATACTACTGTAAACATTGTATTAGGAATTAAAAACACAAATTGTAATTAAGTTGGTTGCAACTTTTACAACAGTCAGATATAATTTTTTAAAAAATATTATTTATTGGCTGACCTGGGTCTTAGTTGTGGCATGTGGTATCTCTAGTTGCAACATTCAGATTCTTAGTGGTGGCAAATGGGATCTTGTTCCCTGACCAGGAATAGAACCTGGGTCCCCTGATTGGGAGCATGAAGTCTTAGCAGGAAGTCTGCAGATGTAATTTATCTATAGTAAGATTTATCCTGTCCCAGTATAAAATTCTATGAATTTTAACATGTGTACAGGCATACCACCACCAGTCACCACAGTCACAGATGTTTCCATCATCTGGAAAGCTCCCTGCCCCTGTCTGTAGTCAGTCTCCTCTGACTAGCCCTGACTGTGGCAGCCATTGGTCTGATGTCTCCTACTACAGGTTTGCCTTTCCCAGATGGTACCCCACTCCAGTACTCTTGCCTGGAAAATCCCATGGATGGAGGAGCCTGGTGGGCTGCAGTCCATGGGGTCACTGAGGGTGGGACACGACTGAGTGACTTCGCTTTTACTTTTCACTTTCATGCACTGGAGAAGGAAATGGCAACCCACTCCAGTGTTCTTGCCTGGAGAATCCCAGGGACGTGGGAGCCTGGTGGACTTCTGTCTGTAGGGTCGCACAGAGTTGGACACAACTGAAGTGACTTAGCAGCAGCAGCAGCAGCCTTTCCCAGAATGTCATATATTAATACATGGAATCATATAGTGGGCCATCTTCTGGCATCACTTCTTCATCAAGCATCAGGCTTTTGAGATTGAGCCATGCTGTGACATGTATCAGTAGTGGTTTTTTTTTTTTTTTTTTTGGTTTTTTCCCTGTTCATTGCTGAGTAGTACTTCATCATATAGATGTACCAAAATTTGTTAATCCCCAATCCATATTTGAGTTACTTCTAGTTTTTGGCAATTATGAATAAAACTGCTGTAAACCATACATGTAAGAATTTATGTGAACATGTATTTTTGTTTTTATTGGCAAATACCTAGGTGTGGGATTCCTGGGGCTACATGCTGTTTAACTTCATGAGAAACTGACAAATTCTTGTTTCCAAAGCAGCTGTGTCATATGGTATTTCCATCTGCAGTGCATGAAAATTCCAGTTGTCCTGCATCCTAATTAGCACTTGGATATGTCAGGTTATATTTTAAGGCATTTTATTAATAAGCTTATATTGATATCTTAGTGTTTTTTAACAAGCAGCTTTATTGAAGTATAATTTGTATACTGTATTATTCACTCACTTAAAGCATATGATCAGTGAATTTTAGTGTATTTACAGGAATGTGCAGCTACCATCACAGTCAGTTTTAGAACATTGTTATCACCTCAGAAAGAAAATCCTTGTGCTCTTTAGCTATTACCCGCTGTGCACTATGCTTCCTGTCCTAACTAATCAGGAGTTTACTTTCTGTCGCTATAGAATTTCCTATTCTGGACATTTTGTATGAATGTAATATGCAGTTTTTGTGTGTGCCTGGCTTGTTTGATTTAGCATTATGTTTTCAAGGTTAATCCACGTTGTAATATGTATAAAGCATTCCATTCCTTTTTGGGGCCAAATAATATTTCATCATGAAATATTATGAGTTACAAGCTGGAATCAAGATAGGTGGGAGAAACATCAACAACCTCAGATATGCGAATGTTACCACTCTAATGGCAGAAAGTGAAGAGGAAATAAAGATCCTCTTGGTGACGGTGAAGGAAGAGAGTGAAAGAGCCAGCTTAAAGCTAAATATTAAAAAAACTAAGATCATGGCATCATGCCCCATTACTTCATGGCATATAGAAGGGGAAGAGGTGGAACTAGTGAGATTTCCTCTTCTTGGGCTCTAAAATCACTGCAGATGGTGACTGCAGCCATGAAGTCTGTAGATGAGTGCTTCTTGGCAGGAAAGCTGTGACAAACCAAGACTGTGTTATAAAGCAGAGACATTAGTCTGCTGACAGTGATCCGTATAGTCAAGGCTATGGTCTTCCCAGTGGTCATGTACAATTGTGAGAGCTGGACTGTAAAGAAGACAGAGCGCCGAAGACCTGATGCCTTCAAACTGTGGTACTGGAGAAGATTCCTGAAAGTCCCTTGGAGCAAGGAGATCAAACTAGTCAGTCTTAAGGGAAATCATTGGAGTACTCAGCTGAAGCTCCAGTATTTTGGTCACGTAATGTGAACAGCCGACTCACTGGAAAAGCCCCTGATCCGGAAAAGACTGAGGGCAGTAGAAGAGGGTGTCAGAGGATGAGATGGCTGGATGGCATCACAGACTCAATGGACATGAACTTGGGCAAACTTTGGCAGATAGTGAGGGACAGGGAGGCCTGGCATGTTGCAGTCCATGGGGTTGCAAAGATTCAGACACCCCTGGATGACTGAACAACAGCAACAGTATTTCATCATACCACAGTTTGTTAATCTGTTCATAAGTTGTTGGACATTGGGGATGTTTCTGCCTTGAATATCGCTGCCATGAACGTTCATGTACAAGCAGTTCGTTAACAGTTAATGATGAGAATCTTTTCATTTACTTATTTGCTATCCACATCTCTTTGGTACAAGTCTTTGCAAGTATTTTGTTCACCTCCTTTTAACTTTTTGTTTTGAAATACTTTTAGATTTACATAAAAGGCGCCAAAATAGAGAATTTCTGTATACTTGTCACTCATATTCTACTGTTTACACCTTTCAGAACCATGGTATTTTCACAAAACTAAGAAAGAAATGTTGAAAAAACACTGGTCACTCAACTATGGACTTTATTTTGCATTTAGCAGTTTTTCCACTAATGTATTTTTTCTGTTCCATATCCAACCTAGGTACCATATTACATTTATCATTTTGAAAAGTTACGTTTTTCCTGAAGTTGTGAGACTTCTATATTTTGGATAAAATTCTTTATCAGATTGAATGCCACTTTGTATCTTTGCAAATAGTTTTTATTTGTAGCGAAATCGTTACTCATTTTACTGTTTTGGCTAAATGCAAATCTGTGTATTTTTAAATGCTGATTTAATTTATGTGATATTAGAGGTCTGTAGTTTCCCCATTTATATTATAAATGGATATGTTCTAGAAATTGTGAGAAAATAATATTTCCTCCAGATTCCACCATAGATAGTTCTGTAGATAGGTTCTAGGGAGAATATTTTCATAGTGCTGAAATGCTCCCTGTGTGATGTGAATAACTTTTCTGACAAACATGGGGAAAGGCTCTTTGCAGCACCAGGATGTGGCAACACAGAAAGGTCAGGGGGTCTGGCCCAGGGACTTTGAACTTTGAAGCAGACGTTTGTTTTTTTTTTAAGTTTAGTGTTTTCCTTTTATAGTGAACCTCACTGCAGAAAAATTTTTAGGTTATTGGTAAAACAGATATTGGTAAACATTCACTAGTCCTATGAGTCCTTATAATATAAATAAATTAATTCAGTACACACTTATCAGAAGTCCGTTGTGTTGCCACTCACTGTCAGGCTCTAAGGATGCAGCTGTGAACAGCTGAGCCCTGCCTGTTTGGTACACAGTGCTTGTGAAGGGAATCATGCAAACAGGCTATACAGTAAGTCAGGTGTTGACAAGTATCACAGGAAAAGCTTAAGGTGATTAAGGCCACATTTGGAAGGCTTCACTGATAATGAAGTGGTATTTGAAGAGGGCCTGCCTTGTGGGGAAGGGAGGGGAAAAGTCAGAGACTGCTTCACTTGAGGTGAAAGTTGCTGTCATGTCCAACTCTTTGGGCTTCCTCTTCATGGACTGTGGCCCACCAGGCTCCTCTGTCCATGGGATTCTCCAGGCAAGAATACTGGAGTGGGTTGCCGTGCCCTCCTCCAGGGAAGAGACTGCCTAGAGGGGGTCTTGGCTGGTGAGGGTGGAGGCTTCAGGGCAGGAGCCGTGAGGTAGTGACTTGTGGAAGGTGTTGACCTCAGAGGTTGGTGGAGAGCCCTGATTGCATAGGGAGTTTGGATTCATTCTGGGTGTGTTGGGGGCTGTTCGAGGCTTTGGGTAGAGGTGTGGTGAGGTCACTGTGAATGCTGGGTGGAGGATGGTCAGTGGTGGGGAGAGCATGGAATTACGGAGGCCAGTCTGGGGCTCATGCTGTCAGCTTGTGGAAGCAAGTGATGGAAGAGAGCAATTATCTCATGTGTGTTGTGTACAATGAAAGAGAGCAGACGAGGTGTTCCATTTGAGTGGAAAGAAAGGGGACTCATGCATGACTTTAGAGTTTATGGAAGGATGGAGTTATTGAAGAAAAGGACTTTGGGAAGATCAAGTTTGATGAAAGAAATAGTGATCGGGAGCTCAGTTTTAGAATGAGTAGAGTTTGGAATGCCCTTATGTGATCCAGAGAATTGTTGTCATGTACACACTTGGCTGTATTTAAAATGGATAACCAACAAGGGTCTATTTGTATAGCACACGGAACGCTGCTCTATGTTATGTAACAAATTACTTGGGAAATTTGAAAAAGAATAGATGTATGTATGTGTATAACTGAGTCACTCTGCAGTCCCCCAAAAACTAACACAAGATTGTTAATCTACTACATTCCAATATAAAGTAAAAAGTTGAAAAAAAAAAGTAATTTATCATCATTAAGTAGTTTGGAGTTCACTGGGCTGGAGATTTGAGGCTCTGGTGCTCTTGAACTGACACCTGATATCTCTTTATCATCAGAAATTCATCTCTTAGTGACTGACATGAGTGCCCCCCCCCATGCTTGGGGATAAGGTGGGGGTTGGGGGGAAGTGTGCTTAATAAAATATTTGTTGAACAGATTGGAAGTGCACATTTCCATACTGCTTTCTCTAGTGATATATTTTTACTGTAATAACAGTTTCTGGGATTTGAAGTATGTATTATTTTCTTTCAAATGAGCTTGAGTATAATACAGTGTAGTTCTGTCAAGTTGCGAGGAAGTTTGACAGCTTTTCCTACACAGTGATTTCTGGGACTGAGTAGCATTAGTTAGAAAGGAGAGCACGCAGCTGAGCTGAGGGTGTCCACGCTGCCCCTCACAACCTTGGTTCCTGACCAGCATCCATGGTGCCATCCTCAGCTTCAGCTTCTGGTCCCTGACGGCCATTGGTTTCTAATCTCAGACTACGGAAGAAGCTAAATGTATATGCATCCTAGGTCATTCGCAGTTGGTAAAAGTGAGGGTTTTGGTAGTATCGGTGTTTTGGCTCTGTTCTTTTTATTTCATGTGCGTTTCAATCTTACTTTGGCTTAACTTTGCTGGATTTAAGAAACTTACTATATTAGTCCGCCCAGGCTGCCATACCAAGATAGCATAGACTGAGTGGCTTAGACAATGGCAATTCATTTTCTCATAGTTCTGGAGGCTACAAGTTTAAGATCAAGGGTCTGGCTGACTCGCTTTCTGGTGAGGGCTGCCTTGTCCTCACATGGACTTTTCTGTGCGAATGGAGGGGTCTGGGGAGGAGGGAGAGAAAGAGAAAGCTGTGGTATGGCTCCCTCACTGATAAGGACACCTGTACCATTGGACCACGAACCCTCAAGACCTGATCTCAGTCTGATTACCTCCTGAAGACCCATCTCCAGATGCCATCACACCGGGGTCAGGGCGTCATCCCATCAGTTCATAACACTCACCCTGGCTGCATCTCTCAATTCCGCAGTTAGGAGTTACTTTGCATTTCGTGTGTGTGTGTGTGTGTGTGTGTGTGTGTGTGTGTGTGTGTGTGTGTGTGTGTGTGTGTGTGTGTGTGTGTGTGTGTGTGGCGGGGCGGGTTGGTGGGGGAGGTGGGCGGGGAACAAAACCTACACCCTTTAAAGGTATTTATACCTGAGGCATCATTCTGGGAAAGGAGAATGAATTTGTAAAAAGCAAATGCAAAAATAATTCAAAGATCTAAGTTTACTGGGAAGGATATTTTAAATTTCTGAAATGCTCAGATCTTAGAGTATTTAAATACATGCAACTCATTATTATCTGTAAGCACAAAGAGCAACAATAATACTTTAAAAAATGTTTTCTATCCTTTTGGAATTGATTTAGTGAATTAAGAAATTGTTCATTTGTAACTTATGTTCAACTAATGTACTGGGGCTCTTAAATTCTTAAGTAGGGTAAATGTGCCCGCACACGGATTTAATTGCATTATTAACTTGCTTAGCATTTTCATGGTATAATTGACTTTAGTCCAGACTGAATTACTAATGGAACCTGAGTGAATATGGTTTAATTTTACCATATAATGTGGCCCAATACATCAACCAAAAGCATCAACCACAAACTTTACAAGGGAGGTGCTGGAATGAGAAATTTCTCCATGGAGATTTTACCTGGGTAACTGTTTCATCCCAGCCTGGCACTGCTGAAAGGACCAGTGACCAGGGGTGGATGGAGAGCTATACTCACTACATATACAGAATGGGTCTGTACCACAGAACACCTAAAAGCTAGAGAGTATTCCCTTCTTTTTGATAAAAAATGGAAGTGTTAAGTTCGTACTTTCATGACTCCATGTTATCTAGCGTAAGTTACAAACACAGTGATACATGTAGTCTGGATACAGTTTTTACTGCTACATTGAATAAAGTTTTATCTCTTATCAGCTTTTGAAATATAGATACCTTAGGATGTGGCCAACCTTTGTTGTTAAAATTTCACTCTCTTCACATCTTGAGCTGGGCAAGGACTCTAGGATGCCAATGAGAGTAAAGTGACTCACTTCTCTTGTGGTCGTTAGTTAACTTAATATGTGACAGATAGATGCATATGAAGGAATAGAATTTTTCTTTTGGGGAGAATTTTTCCTCCCATCTTTGTTGTTGTTGGTTTAATGATGAAGATAAGGGAATTCAGAATTTATATTTTAAGTTTGGTTGATAGGAAGGGCTAGGGAAAAGCAGTGTAATAATCTTTCTTTTCTTAAAAAAATTATTTGGCTCTGTCAGATCTTAGTTGTGGAGTGTGGGGTCTTCGTCCTGTTATGCAGTATCTTTCACTGTGGCACATGGACTCTCTAGTGTGGCACACGGACTCTCTAGTTGCTGCGCACAGACTCTCTCGTTGCGGTGCATGGATTCTCTAGTTACTGTGCATGGATTCTCTAGTTGCGGCGCATGGTCTCTGTAGTGCTGCATAAACTTATGAGTTGCAGTGCGTGGGCTTAGTTGTTACGAGGCATGTGGGATCTTAGTTCTTGACCAGGGATCAAACCCATGTCCCATGCATTGCAAGGCAGATTCTTAACCGCTGAACCAACAAGGAAGTCCCCCAGTGTCATAATCATAAGCTGTATTTTCATCTCTTGGTTACTGTTCCCTGAGACCATCTGAATCAGAAATAACTGGACCAGGATACCAGTCACCTAATCCTAGATTAGAGTTAGTCCATATACGTTGAAAGGACACCATCTTTACTACTACCCGAAGGGGATTTCCAGACAGGCATGAACTGAAATAGGTGTGACAGTAAAACGCTATCGGTTTCCAGGGAATAGAGTCTCTCGTGGTTCTGGTGCATCTGGCTGGGCCACATTTTTGGTGAATGTATTATAAGTCATAACTGTAAAATTCTGGGAGGCACGCACTTGCGCATTTCAGGCACTCTGCACATGTGCGTAGAACACATCTGTGTGCATGGCACTGTTCTGCCAGGTGCGCCGGGAAACACAGATGAACAGGACGCGGAGCAGGAGCTCAGGGCCCAGGGAGGGCAGTGCCCATAGGGGAGAGTTTGTGTGACTATGCGGAGGTGCTGTGATGAGGGGGCCTGGGAAAAAAGAGAAGGAACTTTAATTAGCAGGTGTCCCATCACAGACTCAGGGGTGTTTCCATCGAAAGGATTGTATTGACGGTGTTCTCTTCTACATTGACTTGAAGGTCCTTTCGAGGATAATTCGGTAGTACTTAGGGCTTTGAGAAGAGGATCTTGCCAAATGTAGAGCACACATTTAGGGCATAGAAACACAAAAGATTCTAAGGTGTTTTGAGCAGTGTTTCCTGTATTGTCATTCATACACACCCCAAATGATACAGAGCACTTGTCATTTTTTCCTGACAGGCTATTTAGGTAATTTAAAATCCACAGTTATAATTATTGGAGGGATATTAAGCTCAAATGGGATTCCCAGGTGGTGCAGCAGTAAAGAACCTGCCTGCTAATGCAGGGAAGTGAGGGTCTGATCCCTGGATTGGGAAGATCTCCTGGAGGAGGCAGATGGCAACCCACTCCAGTATTCTTGTCTGGAGAATTCCATGGACAGAGGAGCCTGGCAGGCTGCGGTCCATGGATGGGTTCGCAAAGAATCAGACATGAGTAAGTATACACTCAACATTAAGTTCAAAATTATTTTCAAGTTATCTTTTGTTAATTGAGATTTGTTGAAAGATTTTCCTTTGTTCAGTATTAGCAAGTGGACAGTGAACAAAGCAGGCAAATTTTGGTTAGGCATAAACAACTTTGTATCCTGTTGATTACATAGAAAATACCTAAGTGAATATTTGTGCTAAAAATAGATTCCTTCAGGTTTTTTATTTTGTCACACCAGGGGTGGAGGAGTCATTAAACAGGAAGAATGAAATCCAGTAAACAGGAATTGCGTGCAGAGAGGCAAGTTTTTGAAAGGGAAATGGATACCCATGCTCTGAGAATTTCAATGGAATGTTTCACGATTATGAGGATTTTTTGAGAATGTTAGATTTGACAGTGTCTGGTGGGGCCTCCTCACAACTATGATGATAAATGATCTTTGCTAGGATTGCATGTTGCGGATTGGTAGTTTGAAAGTTAATTCAGTTGGATTTTCAGGGATGAATCTGTGGTGGCGTTTAGCCATGTTTTCAACACCTTATACTGCAAGGAGATACTTCTTCATTTTAGATGGAGGTAGTTTTGGTATCATTTAGAATGATTAATATACTTTCATAGAGTTAGGTATACTGTATGTTTTTACATATATATATATATGTCTATATATATTGAAGAAAGTTAGGAAAATGCCAGCTAGTATTTAAGATGCACTCCCCTCCTCCTGGAAATCCCAGCAGGTAAATAGCACGCAAACCTGGGTTTACCTTTTCTGTTTTAAAACACTTTGTTATTTGGAAGCTATATTTGAACTTCAATGACACTACTAGTTCTCAAAATACTTGGGGGGTATTTCTTCTGTAATTGCACAGTGTTATGTTGTGCGGTCAGCAGTGCCAGGGAATCAGGATTGGCTGTGGGCTGGGTCAGAACTGGATGGCCCGGCGGTGTTGTGGGGTACCCTTCTCATTGCAGGGGCTGGGGGTGGTGATGTGAGGACCTTCTCTGGGCTGATTCTCTAGCAGATGAGGAGAAAATGAAATCAAGGCCAGCCTGGTACTTAGCAGATGGGGGCTGGGAAGAGAAAATATAACATGGATGATGCCAATATAACATCTAATGGGGACTTCCCTGGTGGTCCAATGGGTAAGACCCTGCGCTCACAATGCAGGGGGCCTGGGTTTGATCTCTGGTTGGGAAGCTAGATCCCACATGCTGTAACTAAGACTTAACACAGCCAAAATAAATAAATGAACAGTAAATAGAAAAAAGAAAGAAGATAATTCTTTTTTTTTTTAACTCTAATGGAAGATCTTATAAGCAGTATTATTGCTGGATCGGTTTTGTACCTCATTTTTTTTTAAGTATTTTTTTTTTAAACTAAGAAGATGCAAACATCTTGATGTAAAACAATGTAGGTAAAATTAGGTCTCCTTCCTAGGTATCACCATCCCAAAGTCTCTAATAATTTTTTATGTACTTAGAAAAAAGTTATATGATCCCACAGCACATTTTGATTAAAAAAATTAAGTGATTTCTGTGCATGACCCTGAGGCCAGCCTCATCCTGCTTAGGGGACATGCTGGTGTCCAGTGCATCCTTAGTTATATCCGTAGTCCCACCAGGATGGACATTCATGGTGTTGCCAGTTCCCACATCCCCTTATAAATAAGGCTGTGGTGAGCATCATTGTATCTGTGTGTGTATGTGTGTGTGGATGCTTTTTTGAGAAGATATATTAGATTGGATTCCTGGTAGTGCTTTACTGAGTCCAAGTATATGTTAGTTAACATTTTGATAGATATTGCCAAATGGCTCCTTGAAAAAGTTGCACCAATTTGTATTTCCACTACAGTGTATAAAAATCCATGCCAGCAAAGGATTTCCATTAAATGTTTCCAATTTTGCCGGTCTGAGAAGTGAAAAATTGTATTTCAGGGTTCAGATAACATTTCATTAATTTTATGAAGTTGAACTTTTTTCCATAGGTTTACAGGCTAGTACTGAAGGTAATTTTAACCAGTTTTACCCGTATGTCAATAATGCTTCCTTCTAGGTGAAGCAAGCTCAACAAACAGTGGGATTCTGAAAGCCCATAGCCACATAGGAGAAATGCTAACATAAAATAACAATGTAACATATTAATAACATAACAATATGACAGAAGTGCCTGTACCACTGTTGTTTGGGGACATTGTGGGCAGAATGGAAGACAGAAGGAATTTCCTATAAACGTTTGAATATGTACACCAAACATTTTTCTACATTGTATCTCCATCTACGATTATAGGACTAGCAATTGTATTCTTTATAGCAAAAAATGTTGTCTAGAACAATTGAAATATATGACTTAATTTGAATAATTTTCTTTTTGAAAGGCAAAAAGAGATGGCCTTCATGCCCTTCAGGACATTGAAATTTAGGATAACATCTTTTGTTCTTTCCTTTTTATTATAATCAGAAGTTAATGGATTTATAGCTTTTACAAAATGAGGGACATTTTTCTCATATGTAGTGAATGATTTCTAACAACACTCACCAGCAATTTATTTGCAATATTTGAAAATAGATTGTAGCATGGAAAAATCCTGTTGGTGCATTGGCAAATGGATGGACCCAGATGATCAAATACTTCATTTCTGTGTCTACATTTCATGAGTCAGTTTCGCATAGCAGCTGTTGTGGAGGACGGGTTGATTTACCAGAATACTTCATGGTGTATACAAAAAAAAAGAAAAGAGAAAAATAGCATGAAACTCATTTGGCAATAAAAGGGTAAACCAAGCGAGTTTGTTGCTAATGTTAATAAATAAAAAGATCACTCTGGAAAACATAAGAGTTCTTAAAAAGAGCCACCCTCCCTCTTTCTTTTTGGTTTTTAGTGTCTCAGCATTTTAAATTACAGAAAACAATGGTTAATTTCTTAAAAGTCTTCTAGCTAATGATAGCAAACATTTATTGAATTCCTCCCATGTAAAACATGTCACCTACATTATATAAAGGACACTTTATGGGAAGAGGGTTTGGAAGAGCAGTGACGTGTCAGGGCTGGTGTAGATCGTAGGTGGTGGGGCTGGTGTTGGAACCCAGGGTCTCTTGTTCTAGAACTTTCACTCTCAAGCACTGTGTTAAGCTGTATCCAAGTTAGTCATCATGGGGAGTATATGTAATTTGTGAAATTAGAATGAAAACCTATTTATTTTAAAACATTAAAAAATTTTCCTAGAGTGCTTTGAAGGGTTAAGAAGAAACTTGTTCTTTCTGCAATAAATACCCATTTCTTCTAATGTTGTTAGTAAAAAGTATTGGTGTTTGTGCTACTCTTGGTTCAGGTCTTAATTTTCTCTTGTTTGGGCCCAAAGATTATGTGAAAAGTAAAAGTATTAGTTGCTCAGTTGTGTCTTACTCTCTGCGACTCCATGGACTGTATCCTGCCAGACTCCTCTGTCCATAGGATTCTCCTGACAAGAATATTGGAGTGGGTAGCCATTTCCTTCTCCAGAGGATCTTCCCAACCCACGGATTGAACTGGGGTCTCCTACATACCCTTACATTAAATGAAAGCCCATAAAGCAACAGAGACATAAAAATATATGTTTTGGAATGTCTTGTTTTTCCATCTTGTATATTCATGCAGAATATACTTTCTGGCACAGAATATTCCATTGAGCCCATGACTAGTTGATTAACAAAAGGAGGATTTGCAAGAACCATATAATAATAGTGGTTTATCTTGACTGAGGGCTTGGATCAAAGTTTATAAATTTTTTACAGTTGCAGGGATATAATGCATAAGAGCATCAAATTTTACATGATTATTTTAAAGTTGATATTTTATAGGGAGTGAGTTATATGGAGATGGCATTTCTGACTTTTTTGGGGGGATGGGTAGGGGGCTCTCAGGGAGAAGTATTTTCTCTGACTGTGAACAAACGCCTCTCTTTTTGACAGACCATGTTGTTGCCATGGAGAACTTTAGACACTGTAAACTCAGCCTCCAGTTCTAGATGAGAATGTGCCCTTGGGTTGTGTGTGGGAGCTCTGAGAGCAGATGCAGTCCTGATGTGTAGAATCTGTTGAACGAAGTTATTCTTCAGTAGCCAGGAGCCCGTGGGTCTCTCTTGCAGTCCCCTTTCCTTATAATTCTCTTTTCCCTTTGCATACTGTGTGTGTGACAAAGAAACTGGGGAAAAGCATAGGCGAAGACCTTTTCCTCTTCTTACCTCACCTTTCTTCCTCTCAGAAGAGGTCCAAACACCCTTGAGAACGTGGGACATGTCCTTAAGTCCACATTTTTCTTCTTTTACCCCACTTGTATCTCCACAAGCTGTAATTCCCCCTCCCCCCACATATCTTTCTGCAACTTGCCTTTTTCTCAGCCATGTTTTTTGTGGTCTCTTCATGTTGATGTATGGTGGCTCAGAGGTTAAAGCGTCTGCCTGGAATGCAGGAGACCCAGGTTTGTTCCCTGGGTCAGGAAGATCCCCTGGAGAAGGAAATGGCAACCCACTCCAGTACTCTTGCCTGGAGAATCCCATGGAGGGAGGAGCCTGGTAGGCTACAGTCCATGGGGTCACAAAGAGTCGAACATGACTGAGCGACTTCACTTTCACTTCACACGTTGATGTGTATCTGGTTCTTCTCTTTTAGTTGGTATCTAGAATGTCATTGTAGCATAATTAAACCAGTTCCTTAGTGATGGGTGTTCAGTGTATTCTCCTGTTGTATTTCTGTGTAACTCTTCACTTTCCATGTTGTGGAGTTGTTGTTCACTTTGCGACCTCGTGGACTGCAGCATCCCAGGCTCCTGTGTCCTCCAGTGTTTCTCAGAGTTTGCTCAAATTCATACTCAAAATCACATGAATCAGTGATGCTATCTAAGCATCTTATCTTCTGCTGCCCACTTCTCCTTTTGCCTTCAGTCTTTGCCTGCATCAGGGTCTTTTCCAGTGAGTTGACTCTTCACATTAGGTGGCCAAAGTATTGGAACTTCAGCTTCAGCATCAGTCCTTCCAAATAATATTCAGGACTGATTTCCTTTAGGATTGATAGGTTTGATCTTCTTGCACTCCAAGGGACTTTCACAGTTCAAAAGCAGAGCTCAGCCTTCTTTATGATCCAACTCTCATATCCCTACATGACTATTGGAAAAACCAGAGCTTTGACTACACGGACCTTTGTCAGCAAAGTGATGTCTCTGCTTTTTAATATGCTGACTAGGTTTGTCACGACTTTCCTTCCAAGGAGCAAATGATTTTAAATTTCATGGCTGCAGTCACTGTCTGCAGTGATTCTGGAGCCCAAGAAAATAACAAAGTCCCGCACTGCAGGCAGATTCTTGACCGCTGAGCCATCTGGGAAGCCCCCAGAAGAGGGTGTTGTGATCAAATTATTTTTTTGGATTTGAATTAAACTTGGATTAAACAAATGTATTCCTTGCAGCATTTTTGAAGCCCCTGGTTTTCAAGTCTGTATTTTGCCTCTCTTCTGTGAGAGTGGGTGGATGGAGTATGTGTTCCCTAAACTTCTGTGCCTAGCTGCCTCTTTGCACAGCATCGTGGAACACACTCTGGGAAGCAGTGTTTTCAATACAAATATGGACAGCAGCAGAAGGGAAAAAGAGCTGGACTACCTACCTATTGAGGAAGAAGCAAAGTTGGCTCTTAAAGCTATATTGTGGACATTAAAAAAAATAGCAAATTTAGTTAAAATTTCAGCTGCAGTTTTTCTTCTTTCTTCTCCCTACATCTATCCCTCCTTTTTAAAAAATGAGACTGTTTTATGTAAATGATGGAACATAACTAGAGAATTATGTTTTTCCCCTAAATAGGTCATTTCTACGTGTATTGATAATATGAGTGCTTAAAAGTTGCTTTAAGTGTTAAGTGTTAGACTGTCCAGTTTGTGAAAGCACTTGATAGAACAGAATTGTTTAGGGTTAGGTAGGTTTTCCACTTGTTTGTTTGAGAGCTAAAATAATCAGAAGTTCATAGGAGACTTAATCACACAGAGATGTGCCTTAGAACACAATTTTAAAAGTCTGTAAAATGTGGCATTAATGTTATTCTGAAAGCAGTTGGGGCAGGTGTTAGCTGGGTCTAGAAAATTCCCTCTGTGATCCTGGTTCTTTTACTTGGAATATTTTATTTGTTTTTGCCCTGGATTTTGCACATCCTAGGAGCAGGTTCATCAAGTAGTACTAATTTTTTACTGTCATTTGTTGTCATTAGTTATATTGTTACTTTAAGTAGTAGTATTAATGTATCCTGTGTTCATGGGAGTTATACTCTGTATAGTTACAGAGAACACTGACTTAGCCAATACTAGACTGTTGCTCCTGGCAAATACTCAGCTAGGTTTCTGCAAGCCTCTGGTCACATTTTCATCAACTGATCAGTGTATAATTTTGTTCTGTCTGTGTTTCTGTTTAAAGACATGTTACTCAGTATAAATCTGTGGCTTCACTGATGTTGAACTTCGGGGCAGCAGCACTGCATCCTATACCTGAGCAAAACTCACCTAACGTGTATTTTCTCCCTGAGGCATGTCACAGCTCTCTTGCACTTGGGATTACTAGATAGCACTTCAGCATCGTGCGTGGGGGCCTGTAAGCCGTGAAATCACCAAAGGGAGGGGCACAAAATTTATGCCGTCAAGGACCTTTGTGTACTGCGTGGGAGCTGCAGTAAGAAGGTGGGCGAGCACTGCCCCCTTCCCACCCAGCTGGGACCCTGCACAGAGGGTGACTCATCTTTACTGCTCTGCACACATCCTTGAATGACTGTGAAGGGACCTTGAGTATCCAATTTGGGGTTACATTTTAAGGTTTTTTCGGCCACACTGTGTGGCATCTGGGGTCTTAGTTCCCTATCCAAGGAGGCTGCAGTGGAAGCATGGAGTCTTTTTTTTTTTTTCCAATGAGGTCTTTTATTCAGGCTTGCTTAAAAAAAAATTATTTGCTTATTTTTGGCAGCTCTGGCTCTTCCTTGCTTCGTGCAGGCTTTCTCTAGTTGCAGGAAGCTCGGGCTATTCTTTATTGCAGTGAGAGGGCTTCTTCTTATTGCCGTGGCTTCTCTTGTGGAGCACAGGCTCAGTAGTTGTGGTGCATGGGCTTAGTTGATCCGTGGCATGTGGGATCTTCCCAGACAAGGGATCAAACTGGTGTGCTTTGCATTGGCAGGCAGAATTCTTAACCATTGTGCCTTTAGGGAAATCTGAAAGTGTGGTATCTTAACCACTGGACCACCAGGGATGTCCATAATTTGGGGTTACAGATAAAGTTAGTGAGTAGGCACCTTTACACATGTGGACGCCCCTGTAATGAGGGTCGTGTATGCATGGGTTGGTTTGGGATCCTTTGCTGACCTGGGAACTCAGGGTCAGGTCGGCCTGGCTGCTGTCCAGCTGGCTGCCCGTCCCTTGCTTCCCGCCTTTCAAGCTGTCATCCCAGCCTCTGTGTGAGGTTTGTGTTGATCACTGCTGCTCTGGTAAGCAAGAAAAACAGGGTGTGATGGAGCAAGGAAACCTGAGCAGTGCTTAGAGCTAGGGCTTTGCTCCTCATTTGGCCAACACTTGGAGGATAAATCAGAGGTCTGTACTGTGCTTTCCTGTTCCCTTTACTTTGGGTGTGAGTGTGCTCTATGAGGGAGTCGTAAATACTGCTTCCAGAGGTCGACCATACCATGGAAGCTTTAAAGCACTCTCAGTTCTATTGTGTGGCTGTTTGGCTGTGGCCCTACGGTTGTTTGGGCTTCCTTGGTGGCTCAGATAGTACAGAATCTGCTGGCAACGCAGGAGACCTGGGTTCAATCCCTGGGTCAGGAAGATCCTCTGGAGAAGGGAATGGCTCCCCCTCCAGTATTCTTGCCTGGAGAATTCCATGGACAGAGGAGCCTGGCTGCAGTCCAAGGGGTTGCAAAGAGTCGGAAATGACTGAGTGACTAACTCTGCACTTGTTCACACGTGTGCCTGTGTGCTCAGTCACTTCAGTTGTGTCTGACTCTTTGTGACCCTGTGGACTATAGCCTTCCAGGCTCTTCTGTCCATGAGATTCTCTAGGCAAGAATACTAGAGTGGGTTGCCATGCACTCCTCCAAGGATCTTTCCAACCCAGGTATCGAACCTGAGTCTCCTGCATTGCAAGCGGATTCTTACCCACTGAGCCATCTGGGTAGCCCCAGCAGTTGCTCACAGCTGCAGTCAAAGATACTGTCTTATCTACAGTAACTTGTTCAGTTCAGTGCTGGTCATTTGATTTGATGTGAAATGGAAAAGATGATTTGAAGGCAGTCAAATGATCGTTTTGAACAGAGAACATGTTAACTGATGATTGAGGATTTTTTTTTTTTCTTTTTTGGTTGAGATTTTCATATTGATTTAATGTGGAAATATTTTCAAGAAAATTAAAGGGCATTTTAGGTACCTGTTATGCATAAACTTTAGTGCTAGATGGTGGAGGATGAATCTGAATAAATAAGAATGGCTATTTCCTGGTTTTTAGGGGTTCACAATCCAACACAGGATGAAAAGTATTGGGGAAAAAAAAACAAGCTCCAGGGACTTCCTTGTGGTTAAGAATCTGCCTGCTAATGAAGAGGACACGGTTTTGATCCTGTGCTCTGCAGCAAGAGAAGCCACCTCAATAAGCGGGCTCACTGCAGTTGGAGAGTAGCCCCCACTTGCTGCAACTAGGGAAAGCTTGTGCACAGCAGCAAAGGCCTAGTGCAGCTGAAAATAAGTAAATAAATCACATTTTAAAAAAAGTTTAAAAAATTGCAGGTTAAGAAGCTATTAAAAAATAAGAGAAGAGAGAATCACCTTGCAAATGAGTGGGATGCAGGTTAGATCCCTGGTTGCAGAACTAAGATCCCACTGGAGCAGCTAAGCCTGTGCGTCACGTCTACTAAGCCCATGTGCTCCGGAGCCTGAGTGGCACAACTAGAGAACCTGCATGCCACACCACTGAGTGTGTGCACCACAACCAGAGAGTCTGTATTGCAACGAAAGATCCTGCATGCCGAAATGAAGATCACTTGTGCTACAGCTAAGACCCAACACAGACAAATAAATAAATAACGAAAACCAAAAATCCCCACAAAACCGCATAACAGAAAAATAAAAAAGCCCCAGAGTGCTGTGGGCTTTGGGAAAGAAATTGTTTTGACTAGAGAGTGAGCTGCTTGGGGAAGGAGTAGTGAGAGGTAGGTGAAGATTAGTTATTACTCTGTACTATGACTTTTAGTAAGAGCATCTGTGTGTATGTGTGTGTGTGGTGTCTGTGTTTAAGCTAGGGTGTCATCAAAGGTCTGCAGATTTTGTGTTTCAGAGATTTAACAGTTGTGTGAAATTGACTAGCAGGAAAAGACTATCGTGGGAAACAAATTTCTAACCTCTCAGGGACGGAAGAGGTGGTGTTGAGGGTGAAGAATCACCAGGTCTTGATCCCTGGATGTGGTTAAGATGAAAGGAGAGAGTAAGTGGTTTAAGCTCTTAGGTCTTTGAAATGATGAATGTTTCTACTCTGCAAATCATTCCCAAACTAGAATCCAAAAATCAAAGAATCAGATGTTGGGTGTCCACAGCCTGAACCTATGAAGTTTTTTCGCATTGTTGTAGTTTTTTTAGCTGTGACGTGAAGTGATTTTCGGATAGATCTGTCCATATGAATATAGGTTTTTCAAAAGTAAACTTTCATCCTGGAATATTTTTAGTTTATAGAAGAATTGCAGAGATACTATAACAAGTCCTTGAGTGTGCCTCACTGGGTTTCTCCTGTTGCCAGGTCTTTTATTACCATGATTCATCCGTGAGAACTAAGGCACCAACTCTGGTGCATCGATGTTAACCCTCAGTTTCTCACAAATGCGCCTTCTGTTCCAGGAGCAACCAGGACGTCAGACTGTGTGTTTCTCACTCTTTCCTTGCTCCCCCTGACTTTGGTTGCTTCAGGCCTGATGGTCAGTTGTTTTTATACAATGTCTGTCACTTGGGTTTGTCTGGTGTTTTTCTCGTGACTAGAGTGTGGATGTGAAGTTCTGGGAGGAAGACTGTGCTGTTTGATCATACGATATCGAGGATACGTCCTGTCCACGTGACCTATCACAGTTGGTGCTGACTTGATTACCTGGCTGGGCTGGTGCCTCCCAGGTTTCTTTGCTGTTAACTGCCCCACTCCAATGGAGGAAACATCTTTGTAAATAATTTGAAATTCTTCTCTAACGAACATTACCTCTTCTCCCTCAATTATATTTCTTTTTCTTTTTTTTTTTTTTATGGGTTTCTATCTTGCCTTTGTTCACTTGACATTAGAATATGAATATTTTTCACCTTTATGCATTTTATTTTCCTCATTTGTATTCAGTCGGTTATTTATGCCAGTATGGATTCAGGGATATTCATTTTATTCTTGGGTTAAAATTTAATAGCACATTATTTTATTGCTCGACATTGTGGCTCTTGTGCTCATTTGCCATGTCCCTGCCTTTTTTTCCTCTTGGGTACTTTCTTACATTCAGGTACTTCTGAATGCTCCGGGTTCATCTTGTGTTTCCAGACCTGTTTTAGAATCACCCGTTTCGTTGAGGATCCCTGGTTCCTTTTATTGGATTAACTAAGATCTGGGTGCTGGATTTGCTTCCTGCTACTGGGTTATTTCCTCTTCTGGGTTTCCTAGGTGGCTCAGTGGGTAAAGAATCCACCTGCAGTGAACAGGACACAGATGAGGGGGGTTTGATCCCTCAGTTGGGAAGATACCCTGGAGGAGGGCATGGCAGCCCACTCCAGTATTCTTGCCTTGAGAATCCCCATGGACAGAGGAGCCTGGTGGGCTGCTGTCCGTGGGATCACAAAGTGTTGGACACAACTGAGGCAACTGAGCACGTTTCCTGTTCCAGGACAGAGCTTAGGAAGTAAATACATATGTATGCATACTCATACACATAGGTATAGTTTTGTGTTGTGTCAAGAGATTTTTGTTTATGAAGCTTAAAATTTTGAAATTAAAGTTATGTTTCTCAGGCAAAATGATGTCTCTCTGGGTGCCGTTTTCAGTGTCTATAAATTATGTAAGTAGATTAGACAAGACTGTTAGTTGTCTCCCCCCAAATCTTCTCTTTCTTATAAACATATAAAGTTATTAAGTTTTCTACTGTAAACTCTTTTGGTATGAAAATTTGGGCTCACTTTTTTTTTTTTTGCTGCCTTAAAGCATAGTTATTTTTTCAAAGATGAAGAGATGTTTGACTATCTGTCGTTTTGGGGTTTAGTAAGTTGCAAGCTGGGTTAATTGTTTTTTGCTCTAGTTTATTATGAAAAGGGAATTCACATGCATGGATTTCCACATTAGCCTTTGGACTCACAATAGTAATAGTTTTTCAGAAATTATATTTAAACTGAACAGTTAATCATCACTTCTGGACTGTGAGATACTCTGTTAATGTTTTTCTAAATAAAAATAGAGAACTTTAATTTTAGAGTAAGGCAGTTTCCTAACAATGTAATGATATTTGATACAAACTTTGAGAAAAATAGTTTTGAAAGTTGTTTACTATATTGTTAGAATTGCTTTATCTTATTGTCATAAGTGAGGAAAACCTCAAAGAAGCTCAGTATGAACCTGCTGTAAAGGACCTTGTAGGGTTTTTCCCCCCTTAAATAAATTACTGGTAGTATAAGTATCATTATTTAGGTGATGTTTTTATAATAAAAATAGGGAAATAATCCCAAGTTTATTGTAGTCTTTCTGTTTCTCATTTTAATTACCATTGGTCATAAACCCAAGCAGTAAGCAGTCTCTGGTACCTGTGGATTTAATAGAAATATTTTCAGCTTTGTGACAAGAAATAGTAAATATAGAATGCAGTGAAGTACAGCATTTCAGGTGCTGACTTATGTTGACCACTTTTAGCCTCTTTCTCATGGTAACCATTTTAATAAAATTGTTCAGACTTTCTAACAAACTTAAATTGCTTAAATTTTGTATGTTAAAAAAGAAGCTAAGAAGTTGTATTATTCTATTTCATCGTTTAAGTGAGAAGAGTTAGCTCAATGAAAGTAAAGCGTCCCGTCCATATTCCGCAGAACACATAACAGCAGGTTCAGAACCACAAACAATCCAGATAATAGCCAGGCTTTTGTTTCAGTTTGTTCTCCTGATACTGTAATAGTATAGTCATCTAACTTATTGTCAATTTCATTGAACCTGATAACCCCCTTCTCATTTATTGTTGAATTAAAAGTTTGCCCTTTTTTGGAACAAATATTTTCCAGGGACCATTTGATAAAAGTTGGGCACTGTGCTTCAAAATCTTATGTAGACTCTGTCCCCAAAGATTTATTAGAATATCTTATACAGAGTCGGACGCAACTGAATTGACTTAGCAGCAGAAGCATAGAGTCAGGTTAGGAAGCAGAAATTAACAGCATTTTATTATTGTTGGGGAATATTGAATCATATCAGACTATTAAGCTTTAATTATGGAATGGAATGGATTGATGGCTTGATCTCAAGGTGAATCAGTCTATCGTGTGTGTTTGTTAAGTGATCTGGGGTTTGCATAGTGCTGTGTTTGCTGCAATGAGCATAAACACTCTGTCCATATATACATATATATACACATATGTTTTTCAGTATGCTTATCTTACTGACTTTGTAAGAATTACTTGCAATATTAAAATACATTTGTATTTTCTGTGACCCACTACGTTGGGAAGAAATCGGCTTTTAGATGCCCAAGGACTGAAGGTTTGTGTGCATTGTCATTTTAAAATAATTCAGTGACTAAACATAGTTGTCTCATTTTGCAAAGGCAGGGTATTAGAAAGCATGATGATAGAACATATTTTATATTTTTTCTGACCTAGTGCTCAGGAAAAGATCAGTTAGAATAAAACACAAACTATAGATCATTATTTTAATTTTTTGTTGCTGTGTTTATTCTTTCTTGGGGAGTGGATATGGCAGACAAATTACACTGTGAGGTGAATTAGCAATGAAAGCCCATAAAGAAGATGAGAAAAGTTAAGCCCAACACTAGGGCTTTTAATAAATTTTTACAAAACAGGTACAGAATTTCATCTTAAAGACTTTTATTTTCAGCATCAACTATGGTAGGAGATTATTGAGAGAAAGATTCTTTGGTATGTCGTTTTAAGGTCTTATGAGTATTTATTAGAGAGAGGGAAATTAGGAAATTACAATTGGATCTCATGTGTTATCTCAAATTTTTAAAGTGTTATGTATCTGAAATGTGTTCTTGGCTCAAATTGTCTTCTGTTTTCACTTTCTAATTTTAGATTTTTCTGGTTAGGTGGCCAGTGACTCTTTGAATGCTTGTGATATGCCATTCACTTTGATTGTTCACACTTTTATGTTGGTAAATTACTACAGCTTTTAGCAGAGATTTAGTTACAGCAGCCAGCCTTTATTAACATTAGAATTACCTGTTCCAGTGGACATGAGTTGATTTAGATGTAGAATTTTGGAATGAGATTGACCCTTGCTATCGTCAACGTTCATTTGACTGTGTGTTACAAACATCTGGGGAGATTTAAAAGCTACTCCTAGTCCCACCCTAGGGATTCTGATGTAATCGATTTGGAGTGTGGCCTTGGCACCTGGCTTTGAAAGTTTTCCCAGGTGATTCTAATGCTAGTCAAGTTTGAGAACCACTATTACAATTCTTCCTTCTGTGAATAAGGTGCAGTAAGACCCAGACTTACCAGGTCATTTCTACTTTGTGTATCCCAAATCATGAATGAAATTGGTGCATTTAAAGTGAAAGAAAATGTAGTCGCTCAGTCGTGTCCAACTCTTTGCAACCCCATGGATTGTAGCCCACCAGGCTTCTCTGTCCCTGGGATTCTCCAGGCAAGAATACTGGAGTGGATTGCCATTACCTTCTTCAGGGGATCTTCCCAACCCAGGGTTTGAACCCGAGTCTCCTGCATTGCAGGCAGATTCTTTACCATCTGAGCCACCAGGGACGCATTTAGCATCAGTCTTAAAGTAGATGTCCACAACGGTGGCTCTAATTATTTAGAAGCTAACTAAAGGTAGTAAGTCTCATTTCTTCTTTCAGCTGAACTCGCCATGGTTTTCTAAAGTGAGAACTTTGAATATGAGTGTGGGAGTGCCTAGATTTTCTCTGGCACATGTAGCATTTCCTTCCCTGCCCTTGCGTTTTTTTAAAAAAACTTATTGATGTCGGATCTTTTTTTTTTTTTTTTGAAAAAATGTCCATTCTTTGAAAGTTATTTATGTAATTCTTGTAAACTGTTCAAGGAAGGGTACTGTGCAAATTTGTAGTGCATGTTTTAAATGAGACTTCAAATTAGTTAACCTTTCATCGGAAGGAAGCACACAGGTCTCAGTGGTTGGCATGGTGTATAGTAGATACTCAGTATGTATGTGTTTGTTTTAATTTTTAAACATGTCTCTGCCTCTAAGTCCTTTATAATATAGCCAGTAGGGATATTTGTCTTGCTTGGCTGGCAAGGTAATGAGTCTGTGTTCAGTAAGTTGATTAACTTCTTTGGGCTTTAGTTTCCTTATAATGTAAGGAGTTGGATAGGTTCTAGTATTTTATTTTTAATAATTCTTTTGTTTTAAAAATCTTATTATTATTATTATTTTGGTTGCACCAGGTCTTGGCTGCAGCACACAGGATCTTCAGTCTTCGTTGTAGCATTTCCATATCTTCAGTTGCATGTGGGATCTAGTTCTCTGACCGGATATCAAACTTGGGTTTGCTCCATTGGGAGTGCAGAGTCTTAGCCACTTGACCATCAGGAAAGTCCCAGATTCTAGTAATTTATGACTCTGTAGCCGTAAACGCATGATGGTATAACTGTAAGCAAATGATAGTTCATCTGGAGGCCCAGAGGAGAGTTTGTCCCCGAAGAGTCAGAATTCTGAGAGAAGCCAGTGGGATTAGTCCCCTGGTGCAAAGGCAACAGTGGGATTTGGAAAGCATAGCAGTAGAGGTCCCCTCTGCACCATTCTGAGTGCTCCTTTGGCTGAGTATTGCCTGACAGATACCCTCTTATCTGCACTCCCATCTTTTGAAATCCTTTCACTCACAGAGTTGTCTTTGTGCTTTGGTGAATGCACATGCCTAGTATCCTTGAACTCAGATTACAATCACGTTCTTATGTAATTGCTCATTCTACTTACATTACGTTTGTTTCTTTGTTTCTTTTTTTTTTTCTTTGTTTTTAATTCAAATTGCCTCAGAAATCGGTGATAGCATGTGGCATTTAAGAAAGACCTAGAGATTGATGTTTGGCCATGTTAATGTACTTGATGATTGTACAGTAAACTTTCTGGAGATGGATAGGGGACTGATAATGACTGACTAAAGAGATTTTAGAATTTAGAGACCCTGGTTTCACCATTTGAAAAAGAAATGCCTTTGGAATCAGAGACCCAGAGGGAATTGAAGTCTTGCTCACGACCTCAGATTTGATTCTGGGTCTCGGATTCCTTTCTGTGTCACCACACTGATTCATAAGAATCCTGTGTTAGACCGAGAGGGTGGAGATGGATGTTTTGTTTTGATAATAGTATATAACCCATGTGCCATAGTTAACAATTCTCTTTAGGGAGCCAACCACTGTATCATCTATTATAAATATATGGCTTTTCAGTAGCCTACATATTAATTTAAAGCAATAATTTTTAGGGATGAAACACTCAGCAGTACTAAAAGAATTGATATTTGGAATTCAGATGTCCAGTAATTTCCATAACACAACCACAGAAATTAACACTGGAAAACATTTAGCTGGTGTGGCTACAGTGATTTTTAATTTGGAAATAGAGGACAATCTTAAACTATAGTGGAGACAGATTTTTAAGTTTTCCAAAAGTGTAGATGAGTAGGAAAAAGTTGAGACACTTGGCAATTAAAGCCAATGTGGAATTCAAGCTGAGCAGTTTTAATTTTCCATTTTGATTGACAATCAGCCTCTTGCCCATTTTTTATTTCCTCTTCCTTGTTTTGACAAGATCTAAGAGGATTAGAAAATTAAATGTTGAGGTATTTTTTCTTCCCTTTGGCTTTGAACAAAGATAGGAGTATAATTCTATCTTGAGAAGAAAAATATTTAGTGGAAAAAAGATAGTGGACTTCTTTGTGAGATATTTCCAGGTAGCGGAGCACAGGTGATGTTATCTGTTTCTCTAGTAGGGCTATAACTGGGCATTATTTTATTGTTCAGCTAAGTTGACTCTCTCTTTAGAACAAGTGAAACTCCTGGAATTAGTTTGAGCAGTATTGCAGATGTTACAGTTCTCAAGTATGTCTTTAGATTCCTTCTCAAGGTATAAAAGCATATACGTCTGTGTCTTGGCACACCTGTGTCATTCAGTTGGTGAATGCATCCTTAAACTTCAAGGTGGATTCATTTTTAAAAGTAAGAGCAAGATGATTAATTGATCTTGAAAAACAATAGATGTTTGTCATGTATCTTTTTGTAAAGTGTAGATGAGCTAAATAGTTACTTTGAAAATGGTCACTTTCTAACTGCCTTGCCCTGAAACCTTTGAGAAAGATTGACTTAATTAAAATAGGCATTCTATGGATGGAGGAGCCTGGTAGGCTGCAGTCCATGGGGTCGCTAAGAGTCGGATACGACTGAGCGACTTCACTTTCACTTTTCACTTTCATGCATTGGAGAAGGAAATGGCAACCCACTCCAGTGTTCTTGCCTGGAGTATCCTAGGGTCTGGGGAGCCTGGTGGGCTGCCGTCTATGGGGTCGCACAGAGTCGGACACGACTGAAGCGACTTAGCAGCAGCAGCTGCACATTTTCCAGGCAATCAAAACTTTATATTATGAAGTTGACTTCTTTTTTGTTTATAATTTCCCCTTTGTAGTTCTACTCAACCCTTCCTGAGATTCTAGCCTAAAATGAAGTTAACACCCAAATTCAGTTACTGGATTCAGTGGTGTCACACTTAACCTGCTGAGAATTGCTGTCTTCTAAAGAATGTGCCTGCAGTGAGGGAGACCTGGGTTTGAAAG
The DNA here is from genome assembly GCF_002263795.3 of Bos taurus. Classification (NCBI taxonomy): domain Eukaryota; kingdom Metazoa; phylum Chordata; class Mammalia; order Artiodactyla; family Bovidae; genus Bos; species Bos taurus. The sequence goes on along the minus strand of NC_037344.1, from coordinate 39,853,985 downwards.
ATCCCCTGGAGGAGGGAAAGGCTATCCACTCCAGTATTCTGGCCTGGTGAATTCCACGGACTGTATAGTCCATGGGGTCGCAAAGAGTTGGACACAACTGAGCGACTTTCACTCACTTCACAAAGCACTGTATAAATGCAAAAGTAGGCAGAGTAATTGTGCTTGCTTTTAGGTTATCACTGCTTTGTATGAAGTTAGTGGAGTGTGGTCCAGCTGAAATGTTGACTGTGTTAATTGTAAATACAAATTATAATTATTAATAATAAAGGGCAGGTAGACACAAGCAGGGCTTCCCTGGTTGCTCAATGATAAAGAATTCACCTGTGGGTTTGATTCCTGGGTTGGGAAGATTGCCTGGAGGAAGGCATGGCAACCCACTCCAGTATTCTTGCCTGGAGAATCCCATAGAAAGAGAAGCCTGGTGGGCTACAGTCTATGGAGCCTCAAAGAGTTGGACACGACTGAAACGACAGAGCATGCACGCACAAACACAGGCAGAAGACATCCTCAGCTTGAAATTTAGGCTTATATAGACTTAAAAAGAGAGAAGGCAATGGCAGCCAACTCCAGTGCTCTTGCCTGGAAAATCCCATGGACGGAGGAGCCTGGTAGGCTGCAGTCCATGGGGTCGCTAAGAGTCGGACAAGACTGAGCGACTTCACTTTCACTTTTCACTTTCATGCATTGGAGAAGGAAATGGCAACCCACTCCAGTGTTCTTGCCTGGAGAATCCCAGGGATAGGGGGACCTCATGGGCTGCCATCTATGGGGTCTCAGAGAGTCAGACACAACTGAAGCGACTTAGCAGCAGCAGCAGCAGACTTAACAAGAGACAACAGGGAATCCTTGCTCAACCAGATGGGGTGGGTAGATGGCTTCAGGAGGCAATTCCATTTAATGTTCTGGGGAAGGAATATGTGTAAAACTAATTAGAAGCATGAGATCTGTCTTTACCACCCAAGATTCTGAATTAGTGGAGCTTGGGAGAAAGGACTACAATCTATTCTGCATGTTTTGTGCTGGAGACATTTAGCACAGTGGTTAAGGATGCTAGATTGTCTCATTTACAAGCTGTATGGTCTTGAGCAAATTATCTAATCTGCCTGAACTTTCTTATTTATATAATAGGGGAGAATGAAGGAACCTGCCTCCTAACACTCCTTTGAAGATTGAAATGTTTCTTTTCAAACAGGTGGCTTATGATACTATTGAATGTAATAATTGAGTTTGTATGATTGTTATATTTTAGCTTGGGAGGAGTTGGGTAGAGGAGAGATTATAAACAAATAATTAAAATTAATGGAATACATCTTTGATTGATTAAAAGAGCATAGTTAGAATAGTTTAGAATAGTGTCTAGTACAAAATAAGGCTTCCCAGGTGGTGCAGTGGTGAAGAATTTGCCTACCAGTGCAGGAGACTCAAGAAACACAAGGTTAGAAAGATCCCCTGGAGTAGCAAATGGCAACCTTCTCCAGTATTCTTGGCTGGAAAATTGCATGGACAGAGCAGCCTGGCGGGCTACAGTCCATGGGGGTTGCAAAGAGTCGGACATGACTGAACACACACACACACACACACACACACACACACACACACACACACAAAGAGTGCTCAAATATGTTTTAATTAGTGATACAGCTATTTTTTTTTAATATTTATTTGGCTGTATCAGGTCTTAGTTGCCAAGTGGAATATTGTTGCTTCCTCTGGGAGCTTTCGTTGGGGTGCACAAACTCTCTAGTTGTGTCACACAGGCTCCAGAGAGCGCGCACTTGAGTACTTGTGGCACGTGGGTTTAGTTGCTCCAAGGCATGTGAGATCTTAGTTCCCTAACCAGGGATTGAACCCACATCCCCTGCATTGTAAGGTGGATTCTTAACCACTGGACCACCAGGCAAATCCTGGTATACTTTTTTCTTACTTAATTATAATGGTAAAATCATTATTATCCTTTTTTATAAATGAGAAGTTCGGTAACTTGCTTCTTTGTAGGAAAGCCAAGATTGAAATCCAGGCTTTCAAATTCCCAAGTCAGGCTAATGTTACCATGCTTTGCTATGCTGTGTATCTGTTTTCCTAAAGGACTAACAAATTCTTATATGCATTTATTCCAAAAATTTAGTGGGAGCTCACTGTAACCATTAAGATAAGATGTCTTATGCTAACTTTTTCTGTTTAACTTTTATGGCATCTTTGGTTATTTATGTTGCTATATTATAGCTATAAAACTGACTCACCATAAACAAAAACCATGATTTTTATACCTTATCTGGAAAAAAATGAAAATTCTGGCCTCCAAATGTGACCCAGCAGCATGAGATTCTTGAGGACAGCAGTGATTAGGTGCTTTTGACAAGGAAGAAGTCGCATATAAGATGCCAGTGATCCTTCAAGTGTTTCCTCTTTTCTGTTTTTCTCAAACTCATCTGATTACCAGAATTCCCTGACTGGGGGAACAGATTCTGCTTGTAAAAAATATAGATTCCTAGACTTACATGGTCAGTGATTTAGAACAGCTGGAGAGGGGCTCAGGCATGTGTGTTATTTAAGAAGCTTTCCCACGTGGCACGTAGCTTGATTCATTGGCTGTCCGCTGTGTCTCGCCCATCAGAATTCTTGTATTGTCCATTCAAGGTGAGGGAAAGACATCATCACAAGGGACTGGACGGTCTGTAAATGTCTCAAGCTCTGCAGACTCCACTGAGGTTAGGGCAGCAGCTCTGCCTTTGTCGTCAGGCCCCCCACCCCCACCCCGCCTCCCAAAGACAGTTGTTGTTGAGCCTGAAGGAAGTCAGGATGCAATACCAAGCGGAATGCTAGCCTGGAGGGTGTTGCAGTGCAGGGTGGTGACCAGTGCCTGGGAGAGAGAGGGCATTCATGTTTCCATCTGTGACTGCTGATACTCTATTGCTGAATTTTGTGTTCATTGTATTCTTCACTTTCCAGTTTGGGAATCATAAGCCCGTGACCCTTTAAAATGGTTTCTAGGGTTTCAGAGTCATGCCTTTGACTTGACTGTACCTGTTAGCCAAGATGAATGAATGGCTTTTTGGAAGAACAGGTTTTACAAGGCTACCAGTTTTGTTGCATTGGTATGTATAATCTACTTGTGAAAAGCAGTTCTTCACTAAGTCCATTTTTTCGGATGGAGGGGAAACTTAAGACATCACCTTAATTTCTGTATTGCGATGGCTTTCCCTGCCCGTTAAAATGTCGACTTTCTCATTTTGAATTTTTAAAAAAAACCTCACATATATCTACTTCTAGAGTTGCATTCTAAGAAGGGAATCCTCTTTCTTGTGAGAATCCCTTAAGTGATTGAAACCGTTCCACCCTCCTTTTCCTTTCTTCGTGTGTCAGTGGGAGTGGTGGGAAGGTGAGGTTTGGGGGCGTTGGGGTGTGGAACAAGGCAGGGGCAGTGACAGCAAGACATAATGAAGTCCTGTAGTAAAAGTAGCATATGGTCATTTCATGTAAAAAGTTGATTTGCCCCAGTAATTGTTCACCTGATTGGTTTATCCAGCATTTCAGAATTATACTGAAAGTGAATAATGTTTTCTTCTTAAAGAGATATGTGTCGACTAGAAAGTCTTCATGATTTTTAGTCTTAGGAGTGTCTGTGTTGCGTTTTTGCCAAAAGTGGGCAGAGGCAAAGTTCCTGTTTATTCCTGGCTCTCTTCACTCCCCACCCAACAATACTTTGTAGGAGCTGCAATTCAGGGCTCTTTTCTCTCTCATTGTCCTCTGGGAAAACATTGTTACTTAGATGTAAATATAGACACAGATACAGACACTATGTTTGGACAAAGAGCAAAAAAGACATAGAGCGTCCCTTAGCTCTCTTTCTTATGCTTTGAGTCTGGAAGGCTTTTAAGACCACAGCACATCCCCTGCATAACGAATGAGCTCTGTTTGAGTTTGTATGTCCAACGAAGTTAGCCTAGGTACCCAACTACCACAATCAGCTATATAGTGCTGTACTGTAATAGGTTATAATACTTTTCACACAAATAATGCACAAAAGACAAACACAAAATACAGAAAACATTTTTATAGTACAGTACCTTGATCAGTACAGTAGTACAATACAATATTGCTGGAATACAGGGGCTGGCATTGAGTGAACAGATAAGATGAGTTACTGACTGGAGGAGGGAGAGGAGGTGGGAGATGGTAGAGCTGAAGGGTCATCAGCAGCAGGAGATGGAGGGCAAGCTGCAGCGTCACTCATGCCTGACATTGATGGCATAGGTTCTGGTTCCTTGCTGGATTCAGTTCTGTTTATCCTGTTGAACGAACGATCCAGTGATGTCTGGTAGTAATTCTTTTTTTTCTTGTCATAGATGACGCTGTTGCACTGGGTTGCATTCTGAACGGCTGCTGCAACCTTCATGCACCACTGTCCGTTGAGGTCCTGTGTCTCAAAGTCTCATAGTGCCTCCTCAAATAAAATCCCCTTGCCATTTCCTGCATCATGAATCCCTTCAGTTCTTCACTTTTTGCTTCTTCCTCTTGTCTCTCGGTCCTGTCTCTGGGCCTCCAATTCCATCAGGTCTTTAGTAGTGAGCTCCTCGTGTTGCACAGCAAGGAGTTCAGTGAAGTTGTCCTTGTGCACATCCAGCTTGAAATAAAGACACTGTGCTATTTACTTTCAGAGAAGGAAATGGCAACCCACTCCAGTACTCTTGCCTGGAGAATCCCATGGAGGGAGGAGCCTTTACAGTGGTGAACAGCACAGTACACAGAAGCACAGCCACTGGTAGAGGATACATGCACACAACAGTGTACACCAGACATGGGAACTCACTTACGTGATTGGACGTGTGAACGCGTGTTCACCTCTTTGAAAGCTTGAAACTTGAAGGTTCCTGTGTAGGGACTTACTCGCATCTAGTGAATCTCCAGTCTTCCATTGCCATCTAAACCATCTTTATGGAAAGAGCTTAAAAGGTTATCAGAGGTGTCCAACCATGTCCTACCTAAATATCTCTAGTTTTAAGTACAGGACCCCTGTCATGTACAGAGTTCCATATCGGACGTTTTGTGCAAATGTTCTCTTCTTTGTGGACAGGGAAATGTAAGTAAGTACCAATGAATGGCACCCCTTGGTGTTTGCAAAAAAAAAAAATCAGAGATTACTAGTCATTCAGATGAGCATCCAGAGTGTCTTGAAAAGCACACAAAATTTAGTCTTCAGTTTGCTCATTTTGTATAATTTTAACTTCATTAAAAAGGATGAAATCTTACTAGCAGTATTTGCTAAATTGGACCTGGAATCTTGAAGGAACCAGAGTTTGTCATTGGCTACTTTGCTGGAAGGGTTCAGTTTTGCTGGGGCATTGTAGAGGCTGGTTAATCCTTTTTTCCCTTTAATTTGACACAGTGGCAATAGCCATATGATAGGCAACGTGGAAGTGCCTTCTGTAACTCATTTGATCTTCATGGCAACAGTGTATAGTAGGTATTTTCAATTCACATATGGTGAAGCTTCTGCTAAGAGTTGTTAAGGAAGTCTCCCAGCATCTCTCAGAAATAAATAGCAGAGTCGAGACGGAACCTGGGTTCTAATGCCAAGGTACTTCTTCTTAATTGTTACCCTCTGCCGCCCCTGGCATTTGCAGTGTCTCCCTCAGGCTTTTTCCTTATGGATCATGCAGCTGTTTACATTCCACACCATCCTTCTTCTGTTTTACAAACAAGAATTCGTAGATTGAGATTCCAATATATGACGAAGTGGCAGGACATCCCCCATATTATTCTCTTGGGGAAAACGTGTTGCCTGAATCTGTGTGGAGAATATTCTTCTGATGTTAGGACTTGTAGTGGAGTCAGCCTTACAGAAATTTCCAAGAAAAACACGCAGTGTTGTTCTTTTCTGAATTAATTAATTAATGGCTTTGCTGGGTCTTCATTGCTGTGTGGGGGCTACTCTTTGTTGCAGAGCGTGGGCTCTAGGAGCACAGGCTTAGTTGCTCCATGGCATGTGAGATCTTCCCAGACTAGGAATCGAACCCATGTCCCCTGCATTGGCGGGCTTCCCTGGTGCCTCAGATGGTAAAGAATCTGCCTGCAATGCAGAAGACCCAGGTTCAGTCCCTGGGTTGACAAGATTGCCTGGAGAAGGGAATGGCTACCCACTCCAGTCTTCTTGCCTGGAGAATTCCATGGACAGAGGAGTCAAGTAGGCTACAGTCCAGGGGGTCACTAAGAGTTGGACACGACTGAGTGACACCTCTGCACTGGCAGGTGGGTTATTAACCACTGGACTACCAGGGAAGTCCACACAGTGTCCACGCGTCTATTAAAAACGTTGTTTCAGAATCAGCTTTGACCACTGCAAGATTCTTCATGGATGTGTTTTCACAAATTAGATTTTCCAGTCTTTGAATTTTTAATGATCTGCTATTTAAAAAGTATCTGTACATTGGGTGGGCCAAGGTGGAAACACCCATGTGTTTATCAACCCATTCATTGCTTTCTGTGGTTTATTTTGCTCTTTTGTTAGGTACTTTCTCATAGTTCTAACAGTTTTGTTCCTTTTGAAAAAATTAACAGAAGATAACAATTCTACAACTGGAACTCTTCAATAGAAATGTGGGGGTAATTTTAGTTGACGGCTTGAACAATGGTGGTCTGATTGTGTAGCAGCGTCCTAGCCCAGATGGAAGCAGCTGCATCCTTTTTCTTAATTTAGGAGGAATGAATCCCATTGTTCTCAGATCTCCAGGTGGACGCTCGTGGGAAAATGTGAGACAAGGATAACACAGGTAGTATTGATCTCCCTCTAGTCCAACTTATTATTATAAATCTGCAAGGAAGGAGAATCCCTTTTAACTCCAAAACCTAAGTATGAAATGTGGCTTTGAACTCATAATTATACCCTTACATTATTTTTAGTTTAACAAGATATTTTCATGAAGAAACTGTCAACATTATGTTAATATTCTAGTTGGGCCGACTTTGAAGAGTCTTTTTGTGTATCAAGTAAACCGTATGTAAATGACATGTCTATCGTTTTAAAATGGTATATATTTTATGACATGTACCTTTTACTGACTGATTCTTCCTTGTTATTCCCCATCAATTACTGATGGTCATGTATCTATATGAAATGTTCGCAGTGGCTAATATTTAGGCAGGTTTAATCCTGTTTCAAACTGAATGAAGAACACACCTTTTATCCTTATTTTACAGATGAGGAAAGTTGAGGAATTTACCAAGGTCACATGGCTAGTAATGGTAGAACCAAGCCTCAAACCCATCTCTTCCTGATTTTTGAAAGCCCTGCTCAAAACAGAGGGAGATCCCTGTAGTGGGGATCTGGGGCTGTGGCTGAAAGGCATTTGTTGCCTTTATTCCAACAGCACACACGTGAAGAAAGTCCGCTTTGGTTGATTGCAGTGCCGGCTATAGAGCTTAGACCAGTGTGAGTGAGTAAAGTGAAAATCTCTTAGTCGCGTCTGACTCTTTGTGACCCCATGGACTGTATGGTCCATGGAATTCTCCAGGCCAGAATACTGGAGTGGGTAGCCTTTCCCTTCACCAGGGGATCTTCCCAACCCAGGGATCGCAGAGGCAGGTGCATATTCTTAACATGTATGCAATTTACCTGTTTCTGTATGTTAGAAGCTGTGTGGGTGAACATCTGCTATTTTGTGCTTTAAAGTAGTGCCTTCAGAAGGAAGCCGACTTGGTTTAGTTGGAATGTAGGCTCTATATAATGCTGTAAATCGTCTTTTTCACAGTGAAACTTTTTGAGTACAAGACAGGAATTCATATTCAAGTTGGTTTTACTTATCCATGTTGATCTTTAAAAGGTGAAAATACTTCAACAGTTTCTTTTATAGTTTGTTCTATATTTTTGTTGTTATTTAGTCTCTGAGTCATGTCTGACTCTTTTGCAACCACATGGTCTGTACCCCGCCAGCCTCCTCTCTCCATGGAATTTCCCAGGCAAGAATACTGGAATGGGTTGCCATTTCCTTCTCCAGAGGATCTTCTTGACCCAGGGATCTAAACCAGGTCTCCTGCATGCACAGGCAGATCCTTTACCACTGAGCCACCAGGGGCGCCCACACTGTGTTTTCAGTCTTCTGCTAATTCTTTGTGATCATATATTTAGGGCTAGTTGGAAAGTAAAGTTCTTTGGTTTTGAATACATAAATGCTTTTTTTTTTTTTTTTAAAGATAATACGTAAATTATATGGGGTGGGGCAAGGAAAGAGGAAAAAAGGATAATCACTTGAGGACATTCTTTAATGTATATGGTTTAAAAAATCTTGGGTGTAAACTTAAAAATCTATTGTTGTGTAGCACTTTAAACATTTTGAGATAGTTTTTTTTTTTTTTTTTCTTTTCAGTTATTTTCAGGAGTTGACTACTTAACACAAAGATTCCATTAGTAAAACAAAATTTTGAAATGAATTTCTTCTGTGATTTTGGATTCAGAAAGCAAGTGGTTAGAAGAGATCTTTGCTGTTTTTGAAGGTAGTTTTCTTTTAAAATTGTTAAATTGTGTTTTCAGAAGTTTGCATCAGACATAATTTGTAGTGTCCTGATCGTTTTTCTTTCTGTGAAAGTGTTCTTTGATGGAAAGAAATAAATAGTTTAGGGTGTGATGGCAGTTGTGGTAGTTTGTTAATCATAGCCCTACAGAATAGCTTATCTTCCTACATATTAAATTTGATCCCTGGTGTGTGATTAGGTTTGATGAATGGATAAGGGAATGTGATCCATTTCAGGAATCTAGTGGTTGCTTAATGGAGGCAGTTAAGACTTGTTTTTTGAGAGCTTTAGTAGTTTAGATGACTTCCCAGATATGTTCTAACTGTTCATTATCTTTTAAAGCAAGTATTGTAAAATTCTGGAGAGGAACACCCTCAGAACAGAGCATGCCAGCATCTGTAAACCTTTCGTTCTGCTCATTTTTTTGCAGTCTCAAGTGTTTATTAAAAATCTGGTCTCTCTATGTTGCAAAAATTCCTTTATGATAACTATCATAATTACTATTAGAAAATAATTTTCAGCCTCCAGGGAAGCATACTCTTAAATCTTTACACTTAAAATTTGGGGTGTTTGTGTAATGAACTGGACCAAAGCCTGCATGAACCCTGCCCACGTCTTCATCTTGGGCTCCCAAGCCATCAACTCAGAACCTTTGGGTTTTGCTGACATCATCTCGTTTAATCCTCACAAAGACCCGTATGTTAATTTTAGCACCACTTTTTCAAGTGGAACTGATTCTCTGGTTAAGTAACTTGTCCACAGTTTAAAAACATGCGAGGGGAAAAGCCTTGAACACAGCCTGACACCAGGGCCATCTCTCACTCGTTGTGCCAGCCTGCAAGGACACACTTCTGCAGAAGCATCTAATAGGATAATAATAAGCATCTATTACAAGCACCTCTTGTCATAGGTTTGTCTCATCGCGAGGCTCAGGGAGGGAGAGCTGGGGCAGTGTCAGTGTGCAGCCAGTGCACTGGACCCCTGGTCTTTTTGCTTCCTGCCATCTCATACTCCCCAAGACCCCTCGAACAGGAAGCATTTCTGATGACTTGTGCACCACTTGCTGAGCCGTGTAATTTCTTTTTAATTTAAAAATTTTGTACCATATTATTCCAGAAAAAATGGTTAATTACTAGATATTTATGCCTATTAGAAGATGAGAGCCTGAAGTAAATGGCTGAGTAATTTTTTATTAATAGCAATACTGTTTCTTCTACCCAAATAATTTTGTGAATTAAGCTATTATTGTACCTATTTCACAGACTTATGAAACTGTAGTAAAGCCCATGCTGCTCCCCACCACCTCCCCCCACACCCCAACCCCGATACCATCCTGCTGGTCCTTCATATAGTGAGAGGTAATCTTGGAAATGTTATCTTACTGTGAAATGTAAACAGTGAATGTTTAATAAGCACTGTATCTTGATGGTGGGTTCGTTGTACTTACTGATGGATGCTCTCTTTATTTTTTGAGGGTAAAATTGGTTGTTTATATTGATAAAATAATGCAAAAAAGAAAAATTGTAGAAGTTCAAGAAAAATGCAAAAGAGCATTCAAAATATGTCCTTATTTTTTCATAATTCATTTTTTATCTTGAAAATTTCTCAGCTTTATTGAGCTATAATTGACATATGAAATTGTAAGATATTTAGTGAACACTGTGGTGATTTAATATGCATACACATTGTGAAAGGAGTCCCCCCATGAAATTAAGTGTCACATCTATCATCTAATAGATTTATTTTTATTACTGGTTTTTAGAATATTTAAGTTCTACTCTTAACGTTTCAATTATTCAGTACAACTGGCCCTCTGTATCTGTGGGTTCCACAAATGAGGAGAGAAAATATTCAGAAAAAAGATTGCAGAAAGTTCTAAAGAGCAAAACTTGAGTTTTCCTAGTATTGGCGACTATTTACATAGCATTTATCTTGTATAAGGTATTAAAATAATCTTGAGATGACTTAGTTTAGATTGTATGCAAATACAGTTGCCTCTTGAAAGTTGAGGAGTTTAGGGGTGCCTACCCTCTGTGAGTTTAAAATCCATGGTGACTTTACAGCTGGTGCTTCCTAGGTGGCGCTAGTGGTAAAGAACCCGCCTGCCAATGCAGGTTAGACATAAGAGACGCTGGTTTGATCCCTGGGTCGGGAAGCTCCCTGGAGAAGGGAATGGCAGTCCACTCCAGTATTCTTGCCTGGAGAATCCCATGGACAGCGGAGCCTGACGGGCTACAATCCATGGGGTCACATAAATTTGGACACGACTGAAGCAACTTAGCACACAGCACCTGTATCTGTGGCTCCCCTTCTTTGGGTTTAACCAGCCCCAGAGCCTGTGGTCCTGCAGGAGGAGCTTAATGAAAGAAATCTGAGTATGAGTGAACCCGCACGGCTGAAATCCATGTTGTTAAGGGTCAGCTGTGCCTCCCCATTGCCTGTAAGGAAAGGACTTGAGTGTCTGTAGATTTGGTGCCTGGAGGGGTTCTGGACACCCTGTCACCCCGACAGAATACTGAGCACGGCTGTGATGTCAGCCATAGTCACTGCATTATATGTTGGATCTCAGACCTCATTTATCTTACAACTGAAAGTTTGGGCCTTTGCCATCCTTTCCCTATTTCCGCATCCACTTTTCTGTTTCTACATGTCAGTGATACTGTACCGTGCAGTATTTATCTTTCTTTGTCTGGTCCATTTCACTTAGTGTAATGCCCTCCAGGGTCATCCATCTTGTTGCAAATGAGAGGGTTTCCTTTTTTTTTTAAAGGCTGAATAATATTCCATTATACATATATAAATAAAATACCTCACAATTATATATATGTGTGTGTATATATGCCTGCAGTGCAGGAGAGCTGGGTTCAACCCCTGGGTTGGGTAGATCCCCTGGAGAAGTAAATGATAACCCACTCCAGTATTCTTGCCTGGAGAACTCCATGGAGAGAGGAGCCATGGTGGGCTACAGTCCGTGGGGTCACAAAGAGTTGGACATGACTGAGCAAGTAACACACTGTGTGTATATATATACACATAGGAGATATATACAATGTGAGGTATATAATGTGATATATACATATCTACATATATATATATCACATTTTCTTGATCTGTTCATTCAACCACAGATGCTTAAATTGTTACTTTGGCTATTGTGAATAATGCTGCATTGAGTCCGTATTTTTTACACTCTGATTGTGGCCGACTCTTTGTGACCCCATGGACACAGTCCGTGGAATTCTCCAGGCCAGAATACTGGAGTGAGTAGCCTTTTCCCTTCTCCAAGGGATCTTCCCAACCCAGGGATTGAACCTATCCCACATTGCAGGTGGATTCTTTACCAGCTGAGCCAAAAGGGAAGCCCAAGAATACTGGATTGGGTAGCCTATTCCTTCTCCAGCGGATCTTCCCAACCCAGGAATCGAATCGGGTCTCCTGCATTGCAGGCAGATTCTTTACCAACTGAGCTATGAGGGAAGCCCTTTCACTTTGAAAAATGAAAGATCTGATTAAAAAATGATGTTTGCCCTTCTTAGAGTCCATGAGTTAAATCAGTCCAGTGGGACTAAGGTAATCCAAGGAAATTTGGTGTTAAAATCAATTTATCTATTTATGTTTTAAAATTGTATTGATGTGTTCATTTTTGGCTACGCTGGGTCTCTACTGCGTGGCATTCTCTAGTGGGGTGCGTGGGGGCTGCTTTCTAGCTGTGGTCTGCGGGCTCCTCGTTACGGTGACTTCACTTGTTGTGGAGCAGCAGGCTCTAGAGCGTGGGCTTTCGTAGTTACGGTGCATGGGCTGTTACTCCGCAGCATGTGGGATCTTCCTGGACCAGAGATCAAACCCCTGTCCCCTGCATTGGCAGGTGGATTCTTTACTACTGGACTCCAGGGAAGTCTGAAATCAATTTCTTTAAATACGATTTGGTGGGCATGAAAATGAGAACTACCTTTTTCAGTGCCCTTGAAGAAACATTCTATTCATTGACAACACATTTTAACTGAGGGCTTATTATCGGCCTATGTGTGTTTTAGTCTGCTCAGTCATGCTGTCTTGTATAAAAAGATGTAGACATGGATGTTCTGTCTTGTATAAAAAGATAAAGAGGATCTAGATGGAGTGGACATGGAACCGTGGGAGCCATGGCGGGCGTCCGGGGAGTGTGAGGATGCAGTGGGACATATAAGATGACCAAAGCTTGAATCCCAGGCTCTGGAAGTGGCCGCTTGCTTTGAGTATAATTAAAATTAGTTCGGTTTATGTCAAGATACATAGTAATTTTAAAATGACAAGCTTTTTTTTTTTTGAAGTTATATATTATGATTGGACTCGTATTGCTAAATACAGAATGGTACAGGCATGCACTTAATCTTAGCTTTCTGGAGAGGTGATTGTCGGAAGGTTATATCATAGTTGAAACAACACCAGGACTAATTGTAAGGTTTCACAAAGTACATATTCCTTGAGTTTTGAGTTTGTTGGTTAGGTTTCCATGCCGTGTGTCACTGCTGGTTTTTTTCTTTCAAAGGGGAGAGAAAAGAAGGAGGAGTGGGGAGAGAGTGTGAATGAATCTGGGAGTATGATAATAAATTAGAATGAGAAGAGTGAATTTGAGGATGTCTATTTGGGATTTGAAAACTGCTGTAGCAGATACATAGTAATCTCATTTATTGTGGACTCTGATGTTTGCCTGTGTATGTGTGGGGTGGGGTCAGCAGTTTACAAACTGTCTTTGATTTCTTTCCCTTTGTTAATTGTTAGATATAAAGTATCTGCATGGGGAATTGTTACAGAAATTACAGATAATAGATGTAGGTCATCCAGTACAATGCCTCCATATAATAGGTAGTTGTTATTGTTTATAAATAAAACATTATCCTTCATATAACATGGGAGGTTACAGGAAAATGATCTGATGCCTTGAAACAATAGGTTTGAAACCAATATTCTTCATAATTAGTATCACTAAGCTGTGGAGACATGGCATCACTACAAAAATAGTAAAGTGCAATATCAAAACAGTTAACTGGATGCCACATCATAAAAATACAAATGTCCATTGTGTTTTGTGACTTAGTCCGGTTTGCTATTTTTGTATTAGTCTTAAGGAAAACAAGGCTCCAAGGTTCCGAAATACTGCAAGCACACAGAATGTTAAAAAACAAAAAGAGTGTTCCCTGCTGAAAATCTTCAATTTATGTACTTTTGCTGAAAATCTTTAATACTAGAATATATTCTGTAAACTTAAAAAAAAAAAAATCTAACACAAAGAGCCTTCTATGTTTCTTGAAGGAATTTGTTTCCCATTGGGATTAGGGATAAGGTCTGTGGGATAAGTTTATTTAATATGACATCAGTTGAATAAAGCCAGCTGTGAGTAATTATATCTGATATTTGATTTCCAGCTGTTTGTTGAACTATTATTGGCTCTCAAGGTATTTGGATATTGACTAAATGAATACTTACTGTAAAGGAGTGTTGTTTAAAGTAATGTTGCCCCAAATAGAACATAGAAAATGAGCCACCTGCTGCAAAGTTTAGTTTTAATTCTTTCTGGTGTAACTGTTACTCTAAAGTTAGTATATTTTTAACTCAGAGGAAAACATATAGCTCAGATATGTTTCAGCAGTAATTTTCTTATGTTATATATGCATTGTTGTTCAGTCACTCAGTGGTATCTGATTCTGTGTAGCATACCAGGCTTCCCTGGCCTTCACTATATCCAGGAACTTGCTCAGAGTTGGTGATGCCATCCAACCCTCTTGTTCTCTGCCTTCCATCTTTCCCAGCATCAGGGGCTTTTCCAATGAGTTGGCTCTTCACATCAGGTAGCCAGAGTACTGAAGCTTCAGCATCAGTCCTTCCAGTGAATATTCAGGGTTGATTTCATTTAGGTTTGACTGGTTTGATCTCCTTGCAGTTCAAGGGACTCTCAAGAGTCTTCTCTAGTACCACAGTTCAAAAACATCAGTTCTGTGGTGCTCAGCCTTCTTTATGGTCCAACTGTCACATCCATACATGACTACTGGAAAAACCATAGCTTTGACTATAAGAACCTTTGTTGGCAAGGTGATGTCTCTGCTTTTTAATATACTATCTAGGTTGGTCATAGCTTTCCTTCCAAAGAGCAAGCGTCTTTTAATTTCATGACTGCAGTAACCATCTGCAATGATTTGGGAGCCCAAGAAAATAAAAGTCTGTCACTGTTTCCATTGTTTCCCCATCTATTTGTTGTGAAGTGATGGGACTGGATGCCATGATCTTAGTTTTTTGAATGTTGAATTTTAAGCCAGCTTTTTCACTCTCCTTCACCTTTATCAAAAGGCTTTTTAATTCCTCTTCGCTTTCTACCATAAGGGTGGTATCGTCTTCATATCCGAGGTTATTGATATTTCTCCCAGCAATCTTGGTTCCACCTTGTGCTTCATCCAGCCCATTATTTCACATGATGTGCTCTGCTTAGAAGTTAAATAAGCAGGGTGACAGTATACAGCCTTGTCGTATTCCTTTCCCGATTTGGAACCAGTCTGTTGTTCCATGTCCAGTTCTGTTGCTTCTTGACCTGCATGCAGGCTTCTCAGGAGGCAGATAAGGTGGTCTGGTATTCCCATCTATTTAATGATTTTCCAGTTTGTTGTGATCCACGCAGTCAAAGGCTTTAGTGTAGTCAATGAAGCAGAAGTAGTTGTTTTTCTGGAATTCTCTTGCTTTTTCTATGATCCAGCGAATGTTGGCAGTTTAATCTCTAGTTCTTCTGCCTTTTCTAAATCTAGCTTGTACATCTGGAAGTTCTCCGTTCATGTACTGCTGAAGCCTAGCTTGGAGGATTTGGAGCATTACCTTGCTAGCATGTGAAATGAGTGCAGTTGTGCAGTAGTTTCAACATTTCTTTGGCATTGCCTTTCTTTGGGATTGGAATGAAAACTGACCTTTTCCAGTCCTGTGACCACTGCCGAGTTTTCCAAACTTGCTAGCATATTGAGCGCAGCACTTTAACAACATCATCATCTAGGATTTGAAATAGCTCAGCTGGAATGTATATGTGTATACATGAATAGAATTAAACATATCAACTCTTTGTCTAAAAATTTTCAGACTCGGATTATCATTAGTGAAGAATTCATGTCAGATTGAGTATAGAAGAAGCAGGTTTTTTTTTTTTTTTTTTTTTAAGCATGTTGGACTTTGTACCATCAAACTCTAGGCAGTTGATATTGTGGAAGATTTAAAAGAAAAAAATTGCAGAGACTACGAGAAATCAGTTAAAACCAAAATAATTGAAGGAAGATAAATAAGAAATTGGGTATCAGAACTGGCCAGTTATGAGTTGGTCCACCAGGGAGGTAAGGAAAGAGCAGGGGCTTAAACTGGAGCCCTTAGCAGCTCTGGTAGGAGACATGTGGGGAGTGTGGTGGGGCGGGGGGGTGGCAGGTGAAGGGTGCACATCCTGGGAGGAAAGCTCCTCATGTTCTGCATGTAATAGTGACCAGACTCGTGTGTGCATCTTTCTTCTGCATCAGGATCTCAGTGCATCACTTGGTGAAGTGATCCGAGCCTCAGGACCAGCCAGACTACAGAAGCTGGTGTGGCTGCCGGCCACAGAGCTTTCATCTGCTCAAGTTCTGGATTCCACCATTTCTAGACATTTCTGAGTGTTGATGTCAAGTAGAAAGAGGCACAAGATAGAGTTCCTCCTGGTAGCATATGGTCTTACCTAGTATTGCCCGTATTGCCTTGTTCCCAGAGACATTTCATATGTATGTTGAAAAATGCCAGCGGTACAAACAAACATATAGTCAGTTGCTTATGGCTGATGCTTAAAAGATGAGGAAGGTCAGGCCACAGCAGTGTGGTATGAATGGGCATCTCGGAGGATATGCCCATGTCACTGGAAATAGAATGGAAAAAGAATGATGGGAAGCTTAACAGGATTGCAAAAACTAAATGTGTGAAAAAAGAGAAGAGCTGCTTCAAGTAGTGACTACATTTGAAAGATAACTTACCGGGTTTTTGTTGGAAGGGCTGGGCAGAACTTGAATTTTGGCAGAAGAGGAATCAGAAGACTAGCTAGTCCTGGTGATGGGGGAGGATTTAGTGTGCATTTCAGCTGCCATTTGAAGTGATGCTCCAGTAACTGATCGGGGGTGACTGGTCCTTTATAAGGACAGTCAGGGTTGAGGAGTTACTTGTAAAGATGGGCTGAGAGTGGGCACAGTTTCTAAGTGAAAGGAGCCTTATAAAGAGGAGCCCAGCCCAGTACTGACTTTAGGGAGACTTGTGCAGCCTTCACGCCCCCTTGAGGGGCCCGGAGACCCGGGGGAAGGGTGGGCAGTGCCGCCTCTTCCCTGCCGTTCTGTACTCTCCTCCCTTTGCTGTCTTGCCTTCTTACTGCTTAGTCAGTCTCTTCCCTCCCACTGGACCGGCCTATCAACAGGTCAGTAGTTTTGTGTGGTTTGTACGTGAGCGTACCCCTAGCATCTAGAACAGTGCTTGGCATGGGGGAACAGGCAATGCTACTTTTTTGAAAAGTGATCCTTGGTGATCTCAGAGAAGGGAATTTCTGCAAACTTAAGGGCAAAGATCAGATTCCAAAAGGCTGTTTAATAAACAGATAGTAGAGAAAAGGGATATACCTGTCACTCCAGAACCCCGGCAGAGAGACAGAGCTTTGCTGTGAGGACTTTGAAGGTCAAGTGAAGGGTGGTCGGCCAGAAGCTCCTGTGTTTCTAAGAAGAGAATTGGAAGTGATGGGGGAGAGTGCAGTGTTGAGAGTTGAAAAACCTGGGGGTTGTGGTTGTTGTGTATGTGATTGTGTGTGTGTGCTTGGATGGCTTGCTCTTTTCAGAAAAGACTAACAAAAGGTGGTGCAGAAGAAATAGTACTCATCCCTTTTTTCTTTTCCTGGTCTTTTAAAATTTGTAAACATTTAATTTTCACTCAGGTCACTCATACTGGAGGTAGGATCAACATGAATGTTTGGGGGTGTGAGCAGGACTTTACTGCTATACCAGACTGTTTTCTGTGTTTCAGATTTTTGCACTGAGTATTCTACTCAGAAGGTAATTGGCCGCCTTGGGTGAGGCCTATGTATGTAACTGGTAGAATCTCACCTGCGTGATGAAGCAAGGGATTTCAAAGGTTACACTTGGGCCACTTCAATAACCTCTAATAATTACCTTCAGGAATAAAACTGTGCTTTGGGTCCAGAAGAATAAGAAATGTAACAGATAGTCTTTATCCACCATATATTTTAGAGTTCAGGAGGCTTAAATGACACATTGGACAAGTAGTCTAATGTAGTAGATTGAATTCCATAATTATCTCATGTTTGATTTTGATATATTAACTTTTTCTACTAAAAATGAGGCTTGGCTATCATGAAGTGAAATTTAAAGTAAGGCAGGGATTAATGCACTTAAATTGGTCATCCCTAGCGTTTGTCATATTTCCAAGTGATACAGTTTGTATGAAAACCCGGTGCTATTGGTCAGAGTACTTTTAGGCTGTTTCTTGTGAACGTCTTAGGTTATCTCTTTACTTCATATCATTGTATTTTATTTTTGTCCCTGTTGGAACAAAGAACCAACTTGTTCACTAGGCTTAGTTCTGGGTGTTGGGTATTCAGAAAAACTGCTAGTGATAATATGCAAAAAGAATGTGTTTTTAGATAGTCTTAAAAAAAATATTGATGTGTGGTTGATTTACAATGCTGAGTTAATTTCTACTGTATAGCAAAATGATTCAGTTATCCACATGTGTACATTCTTTGTCATATTCTTTTCCTTTATGGTTTATTAAAAGATATTGAACATAGTTCCCTGTGCTGTTCATTAGGACCTTGTTGTTTATCCATTCTATTTATAATAGTTTGCATCTGCTAATCCCAAACTTCCGCTCCACCCCACCCCCAAACCCCCTCCCCCTGGCACACAAGTCTGTTCTGCGTCTGAGTCTGTTTCTGTTTTGTTGATAAGTTCATTTGTGTCGTGTTTTAGATTCCACATGTAAGTGAGATCATATGGTATCTGTTTGTGTCTGTCTGACTTCACTGTGTGACAGTCTCCAGGTATATCCGTGTTGCTGCAGGTAGCATTATTTCATTCTTTTATATGGCTGAGTAATATTCCATTGCATGTATGTGCCACATCTTTATTCATTCCTCTGTGGATGGATGGGTTACCCAGTTGGCCCTAGTGGTAAAGAACCTGCCTGCCAGTGTAGGAAACAAAAGAGACGTGGGTTTGATACCTGAGTCAGGAAGATCCTCTGGGGAGGAGGGCATGGCAACTCATTCCAGTATTCTTGCCTGGAGAATCGCTGTGGACAGAGGAGCCTGGTGGGCTACAGTCCATAGGGTCACATAGAGTCAGACATGACTGAAGCGATTTAGCACGCATGCATGCTAAGTGATTTAGCACGCATGTGGATGGACATTTAGGTTTCTTCTATGTCCTGGCTGTTGTAAATAGTGAAGCAATGAACATTGTTGTACATGTGTCTTTTCCAGTGATGGTTTTTTCTGGATATCTGCCCAGGAATGGGATTGCTGGATCATATGGTAGCTCTGTTTTTAGTTTTTAAAGAAACCTCCATACCGTTTTCCACAGGAGCATCACCAATTTACGTTCCCACTGACAGTGTAGGAGGGTTTCTTTTTTTTCCACACCCTCTCCAGCATTTGTTAGTTGTAGACTTTTTAGTGGCAGCCATTCTGACTGGTGTGAGGTGGTACCTTATTGTAGTTTTTGAGTTGCATCTCCGAAGTAAATAGTTTAAAAGAAATCAGTGAAAAAGACAAATTACTTGCAAAGAAATGATGGTTAGAATGACACAAGACTACTTAACTCTAATAATGGAAGTCAAAGACAGGAATAATTTCAAAGTATTAAGAGACCAGCTGTCAGAATTCTGTATCCTGGAGACAAGCATCTTAGGCTGAGAAAAAAATTTACTGTTATTTAAACACTTTTTGATGATGGGTGTTCTACTGGTGTGAGGTGATACTTTATTGTGGTTTTGACTTGCATTTCTCTAGTAATTAGCAACGCTGGGAATCTTTTCATGTGCCTGTTGGCCGTACAGATACTCTTCAGGCACTTGCAGCTTCTGTGGTTGGTCAGCTGCTGGAAGTGACCGTGGATGGTGGTGTGAGGCCCGTGCCCAGAGAGGGAGCGGTTATGCCCCTACCTGCCCATCTCCTCTGTCGGACTCTGACCCTAATTCATTGTATCACTGGCGCTCAGCTCTGATAGCAGGTGGGATGCAGAGCAGTGAGAGGCCAGGCCCCAGAGTTCAGCATGGCCAGTGGTTCTGCTCTGTTGGGGTTCATCCCCAGAGGCATGCGAATTTATTTGACTTTTTGTCACAGGGTATTGCTGTATATTTTACTTATTGAAGTGTAATAAATTTAAATAACTCAATAAAAATGTGCTTTGGGAATGAACTGCTTTTTTTAGTAGTAAAAGGACTTGAAGCTAAATATAGAGTCTAATCACATTTTCCTGTGCGTGGTGGGTACCTGATGGCAAGTTGTGAAGAGTGAGGTTACAGATACTTAGGATTTCTGGTGTCCTTAGCTCACATCGTACATGTGTGAGGGTTCCGGGCCCCCAGGAGCACGTGTGTGATGTGATTCAGATAAACTTTATTATTACTATTTTTTTAAGTTGTTTATTTTTTGCTGAGCTGGATCCTCATTGCTGAACGTGGGCTTTCTCTAATTGGAGAGGGTGGGGACTACTCTAGTTACATGAGGGATCTTCCTGGACCAGGGCTAGAACCCCAACCACTGGAGCATCAGGGAAGTCCTCAGATAAACCTTCTGATGAACAGCTGGCAGTGATGGTGGGTTGGCAGAGAGCATTTGTTGAAGTTGGGAGTTAGAAAGCTCGTTTTCTGATGCTCGTGACTTCTAAGTGAATTTCTGTCTCACATTGTAGTTGTCTGTGAGGGAGTTTTATCTGCTTTTATAGACGGAGTGACTTTTTTTTTCTTCTTATTTCTAACTGTTTGTTGGAGAAGGAGAAGAGAGTGGCAAAGGATGAGATGGTTGGATGGCATTACCAACTCAGTGGACATAAATTTGAGCAAACTCTGGGAGATAGTGGAGGACAGAGGAGCCTGGCGTGCTGCAGTCTGTGGTCGTAAGGAGTCTGACACAACTTAGCGACTTAACAACAACAATTCTTTGTTGATTATCCTGTTTTTTTTTCCCTAAAGTTTTTATTAGGGTATAGTTGGATTACAGTGTTGTGTGAGTTTCGGGCATACGGCACCGTGATTTGTTTATACGTGTACATGTAGCCATTCTTTTTCCTGTTCTTTTCTGTGATGGTTTATCACAGGATGTGGAGTAGAGCTCCCTGTGCTGTGCACTAGGTCCTCAGCAGTCATCTGTTCTGTATGGACGAGTGTGTCTTTGAGGACCAAGGCTGTATGGTACCGTCTTCGCATCTCCAGGTCGGCACCCAGGCGGGGCTGTGCAGAGCAGGTCTTCCATGCCTTGGCTTGTCTGTGAGCCGGGGAGGGGTAACATCTAAACAAACCAGATTTTAGGATCGTCTCTCCCCCTAGTCTCTGTTGAAACCTGGAACTAAATAGAAGTCATCATTGGTGTTAGGAAAAACAAATTGTGTTTAGGATTCTTTATTTTCAAGTCCAGTCATTTGCTGCTTCTTAAGCTCTGTATCATTGAACTTACAGCATTGTGTTTTGCTCTGAAATGAGAAATTCCCGGAGGAAACAAAAAGGAAAAACTCCAGTGCTGTTCCAAGCACATCCCTCAGAGGTCTCTGCAGCTTGTCTCCTCCACCCTGTGGCACCGGACTGTCTTAAGATTTCCATCATTGCCCTTCAAAACGGAGTAATAAAACTAGTAGCCGGTGCTCAGAAAGGTGACTGTTCTATGCAGGGTGCTGCCCTCAGCGCCTTGCGAAAATCTTCATTCAGGTACTGTCAGCATCTCCACCTTGCAGGTGAGCAAACAACCAGAGAGGCTGAGTGGCTGCTGAGGGCGCAGAGCCAGGCTGGGGCTGGGCAGCGGGCTGAGACCAGTCACTCAGCCAAGCCAGGGGAGAGGTGCCCGCAGGCTCGCCACAACCCCCTGCCCTGTCCAGAGCATCTTGCCATGTTTTATGCAAATTTTCCATTCTGTTTGAAGGCCCAGTATTCCACCAGAAGATTATAATGTTAGAGGTTTCTTTAATAAAAATGTATTGGAGGGAGGGTCTCTTTGGGGGAGGGTCAAAATGCCTAGAGTGCTTTTTCTCTGGAAAGTTTTGAGAATGAGATTTGGAAGAAGTGAATAATTCGGGGACTTTGTGGTCACTTCTCATCCCCACATTTAGCAGGCTCTTAGGTGGGTGCCCCAGGTTCTTGGATTTCATGAATCAGACCCTTGATCTTCCTGACCACCACTCAGAAATTGAGGTGCCAACATAATGTGGGCGATTATAGAACATTGCTTGTACTAGTGATACTAGACAGAGCAATGAGTTGTATCATCTCGTATCAATGTGATTTCAAAGGATGACATTATAAAAGCAAAAAAAAATGGTACGATCTTCCCCAAAAGTCAAGCTCTTTATTTTTTTAAAGTTGTATTTATTTATTCGGCTGTGTCGGTCAGGTCTTAGTTGGGGCACACAGGATCCTTGTGGCGTCATGCAGGCTCTTTTCCTTGTGACACACGGACTCTGGTTGTGGCATGTGGGCTTGGTTGCTCCATGGCATGTGGAATCTTAGTTCCCCGGCCAGGGATCACATCTGCATCCCCTGCATTGCAGGGTGCGTTTTTAACCACTGGGCCACTGAGCTCTGTAAGTTAAGTACCTTCAGCTCATCAAGAATCTTACGCAGCATCTTTGTTCTTTCACTTTGCCAAATGCTGGTGAAAACTTTGCTATGGACCTATGTTTGGAACCCCTTCACTGGGCCTCTTTGAAATTTGTCCTTTACCTGGAAAAGGAAATTTCACAGCCTCCATTTCCTTCTTTCTACGGGGATGTTCTAGTTCTGGGATGAAGTAGCTGGTCAGCAAACCCATCTCCCCTTTGTTGCTTTGATCTCAGTGCCAGCCATTCTGGGTTATGAACGTAGTTTAGGAAATGTGGGGGCGAGGGCCCCTTTTGCCTTCCTTCTCATTCCCCTTTTGGCTGTAATGGCTCCTCTGTGGTAACTAAATTCACCAAGGGCTCTTTGCTTCCTTCTGGTTTCTGGAGCATCTTGGTAATGATGCCCAAAGGGCTCCCTGTGTGTGTGTGTGTGTGTGTGTGTGTGTGTGTGTGTGTGTAAGAGCGAGCGAGCGCGCGTTGCTGTTGTGACGGCCAAAGGTCTCTTGATTTATGCTGCATAATTATGAACGTGATGGAGTCCATCATATAGATCAAGTGGACACATCCGCAGATTTAGGCTGTCAGGGGTGGGTGGTACCCCCTGTACAGTTGTGGGAGGTAGGACAGATGTAAGATAAAGATGTTAGACGTTAGTGTCCAAGGAGAGTTTGAAACATCATCAAGAGGCAGGATGCTTCAGAAATTACAGCTGTGGTTCTTTCTAAAGGAGCACTCCATTAGTAGTATTTTATATGTATGTTTACTGGTCCTTACGTCTTCTCTGCAGTCTAGTAATGCACTTCCTTTTTTGTTAACTGTGCCCCCACCCCGCCCCCGCCCCTAGTGTTTATCTGATGGGATGGTTAAACTTCCCCTCGCCCAGCCACTTCATCTCTATGGACAGATCTGAAAGAGATCAATTTTGAACGGTACCTAAAATGTCTTTAGCATTTAGTTCGTTTCTGACAAACAGAGTTGGAAAGCTTAACCGTGTCTGCAGAATATTTCTGTGTGCTTCTCCTGTCCTCCTGAGAAACAGAGAAGTTTGAGACTAAGTAATACTCCTGGTGGTTGACTCCTTGGTAAAACATTCAAGATGGGAAAAACAGATGTCCAATTATTTTTGTCTTTTGTCCTAGAAAAATGGCAGCAATGAGGTTTCTATATTTAAAACCTGCTTTCATCCGGAAGCGCTTCCTTTCTGCGGAGCTGTGCGTCCTCGGTGACCTGTTCCGCTTGGCTTTTGTTTTCCCAGGACTGTGTGAACCCACCGCTGTGGGGATGCTGACCTGGGCCCGGTCGTCTGCAGTTAGGTTGTCTTTGGACCTGGAGGCGTCCTGAGGGTGGTTCTGCAGCTCTGGGCCCCTGTTGCCAGGTTTTCAGTGGGCCGTGGCCCCCCCTCCCACCCCACACCAGCTCGTTTTCTGCAGGGCTTAATCGGAGCCACACCATCCCTGGGAAAGAGTGCCACCCCGGGCCCAAGGTTTTAACTGTGTCCTTAGAGGAGGACTGGGCACAGGGGGCATGTATAGCTCCTTTAAAAAAAAAAAAGAAATGGAAGATGGTCCAGGAATCATTTTATATGAGTTGGGGGCATTGTGTGCATGTGTGTGTACAGCTGATTTACCTTTTCAGTTGTACTTAATCAACATTTTAAATGTTAACTTAAAATGTGCTCATTCACTACCTGCTCACTTATTCACAGAGAACAAAAGCCAGGCTGGCATTCAGTTCATGGCAAATCATTTTCTAGAGTGTTAATCTATATACATGGGCAGTTAACATTTGACTACGTATTTTGCAGTCTGAGAGATTAAAATAAGAGAGTTATTTCAAAAGATCTGTTTTGATGTTTGTTCTTGCTGCCTGAGAGATGTGAATTCCGGGGAGCTTTCGGCTTGGTCATGGGCATTGTTCTGAAGGGGAAAGATCAGCTCTGAAGCTCATACTGACTCTGTGATTTAGCCACTTGATATTTTTCTTATCTGTCCCCAGGATGAGTTTTTAGTTACCATTGTTGATTTTTCTAATGAGGAATTTTGGGCTTTCCTGCTGGCTCAGATGGTAAAGAATCCACCTGCAATTCAGGAGACCTGGGTTTGATCCCTGGGTTTGGAAGATCCCCTGGAGAAGGGAATGGCAACCCACTCTGGTATTCTTGCCTGGAGAATCCCAAGGCCAGAGGAGCCTGGTGAGCTACAGTCTGTGTCATCACAAAGAATTGGACACGACTGAGTGACAAACACACACACAGTGAGAAATTTTAATCCTCAAAAACAATACTTGCTTCCATGGCTGTTTTCCCCTGGGACAGGGCAATGGACGCAGCGTGCGATGGGTGTCTAAGTTGCTAAACATAACTCTGCTCATTTAGGAGCATAGAAACTACCGCGGGATGGCGGTTGTTGCTGAATCATTTAACTCTTAAGTGTTCTTCAATAAGAGATAAACTTTGAGGATGATGTGGTACTTCCACTGCTTCTTAGAATTTAGGAAGTACTTTTCTGCTTTCTTCAGCTCATCTCCCCTGAAATGTGACACTTTGGGCTCCCTGCCACCTGGAAGCAGAGGAAGCATGGGGCAAGGGTGTGCTCGGCCTAACTCTGAGGTCTCTTTTGTAATTTTCATGGTTAATTCAAAAGGTAATTTTCTGTGTGAAGTTTAGGAACTATTCAAAAACTCTTATTTTTTTAAAAGCTCTAAAGAACCCTTGAGGTAGTTTTGGACAAACGCAATAACTTAAATCAGTATCTTTTACTTCTAGAATTCCTTATCCGCCTGTCTTAAAAAGATGCAGTTGCTCAAGAGTCCAGGGCTGAAGAAATGCCTCAAAACCAAGTTGTAGATGACTGGAATATAATCACAGATTTTCCTGCATTTTGACTTGTGAATTTGAATGAAATAGCAGCTCTGGGGCATGGTCTTCCTTTTGGGTGTAAGTTATAGTAAACTCAGAAACAGCCTTCATAAGATTTAGGTTGAAATTGCTGTTTAAGAACAAAGTTAAACTTTGTTTAAGAGCAAAGTTTACTGAATCACTTTGCCATATAGCAGAAACTAACACAACCTTATAAATCAACTATACGCCAATAAAAATTAATTAAAGGTACTTTATTTTTAGAACAGTTTTAGGTTTACAGAAAAGTTGAGAGGCTGGTACAAAGAGTTCTCATATATCCCCTCACAGTTTCTCCTATTGATATTTTACAAGTATTTTACAATACTGTACACAGTTAATAAACTGATTAAGTGAAAGTGAAGTCACTCAGATGTGTCCGACTCTTTGCGACCCTATGAACTGTAGCCTACCAGGATCCTCCGTCCATGGGATTTTCCAGGCAAGAGTACTGGAGTGGGTTGCCATTTCCTTCTCCAGGGGATCTTCCTGACCCAGGGATCAAACCCGGTCTCCCGCATTGTAGGCAGATGCTTTACTGTCTGAGCCACCAGGGAAGTCCAAAAAACTGATTATAACACAGTCAAAAAAAAAAGTTTTACTCAAAATCATAACAGTCCACCATGGATTTTTCCGCAACATTTCCCTGAAGTATGTGATGACAGCAGTTATCACAGTATGGAATATTTTTGTTTTAAAGGCTCTGGTACTTTACCAAGTTCTGAGGGGTTGGGGTCGAGGACAGGTTTAAAATATGACTTTTTCCTCCTGGGGATGATAGAAATGAAATGATTTTATCAAGAGTGCTGGTGGGCCTGTCTCCCATCCCCCATGCCCTTTCTTTAGGGACAGAGGAGAAAGGATGGTCGTGGTCTCTGCACAACCCTAAGGGATGATGTGAAGATCCATCTCCTACTTAGGTGTGTAAGGCCTTGAAGAACTGCTAGTCCTCTCTGCCCCCTGGTGGCCACATGCAGAATTGCCTCAGCCTGTCTGGGTACAGGGGCTGAGAACAGCTTTTCCCCTGCCCTCTGTCCCAGTTACTCCCCGGGGTCGAGCTCACCATGTGTGCAGGTCATGGATACCATCGGCTCTGCAGGAGTGTGGCCCTGTTCCCTCTTTGCGGCACAGCCTGTTGCTAGATGCAGAGATTAGAAAAACATGTAAAACAGTGACTTTGAGGTGTTTCTTCTCTGTCGGAGGAGATGGAATATAAAGTGGCTGCACAGATCTCACGTGGGGGCCCATGTGGGTGGCTCACGAAGCAGTCCCTGCTGCCGGTGGGTAGAGTTGTAGGACACTTTCCCAGGGGTGAGGAGGGCCAGTGTGTTCGAGGGACTCTGTGTTAGGCTGGGCCCCCCCCTGCCAGCTATCTGTATGGGAGCGGTGCAAAGACTATTGGTGGGGGCTTTATTGGGAAGCCAGCCTGGGGGGCTTTGGGAGCAGGTGGTGACAGGCTCGAAAAGCGCAGGCAGGTCTGTGCTCTGAGGCTGGTGGGCTCCCTTTATACCATCCGTGGTATAAAAGCTGGATTAATACAGATGGTCATCCAGGGGCCTTTTGCATGTTTTATAAATAATTAATTTGACTTATTTTTTGGCCAGATAAACATATGAAAAGGATGCATTGATATATACAAATTCTAAAGTATATAAGTTTTGGTAGTATTTAAAAGTTTGTAATTATTGATGTTACGTGTGCCTGCCTTTCTGCAAATCTCACAGGTCATGAAATCAGCTGCCCTGCTTCCCGAGGGTCTGTATGTGCCATGTGTCATTATGAGGCTCTATGTCTTTTAGTCATATGACCCAGTCAAGAAGAAGAGTCGTGCATGCATGTGTGCCCAGTCACTTCAGTCCTGTCCAACTCTTTGCGACCCCATGGACTGTAGCCTGCTAGGCTCCTCTGTCCATGGGATTCTCTAGGCAAGGATACTGGAGTGGGTTGTCATACCTTCCTCCAGATGACCTTTATGCTGGTATGCAAATAGTATCTCAGTAACACATCCAGGGTTGCAGGCCTTTGCAGCATTGGGGAGGAGGACACCAGAGCACATGTTCTTTTCATTACCTTCCAAGGGTGGTTTTTAAATGTTTTAGTTAGAGAACCACGGCTTCTGCTAGGTAAAACTTTTAAGCTTACCCTGGTGTGGGTAGACACAGCAAAGCCAGCAGATGTCCCCCCAACTTCGGTCGTCCACCTCCTGGCTGTGGCCGGGAGCTTGAGCCTTGGATAGTTTGGCTTTTAACCTCCTTGTCATTGTTGTGCAGGACAGAACTGTAATTCCTTGCTAGTGGTCTAAGGCTGGAAAGATGCAGTACCTCGTTGTCTTGGCAACAGAGAGCGGTGGGTCAGCACTGCAGTCTCTGGTCCTGAGAGGCTGGCACGGCGGTTCACCATGTGGGCCTGGACCTCTAGCGTGGTCTTGGCCTTAGTTCCTGTGATGATTGAGATGCAGTATTTTTAAAGGAATCAACCTTACCTCTTAAATTGATCTTGTAACTAACTGGAAGGTTGTACCTTACTTGTGATTCTGGTTCAAATATGTAGCTTCATATATGAAATAAGAACTCACTTTAAAGGAGAAGGATATATTGTTTCTCATAGTAGAGTGTAGCAAACCTCCTCCCCCTCCCGACCACTCCATTTGCAGACCATCTGTGGAGGAGGCTTCCATTTGCAGAGCATCTCTGAAGGAGGAGGACAGGAAAGGTGAGGGATGGTCTCCTCTCTCAGCTCTTCAAAGGTCATGTTAAAATACACCCTTAGTGCTTAGCCAGTCCTCATGCTGGTAAACAAGGGGAATTAAAACCTAGTTCTGGTGAATCTTAAGTTTGCTCTGAGGCTGATTCCCTCCCGAGCGAGGCTCTTAAGAGGTACCAGAGAAGGCGCCCAGGATGTGGAAAGCTTTCCTGACTTCTTCACGTTGGCCCTGGGTTGTGTTTACAGACTCTGAGCAAGAGGATTCCTTAGGTTGTGAGCAGTCATTCTCCTTAGTGACCTACAGCAGGGATCCCCAACCCCGGGGTCAGATTTTAAGAACAGGCTGCACAGCAGGAGGTGAGCTGTGGGCAAAGTGAGTGAGGCTTCATCTGCAGCTCCCTATCACTCTCATTACTGGCTGAACCATACCCCCCCCCCCCCCCCCCCCCCCCCCCCCCCCGAACCATTCCTCCCCCCTGCCCCAGTCTGTGGAAAAATTGTCTTCCATGAAACTCGACCCTACTGACCAGAAGGTTGAGTACCTCTGACTTAGAGAATACTTTTGGGTTTGATACATGGTTTATGTTTGGGGCTAAAAAAAGTCTTTTTCATGGAATACTGCATTCCTGTGGGTCCATCAGTGTTCTTGTCTACAGGGCTATAGCAGTTTTATGACTTTTCGTTGCTTTCAAATAACATCTATTTTTGAAAAAAAGGATGTCCTTCCTCCAAAAGATCTATTGTTGGAAAAATGCTGCTTCCTGGTTAAAGCAACATGTTCCTGTTTGTGTCTAAGACTAGAGAATTTTGTGGGGGGAGGATCACTTATATTTTTGAGGGCCTTTTAAAATAGCAGTGGTTATGTGGATTTTGTCATGGGAAGCGTAACGGGAGGTTAGAAGGTTGTTTGCAAATCATGGTTTCTTGACAAATGACAGTTGGAGTATTTCAGGTGATGTAAGGCTCCAGAATTTTTTCCCTATAGTCAAGTTTGTTGAAAACTTCACTCTGAATGTTTCTTTGTGTAGAAACGGGAAAAAAAAGCTTCCACGAATGTAAGTCCTGGAAGGGCCTGTGTTTCCTTGTTCCTCTTACGAGGGAGTTTGCTCTGAGATGCCATCCATGTGGCAGGTCTCTGATTGGTTTGAGCAGTAAGTCTCCTCAGCACCTGCCCTTATGCCTGTTTGTTTCCTTGCTGGGTGAAGGCAGTTCCGTGTACCAGCTCATAGGTGATTTTGGCAAAGGCCAGCCCTGAAGGGGTGATGAGGGTTGAAACCTCTGCGTGAAAAGTAGGGGAACTGTGAGGGGAAGGTGCTGAGGAGTGAGGGGGCTCCCGGCAGAGCCTGGATCCCTGGGTCTTGTCCCTCACGCCCCAGTGTATTTCATTTCTGAAACCTCCGACCACCTGCAGATTTATTTGGACCGTGGAAATGTAGATGTCGACCGATAGTTCCCCTGGGAAGATACAAGACCCCTCTGATCACTCACATTTGCTTCAGGTCTTCTCTCGATAGCCTGTAGACCAGCGTGGGGGACCTAGACTGAAGGTGGGGGTGATTCAGGTCACTGGACACCTGGGGAAAGGGTAGAAGGAATTGATAAGAAAGAAAAGACCACATTGCCTATTTCAAAATACCACCCAGCCCACCTTGCTCCTAGGAGAGGAGAAGAAAACCTGTCTTCCTTTTTGCCTTTCAGTGTCTTTAAGTCCTCTGCAATCCCTCATCTCCAGTAAACCTAGTCTTTGGCTCTTGGGCTCTGTGTTGCTGGAAGCCTGGCTACCAGCAGCTTTCCCCTTTCTTAGTCTGAATCTCTGTGGCTCCTCTCTGCTCATTGTCTTTCATCCCTGGGAGTCTGAGACCAGAGATTTCCTGATGCCTTTTCCTAAGCTTTCCGACTCACCCAAACCTGTTCTGGTCACAAGCGAAACATTACATCAACTTACTTGTTGTTTGCAGACGTCAGAGTGTTACACTGACTCTGTTAGTTACAGAGAAGAGATCTCAGGTTGAGGTGGACTCTCTGTAAAGTCATCTAATTCCAGCTAGATGAAACGGCCTTCCCTGTGACAGCTTCGTGTGGAAACATGGTGTCTGTCCTGGAGTTTCCAAGCTCCTTGAGGCACAGACCATGTGACACAAGTTTCTTTTCTTAGACTCACTCTAAGAGTAATAGAGGAAACCCTGGACGTCATCTGACCCTTTGCGACTCCATGATCTGTAGCCCACCAGACTCCTCTGTCCATGGAATTCTTCAGGCAAGAATACTGGAGTGGGTAGCCGTTCCTTTCTCCAGGGGATCTTCCTGACCCAGAGATCTGCACTTTTGAAAAATCCTATTTCTTTCTACTCCTTTGCTAAATAGACTTTTTCAGTGTAAATGTATGTGCCTGATTAGGGTTAATGAACGTAAATAGTCTTGCCTGTTGCAAGTACTGTGGGCCTTGGGCAGCTTATAACAGGCTGATCAATATTTCAGTGAAAAAAATGTCAGACATTCGTGTTAGACTCAGATTATAAACTCTTCAGAAATGGGAGGGTAGTTTCTCTGTTACTATTTAAGGACTGCAGCAGCACACACATTTATAATACATAAAATAGAATGTGAATCTTAGCATTATTCAGAAGGACTTTCCATTATGAGGATTAAAGAAAACTCATTATTTGAGACATTTGTATTGGCTTTTCCTACCTGCACAAAATATATTATGACTGGGGTAGGAAGGGGTTTAGGACTGGAGAGTGGGGATGGTTTTGTTTTAGCTTTCTTATTTGTATTGAATTTTTAGATCTACATGTAGATTTCAGTCTATAAATAACTTTCATAAGGTTTGTGGTAAATAAAGCTACAGATGAATAAAATGAAAGTCCATCACCTTATCTGAAAGTTTAACATCAGAAGGTGCTACTTTAAATTTCTGTATTGGTAAGTTTTAAATTGGGGCAATTGAGAATCATAAATGAGGTCTTCCCTCCACCCCCACCCTCAGCACATCATAATATTGTTCTAAAATCTTCTTGGAATCCTCTTAGAAAGGTTTTAATTTCCTTGCCTAGTTTATTCTTTCAATCATTATCCGTTGTCTGTGCCCTTAATATATGAAATCTCATTGCACGCATAGTTTGAATTGTTCTCAAAGGTACCCTTAAGGTTACAAAAATTTTTTCTTACCCGAGACAGAGGATTAAATTTAACCGACGTAGTACAAGATTTGTGCAATGAAAAGTACAGAACATTGTTGAAAGAAATTAAGGAAGACCTAAGTAAAGGGAAAAACGTCCCATGTCATGGATTAGGAGACTTAGTATTGTTACAGGAGCAACATTACCTGAATCGATGTTTAGTTCCGTTGCAATCCTTTTTAAAGCTGGCTTTTCTGCACAGATTTACAAGCTGATTCTAAAATTCACATGTACCCAAGAAACTAGAATAAGGTTGAAACATTGACAATTTCTGATTTCACACTTGCTCCAAAGCTGCATCAATGAGACCGTATGTGGTTCTGGCCAGAGGACGGACTTGCAGACCAATGGACTAGATCTCAGAGCACAGGCATAAATACTGGCACTTGTGATCCTTTGATCTTTAGCAAGGGTAGCGATACAGTTCACTGGGGGAAGATAGTGTGTTTCAACAGAGGATGATAGGATAACTGGACATCTACATGTAAAAGAATGAAGTTGAATGCTTACCTTACTGCGTATGTAAAATAACTAAAATAATTAAAATAATTAAAAATGGAGTATAGACTTCAACATAAGAGCTACGACTGTAGAAGAAGAAACTCTTTGTAGAAGCAAATATCTTAATAAATCTTTGTGACCTTGGATCAGATAACTGTTTCTTAAATATGACTATAAAAACATACACAACAAAAGAGTAGGTAAGTTGAACTTGATCAGAATTAAAAACCCTGTGCTTCAAAGGTTACTATCCAAGATAGTGAAATGACAGCCCACTGAAAGGGAGAGAATGTTACCCAATAATGTATCTGGAAAGGGCCTTCTATCCAGAATACATAAAGAGTCCTTAACATGCAGTGATGAAGACAAATAGCCCAATTAAAAAGTGAACAAAGAATTGAATAGATATTTACCCAAAGACGTGTAAATGGCCAGTAAGCACATGAAAAATTGTCATTAGGGAAATACAGAGCAACACCTTCAAACACACCTTGGAAGGCTGAAATAGAAAAGACAGACATTAGTGTTGGCAAGGATGTATGTGGGGAAATTAGAGGCCTCAGACCCTGCTGATAGGATTGTAAGTGATGTAGCCACTTAGGTAAACAAGCTAAAGACAAGCGTTATCTTATGAATGAGCAGTTCTGCTCCAGGTATATACATTCCCATGAGAACTAAAGACAGGTGTGCAAGCAGAAATGTATGCATGAGAGTTGATAACAGCATATTCATACCAGTCATAAAGCAGGGAAAGCCCAAATGTCCATCAGCTGATGAATGAATAATACCGTGGAATATTATTTTGCAATACAAAGGAAAGTATCATTACCTGCTGCAGCGTAGATGAACCCTGAAGGTATTAGGCCAAGAGAAAGAAGCCAGTCACAAAAGAGCGTGTATTCCATTGTGAGATTCCATTTACACGAAATGTCCAGAATAGGCAATTCCGTAGGCACAAAACAGATTAATACTTGCCAAGAGCTAGGGAAAGGGAGGATGGGGAGAGAGTACTAATGGTTATCGGGTTGCTTTTTGGGTGGTAAAATGCCAGGAATTATGGTGGTGTTTGACAAAGACAAACCATGGAATTATTCACAAGCGATAAATCTTGGGTTCTAACATATCTGAGAACCTCTGGGCCTGCTTACAGCAAGTCTTTAGAAGGAGGTGTAGCCTCAGTGTGGGGTGGGGGTGGAGGTTTTGCACCCCCTACCTGGTCCTGTGGTCTCCCACCAGAAAAAAAGTGTGAATATCTCAATAGGGCTTTTGTTTTAAAAAGGAAGAGGAAAATTTTACAGATATTTAAAAATATGTTTGTTTTAGATTTTGGCCAAGATTTGGAGGAGGAGTAAATATCTATTCATGTTCTTGAGATCAGAAGCTGCTATTCATTGGAGTCTTAAAATACTAACTCATGTACACCTAAGACTTACATAATATTATACATCAACTGTACCGCAATTTAAAAAAATGATGGTTCCTTGCTGGCTTGTCATGTAAATCAATATAAACAGGATTTTGAATCTTTACCTGTTTTAAACTTTCATGAATTACTAGGACTCTTTTTTCTATGTATTGTAACATGATCTGGAAAAACAAGGCATGTGTCTCTTTTTTAAAAAGAATATTTAAATTTAAATATTTCTGTATGTAAGAAATGTCACTTGGTAAGAATTGGAAAGAAAAATTGGATTCATGCTCATCTTTAAGTGTAGGCATGAAGTAACATGCATTAATTAAGAAAATAATGACTGAATTGGCAAATACTTATACTTGCCTATTAAAACCTTACCTTTGATATTTTACTGTTAAAGCCAGAAAATAATTGGTAACAACTTATGAGGAATTTATTTTCATAACTTCGAGCCAGTGTCATTTATATTTTTATGGCCTTTGTATGTGTCCCAAAGGCAGCTATGATGGATGACATTGTGTAGGCCCAGGATTTCTCTTAATATAAATGTGATTTTTGATGTCTAAAAAACTTGTATTTGAAAAAAGCTATCTTTAATTTGGTCTGTAAATATAATGACTTATTTTAGAAGCCTCTTTTCCTGATAAGTCTAATAATTCCTGTCTTTTTTTCAAACAGGATCTGGAAATAGTGTATTCCTATTTACATGGAATGGAAGCCTTGTCCAACCTGAGAGAGCATCAGCTTAGGTAAGTCAATCTAAGATGAATAACAGTGGGATGCTAGAATTTGATATGATCATTTATTATCCTGTAGAAGTGGGATTAAAGGTAACTTACTTCTGAACACTCTGCCTCATCTGGCCTCTGTACCTGGCCTTGTAAGTTTTACATCCATGTGGTAATTTTTGACATTTCTGCCAGAGTGATCACCTCTCTCCTTCCTGTCCATCTCCTCACCTAAAGTAATAAACACCAGTTGGCGAATACACTGAAGGAGCATTGTTTGCCATCCTGGTAAATAAAAATCAATTTCTTAGCACTCAGATACATATGAAACCAGAATGTTTTTAAGTGTTCAGAGAATGACTCAGTTCGCTGTTTTAGGTCTTTGTATGGAATATATTTATTGCATTAAGTTGTCTGCCCGTTTCTGGGAAACTCACTTTATACCATAGTTGGTTTTATGCGTGTCCACTAGTAAAAATCTCATCACATCTCTTGTACAGCAATACATCAGCCTTATTTGTGGTTATCTGGGCTTATACTAAAAGATCAAAACATCTTGTATAATCTAGTGATTAACTGGAACAGAAAAGAAAGGACCTTGGGAAGATGGATTGCAGGTAAACACCAACTAGGAAGTTATGGGAAAATTCTCTTTCCTCCATCTCCAGATACTTTTGATACCAGCAGTTTTTAATTATGAAAGGAATACTTTTTCTATGTATTTCCCTTTTACTCTTTAAACACTAATTAATTTTTGAGCATGTCAATTTCATATTTAGTTGTTAATTGAAAAACATATCAAGAGGATTGAATACTTCTAAAATTAAATTTTTAATGAAAATCATTTAAAATAGATTGTAGGTTAAGTGTTTAAAAATTCAGTCAAGTTTTATTAGAAAGGGCCAACCCATTGGGAATTTAGAAGATGGCTCAAATTAAAGCTAGGATAATTTCTAAAGTGTGAAATTTTCATTTTATGAATTTTGATGGCAGCTATCCTAGGAAAGGAGAAGGCAGTGGCAACCCACTCCAGTGCTCTTGCCTGGAAAATCCATGGATGGAGAAGCCTGGTAGGCTGCAGTCCATGGGGTCGCTGAGAGTCGGAAATGACTGAGCGACTTCACTTTCATTTTTCATTTTCATGCATTGGAGAAGGAAATAGCAACCCACTTCAGTGTTCTTGCCTAGAGAATCCCAGGGATGGAGAAGCCTGAGGGGCTGCCCTCTATGGGG
Source organism: Bos taurus (assembly GCF_002263795.3). Lineage (NCBI taxonomy): Eukaryota > Metazoa > Chordata > Mammalia > Artiodactyla > Bovidae > Bos > Bos taurus. The sequence continues at coordinate 39,818,988 of NC_037344.1, read as the reverse complement.
TCTCAGAGAGTTGGACAGGACTGAAGTGACTTAGCAGCAGCAGCAGCATCCTAGGAAAAGCCTGTAGTGCCAATTATCTGTTGTACTGAGTGCAGTTAACCTGCAAATGCAAATTGATTAATATACAAATGCAAATGTCACTTTGCCATATGCATATAAAACTTCACATGGGTGATATTTTGATAATTAGATTATATTGATTATATAATATGTGTCTGTAGTATATGTGGTCATAAAATTATTTAAGGTAATAGTAATTCTATGCAATAAAATAAGGAAAATTTTAATACATCTTATGAAGATTTTCAAGATTAAAAAAGTAGAGGTAATATAATAAAGCCCCATACACCCCTTAACCTGCTTCAGAACCATGAATTTCCTGCTGTTTCGAAAGTAAATTTTGGCTGGAAATAACTGATTACTTCAACAGTATAGTTTAGTGTATTTGTACCTTAAAAAGTCCATTTTGGAGATCATTCAACTTTGTTGGCATGAACTTACAAGGAGACACCTTTAGGATGTTATTCATGTTCTGCTTATTTGTTTCTCATATTTATGAAAAACATCAGCTGAAACTAAGTCCTTTTTTAGAACAAGATTGGAATACCAAAATGAATAATAGTGAGAAAAGAGGTACAGATAAACTCAATGACTTGGATAAACTGCTTTGTAGTAACCACCATTTCTGGGAAAAATACATCTTATTTAGATGTTACTTCCTTTGAATTTTATAAATAAAGTTTTCCCTGTGGGATTAACAGAGAGCAGTTAAGACTTCCATGTAATGTAGTTTTCCAAATTTAGGAAAACAACAAAAAATAGCAGCTCGTAAGATTTTCCAAGTCTGTTTCCTCAGTACTGGGCGGCAGGACACTGGTATTTGGAGGGGCAGGTGGGGAGGCTTTCCTCTTCGGGAGCCCCGCTTGGTGCGCTGTGGGCCATCCAGTGCGTGCATCCCGAGCGGATCCACGTGCGGTCAGTTGGCTCTGTCGCTGTGAGGTTGCTCACTCCACACAATCTGAAGGTTTCAGAGCTTCACTCAAAACCTGGATGTCTTTCCACACAGTGTCATTTTTCTAATGTTCACTCCCTTAATCCATATGGATTAGAAGCAGCATATTTGCAAAGGGGAGGAGGAAGCTCCAGTTGGGAGTTGAGGCCAAAATATCTTTAAAAAGCAGAGTAACTGCGGCCATTCAGTGTTGGAAACAAGAGATTGCTGGGCAGGGGAAATATATGTGTGTGTGTGTGTGTATATATATATATATATAAAATAAAGCTGTATATATAGTTGTATATAGTATATGTGTGTGTGTCCATGTATACATTCTTCAGCATTATGGATGAGCATAATTATTATTACACAGGCAATCTTAGACATTAAGGAACAATTAAAATGTGGCTAGTATATTCTTTAGGAATTTGGGGAAGATCAAACAATCTGTTAACAGCATTTAAGAAAAAAAATTTTGGTACTTTCCCCATGTATTTACAGCATTGTCATATAGATGATTTTGCCTTGATCTTCTGTTGGTGCTGGTTAGGCTGATTTGTGCAGTCAGCAGTTGTCACCTGCAAGCCTGCTATGTGCTGGAAATCAGGTCGGCCGTGGAGATGCCACAGTGAAGTTGACCAGACCCCTGCTGCCACGGAGCTTATGTTCCTAGTGGGGCAGACAGGATTTAGGGGTGTAGACCATTGTTGTTTCATTCAGATGTTAGCATGTTGGGCTACTCTTACTTTGTGGTTGAAAAGAGGGAACATTTGTGTCAGCTCAGCCGCTCAGAGATCCCCACGGTGCCGATGGGTCCTGATGCTCTGGGTGGGAGCAGGCAGGAGCCATGGGAAGGCAAATGTAGGTTGGGATACTCAGTGCAGTCAACAGCGCAGGGCTGTGTATTCAAGGACAGGGGCTTGGATTTTCTCCTGAAGGCAGTGGAGATTAAGAGCAGGTGTGAGGTGCTGTGACTGCATGTCAGGAGAACAGGCAACAGGTGTGCAGAATAGAAGCAGATGCTACCTCTGTAGTCCTCTAGGAGATAATAGTGGGATGATGGCTTAGACGGGTTTCCCAGGTGGATCAGCAGTAAAGAATCCGCTTGCCAGTGCTGGAGCTGCAGGAAACTTGGTCCTATTCCTGGGTTGGGAAGATCCATTGGAAGAGTAAATGGCAACCCACTCCAGTGTTCTTGCCTTGATAATTCCATAGACATAGGAGCCTGGCAGGCTATAGTCCCTGGGGCCACAGAGTCAGACAAGACTGAGCGACTGAGCCATGCGAGCACGATGACTGATACCAGGTTTTCACAGGTGGGTGGTGAACGTGGTTAGCCTGGGAGGATGTCTCTTTGAAACAGGAACTGGTGGAAAGACGGGCTGTGAACAAAAGAGAGGAGTCAAGGATGATGATGCCAAAGTTTTTGGCCTAAACAGTTGGGTTCTGACTGGGGAAAAGCAGATTTGTGGGGTATAAATTTAAGATCTTTTTGGATGTTTTGAAGATGAAATGGCTATTACACCAAGTAGGCATTTAGAAGAGTGGGTATCACAGTGAGGGCTTGGGTGTGGGGAGTGGCTTTGGAAGCCATCAGGTTATGGATGACGTTAAAAATCACAGACTGGATGAGGTTACGTGGTACAGAGGAGAAGAGGACTAACAGCCCCTGGAGGTGGTCTGTTTAGAAGTCAAGTAGGGACTTCCCTGGTGGTCAGGTGGTTAGGACTCTGCACTGTTACTGCAGAGGGTCTGGGTTCAATCCCTGGTCAGGAAACTAAGATCCCACAAACCCCATGATGTGGCCGAAAAAAATAAGTCAGGTAGAGGAATGGGCAGGGGCAGGGAGTCCAAAGGAGTCAGAAAAAATGGTTAGTAAGAAATAGAGGAAAGCAATAGAATGGGAAAGACTAGAGATCTCTTCAAGAAAATTAGAGATACCAGGGGAACATTTGAGGCAAAGATGGGCACAGTAAAGGACAGAAATGGTATGGGCCTAACAGAAGCAGAAGACATTAAGAAGTGGTGACAAGAATACACAGAAGAACTGTACAAAAAATCTTCATGACCTAGATAATCATGATGTATGATCACTCACCTAGAGCCAGACATCCTGGAATGCAAAGTCAAATGGGCCTTAGGAAGCATCACTACAAACAAAGCTAGTGGAGGTGATGGAATTCCAGTTGAGCTGTTTCAAATCCTGAAAGATGATGCTGTGAAAGTGCTGCACTCAATATGCCAGCAAATTTGGAAAACTCAGCAGTGGCCACAGGACTGGAAAAGGTCAGTTTTCATTCCAATCCCAAAGAAAGGCAATGCCAAAGAATGTTCAAACTACCACACAGTTGCACTCATCTCACATGCTAGTAATGGTCAAAATTCTCCAAGCAGGGATTCAACAGTATGTGAACTGTGAACTTTCAGATATTCAGGCTGGATTTAGGAAAGGCAGAGGAACCAGAGATCAAGTTGCCAACATCTATCGGGTCATCTAAAAAGCAAGAGAGTTTCAGAAAAACATCTGCTTTATTGACTATGCCAAAGCCTTTAACTCTGTGGATCACAACAAACTGTGGAAAATTCTTAAAGGCAGAAATACCAGACCACCTGACCTGCCTCTTGAGAAATCTGTATGCAGGTCAGGAGGCAACAGTTGGAACTGGACATGGAACAACAGACTGGTCCCAAATTGGGAAAGGAGTATGTCAAGGCTGTATATTGTCACCCTGCTTATTGAACTTCTATGCAGAGTACATCATGAGAAACACTGGGCTGGATGAAGCACAAGCTGGAATCAAGATTGCTGGGGAAATATCAGTAACCTCAGATATGCAGATGACACCACCGTTATGGCAGAAAGCAAAGAAGAACTAAAGAGCCTCTTGATGAAAGTGAAAGAGGAGAGTGAAAAAGTTGGCTTAAAGCTCAACATTCAGAAAACGAAGATCATGGCATCTGCTCCCTTCACTTCATGGCAAATAGATGGGGAAACAGTGGAAACAGTGAGAGACTTAATTTTGGGGGGCTCCAAAATCACTGCAAATGGTGAATGCAGCCATGAAATTATAAAGATGCTTACTCCTTGGAAGAAAAGTTATGACCCACCTAGGCAGCATGTTAAAAAGCAGAGACATTACTTTGCCAACAAAGGTCCATCAAGTCAAAGCAATGGTTTTTCCAGTAGTCATGTATGGCTGTGAGAGTTGGACTATAAAGAAAGCTGAGCACCGAAGAATTGATGCTTTTAAACTGTGGTGTTGAAGAAGACTCTTGAGAGTCCCTTGGTTTGCAAGGAGATCCAACCAGCGCATCCTAAAGGAAATCAGTCCTGAATATTCATTGGAAGGACTGATGCTGAAGCTGAAACTCCAATACTTTGACCACCTGATGCGAAGAACTGACTCATTTGGAAAGACCTTGATGCTGGGAAGGATTGAGGGCGGGAGGAGAAGGGGACGACAGAGAATGAGATGGCTGGATGGCATCACCGACTCAATGGACATGAATTTGAGTAAACTCTGGGAGTTGGTGATGGGCAGGGAGGCCTGGCATGGTGCAGTCCATGGGGTCGCTAAGAGTCTGACACAACTGAGCAACTGAACTGAATTGAATTAGAGGAAAACCAGGAGACTTAGAGAAGATAATGTTGTAAGGAAAAGAGAGTCATCACATGCTACTGAGAAGTGGAATTGATACAAGGTCAGAAAAGACTAAGATACCAGAGAGGATGCTGGTAGTTCTTGGAGGTTTTTTTTTTTTTTTTTTTTTTTGAGTTTCAAGGACCTAGTGATTGGGGAGTGGGAGAGGAGGATGAGAGAATGGAGACAGTTTATGTAGACAACTCTAAAAAGAGAATTTCCATCATGGGAAAAGCAGAGCGTGGATAGTAGCTGGAGGGGCTGTGGGTTCAAGAGTGTCCCCTCCCTCTGTATGGGCGATGGACCTAAGGTGTATTTATGTATCAAAGGAAGCCATTCAGGAAAGAGGGAGAAACGGGTGATGGGGAGGGAGGAGATGAGCGTGCAGGAGCACAGGAGCCACTGTAGCAGGACTGAGATCTTGGAGAGGATGCGACAGGAAACAGGGCAGAGCCTGTTATATAATTTAAGACCTGGTATTTTTAGACCCATGACTTAAATCTCATCCTTTCCTGGGAAGAATTCGTGTGATTCAGTCTCTTAAAACTCTGTGTTTAATGTGTGTTCAAGGACCCATGCTGCCTCCCGGATTTCAGCGAATGTTTCGGGTGGTCGCAGGAAGAACAAGGCAAAAGAAGTCAGGTGAAGTGTTTTCAAGTGAAAAAGAAATCAAGAGTGAGTGGCATGGTTTGGAGTTTGCAGACAGGGAACACATCTGTGTGTGTTGATCCCAGTGTTTCACAGGTTGGAGGTTGGTTGGTAGCCCCAGTGACCAAAGTGCAGATGCTGTTGAAGTAATCACTTTTATAGCCAGTCCTTATTATTCCTTCTTAGTTTCTCCTTGGGAAGAAATAGTCATTTTCTCTTTTGCATTTCTGTACTTTTGGGACATTTTACTCAGGCTTAATATAATAAGATGTTTTTTGAAGATGCTGTTCTTGAGGTAATTTTGAATACTTAAACATTCATGTTTTCCATAATTTTTTCTTCAGAGATGAATCAGCTGAAATAACAAATCTTTAAGTTATAAAGCATATGCTTAGTCATTTTAGTCATAAAAATAATGACTTTAATGAAAGCCTACTTTTGTCTGAAATTCCATACTGTTAAGTAACATCAGTGTTAAACTGTGGATGACGTTATCACTTTATAAATTAATAGGTTTCCTTTCTGGTTTTCAGCTTCCTTTTCATTTTCTATTTACCTTGGAGAACATTAATTTGTCCACATGTCCTTTACAAAGTATAAAACACATACAATTTTGTTCTCTATGAAATGCATCTGGTGAAGCTGACATCTAACGAAATGTTTCTTTTCAAGCTTTTCTTTACCAGATTCATTTTATTTTGTTAACCTAGGTACCATAAATACTTACCTTGAGGCCAGTAAATGGTTGTGACAATTCATAGAAATAATCTTAATTTTCTACATAATGTCTCATTTACAATTTAAAACTATTAGTGTATTTTTTAATGACAAATGGTGAACTCATGTCTTTATTTTTTGTTTTACAGGTTGATGTGTGAAACTGTGAGATACGAAAGACATGAAGCCAATGAGGTTTTGTACTAGTAGGTGTCTCCTTTTTCTTTGCACCGTGCGTGATATGGCAGCTAAATGATGCACTTAGAGTATCGGAGAATTACTAGGGACACCTTGTCAAGTCGGCGTTACTTAATTTTGCATTAACTTTTATTGCATATTGTAGCAATGGGAAGCATTTCAGCTGTTTCCGGTCATAAAGTAGAAGTTTGCAGCCCTTTGCTGATAAGTCCGCATATGCATTTATGTGTCTCTCGTGTAGTTCAGAGATGGTATTTGACATTATGGAGTATTTTGACTTTTATCTTTATGAAATGAGAAATAGTCTGGACTGGAGTCTTTCCAAAGGAACAGAATGCATATATTGCCACCATCACACCAGGTGAGAGGTAATGATAGCATAAATGCCATACTTTGGCTTGTCTTTTTTTTTTTTCTTTTGACTGCACTCTGTGGCATATGGGATCTTAGTTCCCCAACCAGCTATTGAACCTGGGCCCTCATGGTGAAACCATACAGTCTAACCACTGGACCAGCAACAGGAAAATGAACTGCCCGTGTCTCTCTGGGCTTAGTTTCTTCCTTAAATCATGTTGATATTCTTTTTAAGGTGTGTGACACACTCCTTGAAACAATGGCAACTAGTTTCTTAAAGAATGTGATAAGCACGCAGTAGATAATTATTGTTGTATTAAGGATGTGTGGGTTCTGATATACTAGACATATAATTCTGCTGATAATGTTTGCCATGAGTGATGGTTGTTCTGTTGACTTTTCTTCCTGTTTTTCAAGTCACTTAGCAAATAAATACTACTTTTCCTGCATATTATAAGGAGTCTTTATTGAAATAAATAAGATACAGCATCTGCACTTAAGGAGACATTAATCTTTTGGTAGAAATACAAACAGAAAAAAATGGAAAACAGCAACAACAAAAACTAACCAACCAGGATGACTGAGACTATAGGTTTGCAGAGAAGGGGTGCAGGGGAGGGTCTGGGAGAAGTGGCCCTCTGTACTACGTCTCCTGGTGTGTCTGGTGTCTCGAGAGACTTGGCAGGAGACACCATGTATACAGGGGCTCAGAGAGGGAAGGGCCTGGCCTCACGTTTTGAACAGTGTGGCAAGTACAGTGCGAGTGGCCTGGGGTTTTGTGGGGTCAAGAGAAGAGGTGGGTCACAGTCACGTTTGCTTGTGAACATACTGTTAGAAAAGTCATCCTTGCTTCTTTAGGCAACTAAAAATGAGTGCTCTTCCTTCTCAATTACATTTTATTATGGAAAATCACAGATGTTCACAGTATTAGTGACATGGTAATAAAACAGACCCCCATGGATTCATCATGCCACACTGCTCATTGATCACCAACAGTGCTTTATCTCTTACTCCACCTCCAGCAGATTATTTTGAAGGAAATCCAGACATATCAACTCACCCAAAGTTGTTTTGATATGTGTTTTTATCTTTAAAAGATAGACCCAAGAAGAAAAAAAAAAGCTTAGCCACAGTATTATCATCAAACCTCAAAACATAGTTCTTTCATATCATGAAAATTAAATTTTTTGGGTACAGTTTGTTTATTGATTGGTATCTTTCTTAAGTGTCTTTTAATCTGCAGGTAAGTGGCTAGTTTTCAGGCAGCAAAATGATGTGACCAGAGGCCTTCCAGCCCCACTCATTCCCTCAAAGATAGGCTCTGTGTCTGCCTGAAAGCCCAGGGGGAGCGTTGGATTGAGTGGACTGGCAGGGAGATCTGTCAGGAGGCCACTGCCGGAATCTGAGATGATGGTGCTTGATCTGGGGCAGAGACAGCAGACACTGGACAGTCAGGGGTGGATTTTTTTCTTTTTAATTTCGGCTGCACTGGGTCTCCATTGTGGTGCTCAGGCTCAGAGGTTGTGATGCACAGGCTTAGTTGCCTGAGGCATGTGGGATCTTAGCTCGAACCCGAGTCCCCTGCATTGGAAGGCAGATTCTTAACCACTGGACCCCACCAAGGAAGTCCCATGGATGGATTTTAGAAGAAGACACGGGTGGATCTGATGCAGGATGGTTCTTGGCTGTCTACATCCATCTTAGGCTTCAAAGGCCGTACGTACATCCAATGGAGTAGAGTACAAAATAACCAGATGGAATTGGTAATGAGAAAACTCACAATGGGGGCAAATGCCTTTAATATATTTATCCTTGAAGGAATCAAGATGTAAATAACTTAGACTATTAGTTCTCTTTTAGGAGCAATTAAAAGCTACCTGTGGAATGGGTGTATGTATGTTAGGGTTGATGATCTCTGATGAGTATTATTAATTTGTTTCAGCAGTCCAGTGGCAGTCAGTGTCAGCTTCCTATTGGTTTGTCCTTTTCCCCTGAAACATGATCTGGGCCGTGTTGACGATGAGATAACAGCAAACGTGTAACAAGCCCTCTCTCCATCCCGCATACGTGAATCCAAGCTTTGTGTGGATTAGTTTACTTCCTCCTTCCAGCTGCCCTGGCGGATCTTTTCATCACTGCTGTTTTACATGGGAAGGCCCTGAGGCTTGGAGAGAACAGAAAGCTGCCCCGAGAGCACAGCTCAACCTGGGGTCTGCACTCAGCCCCCCCAGACATAGTGACTCTGCAGCCTCAGCTGTCCCCCTACGCAGCAGCACCCCCACCCCCTTCATGCCTCCATAGAAGATGGTGTCCTGTGCATGTGGGTGAGGACTGCATCTCGCCAAGGGGCAAGGGCGGCCCCTGCAACTCACCAGCCCTTCTGCCTGCATTGGCCTGGCTTCCTAACAGTTATTATTTATTATCCATTTAAATGGAAGGTAGATTACAGTGTTTTAAATATACTTTTTTTTTAATTTAATAGAGTCAGTTTAGGCCGTGAGCTCTGCTGATCACACACAGCCATGACTTGGAACATCCTACATTGACTGCATTTGGGCTGGAATTTGCAGCCCGAGCTGATTGTGTTAATTGTTCCTTTCGATGAATTAGAATCAGGTGGCAATATAAGCAGTGACGAGTCTGTGGGTCATGATTTCATAAGACCAAAAGTTCAGAGACTTGAGTGTAGATTCACCCGGTCACACTGCCAGGCTTTGGCCGACCTCCTGTGAAGGATGATGATCCGTGAACAGGCTTGTCTGCTCTGAGCAGTTGGTGTAGGCCCAGTTTTAAAAATGAAAGAACGTCTGTATTTGGGGTGTGTAAAACTCCTGTGATGATTTAGTAATACCTCTACTTTTCTAGGCACCTTTTGTTTTTACCTCATGGGGGGACTGACTTGTCTGCTTGAGCTTGGAGAATGCAGTGTAGTCGAAATATCAGAGACTTTCAGAATTTGGTTTTATAACCAAGAGATGAGTATTTGTTTTCCTTATTATGTTTGTGTGCTGGTGACTTCGAAGACTATAATAATGTCATAATATCAAGACTATCATAATTTCACCAGGTAAATCTAGTACTCTTTTAATCCACCTCTGTGCCTCACTGTTCTCATCTGTCAAATGGGAAGAATGATCACAGGGTCCCCGCTTTGGTGCCAGTGTGAGGCTGATATGCAGGGCCCTGTGTGGAGAACACAGAGCAGGCACGCGCAGTCAGAAATGCCAGTGGTGGGCAGCGTCCTCACTCCATCCACTGTTCTCATCGTTTAGATTTTGTTCTCCCATTGTTTTAGCTGCTTTAAGCTTTGTTTAGGAAGGAATTATGACAACTATCTATAACTTCTATCAATAACTCCCCTGGCGTTATTTTAACATAAGCAGTAAGGCAGAATGCCATTTTAAGTTGTACTGCGATTCAGGGGAGAATTGCGATTCTGATGAAATGGAATTTTTAAAGTGTAGACTTGCCCATTTAGGATGTAATATTTGTTATCCTAGAAAGTTAGGTATCGTTAGTTGAGCTTTACACAGTGGACAGAAACATCAGGTAAATTCTCCCTTCCTTTCATTTGTTATTGAGTATATGGTTGTTTTGCTGGCTTGGAAGTGCTGAGTGGGACAGTACACATTTCATACCTGAGGGACTTCAGAGAATTTAAGAAAGGAGCTAAATACATGTGTCCATTCTCTTTTTCTTTAATGGCCAGCCATCCTCACCATTTTGGTTTAGTATCTAGTGAAGTGCTAAAAAAACCTTTGGATAAGAAATTGAACCATCAAAATGTGTTTTGTTTTCTTAAATTTAAAGCACACACAGACACTATATAAACTCAGGTAACTGTACTGCACGCCCACTATGCACACACATGTTGGAATGGGTGCTTTGGTTTCCAAAAGTTTTCATAGCACTTAGATATGGGATTATCTCCCTCTATTGCAGAAGAGGAAATGGTTCCTTTCATCTAAATCTACATCTTGGAGAACTTCGGCCCAGCTGCCCCTCTCCCAGGACCTATCAGTCTTTTCAGTCTGTGATGTGGTTTCTGGCTTCCACAGTACCCTGTGTCTAGATGTCACATCTCCCTGTCCCCTCCACATTCCCTTCCTACTGCAGTGGCCATTTTGTGCTCAGATCTGCCTGAACCTCTGTCCCCTCCTCCCCCTGGAGGAGGAGCTGCCCCTTCCCCATGGTGTTGGTCACCCTCTCCCCTGGTTCCTCCCCCTGGAGGAAATAGTGTTGGCCCTCTTCCCCCGGGTCCCGCTCCACCTGGAGGAGGAGCTGCCCCTTCCCTGTGGTGTTGCTCCTCTCCCCCAGATCCTCTTTTCCCTGGAGGAGGAGCTGCCCCTTCCCTGTGGTGTTGCTCCTCTCCCCCAGATCTCCCTCCCCTGGAGGAGGAGCTGCCCCTTCCCTGTGGTGTTGCTCCTCTCCCCCAGATCCTCTTCCCTGGAGGAGGAGCTGCCCCTTCCCTGTAGTATTGCTCCTCTCCCCCAGATCCTCTTTTCCCTGGAGGAGGAGCTGCCCCTTCCCTGTGGTGTTGCTCCTCTCCCCCAGATCCTCTTTTCCCTGGAGGAGGAGCTGCCCTTCCCTGTGGTGTTGCTCCTCTCCCCCAGATCTCCCTCCCCTGGAAGAGGAGCTGCCCCTTCCCTGTGGTGTTGCTCCTCTCCCCCAGATCCTCTTTTCCCTGGAGGAGGAGCTGCCCCTTCCCTGTGGTGTTGCTCCTCTCCCCCAGATCTCCCTCCCCTGGAGGAGGAGCTGCCCCTTCCCTGTGGTGTTGCTCCTCTCCCCCAGATCCTCTTCCCTGGAGGAGGAGCTGCCCCTTCCCTGTAGTATTGCTCCTCTCCCCCAGATCCTCTTTTCCCTGGAGGAGGAGCTGCCCCTTCCCTGTGGTGTTGCTCCTCTCCCCCAGATCCTCTTTTCCCTGGAGGAGGAGCTGCCCTTCCCTGTGGTGTTGCTCCTCTCCCCCAGATCTCCCTCCCCTGGAGGAGGAGCTGCCCCTTCCCTGTGGTGTTGCTCCTCTCCCCCAGATCTCCCTCCCCTGGAGGAGGAGCTGCCCCTTCCCTGTGGTGTTGCTCCTCTCCCCCAGATCCTCTTCCCTGGAGGAGGAGCTGCCCCTTCCCTGTGGTGTTGCTCCTCTCCCCCAGATCTCCCTCCCCTGGAGGAGGAGCTGCCCCTTCCCTGTGGTGTTGCTCCTCTCCCCCAGATCTCCCTCCCCTGGAGGAGGAGCTGCCCCTTCCCTGTGGTGTTGCTCCTCTCCCCCAGATCCTCTTTTCCCTGGAGGAGGAGCTGCCCTTCCCTGTGGTGTTGCTCCTCTCCCCCAGATCTCCCTCCCCTGGAAGAGGAGCTGCCCCTTCCCTGTGGTGTTGCTCCTCTCCCCCAGATCCTCTTTTTCCTGGAGGAGGAGCTGCCCCTTCCCTGTGGTGTTGCTCCTCTCCCCCAGATCTCCCTCCCCTGGAGGAGGAGCTGCCCCTTCCCTGTGGTGTTGCTCCTCTCCCCCAGATCTCCCTCCCCTGGAGGAGGAGCTGCCCCTTCTCTGTGGTGTTGGTCCTCCTCTCTCCTGGTCCCTCCTCCCCCTGGAGGAGGAGCTATGGCTTTGCACTGCTGCTTCCCCCACCGCCCCCACCTCTGATTCCTTGCCCAAACTCATAGGATAAAGATGCTCAACTGTGAGCTTGGTATGTTGTGATGTACACATGTGCTGTGTGTAAGTACGAAAATTCAAATACTCGTGGATACATGCCTACCCACAAATAGACTTACTTAAGATTGTTTTATGTACATATGGTGATAGTTTAAGGTTTCTCAGCAATGCTTTTTGGAGAAGGCGATGGCAACCCACTCCAGTACTCTTGCCTGGAAAATCCCATGGACGGAGGAGTCTTGTTGTCTGCAATTCATGGGGTCGCGGAGAGTCTGACTGAAGCGACTTAGCAGCAGCAGCAATACTTTAAAAAATACAATATTTTATATTTACTTTTAATCTTTGAAAATGTTTTATTTTTGTGATGAATCAAAGAGCAGTAAAATAAATCATTTAAAAATGTATTTAGTTGGTGAACTCCATTAGGGCAGAAACTGCATTGGGTTAGATTTACGCTTGTGTTGCCCAGCACAGACATTTGCATCTTGTCTGTTCTCATTGTTATTTTTTTGCATTTACTTGAAAGGAATTATTCCTTTGCTAGATCAGCTGAGAAAGACCTTCTTTATGGTCTTTCAGGTAAAACAGCATGCATGTTTAGGGTTAGGGTTAAGTGTTAAGTCCTTTGTATTGATTTTCTATGAAACTACTTAGTAAAAACCTGAACTCTTCTTAAATTCAGCTGTTTAAAGTTGCATGTGGTCAGCAAACGAGGTTTCCTCCCTGTGCTTTCGGATTGGTGCGGCCACAGTGCTCTGAGCTGACAGTACGTGTCAACCCTGACCTTGGCAGTGGGGTGGGCAGGTTTGGTGTGGGTTTGTTTCTGGACGGCTGCAGGTTCTTTTTAGAAATTCTGGTGCCAGTTTGCTGTAGGTGAGGAGCAGGTTTACCCTGAAAATGAAACTGTAGTGTGTAACTGAAAGACGCAGATGTGTGAATTTCATGACCCACTGGTGTTTTTCAGAAGAGTTTCTGCTGTTAAATTTGAGAAATTGTCCCTCAAGTCCTTGGGTTTAGCCGTCTGCCCTCAATATAGCTGAATCACTGATGAATGGATTGTCATAAATTGTAATCTGTGTCGATGTTTTTTCTTTAATTCAGAAAAAGTTTATTGAGTAACTTCATGACACTTAAGACCTCACTCCTTCATTTTGTTTTTAAAATGAATTTTATAAAGTTAAGAATGACTATATGTTGAGTCTGTAGAATCTTTGGCTTTACTAGTTCTTTAGTTGTTTATATCATTCCCTTTGCTGGTTTAGTGAATTACCCTGGTTAAAAAAAATTATGTCCACATATTCCCCCCATTTTCAAAATACTAATTTTTAAAAAATAAAAATATTTTCAAAATACTTTAATATATTCAAAATAAAATATTTTCAAAGTATTTAGCTGAAATAGCCTCAATACTTCCATCAGTTGTCAGAGTTCTTACTGATTTTACTGATTTATCCTATTTGTTGGATTTAAGCCACTATAGTGTGTTGAGAGAAAATTAAGGACTTTCTGAAAAACTTAATGTTATAATGATGCTGTTTTTCCATCAGAGTTTTTAGTGATAAAAGTGAAGTAGCTTCTTAGGATTTGGAACTTTTAGGAAATGGAACAAAAAGTCAGCCTCTGCTTGTAATATGTGTTTTCATAAGTGTGGAAATTTGTGGTTATGTGCTTGTATATAATTAAATATTATGAAGTATATAATTTTATAGAACAGTATTGCTGTTCTTTACGTCAGGAATGTGTGTGTTAACCCTTGGTAGAGGACTCTTTCTGTCACGTGTCCTACACTTGATGGCTTTCTTTGGACGGTGATCTGGTGTTGTCAGGGTTGCACACTGCCCAGCTCCTTTAACTTTTCTAGTGAGCTTACTCTCTGCCATTGGCTGCACAAAAATGTATCATACATATTTTGTCTTGGAGCATAAGGCTTAGAGTCCCATCAGGGAGCAACAAAAAATTTTATTAAACTTTTTGGTAAATCCAGTAGCAGAAGTGACAGTAATACATTTGTGAAAAAGAGCACAATTCTTACGTATCTGTTCTATCTGCATGTTGGAAGGTGGCAATTGTCAGGGCTACAATTTTAAGCCCTGAAACACTTCGTTCATGGGAAATCCTCCTCGATTCCATCGTGGTGGCTGTTAGTGGTGGAAGAGCTGGATGAGTTTCTGTCCCCTGGGGCTGGTCATGTCCCTACTCAGAATCTCTGGTCTGAACTTGCTGCTGGGCTCCCGTGAGAAGGTACAGGATCATCTGGTGTCAGAAGGCAGAGTTAGTCCTGCTCTGGTTTTTGCTATAATTGTATACATGAGAGTACACGTCTGCACCGGTCAGGAGAGACTAGTGACCGTGTGTGTGTGTGTCGGAGGGGAAAGGGGGTTAGAATAAGATGTCAGACTTCAGCAGGGGCTTTGGAGGGGACCCCACAGGATGTGGTGGTGGGTTGTGCAGAGGAAGAAATTCAGGAAGACTTTCTGTTTTCTGGTTTATCCTTCGACTGGATGATGTTACCAGGACAGCAGCTGTAGGAAAAGAAACAAGTATTTTTGTAGTCGTGGTGTCTGGTGGCCGGCCCTCTGAGTTCCTTGCTTGTGGGCTCCACTTCCTTGGTGGAATTTGGATGGTCTTCATTTTGGTTCCCACTGAACGAAGCCAGTAGGCCCGGGAGGTAACACTGCTCCCAGATGCCGGCGCTGCTGTGTGCACCTGGGGCTGCGTCCGGGTGGTGTGCATAATGCAGTGCAGCCTCCGTTCTAAACCCAAACCTGATGCTTGCGGGTCCACGTGGCTGCGTGTCCCTGCCCCTTCCTGAGTGGGCTCCCTCTCCACCGGCCCTGGAGGTTTCTGGCTGTATCACCTGCCGTGTTCCTGTGTGGTGGCCGCCTCTGTGCATCTGTGTGTCCTGATGCTCAGTGGCTGTCGCCCCATACAGCCCCATAGGGCATCCTCCACTCTGGTCCCTCCTGCCTGTGCTGCCGGGGGACACCTGCTCCCGGGAGACACCCTTCCTGTAGACCCGATGCACTCCTTGGGCACTAAATTCTCATCCTGATGATGTTTTTTGCATGGGGACCATTTCTCTAGTTTCTGTTGGTTGACATCCCCTCTCTCCAAATACACACACACACAGACCAGATGTCAGTTTGTGGCTGGCAGGGGTGGGTGTGAAGCTCTGTGTCCACAAGGACAGGAGTGCCCTTGCCTGAAGCCCCTTCCTCACCCCATTCCTCCTACCCTTTTTGAAGCCTTTTGGCCACTTGGACTTCACTTAAATTTTTGTATTCTATTAGCAACTGAATTAAGTGGCTTCTCTCCAATTACTTTTTTGCCCTTTGATAATTCCCTTTCTGACTTATTCTGTTTTCTTTTGAGTTATTAGCTTATTATCCTCACCCCTCCTCACTCCACTTCCCCATCTCCATCAACTTGCGCTTGGTCCCTGTATTCAGTCTGCTTCCTAAAGGGGAACCTGGGACAACACAGCTACTCACAAAGCCCTTTCATGGGGAGACACTGCCACCCTGTGGACATCTAGGTTATTGTCAAGGACGTTCTTTAACCCTCATTTCATTTTTCTAATTCCTGGTAAATTCAAACTCATGGCTTTGACTTTCAGACACTTTAACACCTCACTTGAGTTAGTGTCTGCTGCTGCTATGTCACTTCAGTCGCGCCCGATTCTTTGTGACCCCAGAGATGGCAGCCCACCAGGCTCCCCTGTCCCTGGGATTCTCCAGGCAAGAACACTGGAGTGGGTTGCCATTTCCTTCTCCAGAGTTAGTGTCTGTTCAACTATTAATTAACTTATTAATAAAATATCTGAGTGCAAGTTGAGCATCGTCCAGTGTGTCCGTGGAGTTACTGAAGAGTAGAGGAAAGACTTCTGAGATGATGATACTCTGCTTCCTGTGAGCAAGTCCAAAGTGGCTGGGAACCCAGCAGAGAGTGACTCACTTTATTTGGAAGGTACTAAAATGTTTCTCAGAGGAAGTGGTCGTTAACCTGGAATTCAAAGGATGAGTAAGGAGTTTACTAGGCTGAAGGTACCCTTTAGGAGCTGGAAGAGCAGGTTTGTTCGAAGGCCCTGAGGCATAGGGGAAGGAAATGGTGTAGGTTGGTGAGTGGCATGCAGTCTGAAGCCCAGGACTTGTTGGGGTTGAGAGCAGAGAGGAAAGGTGTAGGTGACCCTTTCAGAGGTGGTTGTGAGAGAGAGGAAGAGACCAGTGTTCTGTGTCCCTGCTATGCAGGGTGCTTGGTATGTATTGTGTCTTTAAATCAGAGTGACGTTGTGAAGGACTAATATCCCCATTTCACAGTTGAGGAATCAGAGCCTCAGGACCTGACGTCACCAGGATCACATGGCTGGTGTGACAGAATGTGTGTTCCAAACCTTTGCTCTTTGCAGGGCATCAGACTGCTGCTTTTAGGTGCTGGTTGTGGGGGCTTGATCTCGGTTCCCTGAGCAGATGCTGCCAAGATCCTGACCTGTTCCCACAAGCTGCAGCTCCTGGCCCTGCCTGCAGGGGGCCTCCATGCAGGTGGAGGGAGACACCTAGGTTGCTCAGGGATGAGAAATGGATAGAGAAAAGCACGAAACAGAATGAATTAGACGGGGTAAGTATTTTGGAGTGTGGGAATCAGTGAGAAGACCTTATTGAAGAAGTGGTGTTAGAGCCATTCCTTTGGGGTGCAGGGTGACTTAGAAGGTAGGGAGATACCATCTAGGAAGGGGGTTTGTGCTGAGGAGCAGAGGGAAGTGAGGTGGAAAGGGACCAGGTTACACATTCCAAGGCTACACCTGCCCTTCTGGTTTAGCCCAGGAGATGTGGGCACCTAGACTGGTCAGTCGTGATGGCTTTTTAGGGTCCTTCTGTCTGATCACACGGCATAGCGGATCGGTCATTTTATGATGTCCTGTTTATATTTTGCTTGCTTGTTTTGTTTGGCTTGATTCGTTTTCTCTCTGTTGACAGAATCAAAACAGAAGCTCTGCTGAGGGCCTTATCATACCCTGGGCTTTGTGGCTTTCATCTTGTTGGGTGTAGGATGGAAGGTGTTGGAATCAAATCTTTGTCTGTTGGAGTTCTTAGCTCTGTCTAAAACTTCTAGGTCTTCTCTGAGTGTCCATTTTGGTGATCAGAGGGGCCTCTGTAATCTCTAGGTGTCTCTTTTCTACCTGTTACTGGTGATGTAACACTAAAGTTATTTGCAAATGGTCAGTTACTCTGAGATTCAGCTTTTACCATTTCAGCAATCCTTGATGGGACTCCTGAGCTCATAATTTTAAAACATTAAACAACTGGGAAAAATATAAATAACATTGGTGAGTAAAATTAGTTGTATCCACAGTGACTGACGTGAGGTATTTTTTACCCCTGGCCATTTGTTCCTGTTAGGCTTGTAATTATTATTCTACTAGTCAGTCTTCTGTTAGCCAGCTGCGTTGCCACATATGTCTGCAAGCGAGATCTCAGATTCATTTTGCTTCCCTTCTGAGTGTAGACAAGTTGGATGCTGTTACTGCTAAGTAATTTCTTTCTCTTCATTTCTTTTTAAAAAGTAGTCATTACTTGGCAATATAGAGTTCGCGATGACAGGTGCCCTGTGGGAAGGGGCGTGGTTGCAGATGTTGAAGAAAAATGGGTTATGTCTACACTGAAACACTGCCTGCCTGATACATAATTATTATAAATGCAGGAGAGGGCAGGTATCACAGTGGTTTCTAACGAACTCAGGAGACTTTTCTGGCCAGTTGAGTAAGACAGATTTTATTGGTGGATCTCACTGTGAGAAACTTAAGCCACTCATTCTTCTTGTGTTCTTGGTTCTATTCTCTTTTTGTAAGAAAGCCTTCCTCAGTGATCGGTGCAGATAAATAGAAGAAAACACTAGAATGGGAAAGACTAGAGATCTCTTAAAGAAAATTAGAGATACCAAGGGAACATTTCATGCAAAGATGGGCTCAATAAAAGACAGAAATGGTATGGACCTAATAGAAGCAGAAGATATTAAGAAGAGGTGGCAAGAATACACAGAAGAACTGTACAGAAAAGATCTTCATGACCCAGATAATCACGATGGTGTGATCACTCACCTAGAGCCAGACATTGTGGAATGTGAAGTCAAGTGGGCCTTAGAAAGCATCACTACGAACAAAGCTAGTGGAGGTGATGGAATTCCAGTTGAGCTGTTTCAGATCCTAAAAGATGATGCTGTGAAAGTGCTGCACTCAATATGCCAGCAAATTTGGAAGACTCAGCAGTGGCCACAGGACTGGAAAAGGTCAGTTTTCATTCCAATCCTAAAGAAAGGCAATGCCAAAGAATGCTCAAACTACCGCACAATTGCACTCATTTCACATGCTAGTAAAGTAATGCTCAAAATTCTACAAACCAGGCTTCAGGAATACCTGAACTGTGAGCTTCCAGATGTTCAAGCTGGTTTTAGAAAAGGCAGAGGAACCAGAGGTCAAATTGCCAACATCCGTTGGATCATCGAAAAAGCAAGAGAGTTCCAGAAAAACATCTTCTACTGCTTTATTGACTACAACAAAGCCTTTGACTGTGTGGATGACCACAAATTGTGGAAAATTCTGAAAGAGATGGGAATTCCAGACCTCTTGACCTGCCTCCTGAAAAATCTGTATGCAGGTCAGGAAGCAACAGTTAGAACTGGACATGGAACAACAGACTGGTTCCAAATTGGGAAAGGAGTACATCAAGGCTGTAAATCGTCACCCTGCTTTTTTAACTTCTATGCAGAGTACGTCATGAGAAATGCTGGATTGGATGAAGCACAAGCTGGAATCAATATTTGCTGGGAGAAATATCAGTAACCTCAGATACGCAACTGAGTGCCGAAGAATTGATGCTTTTGAACTGTGGTGTTGGAGAAGACTCTTGAGAGTCCCTTGGACTGCAAGGAGATCCAACCAGTCCATCCTAAAGGAGATCAGTCTTGGGTGTTCATTGGAAGGACTGACGTTGAAGCTGAAACTCCAGTACTTTGGCCAGCTGATACAAAGAGCTGACTCATTTGAAAAGACCCTGATGCTGGGAAAGATTGAGGGCAGGAAGAGAAGGGGATGACAGAGGATGAGATGATTGGATGGCATCACCAACTCAATGGACATATGTTTGGGTAAACTCCGGGAGTTGGTGATGGACAGAGAGGCCTGGCGTGCTGCAGTTCATGGGCTCACAAAGAGTCAGACACAACTGAGCGACTGAACTGATGCAGATGACGCCACCCTTATGGCAGAAAGCGAAGAAGAACTAAAGAGCCTCTTGTTGAAAGTGAAAGAAGAGACTGGAAAAGTTGGCTTAAAGCTCAACATTCAGAAAACGAAGGATCATGGCATCTGGTCCCATGACTTCATGGGAAATAGATGGGGAAACAGTGGAAACAGTGTCAGACTTTATTTTTCTGGGCTCCAAAATCACTGCAGATGGTGACTGCAGCTATTAAATTAAAAGACGCTTACTCCTTGGAAGGAATGTTATGAGCAACCTAGACAGCATATTCAAAAGCAGAGACACTACTTTGCCAACAAAGGTCTGTCTAGTCAAGGGTATGATTTTTCTAGTAGTCATGTATGGATGTGAGAGTTGGACTATAAAGAAAGCTGAGCGCCAAAGAATTGATGCTTTTGAACTGTGGTTTTGGAGAAGACTCTTGAGAGTCCCTTGGACTGCAAGGAGATCCAACCAGTCCATCCTAAAATTAATCAGTCCTGAATATTCATTGGAAGGAGTGATGCTGAAGCTGAAATTCTGATACTTTGGCCACCTGATGAGAAGAACTGACTCATTTGAAAAGAGCCTGACACTGGGAAGGATTGAGGCCGGGGGGAGAAGGGGACGATAGAGGATGAGATGGTTGGATGGCATCACCGACTCAATGGACATGAGTTTGAGTAAACTTTGGGAATTGGTGATGGACAGGGAGGCCTGGCGTGCTGCAGTCCATGGGGTCGCAACGAGTCGGACAGGACTGAGCGACTGAACTGACTGATAAGATACGAATCTTTAAAAAAGACAACTCAATAATAAAGACATTATCAGCAACATGAATGAGCCTAGAGATCGTCATATTGTGTGAACTAAGAGAATGGCAAATATATGATATCACTTAAATGTAGAATCTAAAAAAGGATACAACACTGCTGTATTTAAAATGGATAACCAACAAGGACCTACTGTATAGCACATGGAACTCTGCTCACTGTTATGTGGCAGCCTAGATGGGAGGAGAGTTTGGGGGAGGATGGTTACACGTGTGTGTGTGTGTGTGTGTGTGTGTGTGTGGCTGAGTCTCTTTGCTGTCCACTTGAAGCTATCACAACACTGTTAATAGGCTATTTGTGTGCTCAGTACTTAGTCATGTCCGACTCTTTACAACCCCGTGGACTGTAGCCCGCCAGGTTCCTCTGTCCATGGGATTTTACAGGCAAGAATACTAGAGTGGGTTGCCATTTCCTTCTCCTGGTGATCATCCTGACCCAGGGATCTAACCTGTGTCTCCTACATTGGCAGGCAGATTCTTTACCACTGAGCCAAGCTAATGCCATCAGCCATACTCCAGTATAAAATAAGTTTTTTGTTTTTTTTAAAAGAGTAAGGACTTCAAAATAAAAATTTTGCCACTGGTACCCACAAATGTTACAAAAAGTGGTACAAATGAATTTATCTTCAAAACAGAAATAGAGTTACAGATGTAGAAAAATAAGCTATGGTTACCAGAGGGTAATGGAGGGGAGGGATAAATTGGGAGATTGGTATTGAGATATGCACACTACTGTGTATAAAACAGATAACTTTATGTTTTAAACACACACACACGTCGCTTAGTTGGTAAAGAATCTGCCTGCAATGAAGGAGATCCTGGTTTGATTCCTGGGTTGGGAAGATCCTCTGGAGAAGGGGAAGGCTACCCACTTCAGTATTCTGGCCTGGAGAATTCCACGGACTGTGTAGCCCATGGGGTCGCAAAGAGTCGGACACGACCGAGCAACTTTCACTTTCACAAATGTATATATTAAAACAGATTCACTTTGTTCTACACCTGAAACCAACAAGCTGTTGTAAATCCATATACTCTGATTAATATACTTTAAAAATTTTTTAAAAATCAAGGCATTTTGACTGTCATATTTGGCGTGGCAAGTAGTACGTGCCCACCAAATCCAGTCAAGTGTTGGCAATGGTCATTCTCTGCAAATACCTCCTGCAACAAACACAGCTCTTCTGAGTTAAGATTTGAATTTTTTGGAAAAGGGAGAGAAGCAGCTCATCCATCAGGCAAATGACATTACAGTAAGTGGGAGAGGTCTAGAGGACCAGTTTCTTATCTTCACGTTTTAAATCTTTGCGCGGCTTTCCTGGCATGAAGCATCAGCCCTATTCGTAGGATAACCGGTGGGTGTTCAGGGGACCAGAGTGTTTACTGTCGCAGTATTTTGTCCATTTTGGATGTGGGTTGCTTCTCCATGCGTGTTTTCTGATCAGCACCGGGAAAGCTGAGTTTACAAACCTTGTGTTTGTTTTGTCCAGAGTAATTTTACCTTCCAAATGGACCTATATGGAATAACTAAAAAGCCAGGGAATGTTTGTTATATTGTCTGTGTCATGGTTCATCTGGACCATGAGGACATTTATCGTGCTTCTTCCCTTGATAATAGTTCATCATTTGTGTTTACTGTGTCACGTGCCTAGTCAGTCAGTGGTGATCAGCCTCAATTACCTACTTTTCTAGATCTCATTTCTGTCCACCAGTCTTTTGGTGATAAAGGGAGCTTGTAAGTGCAAGAGCAGAAAAGTTTACAAGATAATTCTTTTTCTTCTTTTTGTTTCAGTGATTTATTACTTGTCGTTAAAAAATTTAAACCATTCTTGCATTTGACAGAACAGAGTTTTACTCGACAGAAATCATAAATTAATAATATATATTGTCACCATATAGGAAGAGAAGTACATTTGCCCTGCCATCCCCCCAAATTAGGTGAGTCGGTGTTAATTGCAAAAGCTCATGACTAAAGACTGGAGAGAAAAAGGTATAAATTATTTTTTGAAGTACTTTACATTTTCATTTGTGAAATCATTTTACTTTGATGGTTTCTTTGTAACTAAACTTGATAGTAATTTTCCTTCATGTTTTCTTGAGGCTTTGCTATTGAGGACTGAGCAGTTGTAAAACAGAGTATGGACTTAGGGGGAAACAGTGAATTGTTGATTTGAGTTAGAAGCAGATAGCAATGAAAACGATTAGGTGATGTTAATTAGTGTTTTAAGTAGCTTATTCAGAATTGTAAATAGCACTTGTGTGGGTGCCTGTATGCTAAGTTGCTTCATTCACGTCTGACTCTTTTGCAACCCCATGGACTGTAGCCATCTAGGCTCCTTTGTCCTTGGGATTCCCCAAGCAAGAATACTGGAGTGGGTTAGCATTCCCTTCTCCAGGATCTTCCTGACCCGGGATCGAACCCGCAGTCTTATGTCTCCTGCATTGGCAGGCAGGTTCTTTACCACTAGAGCCATCTGGGAGGTCTTGGTGTCCTTTACAAACTTTAGAATCTGTTTGCCAAAATAGCAGAAGATTTGGCAGAGGTTGCTGCAGACTGTTCAAGTGTGGTTTGCCAGGATGCAGGTTCCATGCCGTCCTCTCGGGAAAGATGGGTGGGTGTGTACCTCCTTCCAGTGGTTGGAATGTGCTCACGGTGCGGAGGTTTGGAGCGGCCCCCTAGAGTCTGAGATGGGGGCCACGGGCTGGGGTGACCGAGCCACACAGCAGGAAGAGCCTGGTTCCAACACCGCTTGTTACTGTACATGTGAAAGAAATGAACTTTCTCTGCGCTTCAGCCACTGCTGTGTTTGGCTTTCTGTTTTCATAGTAAGCTGAACTCTATCCTGACAAATAAATTTGATAAACTTGGCTCTTTAAAATACAAAGAACTCAGCACATGGCAAAAAGCACACTAAACGAAGTCAAAGCTGAAGCAGCAACCTGGGGAGAAGGTTGTCACAGCTCATGTCTTCAAACTGATAGTTTTAATAAAGTGCTTCCAGATAAGAAAAAGTCCCACGGCTTGTAGAGCATTGGCTGAAAGTTATGATTTCACAGAAGAAGGAATGCGTAGGGCTCGTGAACATAAGAAAGGTGCTTTTACAATAATGAGAGGAAAAGTAAAAGTGAACTGAGATACAGTTTTTGTTGAGCAGATTGGCAAAACCCCCAAAGTGTGATAAACAACCAGGTTCAGGGATGGAATGCCCTCACCCCTCGCCTCTCCGCTCCCCCTCCGCCCTGCCAGGCTGCCCGGCGCGAGGCCTCTACACAACCTCCGTGCCCTTGGCTGACAAGCCTCACCATCTGGGAGCTACTGGCCCCTCATCCCCTTTGCTCAGATGTGCTCTTTTCAATGAGACCATTGTGCTCTGCTCATTGAGCATTTAAAATTATCACAACCCACTCCTATTTTCCTTGCCTTACACTAACTTATTCCTCAGAGCATGGATTTATAATTTACTAATTTATTATATTTATTGTTTATTTCTTCTTTTATTTATTTTTTAGCTTTTTGGCCATACCACATGGTATGTGGGTTCTTATTAATAGTTCCCTGACCAGGGATCAAACCCATGCCCCCTGCCTTGGAAGCACGGACTCTTAAGCACTGAATAGCCAGGGAAGTTAAGTGTATTTATTTTTGTGTGTATTGTCCAACCAGAATATAAGCCCAGGAGGACAGGGATCTTTGTTGCTGTTGTTTCCCGAAGTCCCCTAGGCACCTAGAACAGCCCTCATTGAAAATTTGTTAAATATTTATTACATAAATAGACTCCACTAGCATGGCCTTTGGGAGGTGGTAGGCTCCTGAGTTACTCAGTGCTGCTGTTGCTATCACTTCAGTCATGTCCGACTCTGTGCGACCCCATAGATGGCTGCCCACCACGCTCCCCTGTCCCTGGGATTCTCCAGGCAAGAACACTGGAGTGGGTTGCCATTTCCTTCTCCAATGCATGAAAGTGAAAAGTGAAAGTGAAGTTGCTCAGTCATGTCCTACTCTTTACGACCCCACGGACTGCAGTCTACCAGGCTCCTCCGCCCATGGGATTTTCCAGGCAAGAGCACTGGAATGGGTTGCCACTGCCTTCTCCGGAGTTACTCAATAACCACCCGATATTTATCAGAGTTACTGTCTGTGCCCTTTGACTCAGCAGCTGCACATCTAGTTACTAATCACATTTACTCCTGTAGGTACAAGATCATTCATTACAGTTTTCATTTTATTTTTCAATGATTGCCTACGTTAGAAACCACTGAAATGATGGCCAGTAGGGGCTTGCGTGGCTCCCTGGTGGTCATAAATAAGGAATCCCCCTGCAATGCAGGAGATACAGGAGACTTGGGTTTGATCCCTGGGTCAGGAAGATCCCCTGGAGGAGGGTATGGGCAACCCACTCCAGTATTCTTGCCTGGAGAATCCCAGGACAGAGGAGCCTGGTGGACTACAGTCCATGAGATCACAGAGTGAGATGAGAATGAAGCAACTTAGCACATACGCAGGGACTTGCTTAAGTCAGATAAGCCACGTCTAATAAGAGAGCTGTCTTCTGATGAAAAGACCTCTGCGTCAGCACATAGGAAGGAACAGCGTAGCATATGCCCTCTATTCTGTATAAAGAAAAGAGGGTGGAGGGAATGAGTGTTTGTCCATCCTTGTGTGCATAAGGAAGTTCTAAATGATGCTCACAACTGTGGTAGAGAAATGTAGGGACTTGGGGGAGATGGCTGGGAAAACTCAGTTCTACTCTTTACCTCTTTGTATTTTTCTTTTTATGAAACAAAATAAAATATTTTCAGCTCAAAAAATTAAACTGAAAAATAAAACTTGGAATGAAAATGGCACATGCTGTAGGTTTAAATATACTGATAGATATCTTTAGGTTATTTGGCTGTGAAAAATCATTTTAAAAAATTATTCCAGTGGTTGAAGACTGGTATTTTAGGTACATGTTTTGTGATATTTCATTGTTCTTCAGGATTCTGAGATTAACATGGGTACAGTGTGCTTTGTGTGTTTTTATTTTTATTTCTGTTTGTTGGAGATAATCATCTGATGTTACTGTCTTTTCTTTTCAGTCCTGATGATATTGGGACCTGCTGGTACATCCTTCTCTCCGGTTCCGTGTTCATCAAGGAATCCATGTTTCTTCCACGAAGCAGGTATTCTATAGACGTTCTGGAGTAGATGATCCATAGAGCTTGAAATCCTTTTGCAGAATGAGTATTTTTGCAGAATTCCTCTCTGCTTTAATTTCCTATCCTACTGACTGACACAAAGTAGGGCAGTACCTTGGGGTGCTGGTATGTAAATCTTAAGAAAGGACTCTTCTGTGTTGTACACACTGTTCCAACCTCTGTAACGAAGGGCAAGGGTGAAGAACACATCTGTGATATGCTCCGTGAACCTGGCAGGCTAGTTGAGGTCATGTTTGTTCAGAGGGACTGAAGACTGCCTCTGTAACAGGGAGTCTCCTGCCCATCTAACGAGAGGCCGAGGGGGTTCCATGGGCCCATGTGGGATGAGAAACCCAGCTGGCTGGGGCTGCCCCCAGGCCCCTGTGGTCTCATCTCTGGGACCCTTCCCCTCTCCCAGGCTCTCGCTGTGGTTTTGGCTCCCAGGTACTGACTGTTGATTTGTGACCTATGTCATTGACATCCGTACCATTTGATGGTTGTGTCTGTGTCTTTTCTTCTGATCTTCAGGCCACAATCTGGGGTGTGGGCTGGGGACAGCTGTTACCTGGTTCCAATCAGCTATAGCCAGAGAGGGTCAGAGCTCCCCAGCCACAAATGCAATTGCCTGTGGGTGGGTTCCTGAGGCCTCCTGGGACCACTGAGTTTCAGGAATTGTTTTTTTCCGCCTGATTGTATATTTTTTACAATTAAATATTTTAATTTTGTCTAAAGATTTTAAAATCTTAACTATCTTTATTTAAAATGACTGAACACATACTTTATTTAAATTTATTAAAGGGTAGCAATCGGTGCCCTTCCAAGCTCCACCTTCTATAACCTAACTCTTTTATAAAACATACTATGATATGTTCTTGATAAATCATTCTGAATGGATGAGGGGCATGTGAAGAAGGTATTTTACACATTTTTCTAAGAAAGAGTGTGCAGGATAGGGAGAGGAAGTTTTTATTGGCTGGGGGAGGTACAGAGGTGTGGGGATGTGTCGGGGTGGCAGAAAGGAGGGCCAGAGGCACCGCCTCCAGTGGGAGCATCCCCCAGCCTCCAGCCTCCCCGCCCTCTTGGTGGCCAGTGTTACTCTCCTGGGAGAATGGCCCATGAGGGAAGGAAGCACTGTTGCCTGTTTGTTTGTTGTTCTCACAGTGTAATTGATCCCAGTTGTGGGACGTTGAGGGTGCTGATGGGGCCTTGATCGTAACAGAAGTCATAGTTGTAGTGGTACTGCAGTGATGCGAGAACCAGGCTTTGTCAGTAGTGCTTTTTTTTGCCAGGCGTCATTTGGAAAGCTTTATATATAAATCATTTAACTTCATAACTGTCCCTTGAGGTAGGTGTGGTTGTTATCTGCATTTCATAACTGATTTAAATGGCAGTGTAGGCTGGGGGGTGGTCGTCCATCCTGGAATTCTGCCTGGGAGGCCTGGTGTGACCCTGTGAGAGAGCCCTGTCATCCCTGGGATTCTGTTTCCCAAAGAGATAGAGAATTGACTAGAATACTCTTCTCTTTCCTTCAAACATATGACCTACTATCTGCTCCCTTTCTGGGGGCTCTGACTCTCTTTCTGAACTTGGAAGTGAGTAGAGGCAAAAAATATTTAAGCATTGTTATATATTAAAAATGAAATGTAATTTTAATGTAAAAAATAATGGTAATTACCGTATAAATGATCAAAGAGAAGGAAAATATTACCTGAAGTCTCATCCAAGATAGTGATCCTTTAATATTCTAGTCTTTTCCCACTTAGCCTTACATGTATGTGTTCTACATACTTAAGAACATACTTAATAAACAATTTAAGGTCTTGCTAATTTCAATTAAAGAGTATGTATGTGCTTGGCTCATAATGTCAGAAACTCTTTATAAAGGCTTACTCATTATGCATTTTGATGTCTGTTTAATGTTCAGTTATTTGAACTTCCCACAATTTGGTTAATAATTGTAAAGGGTAAGTTTTTGATACCTTTTATTATAAATAATGCTATAATGAATGTGCTTTGAAGTTTATGCATCTTAGAGAGAACCGAGGTTAGCAACTTCATCATTGTGATACCAGGTCTGTTTTATGATTGAAATCTATAGACTGAGTTCCCAGCATGGCAGAGGAACCCCATGGCTGTCTTTCTTGATTGCCAGCCATCGTCAGCTTCAAGTGACAGCTTGTTGTAACTTGTGAAAAGGGAACCGAATGTTCTGAAAACTGCTGTTCTACGAGAAAGAGGACTTGCAGTTCAGACCTATTCCATGAACACATTGGCTCCCATTTCTAATTATTTTCAAAGATGACACAAGTTACTCTTTGGCTGTCAGATGCTGGCGAGTCAGGGCTGTAATGGGATGAGGAGGGACGGTGTTTCCAACTGAGTGACAAGCCAGAGCTATTTATAGGTTGTTTCTTCATGTTGCACCTGGTGGCCTTTGCTGCGTCCAACTTGTTTGTTTCCTCTGGGGATGTTGCCTTAGGAACAGTCCTGAAGGGCCCTCCGCTGGTCCTGCCTTAAAGGTTGACAGTGAGTCATAGGCGCTTCCCTGTCCAGCAAACACTGAGGTTTGGCCAGAGCATCCTGTGGACTAGGTGTTAGGAGCAGTCTGGTTTTATAAAACGTCCAATTCATGGGTGACTCTCTCTGTTTACCATGTTTTTCTCACATTAGCCTGGAAATTGGTTATCAGTAACCTGACCATTCTCTTGAAAGTTTCAACTCATTTTGAAAGTGATTCACCCTAAACAGCTAGTTCTGTATCCAAACACTTTGAACAACATTGTCATATTTTTAACTAATTCTCCTGAAATTGCATTGATACTGCCCAATGGGTAGGGTCGTGTCCATGAAGAAAATCTGCCGTTTGGCTTCCAGATTTCATGAGCTTTATTGGATTCCTCAGTTGACATTTAGGCCAGCATTTTATGTGTTTATTTTTTATTTTTGTTTTCTTTTTAGACAGATGAGGATTGTTCTTTATTTTGGTTGTTCAAGCATGAGTATTGTTCCTTGAGATGTTTAACATTTGTGGAGCTCACGAATTCCTTTGTGGCTGTCGGTGACAACATGCCCACTCTGCCGCACTGTAAGCCATGTCAGTAATGAGATGTTGTTTTATGAGTTTCGTTGTAAACCTATTAGATATTTACCAAGTTTTGAAACATGGATATTTGCACAGTGGCTGTCGTATCACTTAGTAATGTTACATATAAAGCTAAACTCTTATTTGGAGTACAGTTTGGGTTCTCGAAGCAATGTACAACATATCGTTGTTTTTGTTTTATTTAAAATAAATTTAGTGTTTTTGTATGATCAGAAGGAGGGTGAGCAAAGTAAGGCAGGAGTACAGCAGGGATTGTTCTCACTCTCATTTAGGAAAAGGCCGGAGTGGACACTTGCATAGATGAATGGAAATGGTATAGACTGTGTGTATTTTTCTAAGCCTATAAGCAGAGCAGCTGTGGTCACTAAGTGGTCCAGGCTTTGCCCTGCTGTTTACATCTGCCATCATTGTAGCTGGATTGGTATATTTAGACAGTGACAGGCAAGGGGTAGTGAAGTGTCTTGAGGAAGGAGTTTTTCCCCTTAAGGTTTTCAGAGGCATCATTTGTAGCTACAGTGGGGCTGGTAAGCAGTAGATGAAAGTTATCTCAGCTGAAGGTGCAGTTGTAAAAATAGTTTTTAAAGGAACATTTGGTTTTTTGTACTTAATGGACAGGACAATATTAATAATGTTCATTGCCCTAATGTGCTCCAAATCCATGTATTTAAGGAACTGTAATAGGAATTGCTATATTCTTAAATTTTCTTACTTCTAAAACTGCCCCACTTTACAAATACCAAAGCCTATTTATAGTAAAGTCATAGAAAAGTAACTTGGGTTAATAT
Organism: Bos taurus; assembly: GCF_002263795.3. NCBI lineage: Eukaryota > Metazoa > Chordata > Mammalia > Artiodactyla > Bovidae > Bos > Bos taurus. The sequence continues at coordinate 39,789,668 of NC_037344.1, read as the reverse complement.
TATTTTTCAGTTGCTGACTTCTTTGAAAGGCTGATAATTTTAGGTATTAAAGATAGGCCCAGACTGTTTCTAAACTTTCAACGTGATTTGGATTGTTTATAGAGAAGGACATAGTTTACCTAGGTTTTTGTTTGACCACACTACACAACTTGTGGGATCTTAGGATCTTAGCTCCCTGACCAGGAATTGAATGCTGGCACTTGGTGTTGAGATCTTGAAGTCCCAACTGTTGAACCACCAGGGAATTCCCTTACCTAGGTTTTGTGTTAACTCATAGGATTGGACTCTTTTTCTACTAATATAAAAATCATTTTTACACCTATTTGTAAAAAAAAAAAAAAAGTAAAAAAAAAAAACAAAACAGTACACTAGATGTTACAGACATGAAGCTCTACTGTTATACAGATTCTTCTTGAATTTATGTCGGTCATAATCTTGGGGCAAAAAGAAAATAAAAAACACTCCTACTAAAATATTGAATCTAGGGACTTCTCTGGTGGTACTGCGGTTAAGACTGCATGCTCCCGAGGCAGGGGACCTGGGTTCAATCCCTGGTCAGGGAACTAGATCCCCACATGCCGCATCTAAAACCTCATGCAGCCAAATAAAACACTGGATCTGATTTTTTGAGTAAATTTAATCATAAAGGCCTCCAAGGAAGGGCCTTTCCATAGAAATGATCTTGCATACCATATTTAATTGTAAACAGATAATATTTTTATTGCTCTGACAGTTAAAAACTTTCTCTATTTTTAATATTTAGAGCAGTCAGTCAGCAGTCTCTACCCTTCTGTATCAACGAAGAACCAGATGTCAGGCTGAAGGAAAAGAAGCCCAGACTAGCTGTGAGCCTTGGAACTTGAGTGATGACAAGGGAAAGTTCATAATGAAAGCTGGGCGCCAAAAAAGGTTGGGGACAGAGGCTACACAGAAGGGCGAAGGCTTCTCACGCATGGGTCTTAGGGTCTGGGGACCAGATTTTGTTTGGCGGCAGACGTGGTAGGTGAAGCAGCCTGTGCTCTGCATGTGGCATAAGAAGTCAGATCAGTAACTGGAAAGCGCTATTGGTGGGAATGGCTAAACATTGAAATGCCATCAAAATTTGGGATTGGTTTACTGATGCTTTTCATATTTATGGGTTTTTCTCTCTTATTCTGAAGTGGGTTTGGTAGAGTTCCAATTTTGAGGCCTATTTCTGTGTTATTTCCAATGTTAGTTGAAACTTGCCTTAAGCCCTACCATTTGGTCTCTGTGTTCTGGCATCTACACGGAAGCACGGTGGTCTCCACCCTGCGGGCAGGCAGTTGAATACCTGCCTGGGGAGATGAGGCAGTCCTATGTGCAGTGTGAAAGAACTGCATTAAATGGTATAGGATCGTTAAATGGTATAGTGTGAATCAGTTTAGCTAAGGCCACACCAAAGGCAAAATCCTCTCAGAGACAGGAGTATTTTAATGTATGTAGATGGTAGTTAAGTGTGGCTCTTGAGGAAGTGAATTTTATCTTAAAAAAAAAAAAAAGTTATTTATTTGGTTGTGCCCTAGTCTTAATTCCAGCTTGTGGGATCTAGTTCCCCAACCAGGGATCGACCCTGGGCCCTCTGCACTGGGGGCTAGGCCTCTTAGCCACTAGACCACTAGGGAAGTCCTAAGGGAGGGAATTTGGAATTGGGTTAATGGTTTAGACTGTTGGGCAGTGGTTGGAGAGGAGATCTGGATGCAGAAAAGAGCATGAGTGACAGCTCAGGAATACAAGTGAAGGAGAGTCCAAGCCTGGGCAGTAGGTCCAACAGGGCCATGCGAACAGGATCGTTTTTCTGGAGTAGAAGTGCACCTCCAGGCATGGAGAGGTGAGTTGCCAAGCATTGATGACAGTAGCGGTGATGGGAGCCCAGTTTACAAGCCTGCATCCCTTGGCTGGCAGCCCAGGGCCGCTGGTTGGTTAGGTCTCAGGTGACATTGGCAGGGGCTGAAGAGGAAGTACAGCGTTGGTTTGCACCTCGGTGGCCGTGTCCACATACCGTTAGCACTTCCCTTCCATTGATACCAGATACACCCACAATGTAAAAATTAAAATTATGCTAGGGTGCTTTCAATAATCACATTTTAAATTAGATCTGGCAGCTCTAATGAGGATAAGTGGGGAAACAAGACATTTAACTAATCAGTTCTGAGAGGCTGAAATAACTATTCTCGTTTTGATTCCTGTGACAAACAATGACTTCTGGATATTAAAAATTGCGGGCCTCCCTTCTGCTTGCCAGTGTATGTGATAAGTTAATTGATCGCTTTGAGAACTCGCTGGTTGTTTTCAGTAGTGAAAGGGGGTGAAACAATGGAAGAATGATTCTGTGTCTGTGCAGTAGGGACTTAAGGTACGGTTAAATATTCCTTATTCCACGTAAAGGGCTGCATAGGATTAGAACGTCATATTCCAGAAAGGGCACAGATTTGTTTTGTCATGTGATGCCATATTGGAGATGGAGGCTGGCATTTTAAAAATAAGTGCCTGGTGAATTATGTCATGGAAGAGCACCTTTACTGGGCATGAACTGTATCTGAAAGGTGTGAAGGGCAGTGAGAGGCAGAGCGCTGGAAATTGTTCATCACAGGTGAGGTTTACCCCTTAGCACTGGCAACATCCCAACAGTAGCAGCACAGATGAAGCCCAGAAGGTTATGAAAGGAGGGATGGGAAAATAGAAAAACAAAAGAAAACCATGAATCATCTTAAACTGCCACATTGAGTTTTAAAAATAATGTACTGATCTTACATACCTTCTCACGTGTGGAGATACCAGTAACGTATAACAGGATTAAATGAGGTGATACATAAGCTTCTCAAAAGTTTTCTTTATAGCCAGTACTATTAGAAGTTTCTTACATTTCTTTAAAAGAAAACATCATCCCTTCCTTCTTTCTCCCTTCTTTGCTCCCTTCCAAGAGAAACCATAAGACTTTGAGGTGACCTAAAGTGAGTAGGTAACAACAGAGTTAGAAGGGCTAATAAGTTATGTTGTTGCTGTTGTGTGGTCTATTCTAACTAACACTCCTCTCTCTCCCAGTGGTTGCTCAAACTCATGTCCACTGAGTCAGTGATACCATTTAACCATCTCATCCTCTGCTGCCCACTTCTTCTTTTGCCAGCATCAGGGTCTTTTCCAGGCTCTTCACATCAGGTGGCCAAAGTATTGGAGCTTCAACTTCAGCATCAGTCCTTCCAATGAATATTCAGGACTGATTTCCTTTAGGATTGACTGATTTGATCTCCTTGCTGTCCAAGGAACTCTCAAGAGTCTTCTGCAGTACCACAATTCGAAAGCCTGAATTCTTTGGCACTCAGCTTTCTTTTATGGTCCAACTCTCACATCTGTACATGACTACTGGAAAAACCATAGTTTTGACTGTCTGGACCTTTGTTGGCAAAGTGATGTCTCTGCTTTTTAATATGCTGTCTAGGTTTGTCATAGCTTTCCTTCCAAGGAGCAAGAGTCTTTTAATTAAGTTATAAGAACTGCTTATTTCAAGCATTGTTTGTGTACTCAATTATCATGCTCTTTTATCACCTTCAGGAGCAGGTGATTGGGACCTGTATTTGGCCAGTTAATGAAATAGTTGGTTAGGCAGGGAGTCATAGAAATGTACTTCTGTTTGCTTTCATGTGATCTGTACATATAAACATATGTATAACTGGATATAATTGGATTAAAATACACACCTATAGGCATAAAGGTGTGTGTGTGTGTACACACGTGAGTGTACACATGTGTGTGTGTGTGTGTATGAGTGTCAGCCGGTCCTCTGGGACTTGACTGTTTTCCCTCCATCTTCTACAGTTATTTTCCCCACATCCAGCCCAGCAGCAGTGAAAAAATTGACATACCTGTTGACCATCAGTTCAGTTCAGTCGCTCAGTCGTGTCCGACTCTTTGTGACCCTGTGAATTGCAGCATGCCAGGCCTCCCTGTCCATCACCAACTCCCAGAGTTCACTCAAACTCACATCCATCGAGTTGGTGATGCCATCCAGCCATCTCATCCTCTGTCGTCCCCTTCTCCTCCTGCCCCCAATCCCTCCCAGCATCAGAGTCTTTTCCAATGAGTCAACTCTTCACATGAGGTGGCCAAAGTACTGGAGTTTCAGCTTTAGCATCGTTCCTTCCAAAGAACACGCAGGACCGATGTTCTTTAGAATGGACTGATTGGATCTCCTTGCAGTCCAAGGGACTCTCAAGAGTCTTCTCCAACACCACAGTTCGAAAGCATCAATTCTTTGGCGCTCAGCTTTCTTCACAGTCCAACTCTCACATCCATACGTGACTACTGGAAAAACCATAGCCTTGACTAGATGGACCTTTGTTAGCCAAGTCATGTCTCTGCTTTTGAATATGCCATCTAGGTTGGTCATAACTTTCCTTCCAAGGAGTAAGCATCTTTTAATTTCATGGCTCCAGTCACCATCTGCAGTGATTTTGGAGCCAAAAAAAATAAAGTCTGACACTGTTTCTACTGTTTCCCAATCTATTTCCCATGAAGTGATGGGACCAGATGCCATGATCCTTCATTTTCTGAATGTTGAGCTTTAAGCCAACTTTTTCACTCTCCTCTTTCACTTTCATCAAGAGGCTTTTTAGTTCCTCTTCACTTTCTGCCATAAGGGCAGTGTCATCTGCATATCTGAGGTTATTGATATTTCTCCTGGAAATCTTGATTCCAGCTTGTGCTTCTTCCAGTCCAGCGTTTCTCATTATGTACGCTGCATAGGAGTTCAATAAGCAGGGTGACAATATGCAGCCTTGAGGTACTCCTTTTCCTATTTGTAACCAGTCTGTTGTTCCATGTCCAGTTCTAACTGTTGCTTCCTGAGCTGCATATAGGTTTCTCAAGAGTCAGGTGGTCTGGTATTCCCATCTCTTTCAGAATTGTCCACAGTTGATTGTGATCCACACAGTCAAAGGCTTTGGCATAGTCAATAAAGCAGAAATATATGTTTTTCTGGAACTCTCTTGCTTTTTCGATGATCCAGCGGATGTTGGCAATTAAGAAGAGGTGTCAAGAATACACAGAAGAAGTGTACAAAAAAGATCTTCACAACCAAGATAATCACGATGGTGTGATCACTGACCTAGAGCCAGACATCCTGGAATGTGAAGTTAAGCGGGCCTTAGAAAGCATCACTACAAACAAAGCTAGTGGAGGTGATAGAATTCCAGTTGAGTTATTTCAAATCCTGAAAGATGATGCTGTAAAAGTGCTGCACTCAATATGCCAGCAAATTTGGAAAACTCAGCAGTGGCCACAGGACTGGAAAAGGTCTGTTTTCATTCCAATCCCAAAGAAAGGCAATGCCAAAGAATGCTCAAACTACAACACAGATGCACTCATCTCACACGCTAGTAAAGAAATGCTCAAAATTCTCCAAGCCAGGCTTCAGCATACGTGAACCTGTTGACCATAATGGTGCTCAGATGTGATGAGCATAGTGCCTGGAGCTAACTTCCAGAATCAACCATCACCCTAGGCCGCTGGTTATGTCTCTCTGAGATGCTTAATTAGTATGGATGGGCCGTTCTATGCTGACCTCTGTCCTGAGTGGCTCCCCTGCAGTTGTTCATATGCATCTTCTGTCTTAGCCACCCTACAAATGTAACTCAGCCTCCAAATGCCTGCCTGGACCACGGAGCTGACACATGGAGATCTTGCTGTGTGTCACCAAGGCCAAGGGATAACGGCATTTTGAGAAGAGGGATGGTCTGTTAGTCTGCTTTTTCATGGAGCATCACTCGGGTGAGACTGGACAATGACCTTGGATTTAACAACATGAAGGTCACAGGTGACCTGGATCACTGAGTAAGCACATCTCAGTGAAGCGGTGGGGCTACTTGTGGAGATAAGCACTGGTGAAAGCGAAATTTTATCATTTCCAGAAATTCCACTGTGGGGAGGAGGGAGGAAGTGGTGTTTTGGCTGGAGTTGAGGGGTCGTGGGGGATGTATCTCTTTAGCAGATGCCAGAGTGTGTTTGTATGTCGTGAGTAACCCGGCGAAGAGGGCTTATACAGGAGGGTGGGGGGTTGTGCAGAAGTGGGTGAAGCCCACGACGGGGCAAGTGTTGGCTTTGGAAAGAGTGAAAGCGCTTTACCCTTTTATAGGCCCATGATCAGAGTCAAGGTCCAGGTATGGTTGTGAAGCGCAGTGGGTGCTGAGGAGTTTGGGCAAGAGAGAAGTTGTGAAACAAAAGGAGTGTTGAGTGCCCACTTGATATCAGTGGTCACTGACATGTGATCATTTGTGTCCCTCCCAAGCCCAGCAAGTGTTTGGGGGCAGGCTTGGGGCAGGTGGGTGTAGGGGCTACTGGGCGTTGTTACTCTTGCACACGGCAGAGGGGCGAGGGGAGCAGGGTGTCCAGGCCCTGGGATTGGAGATACCATATCTGGAATGCTGCTTCTGTCATTAATGGCTTTATAAACAGCTTATCACCTACTCGAGCAATTTCTTTGAGTCTCAGCTCTGACCTTTCTTTTCTCCTCTGACAGTTTTTTTTTTTTTTTTCTTTTCCTTTTAGCTAATAACACCTTAGAGTTAGCAGTGACCACATTTGCCAGGTCCCCTGCCTTCATCCCCACCAGCAATGCCTTTATTGTCACCTGCTCTGTGCAGCTCCCTACTTGCTCTCAAGACTCTTCCATAGTGAAACCATATCATCATTTAAAAGCCCAGACTCTTCTTGTTGATCCCTTGCATAATGAGCTTAAATGATACTCAGCTGCCAAATAGGCAACACGCAGCCTCCTTAGTGAGATGGTCTTGGGTTGCTGCTCTCTGCTGGGATGGTCACCTCACTGTTGCCACCTCCCCTCCAGCCCCTCATGCCTCCTCACCCACTGAAAACCACATGCTTTCTCAATTGTGAAAGTCTTTAAAGGCCTCTGCTGTGTATATTCATCTTTACTGCTGCAGGGCCTAGCCCAGAACATGCATTTAATAAATATTCATTGAATCGTATTGGTTCAGGATTCTATTTTTATTGTGCCCTTTTAAAAATCACTTAAAAAAAGAGCTTAACAATACTATAGGAACATAATCCCTGAGAAATCACTTGTAACAAGCTATAATTTATTGAAAGTCAGGTTAGTATAGAAAAGTCAGGCGGGAATGGGGCTGCAGCATGTTGGAAGAAGGCATCTGGGGAGCCTGGGCTGAGGGCAGCACACGATCCATTTGGGATGTGAAAGAGGGGAAAGGGGAGGTGGCATCTTACTGTATATTGTTTGCTCTCTGTATTAATTACAGTGAAGTTATTAATTTAGATTACAGAAAGCAGTCACATAAATGCAGTAGGAGTTACTTTTTTCTCTCCTGTGAGAGAACCCTGAAGATCACCAGCAAGAATGACCCCAGGTCCCATCTTTCTTCTTGGCTCATAGCTTTCTTGTATTCAACATCCATTCAGGGCACAGACTGGCTGCTGAGCTCCAGCCATTACATCTGCAGTGGGAGCCAGAAGCAGGGGAAAAGTAGATGAGCAAAAAGTTAACTTCTGTCCTTGAAACAAAGTTTCCTTTCACATCACATTGTCCAGGTGGAGTCATATGGCCGCTTCTAGTCACCCAGGAACCTAAGATCTGTCTTATTCTGAGATGCATTGTGTCCCTGAAAATAATAATATACAAATATCCTTCTAAGAGACTTCCCTGGTGGCTCAGAGGGTAAAGAATCTGTCTGCAGTGGGGATACCCACGTTTGATCCCTGGGTTGGGAAGATCCCATGGAGAAAGGAATGGCAACCCACTCCAGTATTCTTGCCTGTAGAATCCCATGGACAGAGAAGTCCATGGGGTCACAAAGAGTCAGACATAACTGAGCGACTTTCACTTTGACTTTTCATCCTTCTACGGAGAAAGATTAGAGCAGGAAACCAGCAGCCCCTGTTAGTTTCCCTCACTCTCTCCCTGTTAGCTTTCTCTATCAGATCCTCTGTTCCTCAGCCCTGTGCCTCCCTTCTCAGCCCTTACATCATCTGTAAGTCCTGCCTGTGCTACTTGAGGGTGACTCGGGTTCATGTATTCCCAGGACACACACAGAAGGTAAACATATATGTTAAAGATTTTTAAGGAAGCTGGGAAAGAATTCCAAATAAAGCAAATACATCTTGAAGCAAATGTGAACTTGGTTAGACTAGAGTTAATGCTATTGAAGGCAGAGTTTAGTTGTGCTTGATGTAAATATATCCTGTGTTAAATTTGAAATAAGGTAGATGTCTAAAGGTAGAGTGAAATATGTTAAAAACTACAATGGGATATACTAAAACATTCCCCCTTTGGGAATTGGCTGTACTCTCTGCTGTAGGACGCAGCATCTTCATCCTGGAAAGCTAGCATTGATTTAGCATTGTTTTGACCCTGTTCCAGTGTGATACCCGATGCACAGAGCAGTGTGGTTCTCTGGAGAGGGAGCTCGTGGCTGGGTCAAGTTGGGAATTCGGTTGCTATAACTACAACTGCACAGGTGAGCTGTGCATAAAAGTCAGGCTTCTGTGGTCCTTGGAATACCAGCGTTGGTGGTGTCCTAATACAGTAAGTAGTCTTCAAGGGAAGCGTTCTGACGTATGTGTATGTAGAGTTGATGTTCTAGCGCCTCTGATGCTTAAAGTCTTCAGTCAGGGGGCCTGTCATCTAGGACCTTTGCATAAATAAGCCTGTGATTTCACCTTGGAAGTCCGTGTTGGCAGTGATGTTTGGTTCTCTTGCAAAAGTAGATATTATACTTCATAAAGGTTTCAAAGTTTGATATGTGTCAGTGAAATACAACAATGAAATACAACATTGTTTTTCTCTGTAAAATGTCGGAATTGTTTACTGCTTAAGGGCAAAGGAGCTCGCACCCCTTGTGTGTGCACAGTTGTTCTGGGGAAGGGTTGATTTGGAGGGGTGTGTGAATTACTGCTCCATCTGTATGAATTCATGGTGTCTTAAAATACAGAGCAGCTCAATTTGGTTTTGTGTAAAGAAATACCCTTTCAGTGTTGGGAACACTGAGCGAAAATGGTAAGAGTAAGGCTATCGCTAAGAGAGAAATTGATACTTGAAGCAAATTATACTTTGTAAAATAGGAATGTCGTTATTAAAATTAATTTCTAATTAATCACAGTCCCGGGACCCTCTGTTAGTAGTTTACAATGACTATAAAATTACTATGACTGTAAACTTGCGTGTATGAAATATAGGTATCTATTATATATATATATATATATATATATATATATAATAGACAGCAAAGCTGTATATTTCAGTGTTAAAGAAAATGACTTTATGCTGTACTATGTACCACATTTTGTTTTTCAGATATGCTAAAAATTGTTTAAAAGTACTTCAAGAATTAAGAAATAGTTAAAATAAATTTAAATATAGCTTAGACATGTATATCACTGCCTTTTTATGTTAAAATTTAATTAAGTATAATGTGGCTTTAAAAACTATATGCTTAATATTTATTACTGATTAGAATATTGAAATGTAAGTTTAAAATAAAAAAGATTTGTTTTCTTAGATATTTCTTTCTTTTGTCACACATATATGGCTTAATAGGTGTTGGATATTTTTGCAATTAAATGTATAATTTCTGGTATTGAATATTGATGTGTTACAGGTCTACACAAACATTTAATAACTGGATGTTCTTAGTTTAGCCTTCATCAAAAATTTTTTGAATGAGTCTGATATTTAAGGATAATTTTTACTTTATAATGACTTATTTTACATTTTATAGCTATAAGCTGCTTAATGTGTCAGTTTCATTAAGATAAGTTTGCTATTTCTTGGGCATTTTCAGGTAATTTTAAAAACTCAGGCATTGCCCAAAATCTGTCCAACATTTTCCTATATTTTATTACTATATTTTTAGTTCTAAAAATATAGAACTAAAATGCATACTTAAAAGGGTGCATTTAGAAAACCACCATTAAGTATTCATACTTAATTCAGTTTTACAAGTAGGAAAACTATTAGTATTTTATTTCACTATTAATAAAACTATTAATATTTTATTCAGTCTAAATCATATACAGGATATGTGTATGCATATGTGTGTTTGTGTATATATATCAAAAGTTTTTTATTGCCATGGTTCTTTATATAGTCTAAAATAATAATTATTCAGAATCTTGAGACCATATCAGTTTACCATTTAGTCATCTGATCTTGGATTTTAACTTATTATATAATTTTGGAAGCACAGAATGAAGAGTTATCTGTGATTAGGGTCTTCTGGGTTTTTAAATCATTATCCTATTTAAGTGAACTTTAAAAAAAATTGAGGTAATATCAATACACATTAAGTATTAAGTATCCCATTAAGTAAAATTTTATATGTTAATTTTATATATAGTTAATGTGTGTCTATATCAATATATATAGCGGAGAAGGCAATGGCACCCCACTCCAGTACTCTTGCCTGGAAAATCCCACGGACAGAGGAGCCTGCTAGGCTGCAGTCCATGGGGTCACGAAGAGTCGGACACAACTGAGCGACTTCACTTTCACTTTTCACTTTCATGCATTGGAGAAGGAAATGGCAACCCACTCCAGTGTTCTTACCTGGAGAATCCCAGGGACGGGGGAGCCTGGTGGGCTGCTGTCTATGGGGTCGCACAGAGTCGGACACGACTGAAGCGACTTAGCAGCATATCAATATATAGACATATATAGTTAATGTTGCGTATGGAAGCATCATTGTGGCTAAAGCAGTGGTTTTATTATCTATGTCAGAGTATAGAGTAGTTACAGGAGACCTGGGTTTGATCTGTGGGTCAGGAAGATCCCCTGGAGAAGGAAATGGCAACCCATTCCAGTATTCTTACCTAAAAAATCCCATGGATGAGGAGTCTGGTGGGCTACACCCCATGGGGTCGCAAAGAGTTGGACACGACTGAGTGACTGACGCTCATAGTCCTTCAGATGTATGGAGAAGAGCTACCTGATAATGATCTAAGCCTAAGCAGTATGTTTTAACTTTTCTTAAAAAGTGCTTGTGAGACAAAAAGTAGAAAAGATCCTGGATTAGAGTCCTTGTATTTGGCAATAAGGGGCTTCCCCAGTGGCTCGATGGTAAAGAATCTGCCTGCCAATACAGGAGATGTGGGTTTGATCCCTGGTTTAGGAAGATCCCCTGGAGGAGGAAATGGCAACCCACTCCAGTATTCTTCCCTGGGAAATACCATGGACAGAGGAGCCTGGTGGGCTGCAGTCCATGGGGCCACAAAGGGTCAGACACGACTGAGTATGCATTTGGCAATAAAGATGGTTAGGAGGTAATATGAACAATAACTGACCAAGCTGGGCCACTTATTAGATTCCCTTGGCTTAGGATGGGTACTACCCTGAGGCCCTGACCCTGGAGACTTTCAGTCACCACAATCTGGGCTGGACCTTACCCTCTCTTTTCAAAGCTCACAAGCAGGTGGTCAGTCAGATCTTAACTGAGCAATTGGGCTGATGACTGTGGCACCAGTAAACACTGCAGTTTTATGATGAGTGAACGAAGAGATCCTGGAAGATGCTGTATAGCTGGGACCGGAGACAGGAACCCTATCTCTATGGACCTGACTAGTGTTTTCATAGAAATAGAATTTGATAGGAGGTGCATGTGAGAGTAATTTAGGAAGACTAATGATGGAATTTAGTGACTTGAATTACAGAGAAGGGAGAGGATGGAATAAAAGATGCTTTGAACTTGCATGTCAGGCAGTGTGATGCCTTTGATAGCTACAACATAATTTAGAGGGGTTGAGGTGGGTGGTTTAGTTTCAGAAAACTAAGATCATGGCATCTGGTCCCATTACTTCATGGCAAATAGATGGGGAAACAATGGAAACATGAGAGACTTTATTTTCTGGGGCTCCAAAATCACTGCAGATGGTGACTGCAGCCATGAAATTAAAAGATGCTTGCTCCTTGGAGGAAGAATTATGACCAACCTAGACAGCATATTAAAAAGCAGAGACATTACTTTGCCCACAAAGGTCCATCTAGTCAAAGCTATGATTTTTCCAGTAGTCATGAATGGATGTGAGAGTTGGACTATAAAGAAATCTGAGCACCGAAGAATTGATGTTTTTGAGCTGTGGTGTTGGAGAAGACTCTTGAGAGTCCCTTGGACTGCAAGGAGATCAAACCAGTCCATCCTAAAGGAAATCAGCCCTGAGTATTCATTGGAAGGAGTGATGCTGGAGCTGAAACTCCAATACTTTGGCCACCTGATGTGAAGAACTGACTCACTGGAAAAATCCCTGATGCTGGGAAAAATTTGAAGGCAGGAGGAGAAGCAGACGACAGAGCATGAGATGGTTGGATGGCATCACTGACTCAATGGACATGAGTTTGAATAAACTTTGGGAATTGGTGATGGACAGGGAGGCCTGGCGTGCTGCAGTCCATGGGGTCACAAAGAATCGGACACAACTGAACGACTGAACTGAATTGAGCTGAATCAAGCCAGGCTTCAGCAGTATGTGAACTGTGAACTTCCAGATGTTCAAGCTGGTTTTAGAAAAGGCAGGGGAACCAGAGATCAAATTGCCAACATCCGCTGGATCATCGAAAAAGCAAGAGAGTTCCAGAAAAACATCTATTTCTGCTTTATTGACTATGCCAAAGCCTTTGACTGTGTGGATCACAATCAACTGTGGAAAATTCTGAAAAAGATGGGAATACCAGACCACTTGACCTGCCTCTTGAGAAACTTATATGCAGATCAGGAAGCAACAGTTAGAACTGGACATAGAACAACAGACTGGTTCCAAATAGGAAAAGAAGTACCTCAAGGCTGTATATTGTCACCCTGCTTATTTAACTTATATGCAGAGTACATCATGAGAAATGTTGGACTGGAAGAAGCACAAGCTAGAATCAAGATTGCTGGGAGAAATATCAATAACCTCAGATGTGCAGATGACACTGCCCTTATGGCAGAAAGTGAAGAGGAACTCAAAAGCCTCTTGATGAAAGTGAAAGAGGAGAGTGAAAAAGTTGGCTTAAAGCTCAACATTCTGAAAACGAAGATCATGGCATCTGGTCCCATCACTTCATGGCAAATAGATGGGGAAACAGTGGAAACACTGTCAGACTTTATTTTTCTGGGCTCCAAAATAACTGCAGATGGTGATTGCAGCCATGATAAAAGACACTTACTCCTTGAAAGGAAAGTTATGACCAACCTAGATGGCATATTGAAAAGCAGAGACATCAGTTTGCCAACAAAGATCCGTCTAGTCAAGGCTATGGTTTTTCCAGTGGTCATGTATGGATGTGAGAGTTGGACTATGAAGAAGGCTGAGCGCCAAAGAATTGATGCTTTTGAACTGTGGTGGTGGAGAAGACTCTTGAGAGTCCCTTGGACTGCAAGGAGATCCAACCAGTCCATTCTAAAGGAGATCAGTCCTGGGTGTTCTTTGGAAGGAACAATGCTGATGCTGAAACTCCAGAACTTTGGCCACCTCATGCGAAGCGTTGATTCATTGGAAAAGACTCTGATGCTGGGAGGGATTGGGGGCAGGAGGAGAAGGGGACGACAGAGGATGAGATGGCTGGATGGCATCACCGACTCGATGGATTTGAGTTTGAGAGAACTCTGGGAGTTGGTGATGGACAGGGAGGCCTGGTGTGCTACGATTCATGGGGTTACAAAGAGTCAGACACGACTGAGCAACCGAACTGAACTGAGGTAGGTGGATATCAGAGGTGAAATGAATATGGTGGAGGGGCAGGTAAATAGGGAGAATACAGAGGCAAAAAAAGAGAAGGTCTTCTGACCTGTCCCTACAGGTCAGAAGGCTGTAGGGACAGGCTTTGACAACTAAACTTTGCCTTACTGTTCATTCCAATGTAAAATTATCTCATGTACTATTGTAAGCAAGTCGTGCAGTATATTGCCAATTCTTATATAAAAGGGGTGCTAGATTTCATAAATCCTATTGAATTTTATAAGCAAGATAGGAAATGGCAACCCACTCCAGTGTTCTTGCCTGGAGAATCCCACTGATGGGGGAGCCTGGTGGGCTGCCGTCTGTGGGGTCGCACAGAGTCGGACACGACTGACGAGACTTAGCAGCAGCAGCAGTGTCCATAGTATTCATTTACAAAGCACAGTTTGAAAATGATGGTTTGGGTTGCTTCCACTTCTTGCTTCTGTCAGTATTCATGGACATCTGTTTGTGTGGACATGTTTTCATGACTTCTTGAATAAATACCTGAGAGTGGGATGGATGGGTTATGTAGTAAATGTATGTTTAACTTGGTAAGAAGCTGTCACACTGTTTTCCATACCAGCTGTAACATTTAGCCCTCCCACAAGCAGTTTGAGAGTTCTGGTTACTGCATATCTTCTGCAACACTTGGTATTATCTGTCTTTCTAATTTTAGCCACTTCAGCATATATATGGTGATAATTACACTGTGGTTTTATTATGTGTTTCTCTGAAGACTAGTGTTGCGGATTTTTAATGTGTTAATTGGCCATTCATGTATCTTCTTTGAAGTGTTAGTTCACCCATTTGAAACCATATTTTTAAATTGGATTTTGCACACTAAAAAAATTGAATTGACTGTGTTACTTTGGCGTATGTTCTTTATATATTCTGCATACAATTCCTTTGGATGTATTTTGCAAAAATTTTCTTCCAGTCCATGGCTTGGCTTTTTCTTAACTCTGTGTTTTAGAAGCAAAAACTTTTTCACCTTCATGAAGTTCATTTATGTCAGCATTTTCTTTTTTAGTTTCTACTTGTAGTGTCCTATTTAAGAAATCTTTTCTTAACTTGATGTCATAAAGGTTTTCTCATGTTTTTCTTGTAGAAATTTTAAAGTTTCAGCTGTTCCATTTAGGCCTGAGATCCATTTTGATTTAATTTTTATGTATGATGTAAGATAAGGGTTGAGGTTTTCTTAATGTTTTTTGATACTTATATTTGCCTGTTCCAGAACCATTTATTGAAAAGAATATTTTTTATCTGTTAAGTTACCTTAGCATATTTATTAAAAAAATCAGTAGACTATATTTGGGCTTCCCTCATAGCTCAGTTGATAAAGAATCTGCCTGCAGTCCAGGAGACCCCGGTTTGATTCCTGGGTCAGGAAGATCCACTGGAGAAGGGAAGAGGCTACTCACTCCAGTATTTTTGGGCTTCGCCTGTGGCTCAGCTGGTAAAGAATCTGCATGCAATGCCAGGGACCTGGGTTTGATCCCTGGATTGGGAAGATTCCCTGGAGAAGGGAGAGGCTACCTACTCTAGTATTCTGGCCTGGAGTATTCCACAGACTCTATAGTCCAGGGAGTCTCAAAGAGTCGGACACAACTGAGGGACTCTTCACGCTTTACTTAGACTATATTTGTTTCAGGTCTGTTTCTGAACTCTCTTTTGTTCTGTTGATCTACATGTCAGTTCTTAATACCAATACCCTGTGGTTTTATAGTAAAACCCATGTAGTGTAAATCCCTCACCTTTTTCTGTATTAAAATTATTTAACTCTTCTATGTCTTTTCTTTTCCATATAAATTCTAAAATCAGCTTGTCAGTATTAGGGTTTGATTAGAATTGTGTTGGATCTGTGGATCAGTTTGGGAGGGTTTGCTATCTTAATGTTGAGCCTTCCAAACCATGAACATGGTATAGCTCAGAATTGATTTAGGTCTTTTACTATTTTTCTTTGTAGGGTTAAGTATCCTTTTGTGTTTTCAGTGTACAGGTCATGCATAGCCTTCATTAAATATATTCCTAAGTATTTTATTTTTTGATGATACGTGATAAGTTTTTAACTACTTCATTCTATAAAAGCAGATTTGAAATAAGTTAAACAGTATTGCCACGGTTACTGTTGGTAGAATTAGAAGGAACAATTATTTATAAAACAAGGAAAAACAGGATAAGTATGATTTGTGAGAAAAGTTCACATTTCATTCATATGAATTCAAAAAATTGACATTTTGTAACTTGATATCTTGTGAGAAACTAGTCATGTGTCAATATATGCTTTTCCTTTCTTGGAAAAGTGTTCTTTTAACTTCCAAGAGTTTCATGAATGCAGTACTATTCAAGTGACCCAAATTCTTGTTGAGGTCCTATCTTACAAAGACATGTGCTATTTCAGCATATTTTATGATATGTGCCAGATTTGGGGGAGGCTGGGGTTGGGTTTTGGTGCCATTTATATGAGCCTTGAAAGAATATCAGATGTTTTGTTGCAGTTACTTGAGATGTTTGATTCTTGAGATCAATTCAGGTTCTTACTGGTTAGGATCAATCCGAACCATTCATTTGAATTCATCTACCATTTTTCTCATTAGCAAGTTACATAGGTCTGTTAAGCTATTTCTTTTTTAAAATTAAAAAAAAAAATTATATAATAGGCCACGCACTGTGGCATATGGGGTTCTAGTTCCTGACTATGGATTTAACTTGTGCCTCCTGCAGTTAAAGAACAGAGTTTTAACCCTTGAACTGCCAATGAAGTCCTCAGTTTCTTCTTAATTATTTATTTTACTTGTAATGAATTTTATAAAAGTCAAGACATTGTAAAATAAGGCTTCAGAGCTAAGAGCTTCCTTGCCTCTTCCAACTTCTCCACGGCGAGCTTTGCACAATGAAACAGGGAGCACCCTGTAACAAAGGCATTTTGGATAAGGCATGCATCCAGAAGCTGAAGGGAGAGCTGTATGGACCATAACTTTTATACAAACTGATCAGCTGCCATCTGTGCGCAAAGCCCTGTGATCAGCAGAGACCCGTTCGTGCCACTGATGGCATAGAGTAGACTGATAGCAGCGGATCAGTTTAGCTGAGCTGTCCTCCAGCAGCTGGTCACGAGGACACAGACCCCACCAAAGTGTAGTCATCATCACTGTTCAGTCCTTTGCTGGGTAGATTGTGGCAGGAGACAAAAGCTGCTTGCTCTCTTCACCCCCATACAGCGAGGTAAGAGCCACCTTTTTTCTCTAGAAGGGAAAAATAAGGGCAAAAGCAGCCTCTTTCAACTTTTCCCATGTTGTTTGGATGTATATGTATGCTCATCTTTTCCAGGATAATTGTTCCAGCCAGGTGTACAGTTCAGCATCCCTTTGGTGGTTGAGAGTAGTGTGTGTAGTACAGGTTGGGTAAATGTCAGTACCAAAACCGCCCTGCTCGGCACATCTAAGCATTTGACCTTGAAGACACAGAGGAGAACAGACACTGCAGATTTCCCTACTTGCCCTTGACTTACAAGAGTGGATAATGAATTAATAGAAATTGATAAGGAGTGACTGTCAGGCAGCTGCTGTGGTCATGAGGCTGGTATGCGGAAACAGTGCCCGCTTGCACAGCATGCGTAACTCTGAACTGCAGCCAGGAGGGGTGGGTGGGTCACTGAAGCAGGAAATTGGCCGCCGAGAGGAATGCCGGCTCCCCACACAGGCTGCAGCCCGGTGCACCCAGGGAGAGAAAACACAGGGACGATGGGGCGAGCTGGTGGCTGCAGAGACCCGGCTCCTCTAGCAGGAGGCAGCGCTCATGCTTCAGAGGTACTGAAGACAGTGCAGGTTAGATTTTATTTTAAGGGATCAAAATGTTCATAGCGTAAGTAGCAGATGTCTAGTTCTTATATAGTTAAATAGACCACGGGCTACAGAGCGGGGAAAACATAAAACATAGCTCTGAGGCCTTCCCCTAACAGGTTTTTTTTTTTTTTTTATTGCGCTCTATTTTTATAAGCAAAGGTTAAATGTGGAGATTCGCTCTGCAGAGGAGCAAACCTCTGTTCATCTGTGCGGGGTGATGATTATTAGAATACTTCTAAATGAGCCTCCAAAAAGCTGTCTGTTTCATTTTCCCAGTTACTTCTGAAATAGCCTGTTCCAGGCCACAGTTTAAGAACCGTTTGTAATTTAGACACACACAACTTCAGTGTGTACTTGGTGTGTGTATGTTTTTAGTATAAATAGCTGTTACTTTTTTTTTTTTGGCTTGTTTGTTAAACTAATGAGTGAGGACTAAATATTTTTTAAAAGATTAAGTGATGCCTTTCAAACCATTTTGCTCTTCTGTTAAAATGTATTCCTGTAGAGTCTACTGATTTTGAGAATGGAATTGATTGCATCAGCAGTTACTTGTTAGATTTTTCTTTTTCTTAACTGTTTATGCTGTTCTGGTATCTAAAGACAGTTTTTCATGTGAGTATTTTTGGTAAGTCCTACATAGATATTATTGGTTTTGTTTTAGGAGCATCAGGCCAGTCATTTATTTTAAATCTCAGTACATTTTAGCAACTGTACTCATTTTTTAGAAATGAAGATATGAAGAATCGGTATCGGAGAATCACATATTTAAACATTCTGTAAATTAGGACTGCCCACCAGTGTAGGCGCAGTCTGATGGCTGTGTGGATGTAGCCTGACATGAAAAAGTTTACATTCCAGTACTGAGGAGTTGCATTCCACTGGGCAGTTCTGACGCACAGCAGGAATGCGGGGGCCCTTGTATACAAAGGGCAAGTTTAGGGACACTGACAGAAGAGGCTTCTGTGCTCAGCCACTCACTGCCTTTTGTAGACACACACAGTGCTAGAAGCGCTCAGGACTCAACTTGGATGGGAAAATGTGGTCACAGAAGCGCAGGGCAAGGTGGCCTGACCTCAGAAAGAGCCTTCGGAACCCTGCCCGGTGAATCACGGCTTGTGGGTATCTGTGACAACTAGGTAAGATTTGATACCTGCGGACAACTGGGGTTTCTTGTCGTGAACCTTGGACTTGAAAGTTTATCAGACTATTAACATTTTTTTTTCTATTTTACATTATATAGGAGACTACATTTAGTAAATTTTTTGTCTGTGTATATTTTAATTTTTAGTTTGTTCTGTAAGGGAAAAAAAGCTTAATGGGAATGAAAATCTGGATTGTTAAACTGTTTTTGGAACAACCATTCTTCAATTCGTTTTACTGAGGACTGTGAACATTTAGCTATCTTGTATTTGTTATGCTGCAGGTAGTCTTTTCATTAATCATTTTCTGTGAGTTTAACTTAAAAAAATATCACAGAGAACCAATAGTTGACCTAAAGTGAGTCTGCATCACTTCTGGTTGTCATCTTTGGTGGTTTAGTCTAAGATTATCAGGACGTTCTGAAATTACATTGAGATTAATAGTTGAAAGCCAGGCTATATGCTGCCCTTTGACAGAACAATTTAGAAGGATTTAGAGACTAGTAGTTAAATATTCACACTGTGTAGAATCAGAAGCCTAATGGTGTTCTTACAACACAAATGCCCTACTTCTCTGTTTCTCCTTATCTCTTTCTAACTTTGTGGACTTTTGTGAAAGGCTGGCATCAAGTGTAGAAAGAGGTAACAGGTTTTTTAACTATTCAGACCAAGTCTTATTGATAACTGTTACCTACATCTTTTTTTGAAAGACAGTTAAATAAATATTTGTGTCTCATACACAAATGCATGTGTACATAGAAAGGCTGAAGTTGCCAGAAGACAATTTTTTAAAGAATTTAAATTTAGAGTTTAAAAAAAGCTGTGTCACTTTAAAAATTAAGGAGCTTAAATTTTAAAAATATCTTTGTTTATCTTGGAACGCCGTATTATGAGTGCCATTTCAAAGAAGCAGATGTGCTAGTAGTTGAATTTCTGGCAGCAGCTGCCTGAGGAGGCTTGGTTTTTATAGATTTGACTTTCAAACCTTTGACTCTCCCAGGGTAACCCTCAAACACTTGATGGTCATTTGTAATTTTGCTGAATTCGAATTGCTTTCTGAATCGCAAAAGCTGATTTGTCTTTTTCACTCAACTAGCCAGTGAGTGAGCCAACCCCTGAGAATCCACCTTTCCACAGAGCTCTGTTCCCCACTTATTGTTGCATTATGCTTTACAGGTAAATGTGATGCCCTATAGCAGTATTCCTGAGGATATCTGGGAATTATTACTCATACATGTCAAGCTTACAAGGACCAGAGTTTTTATATTATTGAGTGTGGAAAAGGGCTGTTAAAGAAAGTGAGAGGCTGAGGTCAGTGTAGATCACAGAACCATGCCATGAAGCCTGATGGTGATTTGGGGCATCTCTTTTAACCTATTTTGAGGTAGCTTGGCTTTGTTTTCCCGCTTATGGAATGAAAATTGAACATTTCTCATGAGCAGAGTAGGATGGTGGGTCATACATATTAAAACTCCTTGGGGGCCTTTTTCTAAATCAAAATGTTTGAGGGCCTTTGATGTAGCACATTGGATTCTGGCATAGCTTCATGTGTGAAGCTGAAGGGGAAAAAAAGGCCAGGAGACCCTGTACTATATGATTTTCTAAGTTTTTTTTCTCAACTCTGACATTCAAGAAATTCATTTTGTTTTTGAGATGCATTATAGTCAGGAAATATGACATTCTTTTTATGAAACTCATAGTTTGCTATTCTGCCTGTTATCACCAACCTCTTGTGTACTCATCTTCCATAGAATATAAACTAAGAATAGGGGTGACATTTAGTGAGTTTCTTGTAACCTCTGTGTTGGTTGCATAGTTTATGAGTTTGAGCAAACTCTGGGAGATAGTGAAAGACAGGGAAGCCTGGGGTGCTGCAGTCTATGGAACTGCAAAGAGTCGAACATGACTTAGCAAGTGAACAATATTGATTATGTAGTTTGTGTCCAGTAAGCTTTGGAAGACAAATAGGAAGCAGAATTGTACATGAGTGAGCATCTTTCTCTTTCTCCCACTTTCTCCATATATATATGAAGACTGGGCTGGCACAATGGGGAGACTCTCTAATTTATGACCAGGAATAAAATAAAAATGGAATAATGCTGGGTGAAAGAAAATGTGGGTATAATTGACTCTTCAGAACTGACTTCAGGCTACCAGGGATGAAGGATGGAAGATAAATTGGGAATTTGGGGGTAGGTATATATACATGCTGTTACATGTAAAATTGGACTTCCCAGGTGGTGCTGGTGGTAAAGAGTCCGCCTGCAATGCAGGAGACACAGAGACAAGAGTTTGATCCCTGAGCTGGAAAGATCCCCTGGAGTAGGAAGTGGCAATCATTCCAGTATTCTTGCCTGGAAAATTCCTTGGACAGAGGAGCCTGGCGAGCTACAGTCCACGGGGTCACAAAGAGTCAGACACGATTGAGTGACTGAGCACATATATTAAATGGATAAACAACACTAACCTACTATATAGCACAGGGAACTCTGCTCAGTGTTTTGTAATAACCTAAATGAGAAAAGAATCTGAAAAAGAGTAGGTAAATGTGTAAGTATAACTGAAACGTTTGGCTGCACACCTGAAACTAACACAGTATTGTTAATCAACTGCACTCCAATATAAAATAAAAATTATAAGCAAGGAAACTATAAGCCAGGTGAAAAGACAGCCTTCAGAATGGGAGAAAATAATGGCAAATGAAGCGACTGACAAAGAATTAATCTCAAAAATATACAAGCAACTCCTGCAGCTCAATTCCAGAAAAATAAACAACACAATCAAAAAATGGGCCAAAGAACTAAACAGGCATTTCTCCAAAGAAGACATACAGATGGCTAACAAACACATGAAAAGATGCTCAGCGTCGCTCATTATCAGAGAAATGCAAATCAAAACCACAATGAGGTACCATTTCACGCCAGTCAGAATGGCTGCTATCAAAAACTCTACAAACAATAAATGCTGGAGAGGGTGTGGAGGAAAGGGAACCCTCTTACGCTGTTGGTGGGAATGCAAACTTGTACAGCCACTATGGAGAACAGTGTGGAGATTCCTTAAAAAACTGGAAATAGAACTGCCTTATGACCCAGCAATCCCACTGCTGGGCATACACACCGAGGAAACCAGAATTGAAACCAAATTGAAAGAGCACGTGTACCCCAATGCTCATTGCAGCACTATTTACAATAGCCAGGACATGGAAGCAACCTAGATGTCCATCAGCAGATGAATGGATAAGAAAGCTGTGGTACATATATACAATGGAGTATTATTCAGCCATTAAGAAGAATACATTTGAATCAGTTCTAATGAGCTGGATGAAACTGGAGCCTATTATACAGAGCAAAGTAAGCCAGAAAGAAAAACACCAATACAGTGTACTAACTCATATATATGGAATTTAGAAAGATGGTAACGATAACCCTGTATGCGAGACAGCAGAAGGGACACAGATGTATAGAACAGTCTTTTGGACTCTGTGGGAGAGGGAGAGGGTGGGATGATTTGGGAGAGTGGCGTTGAAACATGTATATTATCATATATGAAATGGATTGCCAGTCCAGGTTCTATCACTTCATTGCGGACTTAGTATAGAAAAGAGATTGATTCCAAGTTAATCAGTGGTGTAGTTCAGTCATCAAACTTAACTTCCTTTGCCCCTAACATGTGTTCTTTTTTGGGCAAAGTGGAATTACTACTTTTTTAAATTGAAGTCCTGAATTTTGCCAAAAAACTCAAAACCCCTAAAACAAACAAAAGTCTTGATAAGTTTCTCTGATAATACATTTTTAAAGAAATTGTGGATATGCTCATGTGTAGCACATAAAATATGTCATTTTAATCATTTAAATAGTGTTACTTACAGTCACACTATTGTGCAATTAATTACCACTGCTGCTGCTGCTGCTGCTGCTGTTAAGTCGCTTCAGTCGTGTCCGACTCTGTGCAACCCCGTAGACGGCAGCCTACCAGGCTCCTCCGTCCCTGGGATTCTCCAGGCAAGAATACTGGAGTGGGTTGCCATTTCCTTCTCCAACGCATAAAAGTAAAAAGTGAAAGTGAAGTCGCTCAGTCTGTCTGACTCTTCGAAACCCCATGGACTGCAGCCTACCAGGCTCCTCTGTCCCTGGGATTCTCCAGGCAAGAGTACTGGAGTGGGGTGCCATTGCCTTCTCCTGCTGCTGCTGCTAAGTCGCTTCAGTCGTGTCCGACTCTGTGCGACCCCGTAGATGGCAGCCCACCAGGCTCCCCCATCCCTGGGATTCTCCAGGCAAGAACACTGGAGTGGGTTGCCATTTCCTTCTCCAATATATGAAAGTGAAAAGTGAAAGTGAAGTCACTCAGTCGTGCCTGACTCTAGCGACCCTATGGACTGCAGCCTACCAGGCTCCTCCATCCATGGGATTTTCTAGGCAAGAGTACTGGAGTGGGGTGCCATTGCCTTTTCCGTTGCCTTCTCCTACTTGTCTCCAAAACTTATGTTCCATAGCTCCAAACAGAAACTTTGTAGCTGTTAGGCATTCCCCTAAGGCCTGGAAATCTCAAGTTTACTTTCTGTCTTTATGAATTTGCCTATTCTAGATATCTCATGTAGGTGGAATCTTATACCATATTTGTCATTTTGTGACTGGCTGTGGCACTTAGCATAATGCTTTCAAGGCTTATCCATGTTGTAACACTTATGAGCTCTTTAGTCCTTTTCATAGCTGAATAATATTCCATTGTCTGTATATATCACATTTTGTTTATCACTCATCTGTTGATGGACACTTGTGGCGTTTTTCACCTTTTGTTATTGCAGAGAGTGCTGCAGTGAAAACTGGTGTACAAATGTTTGGGTTCGTATTTTTAATATTTTTTGGATGTTTATCCAGGAGTGGAATTGCTGGGTCTTCTGTTAATTCTATGTGTAACTTTTAGAGGAACTACCAAACTCTTTTTCACAGTTATGGCACCGTTTTACATTTCCACAAAGGTTCCAGTTTCTCTTCAACACCTGCTATTTTTTGTTGTTGTTATTATAGCCATTCTAGTATCTCATTCACATGCAGTATCAGATGTGAAATGGTGTCTCATTGTGAGTTTTTGTTTTGTGTGTGGTGTGTTTGTGTGTGTTAAGATTTGTTTATTTTTGGCTGTCTGGGTCTGTGTTGCTGTGCTCGGGCTTTGTCTAGTTGCTGCAGTGGGAGCTACTCTGTGGGTGTTCCGGCTTCTCATTGCAGTGATTTCTCTTGTTGCTGAGCATGGGCTCTAGGCACATGGGCTTTGGTAGCTTTGTTGCTCGAGGCATGTTGACTCCTCCCAGATCAGGGATTGAACCTGTGTCCCCTGCATTGGCAGGTGTATTCTTAACTGCTAGACCACCAGGGAAGCCCGTTTTGTGTTTTTATTTATTTATTTTTCTGTAGAAAGCATAGCCAAGATTTATTAAGCTGTAGTACACTACAGGGGAGAAGGCAATGGCACCCCACTCCAGTACTCTTGCCTGGAAAATCCCGTGGACGGAGGAGCCTGGTGCACTGCAGTCCATGGGGTCACTAGGAGTCGGACACGACTGAGCGACTTCACTTTCACTTTTCACTTTACTGTATTGGAGAAGGAAATGGCAACCCACTCCAGTGTTCTTGCCTGGAGAATCCCAGGAATGGCGGAGCCTGGTGGGCTGCCGTCTATGGGGTCACACAGAGTCGGACACGACTGACGTGACTTAGCAGCAGCAGCCGTACACTACAGTCTGACGGAGAGTGGGCAACTTGGTGAGAAGCTCCTTGTGTTTTTGATTTACTTTTTTCTAATAACTAAGGATGTTGAGCAACTTTTTGTGTGTTTGTCAGCCATTTGGAGAAAAGTCTATTCAAGTCCTTTGCCTATGTTTTAATTGGGTTGTCTTTTTGTTATTGAGTTGTAGGAATTATGTACTCTGGATCTTAAACCCTTCTCAGATATATGCTTTACAAATATTTTCTCCTATTTTGTAGATTGTGTTATTCATTTTTTGATAATGTCCTTTGCACCAAAGTTTTTAATTTTGGTGAAGTTCATTTAATTTTCCTTTTGCTGCTGATGCTTTTGATGTCATATCTGAGTCCATTGTCAAATCCAAGGTAATGAAGACTCATCCTTGTTTGTTTTTTTTTCCCTTAGAGTTTTATCATTTTTGGCATTCTTACTTAGTCAGTGCTCCATTTTCAGTTTAATTTTGTATGTCACGAGATGTAAGGATCCAGCTTCATTGTTTTGGTGTACTACTTAACCCAGTAGTTTGATTGCAGCTTTGTAGTAAGTTTTGAAATCAAAAGCATACTTTCTCTGACTTTGTTGCTTTTCAAGATTGTTTTGGCTAATTAGGGCCTCTTGCATTTTTGTATGAATGTAAAGATTGCTTTTTCCATTTCTGCAAAAAAATGTTTTGGGGAGGATTTTGATGGAGATTGCATTGAATTTGTAGGCCACTTTGTGTAGTCTCTTTGTTGTTCACTTCCTAAGTCATGTCCAACTCTTTGCAACCCCATAGACTGCAGCATGCCAGGCTCCTCTGTCCTCCACTATCTCCCAGAGTTTTCTCAGTCATGTCCATTAAATTGGTGAAGGTATCTAACCATCTCATCCTCTATTGCCTCCTCCTTTTGCCTTCCGTCTTTCCCAGCATCAGGGTCTTTTCTAATGAGTCAGCTCTTTGCATCAGGTGGCCAAAGTATTGGAGCTTCAGCATCAATCCTTCCAATGAATATTCAGGGTTGATTTCCTTTAGGATTGACTGGTTTGATCTCTTTGCAGTCCTGGGGACTCTCAAGAGTCTTCTCCAGCACCACATTTTGAAAGCATCAATTCTTCGGTGCTCAGCCTTCTTTATGGTCCAACTCTCACACATGTACATGACTACTGGAAAATCCATAGCTTTAACTATACAGACTTTTGTCAGCAAAGTGATGTCTCTGCTTTTTAATGTGCTGTCTAGGTTTGTCATAGCTTTCCTTCCAAGGAGCAAGTGTCTTTTAATTTCATGTCTGCAGTCACTGTCTGTAGTGGTTTTGGAGCCCAAGAAAATAAAATCTGTCTCTGTTTCCACTTTTTCCCCTTCTGTTTGCCATGAAGGGATGATACCAGATGCCATGATCTTAGTGTTTTGAATGTTGAGTTTCAAGGCAGCTTTTTCACTCTTCATTATTATTTAATATACTTATCCAAGGCCCAGAGAGATGAAGTGACTTGCCCAAGATCACACAGCTAACTGGTAGTAGAGTGTATTGAGAAACAATATTCTCAACTACAGTAGCTGCTCTCTTTCCATTATATCATCCCCTGGACTCTAAATCCCAAGTCAGTAAGGGCTTACTATGTCTTAGTTCCTTTTCACTTTCTGTCATTAGGGTGGTATCATCTGCATATCTGAGGTAGTTGATATTTCCCCCTGGCAATCTTGATTCCAGCTTGTGAGTCATCTAGCCTGACATTTCACATGATGGACTACTCATGTAAGTTAAATGAGCTGGGTGACATTATACAGCCTTGTTGTATTCCTTTCCCAATTTTGAATCAGTCCACTGTTCCATGTCTGGTTTTAGCTGTTGCTTCTTGATCTGCATACAGGTTTCTCAGGAGACAGGTAAGGTGGTCTGGTTCTCCTGTCTCTAAGAATTTTCTACACCGTCGAAAGCTTTAGTGTAGTCAGTGAAGCAGATATACATGTTTTTTTCTGGAATTCCCTTGCTTTCTCCATTATCCAGTGAATGTTGGCAATTTGATCTCTGGTTCCTCTGCCTTTTCTAAACCCAGTTTGTACATCTGGAAGTTGTTGGTTCTCGTACTATTGAAGTATAACTTGAAGGATTTTGAGCCTAACCATGCTAACGTGAAATGAACTCAACTGTATGGTAGTTTGAGGATTCTTTGGCATTGCCCTTCTTTGGAATTGGAATGAAAACTGACCTTTTTCAGGCCTGTGGCCACTGCTGTTTTCCAAATTTGCTGGCATATTGAGTGCAGCACTGTAACAGCACCATCTTTTAGGATTTGAAATAGCTCAGTTGGAAGTTCATCACCTCCACTAGCTGTGTTCATAGTAATGCTTCCTAAGGCCCACTTGACTTCACATTCCAGGATGTCTGACTCTGGTTGAGTAACCACATTATTGTGGTTATCTGGCTCCTTTAGACCTTTTTAGTATAACTCTTTTGTGTATTCGTGCCACCTCTTTTTAATCTCTTCTTCTTCTGTTAGGTCCTTACCATTTTTGCCCTTTATGGAGCCCATCCTTGCATGAAATGTTACCTTGGTATCTCCAGGTTTTTTGAAGCTATTGCTAGTCTTTTTCATTCTATTGTTTTCCTCTGTTTCTTTGCATTGTTCATTTAAAAAGAAAGCCTTAATTGTAAGGCTTAAAAACAAAAAAGATTGCGTTTGATAGGAGTAACTTCATTTCTGACAGTCGCACCAAGGAACATTTGGAGGAGAATTTAGTCAAATGACTTTGGAACAGTCTTTCTATTTCTGACTTTTCTTAAAGCCCTCAGGTATTATGAAGTGAAGTGAAGTACAGGTCACTCAGTTGTGTCCGGCTCTTTGTGACAGCCTTGGACTGTAGCCCACCAGGCTCCTCTATCCATGGAATTCTCCAGGCAAGAATACTGGAGTTGGTAGCCGTTCCATTCTCCAGGGATCTTCCCAACCCAGGGATTGAACCCAGGTCTCCCGCGTTGCAGGAAGATTCTTTGCCATTTGAGCCAACAGGGAAGCTGGGGATTGTAGCTGTACTTTTAAAATTAACCAAGTTCTTATTTAATCTGTATCATTTCTAAATTTCCTTAAGTCATGATTTTAGCAATCTAAATAATACCAACTTTCAGCTGCTGTTAATAAGACTGAGTGAAATATTATGCCTCTGGTTTTACAGGAATCCCTTTGGTTGTCCTTAAATTTTTCATTGGAAAGTTTTCAGATCTGTGGTTTTCCCCTTAGAAACTTTTCTAGCCTAGTGCTCTATTGTAGATTTATGTGGTTTTCTATGATGGTACGTATGGTAATTTTCAGGTTTTATTTTTCCTATTGTGTCTTTCCTTTTGAGGTGTGTCTTTGTTTATTATTTGTTATTTATTATGTATGCAGTTTGCTGTGCTAATGACTTGAAAGACTTCTAGTTTTCATTTGACTTCTAACTGAAACCCAAGAACCCTTTGTTGTTTGGTCTTATCTTACATACTGTGTATATTTGATCACTTTTCACATAGAGTATTTCCTTGTGCAGATTGGGTCCTTACTGCTGTTTTACATGCACATAAAACTTTATAAAAATGTCTTGTACTTTATTCTTACTAGCTTTGTTCTGTGCTTTACTATCTAAATGTCTGTGTCATTTGCAAACCTGAAGATTTCTGTGCAATTCTTTCTACTAAATCATCTAAATATTTAAACGAATTGATCTTAGTATTATCTGTGGGTGTTTTGTCTCCTATATGTCTCTATCTGGTTTTCTTTTTTTTTGGCTGTGCCATGCAGCTTGCAGGATCTTAGTTCCTTGACAGGGATCAAACCAGGGCCTGGAAAACACAAAAGTCCCAACCACTGGACCACCAGGGAATTCCCCTTGGGTTTTTTTTTTTTTTTTGTCTCTATACTTAAGTTTTCCAGTATCATATTTTTAAAAGTTTATTTATATACAACTTGATCAAAACTTAGTAGATAATGGTGTTTACTTCCTTTTGTTCATATATTTTTTGAGTCAAAGAATCAGATAGTAGAAGCAGAAGTATTTCGTGGCTTAATGGATTTGTAGCTGACATATTTCATTCCTACCTTATAGCTTCTGGATTGTAAGCTAAGAGTAACTCCTCTTTGCAGTGGAGCCAAAAGGCCTTGCATTAGCCCAGCGAATGCATTCGTGAACTATACCTGTCTCTCTCTGTCTCTCTCTTTTTTTTTTTTGCTACGTTACTCAGCTTGTGGGATCGTAGCTCTCCAACCAGGGACCTAACCTGCACCCTCAGTAATGAAAGCCCAGAGTCTTAACCACTGGACAACCAGGGAATTCCCTATGCTTTGTCTTTTTTGAGGCCACTCTTTCCTTTTAGGTTCTTAACTGTGTTTGAAACAATAAACTTTTGGATAAGTGATGTAATTTATTCTCCCTTGGTAGAGTGTGTTCTCTGTGCATTTGCCTTTTCCCCCTCAATGTAGTCAAAGAATTAATCTGACAGGAGTCTACTATTTCTCCTATGGTTTACATCTTTGTGACAGTCAGTAGAACTTGAGTCTTCTGTGGCTCCAAAAGAGTTTCGTTAGATTTTAGCACAGCTCACACTGTAAAAGGTGTAGAAATTTTTTTTTTTTTTGGTAGCACATTTTAGAGGATGCACATGTTTCATCTCTAAAGTACTGGTGTTGCTGCTGCTGCTGCTAAGTCACTTCAGTCGTGACCGACTCAGTGCGACCCCATAGACAGCAGCCCACCAGGCTCCCCCGTCCCTGGGATTCTCCAGGCAAGAACACTGGAGTGGGTTGCCATTTCCTTCTCCAAAGCATGGAAGTGAAAAGTGAAAGTGAAGCCGCTCAGTCGTGTCCGACTTTTAGTAACCCCATGGACTGCAGCCTACCAGGCTCCTCCGTCCATGGGATTTTCCAGGCAAGAGTACTGGAGTGGGGTGCCATATTCTCCCCCTACACCCCCCAAAAATTAAAGTTACTAAAATGTTGACTAGAAGGAAGAGAGAATTTTTGGAGTAGTGAATGGGCAGGGGTAGGTGGTATGTTAGAACAAGTCATGACTACTTAGAATTCCTCGTGGCTCTAGTTGGCATATATCTATGTCAGAGAGAGTGAATCTGCTCTAGTGTTAGGTGGACATTTCCATAGATAAGGCAAGGTACCCTGTCTGAGGTCACCAGTACAGTTTTCAGGAGAAAAAGGGCTTTTAAGAGTGCATGTCCACTCAAGTCACTTTGTAGTTGAAACTCCTGGGTTGAATACCTGTTCCTTAAGCTGATTTAGAATAAGTAGATATAAAAATTTAGAAAAATACATTTTTAAGTGAAAGAAATGTTTAACCTAAGCAAGTTAAGTTATAGAAGAGAATTATATGCATTTTATACTTTGTATGTTGTTATGGTTTGCCATTGATCCAGTTCCCACGCCTGTTATTGTTTAGTTGCTGAGTTGTGTCCAACTCTTTCATGACTCCATGGACTGTAGCCCACTAGACTCCTAGTGGAGTACATGAGATTTTCCAAGCCAGAATACTTGGAAAATACTTGGGTTGCCAATTCCTTCTCTATTTAATTGTGTTACTACTACTTGTTTCATAGACTGTGTAAATATATACATACTTGTAGTTTTCCTTAGGATCCCATTTTTGGAATTAAATCAGGTTTGTTCCCCCACACCCCTTTTGCTTCTTTGCGTATGTCAGCTTTTTATTTGAGATTCACTTTGTAAGATTCTTTTTATAAGTTCTTAGTAACTCTAGTATATAAAATTGAAATGTGTTCTAACTATTTTTGATAAAAATCATATGGCACCCCACTCCAGTACTCTTGCCTGGAAAATCCCATGGATGGAGGAGCCTGGTGGGCTGCAGTCCATGGGGTCACTAGGAGTCGGACACGACTGAGCGGCTTCACTTTCACTTTTCACTTTCATGCATTGGAGAAGGAAATGGCAACCCACTCCAGTGTTCTTGCCTGGAGAATCCCAGGGACGGGGGAGCCTGGTGGGCTGCCGTCTATGGGGTCACACAGAGTCGGACACGACTGAAGTGACTTAGCAGCAGCAGCAGCAGGGAGAAATAAGGAGAAGGCAATGGCACCCCACTCCAGTACTCTTGCCTGGGAAATCCCATGGACCGAGGAGCCTGGTAGGCTGCAGTCCATGGGGTTGCTAGGAGTCGGACACGACTGAGTGACTTCACTTTCACTTTTCTCTTTCCTGCATTGGAGAAGGAAATGGCAACCCACTCCAGTGTTCTTGCCTGGAGAATCCCAGGGATGGGGGAGCCTGGTTGGCTGCCGTCTGTGGGGTTGCACAGGGTTGGACACAACTGAAGCGACTTAGCAGCAGCAGCAGCAGCAGCAGCAGCAGCAGTATAGGCTGCAATGACTTATGTCTCCTGTTTCTCTGTATTTGCTATTGATATACTTTTTATTTGAAAGCTTACTTTTATAGAGTTGATAAGTGGTCTCAACTCCAATTATTTAGGAATTCTTGCCTTCCTACGTTGCTTCATCTGTGAAATGATAAACAGCTAGAAACTGTGTATAAGGAAATAGAGGCCACAATCCTTAAATTTGTAAAATTCCCTTGGCGTCCAGTCTTTTCCCTTGGTTATTACATGGCTAGATAGTTAGCAACTCCTCAGTGGTCCCACCCCTGTTAGGATATTCTAAATCTTCACTTAACTGGGAGTGAACTAAAACAACTAACACAAAACATATTCGCAGCGATTCTTCAGTACTTACATTGTGAATTCAAAAAGATTACTTTGGAATTTTCCAGAAAAATGTGTCTGAGATTTAAAAATTTGAATGGTTCCTTGTCATTCTGTGTAAATAATGGTTTGAGATAGTTTCTCTTTCTTCAATGTGCATTTTTTTTGTAGTTTTGTTTCGTATTTTTATTCATCTGAAGAGTTAGCCTAAATTCACAATTTGTATTTCTTAAATCTTTTTTTTCTTTCTAGTTTTGGCAAGCGTTCTGCAGGAAGCTTTAGGCGTGGCTGTGAATGCATTGTGTTAGAGCCTTCTGAAATGATTGTGGTAAGAAAACTTCTGTGAAGACTTTTTCCCCCTGAAAAAAGTTATGAAATAAAAGCATTTTCACAAACTGTATATAATAGTGTATTAAATATTTTATAACTTTAGATATATTTATTTCATAACTTTTGAGTTTGAGTTCATAATCATTATAATTATTTATGGGATTCAGTTAAGTGAAAAAGAAAATTTAAAGGAGGGCAAGCACCTAAGTATTTGGTGCTTGAACTTTAAAACTATGAAAATGCCATTTAATTGAAACTTGGGGAGAAAGTGTAGGGTTTTAGATCTCCAAATATTGACTGGAATGAGATACTTTAAATGAATTACAGTGGTATGTATTCAGGCAGCAATTAATATAAGGAAATCACTTCATTTCCTTTAACTAATTGAAAGAAATTTGGGGAAATTTTATGCTGGTTAAACATTCTGTTGAGATTTTTAACCTCTCTTTTTAACTGTGTGATTTTTAAAAAATGTGCTGAGATAAGATACATGCAAAAAAGATAATGTTAAAAGATATTAGCAACATAATTATTTTTATTGATGCTTTTTTTAAAAAAAAAAGCTTGTCACGTTCTTAATATATAAACATGATTTAAAGATAGGATAATATGTTCCCCTTTTAAAAATCAGCCACAAAAATAGTGTTGGAGAGAGCACTCACTAGAGACTTCAGTTGATTTGAAGTGCATTATGTTTCCCATCCAGCACCCATCTGGGAGGGTAAACTTTGTCAATAAGTGATGTCCTAAAAGAGATGATGATGGGAGTTTTTCATTCACATTTAATAAAGTATTTGGTAAATATATCTGTTTTCATATGAGAGGTAGGTTTTTTCCCCCATGATGGAGGAGAGGAATTCCTCAGAGATGGGAACTTCCTCACAAAGCCAGTGGAAACTTTGGGTGAAGTTTCACAAAATTTACTGTTAAGTAAAAATGTGGCATGGTGGTGAGAAAAGATTTAGGATTGGAAGAGTGTAGGCAGATATGTTAGACTCTCCAGCCATGGGTCTTAAAAAGTGTTTTAGATATTTACTCAAGAATCTGGTCTCTGTTCCTGCTATTTTGTGTTTATCTGAAGGATTTTTGATCTGTAGAATTCCTTGAGGATTGTGTACTTGTCCATATACCAAGTACTAAGTTTGCCAGTGTGAGAACCATATGAGAATCTAAATATACTTCTTTCTGTGAGCAGTCCCGTTTTCCTTATGTAAGCATGATGAGGATTAGCCATATGTAACTTTTCTTCTCTGTTAGTCCATTCATCACTTTCTAAATGTTTAAAATGAGGAAATTGTTTTTTGAAAATAATGCTATTTATAAAAAGAAGAAACTGAATCCATAGAACCAAAGTAGGAAGAAAAACCCTTAAGTAATCTACCAAAGTCATTGTGCTAGTGTCTGAGTCATTAGGGATTTGGGTTTGTTTTTTTTTTAAAGGCAAAAACCAGATTTATCCCATTAGAGTTTTTGTGCTTTAGTTAAGACAATGGAGTTGTTGCTTTCATAATACATGGTGATGAATCCTGTGAGATCTTTCACTAATAAATCAGGTCAAAGACTACTGAAAATATCCTACCCTTTGAAACTACAGGAAATTCAGGAGTTAACCATATTGTCCTAAGTGGAACTGAAAATGCCTCTCATAAAGAAAAGTTACTCAAAAGCAATTAGTTCCAGAGAAGCTCAAAAGCAGTTGAAGTCTGTCGAGATAGTTTGTCTACAAATGTCTTTGCACAATGAATGAATGTGGTCTACCCGTAAGTTTTATTCTGCGTCTAATCTTTATATGGAACGTGGTGTTTGAGGAAATGAAATTTTGGGGGATTTTATTTCAGGTAGACTATATGGATGAAAATGAAGAATATTTTCAGCGTCAAGCTTCTCATCGACAGTCTCGAAGGAGATTTAGAAAAATCAACCAGAAAGGGGAAAGACAAACTATTATTGACACTGTGGATCCTTATCCTGTGGGCAAACCACCTTTGCCTAGAGGCTATCATACGGTAAGTTATATAAGTGTAATAATTGTATTTATCTTTATAATTTTTTGCTGGGAGTTTTGTGAAAAGATGTGAATTTTCTATTTTTGACCAGTAATTTCTTTTTGTGGTATTACTTGTCCAAAGTGCAGATTTTTCTGGAAACACACATAATATGACTAGTTAAAGGAACCTTGAAATAAATTGTCAAAAGATGTTGTTTAGCCTTTTAATTTCTTAAAATGCTCTCAGGATCAGTTTTGTGATCAGCATGTACAATTGTAACTGGGATACTTTTTCTTACCTTAATGTAAAATTTTGTCACCACCCTCCCCATTCCCAATGACTGGTATCATACCTATTTTTTTATTCAAAAGTTAGATAGCTAAAATTTGCTTATTCTCGTAGCTTTTCATACCATTGTGTGAATATTATCTGAGAATTTTTTTGTTTGTTTAAATTGTTTAATTTGCTTAATATGATGACATGAGAGCTTAATTTGAAAGGTTGTGTCTTTATATTCCAGTGTAAAGATAATCTGAAGCATTTATAATAGGTTCAGAGGTTCTCTTCAATGGTTTTACCCACCTAGTTGTCATTTATTTTATACACATTAGATTAATAAGCTACTTTTTATGTTTGAGGAAACTGAGGCAAAGATAATGAGCGATTTATACAAGACCCCAGCGTAGTCAGCATGGGAGACTGTGTTTCTGACTCCTCTCTCTTTGCTTGGGTGCACTGCGTCCATGTCCTCTGGGGGCCCACACAACATTGTGGCAAATATATTTGAGGATTTCTGTTTTCAAGGAAAAAAGTAACTTGAATTCTTACACATCATAATTAGGTCAAAGATGGCTTATCTATACTTACAATACCATTAAACAAGTACTCATTTTTTGAAATTAATTTTAAAATGGAAATGTGAAAAAATAAAAGTAGGTAATTCACAGCTGTTTTATAATTTCTCATTTGTTTTTTTCACCTAGCCTCTTTCTTTTGCAAATAAGTATAAATGTAAAACACATGGGAAAATGTATATAGATGTAAAATTATGAACTTAATTTTCTGGTAACTTGAAGTGATGTATTTTATCCCCACACTTCATGTGTTCTATTTCTGAGAGCTCTTTGTATTTGAATATTTAAGCAGTTTTGACCACCAGCTATCTGCCTACTCCTCTTGCTGCCCATGCACGATTTTAATTTAACATGAATTTCATAGTTGAATCATTTCATTGAGCTCCTTTGGAAAGGGTTGCTTTTGCTCATCATAAAGCCAGCTTTGTTTGCCTTTTGGAGAGACTTAGTATTTTCTTTTTTTTTAAACCTATGAAAGGTTTTTTGTTACTATTGTCTATAAAAGAAGGTAGTATTTTTAGTGTTGATGTAGAATCATGGAATAAGGAAATACGGATTAAAAATAGTATACACATTAATAGTACAGACTACTCATACTGTTAACACTCTTTCTGCTTTGGAATTATTTTTCCAAATCATAGTCCATGCTAAGATATTTAGTGGCAATGTGAGTTACTAAAAATTTAGTATTAAGGCTGATTGGTATGATTTTATAGTTATATATTCCTCTCACTTAACTTGGGAGGGTCACTTTATAATTATTTCTCCTATCCCTGCGTTTTCACCCTTTATGGAATTCTTTACTCACCTCCCATACGTGACTTCTCTTCTTTTAATCTGAGTTTTTTAAAAAATGTGTACTTTTTAACAAGATTACTTTTTTTTTTTTTAGTGGTTTTAAAAAATGTTTTATCTGGTCAACAGGCCAGAAAATTTAGTACTATGGTGAAAAATTTAACTTGCTTAATGATGGATCAGGCACCAGTTACTAATATATGTGACGTGTTAATTTTCCTAAATGAGTTCAGATGGGCAACAACAGAGTCATAATTGAAAATATTGAATCCCATCTTTTCATGCAAATTGTGTTTTATTCATATATTATTATTGTATCGAAGTACAAGATTTTAACATACGAACGACAACATTTTGTTTTGAATTTTTGGTACCTCAGGGTATAAAGAATTAAGTGAAGAAGATCATTATTCTTCATTAGCCCTAAGTCACCTTTACTTATTCTGAGCAGAAATACTCCTTTTGAAAGAACTAGGGTAGGAACCAGGGTGAAAATTTTTTTGAAAAGGTGCATGGTCCTACATCACCGATGATCTCAGTGGTGGCAGGTGCATTTCAGGTGCATGGCTAAGGAACATAAGGACGTCGTACATGTAGTCAATGCTGTATGGTCATTCTTAACCTGATTTAACATGATCTTCATTTTGGCAGATGTACTGTAGCATGTCTGATAATGTCATCTTTTCCTTTCCTCCTCTATGGCACTCATTTCATTTTGGCTCAAAGGAATGCACTAAATCTCAGGTATTGTAATTTGTGTGGTCTCCTAATACTAACCTCAGTTCATTTGTGAGTTTGCATTGTAACTAACAAGTTTATAATATTGACGTGTTTTGCTTGGTCTTGTTCTTTTGTATTTTGCCCTGATTTAGTAAAATCTCTTACAACTTTGAAACTATCAGTGGTTTAAGTGATGTCACAGGCTGCTTTATTTGTGCAGACGTAGGGATAAATTGCCCACTTTGTTTGAAGAAAGAATAAAACTGCAGCCTACATAGTTTTAAGAATGAGTGGAGCATTATTCTTAACTAACCTGCTTTGTGCTTAAAAAAATGAAGAAAGACAGGCTGATAGACATCATGGATGTTTCATTGCTTTTTGTGTGAAAGTTCTATGGCAAATCCATTACACATTTACATGTTAAAGGCTATAGGTGAAAGCTTTAAATTTCAGGAATCCCAATGTAAGAGCATTTTGGGAGACCACTGGTAAAATTTTAGTCAGAATAAAGGCTTAGTCAAAAAGGAAATAAGAATTTAAAATCCGCTTGTATTTTCTTATTTGTGCTTGATTTTTAACCAGATTTCATGCTTTTATTTCATTCTCTGTTTTAATTGAGTCCTGTAGTAATTTGTTTGCTCATTTCTTTCATGCCAGTACATAACTAATGTATATTTTCAGTATTACTCATTTGAAATTTTCAGTCAAATTTGGGGTTATCAGGGAATTTGGAGTCAGGGAAGAAAAACTGATTTCTCTGTAAAAACTTTTTATGGTTGTGTTTTCTTATTGCCCAGGAAAAAGATCATGGATAATTTAATTCACATTAGAGGAGGGCTACTGTCAGTATAATGTCTTTGGCTACTATAGTAACGTCACCTAAAAGCATAAAATATTTGGATAACTTTTCAAATTAAAATGAGGCTGTTACTTTACATTCTGTGTAAGAAGATGCATATTAAAATGGCACAGGTGACATGATTGCTCTACTGTGTTTTAGAAGCACTGCTAATTTTTCAGTGATGTGGTAAATCTTAAAAAGTGATAGTTTTTAAATTTGATAAAATTTTGATAAAATTATATACTTTTTCATTGCGCCTGTGTTTTGAGCTTTTGTCTGGTATATATTTAAAAGTATGTAACTTTACTGTTTTAAAAGATACTATTTTAAAATGTAATTAATCCTCTTCTTTTTCATTGATAATATGAGAAATTACCAGTTAGTCTAATTCCCATTTAGAATTAGGAATTTAATTGAAAATGTGCACTAAATTACAATGTATACCTTATGTACACTTTTTAAACTTAGATGTGTCACAACAGTTTGGCAGATTATAATAATTTTCTTCAGTAACACGAATACTCATATAGTCCATGTAGAGTGTTTTCAGGTCACTTTTTCAAGGCAAGTGTACGAGGTTTGCAGAGAATAAGCATTTTAAAATGCAGTGAGAAGGCAAGATTGGAGATGGCTTTCATTAGCATTTTCTTACATTTTGATGAGTTGAATTGAAGCTGTATTTAAGAATGCCAGAAAATAGGATGTGACATGAATTTTCAGTCTTCTAGTGGGTAAAGGTGGTAGAGGGGCAGGTCATGGATAAAATTCTTGGCAGAGGCTGGAAAATTGAGGTCATTCCTAGACTGATTTGGAACTTTGGGCAAGTTTATCTTGTCAACAGGTTCAGAATAGGATGGGGAAACCTGTTTATTTTACCCCTAATTACGGACTCTTTCTGCAGTCATGGGTAATTTATTTTAGAAGTTGGATGGGTAAGAAAATCTGAGTTCCATAATAAAAATGGAGAGGAGAAGTGGAAAGAAGGACTTAAAAGGCAGATATGAGTGCGTGCTCAGCCATGTCCTACTCTTTGCGACCCTATGGACTGTAGCCCACCAGACTCCTCTGTCTGTGAAATTCTCTAGGCAAGAATACTGGAGTGGGTTGCCATTCCTGGGAAGCCCCTAAAAGGTGGAAGGACCCTCTTACTTTTACCTGACTGCAGGGATTGGGAAGCTGGCACATGCCTGTTTTGTCATCTTTTATTCCTCTTATTTTTTTAAAGCAGAAAAAAGGAAAAAGAACAGTTCTGTCCTCTTTCTAATTTGGAAAGAGCAGAACTTATATGGAGATAGTATACTGCTGATGGGGACTGTTGACCTGTCTGTTTGATCATGGCGTTCAGGGTTCTTCTCATGTGCGTGTTCTTACGCTTAGTAGAGGCTGTCTCTCTGAATGCAGCGTATATTTTTGACAGTGGATGCACCCACACCAACATCTCATTGTCACGCAAGTCCATAGTTTTTGTCATTGGTGTATGAAGATATTAAGGTAATGATCTTTGAATTAGATAGATGGATAGATAGATATTACAGATTCTTTTTATTTTTTAAGATTTATTTATTTATGGTTGCGCTAGGTCTTTGTTGCTGCATGGGCTTTCTCTAGTTGCAGGGAGCAGGGGCTACTCTTTGTCGTGGTGCTTGGACTCCAGGCCCCACAGGCTTCAGTAGTTGTGGCTCATGGGCTTAGTTGCCCCACGGCATGAAGGGTCTTTCTGGACCAGGGATTGAACGCATGTCCCCTACACTGGCAGGCAGATTCTTAACCACTGGACCACCAGGGAAGCCCACAGGTTCTTAAATGCATTCTTATGTTTTATTTTATTAAAACAAATACCTATTATACAGAGATTAGACTGAAGACTAAAGAAAGCTTGTCCTGTCTACAGTGTGGAGTTTATATGTACCAACTGATGGTTCCTACCTCTGCAGCCTTCCTGGGCTGGTTGCATAACTAGATGCCCTCCACACTTTGAGGTTCTTATTGACTTCCCACCCCTACTCCTACTTAACTCCCAACATGTGGCTTTACTTCATACTAATTTGAATTAGGATTCAAAAACAATATAACATCAAACTTACAAATTCTTGATCAATGGAAAATTTTTGAAATAACTAGAACCCATTGGTCATAGCTTTCAGGCTTCCCTGGTACCTCAGCTGGTAAGGAATCCTCCTGCAATGCAGGACACCCCAGTTCGATTCCTGGGTCAGGAAGATCTGCTGGAAAAGGGATAGGCAACACACTCCAGTATTCTTGGGCTTCCCCAATGGCTCAGCTGGTTAAAGAATCTGCCTGCAATGCAGGAGACCTGGGTTCTGTCCCTGGGTTGGGAAGAGTCTCTGGAGAAGGGAGTGGAATACCCACTCCAGTATTCTGACCTGGAGAGTTCCAGAGGCTATACAGAGTCTCCAAGAGTCGGACACGGCTGAGTGACTTGCACTCATCAGTTACAGAAAGAAGTATCTCCCACAAGTTCTGTTAGTAATCCTTTTCTACAGTGGGAATATATTCTTCAAGGCACTGTTTAATAATTATATATTGAATTTTTCAGTGGATTAGGCTTATTTTAAAGTTCTTAGTGCAAGTATACAAAAGTAATAACAATACTTCATAAAATTGATAAAATCTAAGTTGAATACAGTGTAATATTATAAAACATTATGGGATTAATTTTTTATTATAGTCAGTGATAAGACAGTATCTTTAACATGTAGCACCAATTGTAATAAGCCCTATAAAAATGAGTCATATTTTTAATAAGATTATTCTTCATAATAATATAAGACAAGTCCTATTTCTTCTAATAGTTATAGAATTATTCCTAGGTTATATTTATCTTATATATCTCTGAAGTATATTTTTTTTTAAGTGATAAGATTTAAGTTGGTTTCATCTTCAGTTAAGGACTTCTTGGTAACCGATTAATTATAAAAAAGTAGATATTGAAACATGAAAGAATTACAGTGTTTGTGTGATTGCACGTTTATTTGACTCTAGACTTTTTGACTGGAACTGTTGTTCTTGTGTTAGAAATAGACAATATTTTCCCTCATGTCATGGCTTTGCTTTGTCACTTATTCTTTAATTTCTTACTGAGGTCTTCCTACTTTAAGCCAATATATGCTACTTATCAGTAAGAACATGTGTTGTGTACCAGTGACTTGTGTATCTACTAAATTTCCTGGAATATCTAGGTCTTAGGATTTTAACTTCTAACAATCAGTTCATATCTCACTTGACAAATTTGTTCATATGATGATATACACCATTTGTTT
Organism: Bos taurus; assembly: GCF_002263795.3. Taxonomy (NCBI): domain Eukaryota; kingdom Metazoa; phylum Chordata; class Mammalia; order Artiodactyla; family Bovidae; genus Bos; species Bos taurus. The sequence goes on along the minus strand of NC_037344.1, from coordinate 39,749,720 downwards.
ATATCCATATAAGGAAATTATTCAAGTATAGGAAAACTTCTTAATTATTTGAGTAGTTTTATTCTGCATCTTTCATCAAGTGTGTGTTTGCTTAATTGAATCTAAAGACTTTGCTTTATTTAGTCATCAGTACCTCTCTGAATTACAGTAGGATGGAGTTTCAGAAAATTTGTGTGTTGTATTTCTTGTATCATACAGAGGAAAGCTCAGTCAGTATTTCCATTTATATATTTTTATTCATTTAATGAATATTTAATGACTGTTCACCTTACTTCAAGGTTGTGCCAGACTCCATGGCCATAAAGGTATACAGGACAGACAGAGTCTGCCCTCATTGACTTTACAGTCTCACACAGAATACAGATAAATCAGTGGGCAGCTGAAATTGAAGGGAATTCAGATACTGTGCAGGCTCAAAAACCAGGCTTCTTGAGGAATCAGGTATGGCTTCTTGAATGGCCTTAAGTAAATGTGAAAACAGAATTGGGGAGTGAAGAGTGAAAAGAGGGGATGTGCATTGACTGTTAGAGAGGAGTGATAGATACACTCCCACACACACACAAAAAAAAACCCATACATTCTGGTAGATACTATTTGCTGTGTGCATGCCTTATATTTTACATTAACTTCAAAGACTTTTTTAAAGGGAAGTGTCCAGAGTACCCTTTGTTTTTCATGCTTATTTTCAGCCGGTTTACTCACCCCTCCTCACCTGGATCATGTTGCATTTTAAAACCCTGCAGAAAGCTCCCTGTGGAAAGGTCTCTGAACAATAGTGGACATAACAGCACTGTGCCGTATGCACTGCATTCCTGGCAAAATGCAGCCTCTGAAAGCTGCTGCGGTGGTCTCAGTCTCCTTGCTTTGGGGGGAGCATTTCTCTTTCTTGCAGTTATAATCAGGTATTTATGTTGATTTAATTTATACAGATTGAGAAATTACCCTATCAAGTCTGTTTAGAAGTCGAAATGTAAATCAGGAGATGGTGTACAACATGAAATGATTTATCTCGCGCTATTAACAGCAGGCATTGCAGATTCATGCAAGGTGGTTGAGAATAGTGTGGAGTGTGCTGTTTACACAAGTTTCAGCTTCTGTTAGAGGATGTCTATTTTTATATATGACATCATCGCTGCTGCAGAACTCCCGTGGCCACTGGGATTTACTGTTCTTTCATTCCATTCTGAAAGAAAGCTTGTATTGATGTCATAATTGGATCCATCTTTTGGTTGCACTTGGAAATTGAAAGTAATAAGGGTGTTGTGTAGCAAGTCATGCAATATTTCAAGCAATTTATTTGTCAGAAAGATCACTGCCACTTTGTCCTGCCTCACATTGTGAACACTGGTGGCTCTCTGTGCTTGTTCATGTTGTAAATATACTTGGCTAAAATTTAACTTTGAGTTTCAACAGCAAAGGTCCTTTCGTCTTCAGCCATTTCATCTCTTATGTGATATTTTCTTTTCCTTCCTTTTTTTAATTTATTTTTTTGTCATGAGATTTTGCAGTGTTACATGCTGATTTGAAAAATGTCTTTTTTCTTTGGAAAAATGTACTGTGATATTCAGACCTATTTCCTACCAGTGCTGAATGAACCCTTCCTACCAGTACTGAATGGATTAAGTTATCCATTCTAAGTTGTCTGTTTTCACTATTTGCAATATCGGGGTACTAGAAATGTTCTCTTTTGGTTTGAATCCTGTGTTAAAACATCATTGACTTGAAATACCTTTGTGTTAGTTAGAAGGTATTGTTGACTGACCTCTGGGAGAAACTCTAGCATGTGATTCAATGTATGGGTGTTAGATTGACATTACTTGTGAAATGAAAATATTAATGATTCATATTAAAACAGTTTTTAAACACCTACTAGATTTTGTACATTTTTATGTATATAAATTTTCCTCCTTATCCTCTCAAAAAATTTGTCATTATTTATATCTCAGTAGGAAACTTTTTTCCCTTTCTTTTACAAAAACTAGGAACAAACTTACTGATTAAAAAAAAAATTACAGCTTTATTGAGTTAGAATTCATATGCCACACAGTGCACCTATTTAGCTTTTTTTTTCTTGTTTTATAAAAAATATGTAACACTAAATGTACCATCTTAACCATTTTTAAGTGTACAATTCAGTGGTGTTAAGAGTATCAGTAGTAACGACTGACTTGAGCATACCCAGTTAACAGATGTACCTTTCAGCCTTGGTGATTGTTTACATGTAGGCTGAAAAACAACTTTAAGATATTTTAGAAAAAAATTATTATAGAATCTATTGGGGAAGAAAGCCATACTGAACAATTGTTTGTATTAGAACAGTTTCTTATGGACTTAGTATGCAGTCAGTAGCCTTTATTTTTCCTATGTTTTCCTCTCTCTCTCTCAGGTGTAATATTGGTTGTGATTGGATGTGAGATGGGGTTTAGAACTGCTAGCCTAGAGGAGAAATGACATGACCTCAGAGTGGGCTGGATCTGAAAAATGAATGCTAATTGCAGTAAACGGTGGGGTAATTCCGAAGGGAAAAATTTGAAGATGAGAAAGAAAGTATTTGGGCTGTCTTCACTCTTACTCAGATATCTGTGAAGATAGTGTTAATTGGTCACCTGTAGTTTTGGTACAGTCCAGAAGGCATTTAGGAGTGTCAGAAGATAAGTTTAAATCTTAAAATAAGTTGATTTGTGTACTTCTACTTTTTATCCATTTCTTTATACAGAATTTTAAACTGAATCTTCAAAAACCTGTTTGAATTATCAGGAATTTCAGAATACTCAGAAATGTTATTAGGAAAAAGACCATGTTGCCATTTGTTAATTCTGAAATAAGCACATCCCAATTCTCTAATGCAGAGAATGCTTGGGCCTCAGTGATATTCTTGGTGATATTGATGCCCTTGACAATAATGGGCATTCTTTTTTTTTTTTTCCCAAGGATGAATTTTTACTTTATTGATGTATAGTTCATGTACAATATTACATATTACAAGTATACAGTGTAGTGATTCATAGGTTTTAAAGGTTATACTCCATTTATACTTACTACAAAATATTGTTTTTCAAATGTTAACCCATCCCTGAGTTCCTAGCGTAAAAACCATTTGATTATTGACACATTATCCTTTCAGCATGAGTTTAACTTTCTCAAATTTTGTTTAAATTTTTTGCATCTACATTCACAGTTGTTTTTTTTAATTAAACATTTTGTGTTGGAGTATAGCTAATTAGCATTGTTGTGATAGATTCAGGTGAACAACTCAGCCAAAAATATACGTGTCTCTATTCTTCCCCAATCTCCCCTCCTATCCAGGCTGAATAATGGACATTCTTAACAAGTACTTCAGTCTTTATATTGCTCCTTGGTGCAAAGTTTGCCTAACTTTTGGGACTAACTTCAGTTCCATGGGGAGAGTATGGGCAGCGAGTGTTCTGCAAGTGGGTTAAGTGTTTAAAAGTTCAGCTGAGGTAGAATCTTACTGGGTTTTGTCTTCAAGGAATGTAAGGACAGCTGACAACTGGATTAAAAAAAAAAGAACTAAGAGGCTGATTATTTTCTGGTTCATGTCTCAGAGCAGCAGTTGTCAAACTTCTCCATCTGAGGACTCTTTTCTTTACACTCTTAAAACTTTCTGAGGGCTCCATCAGCTTTTGTTTATATGAATTATCTATATCATTTCTTGGCATGTTAGAAATTGAAACTGAAAAACTTAAAAATATGTATTTGTTGGCTAATGAAACATAATAAACCCATTTTAAGGTTTTTTTTTTTTTTTTTTTTTTAAGTGAAAGATGACTGTATTTTACAAAACAGAAAAAAACATAAGAAGAGTGGTGGTGTTTTATAGTTTTATGAATCTGTTTAATATCTGGCCTAATGGAACACATCTGGATTCTCATATCTGCTTCTGTTTTCAGTCTGTTGTGATGTTGTTCTTTGGGTTAAAGTGTATAAAGGATGGAAAGGGAGGAACGTTTTAACAGCTTCTTCAAATAATTTTACTGTTACACTCCATCAAAATTTGACAAGTGGTAGTTCCTCAAAGGTTCCATTGCCATGAGGAATATAACACCCTGTCAATAAACTTTTAAAACTTGTTGTCCTTACTGACACATGGAATAGGCCTTTCCACTTATGTGTGATTTTATAATATCATGCATTGGTCGTTAAATTTAGGTCTTCTGAATTTTGGCATGTTATACAATATTTTAAAAAATACCATGTTTATTAATAACACTACCAGTCTCATTTTAAAAGGCCTTAATTATTGGGAAACTGTAAAGCTTATGGTATTGGATATGTTTTCCCAACATCTAATTTTTACTTGAAAGCTAAAATTTTATCCTTGGCAAAGTTCTATAAGCCATTTTCCTCAAGGTGACAAGCTCAGTTTGTTCACTTAGAAGAAAATATGGGCCACGTACCCAGTTTTGAGTAACCCCAGCTTGTCCATTTTGTCTTCTTTCACATAAAATTAGTTTTCATGGAAAACCAAGTGCAGGGCCCTTCTGAGAGCAGTGCCCTTAGACTGTACACCTGCGAGGCTGCCTGTCCTCGTCTCCTGTGAAATTCTTCCCCTTACCTCTTTTTCCTTCTTCCTTAATCCCCATATAGATTCTAGGAGAAAATGGAAAGGTCCCAATCTAACTTGGGGTGGAATCAGAAGAATTTAAAAATGTTTCACATTAAATAATTGTTTTAAATATACTAATTGTAGTGGATGGTTGCCAACAGTTCATTTTGCAGTTACTGTTTGAAAGTGAAAGTGTTAATCACTCAATTGCGTCCGACTCTTGTGATCCTATGGACTGTAGCCCGCCAGGCTCCTCGGTCTTGCCTGGATTTTCCAGGCAAGAATATTGGAGTGGGTTGCCATGCCCTCCTCCAGGGGATGTTCCCGGCCCAGTGATTGAACCTGGGTCTCCTGCATTGCAGGCAGATCCTTTACCAACTGAGCCACCAGGGAAACCCAAAACATAAAAGGTAGATGTTTTTTACTTTATTTGTTTAGCATTTCTCATTTAGAGCATTTTTCTCCTTAGGAATTTTATTTTGGGGTCTCCCCAGAAAGTTCTGTGACTCCTCTTCCCTATTAAGATAATTATGAGCCATTATGTGAAATTACAACATATTTAAAATTTTAATGCAAACATTTGTGTGGTATGAAAGTATGATATTGTAACGGTAATGTCACTAGATCACCTTTACAACTTGAATTTTTGGTCTTATGATAATGTTAATAAAACTAGTGTTTGGTGTCCCTAACCACCCCCATACCCTCAGAAAAAGATCATCACCAGGATCTTTTTCTGAAACTATTTCAACACCCTCCTTTGGATGATTAATACTTAATGTTCAGGATAATCTATTACAAATTGTTTCAGTTTGATAGTGCAAAATAAATAAACAGTACCTAGCAGTGTATTTAAAACTTCTCAAAATTTCTTACTAGTTTTCTAGAATTCTGTGTTTATCCTCTAGTTTTTCTTCTTTTTTTTCTTACTGGCTTCCTTTTTCTTTTTTGGTCTAAATCAGTATGCCATCTTCACTCTTTTCTACTTGTCCTGCTTATGTTAAGACACCTGCGGCTAGTTTCTTTTGTCTTCACAAGATTTTCTTCTCATGGTTGTGCTATAATTCAATGCAACTCAGTAATCATCTGCTCCGGCAAGATGTCTGAAAGGGTAGCACTGTCTTTGGGAAGGGGCTGGAAGTTTTCCCTGCTCCTGACTTTGAGATGGTGGATTTGCCCTGGTAAGAGCTGGAGTGTCTGTCTACATGTGCCTTCCCTATAGGGTCATTGGTCACTGCATCGCTTCTTGCTTAGAGAAATTTCCCCTTTAGCTGACTGTCCCACTTTCTTCCTTATTGCATTTTTTCCTTTATTGTAAATAACATGCTTTCTAGTAGTTTGTATAATAATTTTTAAGTTTATTTTTTATTTAAGTATAGTTGAATTTACAATGTTGTGTTAATTTCTGTTATATAGCAAAGTGACTCAGATATATATATATATATACATACACATATACACATACACACACACACACACACATTCTTTTTCATATTCTTTTCCATTATGGTTTATCACAGGATATGGAATATTGTTCCCTGTGTTATACAGTAAGACCTTTTTGTTTATCCATCCTGTGTATCAGGGGTCCTCAACCCCCCAGGCCATAGATCACTACCGGTGGCCTGTTAGGAACCCAGCTGCACAGCAGGAGGTGAGCAGCAGTTGAGCCAGTGCCACTTGACCTGTGTTTACAGCTGCTCCCCGTTGCTCACGTTACCATCTGAGCTCCGCCTTCTGTCAGATCAGCAGCAGCATTAGATTCTCATAGGATTATGAACCCTAACGTGAACTGCGCATGTGAAGGATCTAGGTTGTGTGCTCCTTATGAAAATCTAATGTCTGAGGACCTGAGGTGGAGCTGAGGTGGTGATGCTAGCGCTGGGGAGTGGCTGCAAATACAGATGATCATTAGCAGAGAGATTTGACCTCACAGAGACAGTTATAAATCAGTTGCTTGCAGACTCACATCAAAACCCTATCAGTGAGTGGCAAGTGACAACTGTATAATTATTTCATTATATATTACAGTCTAATAATAGTAGAAATAAAGTGCATAAGAAATGTAGTGCGCTTGAATCATTCTAAAACTGCCCTACTCACCACCCCCTGAAACTATCACCCCCCCGACCCCGCCCCATCTCCGTCAGTCCATGGAAAAATTGTCTTCCATAAAAACACTCTCTGGTGCCAAGAAGATTGAGGACTGCCACTGTATATACTAGTTTGCAGCTGGTAGTCTCAAACTCCCAGTCCTTGCCTCCTCCCCCTTGGCAACCGCAAGTCTGTTCTCTATGTTTTGATTCTGTTTCTGTTTCATAGATAGATTCGTTGTGTCATATTTTAGACTCCACATAAAAGTGATACCATATGGTAATTGTCTTTCTCTGTCTGACTCACTTCACTTAGTATGATAATCTCTAGTTGCATCCATGCTGCTGCAAACGGTATTATTTCATTCTTTTTTTTTTAGCTGCATGTATAAATATTTTATTAGTTCTGGGTTTTATCTTTAAAAAGTCCACTGGATTGAATCGTGTGTTTTAAAACTTTGGCCCAGCAGGTTTTTTTGTTTGTTTTTTGCTTTACCTCCTTGAAAAAACATTACCTGTAAAATAACATGCCATCAAGAAAAATAGGTTTTCTTATACATTTGCTCCAGGGCAGTCTTTTAGTAAGCATTTCATGTGACACACTGTACATTTTGCTTATGTCCACCACACTGTTGACTAATCAGGATGATTTCTGAGGGTCATTTCTTCTTTCTGATTTCTTTTTTCTTCTTCTATCCCAGTTTGTCTTGGAGGTCAAGTGTAGAATGAATGAGTGAATTCTACTTACTCTGTTTAGTGTTTCATGATAAGATTTATGTTTATGTGTTAATACCATGAACTGCTACTGTGTAGTATGATCAAGAGATATAATTGTCCATAAATGTGATTCATCTGGCCAGTTGTGAGTAGTTTTAACAATTGTAGTTACCTGGTATTGATATGTACAAATAAATATTATAATTATAATATTTTTCTTTAAAAATATCTGCATGGTAGTAATTGAAAATTTCAAAGCACAACTAAAATATGAATAGGTAAAGTACTCTGTGTTTTTAGTTTTTAAGGAGAGGAAGAAAGTAGATGTGTGGTTTGGGCTTTGTTTGTTTATTCATTTAGTTATGGAAAGAAAAATTGAATATTGTTATCTTAAGCTCCCCTGGTCATATTGGGAGGCTGGCTTCTTTTTCAAGGGGACATTTAAAGAATTTCTATGGCACCTAAAATATCTTCTATATTGAGACCATCTCTTCTATATTTAATTATTTTCCAGGCAAATTAACTTGGAAGCATTTCCTGTCTGGAATATATTTAATTACATCAGACAGGCAGTCACAGTTCTATTCCTGGTCATGAAGTCCATTGATGAATTCTGCCTTCTAGAAATACTGTTATTTTCTTGTAGAGTGAAGATTATTGAACCATTATGAAAACTCATACATATTGATATTTATTTGAAAACAGATTAAAAAAATGAAAATATGTTTGTTAAAAATTAAATTTCCTGAAGAGTCAGCAGAGGCTTCAGAAGCAGATAGTATCTCGTATGCTAGTGCATACCTTTTGCACCACATATATGCTGTTTAGTAGGTCCTCAGCAGTCTTGTGGTTCTGTACTGAGGTCTTTGGGTCAAATTCCCAGAATTAGCATGAGTTAACATCACTAGGAGAGACATCACAGGTCCACCTGCATTGACAGTTCTACATAAGCATATATGCCATCTGTATAACATTAATTAATGGGTTGCCCAAACCTTGAGTGCCAATGAATTTTTCGATTTTCTTGGAAGGAATAAAGTTGACCCTTATTGAATACTTATGACATACACCAGTCAGCTGGGTGTTTTTCTCCTGATTACTTACTAAGTTTTGCTTGCACTGGGTCTTCGTTGCCGTGTGCAGGCTTGCTATAGTTTGTAGAGTGGAGCTGCTTTCTAGTTGCAGTGAGCGAGCTTCTCTCTGTAGCGGCTTCTCCTGTTGTGCAGCACAGGCTCCAGGTACACGGGCTTGCTTAGTTGCAGCACGAAAGCTCAGTTGTTGTGGTGTGCAGCTCTGGGGCATGAGGGCTTCAGTAGCTGTGACTTGAATGCTCAACACAGGCTCAGTAGTCATGGTGCACAGGCTTAGTTGCTCCAAGGCATGTGGGATCTTCCCGGACCAGGAATTGAACCCATGCCCCCTTCACTGCCCACCAGTGATAGGAGTCTATCATCTCTACCACTAGGACCGTCCATCGACTGGGTGTTTTTTCACATATTTTCTCAATCTTTCTGCAGTTTTGAACGCTTGGTGATGGTGTCTCCACTGTTAGGAGATAAGCATCCTAAGGTCAGAGGTATCGGGTAATGTGTTCAGTGTTCATGGTCACACAGATAGAGTTGAACAAAGACATAGGTCTTTTGTGTCCCTGGTACATGAAATTCCTTATTTTTTAAAATGAATTTAACATATATTGCTTTTATGTAACTTAAATTTTAAATTTGATCCAAAAGATATATCTCAAATACTTCAACCACCTTAGATGCCTACAGTTTAAGTACCTTTAAAAGAAATAGACTGGAGCATAGAACGTCCACTGTAGCTGAGGCTGAAGCTCCAATACTTTGGCCACCTGATGCGAAGAGCCAACTCATTGGAAAAGACCTTGATGCTGGGAAAGATGGAAGGCAAAAGGAGAAGGGGGCGGCAGAGGATGAGATGGTTACATAGTGTCAGCGACTCAATGGTCATGACTTTGAGCAAACTCAGGGAGATAGTGAAGGACAGAGGACCTTGGCATGCTACAGTCCATGAGGTCACAAAGAGTCAGACATGATTGAACAGCAGCAACAAGAATATCCACTGCTATAGGTGCTGGCTGATTGATCAGTTTTTTGTTGCTGTTGTTGCAATTAGATGTTTTCCCTCTTTGAACCATGCATCTCTCATTAGGAAAGCAAACCATTCCTGGCCTGCCCCCACCCCCCAACCCCGACCCCTGCTATTTAGCTGGAGAAGGCAGTGGCACCCCACTGCAGTACTCTTGCCTGGAAAATCCCTTGGACGGAGGAGCCTGGTGCGCTGCAGTCCATGGGGTCCCTAAGAGTCGGACACGACTGAGCGACTTTACTTTCACTTTTCACTGTCATGCATTGGAGAAGGAAATGGCAACCCACTCCAGTGTTCTTGCCTGGAGAATCCCAGGGACGGTGGAGCCTGGTGGGCTGCCGTCTATGGGGTCGCACAGAGTTGGGCACAACTGAAGCAACTTAGCAGCAGCAGTAGCAGCTTCATTCTAATACAGAAATGGGTTTTCACTGGCAACTAGTACCATTTCATAACAAAGGATGACTGTGTGATTAATTAGTGTATTTTAAAAGTTAGATCCACTTAAGCCAAATCTTTCTTAAAGATCTTTTGTAAAAAGTATGACTTTCTAATGAACCAAAACAGTTCTTAAACTGTCTAAAAATAATGATTCTTTTAGAGATAAAAACACTGCCACAAAATTGTGTATGAGAAAATATTGGTAGTGTTTTGGTAGTAGTTAAGACTATTGTGCCTTCTATAAAACTGATCGTCTAGTTATATACAGCTTTTAATAATTCAAATTATTGCTACCATTAAGAGAAACACCTTTTACTTACATTTTTCTAGGTTTGACAGCATTTAATTTGCAAATGAAGGGATGTTAACAAGAAAACCTTTAAACTATCGTCCAATTATCACTATAATTTTTTTTTTAAAGTAAGGACATTTTAATATTTCTTTAACAGCTGCCAAAGTAGGAGGACAAAGATCTCAGAATAAAGGAAAGTTGCCACCAGGAAATCTTATCCCATGATAGATTCATTTTCATTCAGATGGTCTTCTCTATCTTATTACCTGTCTCTTCTTATCACCCCCATCTTGCTACCAGCTAATGTTTGGAAACTGCCATGTTAGGTAAGATAACTTTAAGAACCTAAAAGGATTTTAGGAATCTGCCAGCAAACCACTTAATACAATTTATTTTTTTTCCTATGTAATCGCTGACATTCATCCTTTGCTTTTATTATATTTTTATTAATAATTACACTTAGCACTGATATTTGTGAGATTCCATACGTAACAATGTGTCAAAATTGCACACTACTGCTTGGTACAAAGAAAGTTTTGTAAATCATACCAGTTATAGTTTATTGTAGGAAAAGCCTTATTATTCAGAAATTTTCCTCACGCTTAGCTGAAATCTGCCTCTCTATAATCTTAGTTTAGGCTTCTTGAAGGTTCTAGATATCTCTTAAAGCAGCACAAATAAATATTCATATTCCATTTTCCTGTAACTGTGCTTCAGGACACCCTGCTTTGTTCAGCCTGTCATCTAGGTTAAACATTCCTAACTTCTTGTAACTTCTCCGACACCTTAGCATCTGGATTTTCTGCTGTTCGAATGTGATAACAAGTTACTCATTATCTCTCCTGATGTCTATATGGGTTGCTGTCAGTTACATGAAGTTGTGCAACTTCATCTTCTCCTATCCTAGCTACAGCAGACCTTACTGTGTCCCCACTGTGCGCCTTATATGTCTGATAATGTAACTTGAGATTATATTACGGTTTCCAGACATTGTGGAGCTCACTTTTGCAGATAACCTTTGCCACCTCCTACCCCGCCATGAATTTTTCCTCTAGCCTGATCTTCCCTATTTTATGTTAATACTTGTATGAATGACATTTGGATGGTGTACATTTTAAGCTGTTGAATTTATTTATTTATTATTTTTTTTAATTAAATTAAATTTTTTTTTTAAATTTTATTTTTAAACTTTACATAATTGTATTAGTTTTGCCAAATATCAAAATGAATCTGCCACAGGTATACATGTGTTCCCCATCCTGAACCCTCTTCCCTCCTCCCTCCCCATACCATCCCTCTGGGTCGTCCCAGTGCACTAGCCCCAAGCATCCAGTATCGTGCATCGAACCTGGACTGGCATCTCGTTTCATACATGATATTTTACATGTTTCAATGCCATTCTCCCAAATCTTCCCACCCTCTCCCTCTCCCATAGAGTCCATAAGACTGTTCTATACATCAGTGTCTCTTTTGCTGTCTTGTACACAGGGTTATTGTTACCATCTTTCTAAATTCTATATATATGCATTAGTATACTGTATTGGTGTTTTTCTTTCTGGCTTACTTCACTCTGTATAATAGGCTCCAGTTTCATCCACCTCATTAGAACTGATTCAAATGTATTCTTTTTAATGGCTGAGTAATACTCCATTGTGTATATGTACCACAGCTTTCTTATCCATTCATCTGCTGATGGACATCTAGGTTGCTTCCATGTCCTGGCTATTATAAACAGTGCTGCAGTGAACATTGGGGTACACGTGTCTCTTTCCCTTCTGGTTTCCTCAGTGTGTATGCCCAGCAGTGGGATTGCTGGATCATAAGGCAGTTCTATTTCCAGTTTTTTAAGGAATCTCTACACTTAGACTTGCTGGTTTTCATCTACTCTTTTCACCTGTCAAGTTAATTAAAACACGTAATTTTGTCATTTAGCAAGTTGGACATATTTTTTGGTTGCACAACTATCCTGTGTCTATTTCCTCATTATACAGCTGGTGTAATAGTGGGTTGCCCCTAAAGTTCATTCGTTCGAGGAATACATTGTTCAATACAGTTCTTAGTGAAAATGGAAAATGTGTCTTTTATTTTTTACTTAAAACTGAACACACTTTTTGTTGTTTTCAGTCACTAAGTTGTGTCCAACTCTTTGCGACCCCATGAACAGCATGAATGAACTTCTCGGTGAATCCAATAACATTTCACAGGTTACTTTTGAAAAAGTTTAAGTGGAATCATGCATTCATTCTTCACTTAAACAATTACTATGTGTTAAGTAGTAGAGATAAAACATAATTTATCATTAACATATCAGACAAATAAAATGTGTATGGTCCCTGGCTTCAACTAATTTACATTCCAGTTTGTGGTCAGTATTTCTCCTTTTGTTGAATAGAAATAGATAATTAGCAATGTATTGTGCTCATGCAAACATACTAATCATAATGGAATAGGTTACATGCCAAATTACTAATAAAGACAACAATTGCCATTTATATTTGGAGTAGTGTTGCTCTGTGAAATACTGCAGTCAGGAGCCCACTTTGAGGCCTTGTCCTTAGAAAAAGCAGTGAAATGATTACAGTTACAAGGGTTCTGCCTTTGAACTTGAGCAATTTGAGATGAAGTTTGGTCTTTTCTTAAAACAGGTTCTAGAGAGTGAGGTAAGCTTTATGAAATCGGCTGTTGAAGTCTGTTCATTTTTCAAATAAGTGCATTTTGAAAAGCTCCATTCTGTGTGTTGGAATTTCTTACTTGCTTACAGACTTCTGTATTTTTTCGTTTGTCTCTATGTCTCCATTTCATGCCATTTTTTTTAGGCCATGCTGTGCAGCTTGCAGCATCTTGGTTCCCGGACCAGGGATTGAACCCCTGCCGTGGCAGTGAAAGTGCTGAGTCCTAAACGCCTGAAGTTTATATATCTTGAAAGTATATCTGGCTTGAGCATATATCTTTTTTGAGCTCATAATTAGACTCTTTCTGATAATAAGTGCTAAGTCAAGTAATGGTTCCAAGTATTTTCTAAAGCCTGCATTAAACCAAACTCAGATATTTACTCAGCAGTTATTACGTTAGGCATAGTGTCGATATCTCTCATTTTATTTCATAAATTATTTTAAACAAAGAACCTAAAGTTCCTTTTTATTGGTCAAAGTAGAAGAAATAAAAAATTGTAGCCCAGATTTCCTCTGTGGGAAGGATGTATGTGTGGGACCTGTCTGAAGTTTGCCCAAAGGTGGACTAGATTATGTGAAATCAACATTTCTTTCTTTTTTTTCAAGAAAGAAATGATAATACTAATGGGATATATTGGGTTTAGGAAAAGAGAAGTGAAACTTTGACCATACCTAGCACAGTTTTGCATTGGCTTGGTGCTTATGGATTTGGTGTGGTCGTATAGAAAATAGCATTTTAAAATGGCATTTCTTTGATGAACAATAAAACATTAGGATTTATGTTTATAAAATTTTATGTTTCCAATATTGAAGAATAAATTCTTCCTTCCTTTCCAACAGATTTTCTCCAACCTCTGTAGTTTTTCCTCTGAGGAAGGGAGAAGAGAGGAAAAAAAAATGGCCAGAGGATAGTGGATAAGTAAAATAAATGATATTAGAAACGTAGTTTCTATTTTATCTTCTTCCAAACTACTAACTGTGTAATCTTATACACTTTATTTTTCTGTGAAAGATGAATACATTATTTTTTTGTTTCCCTTGGGTTTTGACCAAGCTTAATTAAATGTTTGTAAAGCACTTGGAGATCTATGGATAGCACTGTAGATATTATAAATAAATAAACGCATATTAATCCTAAATGTGGTTAATGATTACTGAGGAGAGCAGACCATTTTTCTCAACTTCATAGTAGTTAAAAGGGAATACTGTAGGTAGAAAAAAGTATAAGTGAATATGATGGTTTTACATTTAGCGTGGAGATTTACATTAAGTGATTTCTTGATGTGTATGTAATCTCTATCTTTTGGGTCATTGTTACTGATGTGGCTCAGTGGTAAAGAATCTGCCTGCCAGTACAAGAGACACAGGAGACATGGGTTCATGGGTTCAGTCCTGGGTCAGGAAGAGCCCCTGGAGAAGGAAATGGCAACCCACTCCAGTATTCTTGCCTGGAAAATTCTATGGACAGAGGAGCTTGGCAGGCTACAGTTCATGGAGTCACAAAGAGTCGAACGTGACTAAGCATGTATGCACACAGACGTTCTCAACACAGGCAGAAAGTTGTTACCTGGTCTTTTTTCAGTAGCTGAATCTATTGAGTGCTATTTGCTAAACCTTGATGGTTAAGAAATAGGGTAAGTATAAGTAAATTCAGCCTAAGTGTGATTTTTTTCTTATTTGTGTAAAATCTGTAGTACTGGGTTCTCTTAAATCTTCATATTTTCTGTTTGGCATATCATAACCTGGTGTAATTAAATTTCTGTGTACAAGGTAGTATGGATAGTAGAATTTCAGTACTGCCATTGTGTGTTTTTTAAAATGTGGAGGTTGTAGGCGTGGAGCCAGCTTGGGAGAGAAATCACAGCAGTCTTAGCACAAAAAAACATCCAGTGCCTGAGGACGTGTGATTCTGACTTCATCTACCAGGGTCCCTGATGAGCTTAGTTTCCTCTTTAAGAGAAGTGACAGGTTTTTCCACCAAGACAAGCAATGTGAAACTTTCTTCCTAAGGTCAGCGGCCACCAGCATGGCGGTCATTTGACTTAATCTTGGAGAGGGGCTTCTGTCCTCTGAACCTGTGGGACATGGGCTAGATGGTGAGCGTCGTGTGACTTGATCATTTAGTTCTTGAGTTGACATTGACTTTCTGTGTGTGTGTGTGTGTAGTAGTAGTAGCGGTGGTGGTGGTTTTAGTAGTAAAATACACATAATGTTTAAATTGATCATTTTAACCATTTTAAGTGTACAGTTCAGTTGCGTTAAGTACATTCACCTTGTTATGCAACCATAATCGTCCATTTCTAGAATGTTTTCCTCTTACCAAACTGAAACTCTGTACCCATTGAACATAACTCCTCATTTCTCCCTTCTCCCAGCCCCTCCCAACAACCATTCTCCTTTCTGTCTATGAAGTTGATTATTCTGGGTGCTTCGTGTAAGTGGAATCATACAGTGTTTGTCTTTATGTGAGTAAATGATTTGCTTAGCGTAGTATCTTCACGGTTTATCCTTGCTGTAGCTTGTGAAGAATCTTGGTCTTTTTAAAACTGAATATCCCATCATATGTATAAATTATACCATGCTTTATATATACATTCATTCATAGGTAGATACTTGGTTTGCTACTAGCTTTTACTTTTTTTCTTTCAAGGTTTTATTTTTTTAGAGCAGTTTTAGGTTTACAGAAAAATTGAGGAAAAGGTACAGAGATTTCACAGATATCTCTTCCTCCATAGATCATAGTCTTACTCACCAAAATGGTACATCCTTTTTTAAAACCAAGGATGAGCCTACCATATTCATGCAAAGTCCTTAGCTTACCTTAGGGTTCAATCCTGATGTTGTGCAGATGGGTTAGGACAAATGTATAGTGAGACATGTGTCCATCATTTTAATATCATACAGAGTATTTTCTCTGTCCTAAAAGTCTCCTCTCTGTCCTAAAAGTCTTCTGTGCACCACCTCTTCATTCTAGCTGCACCCCGTCACTCCCACCTGCAACCCCTGATCTTTTACTGTCTCTGTAGTTTTGCCTTTTCCAGAATGTCATATAGTTGGAATCATACAGTACGTACCCTCTTGAGATTGGCTACTTTCACTTGGTAATATGCACTTAATGTTTCTCTTTGTCATTTCATGGCTTCGTAGCTGGTTGCCTTTTCATGTTGAATGTTATTTCACTACCTTGACATACTACAGTCTATTTATACATTTATCTACTAAAGGACATCTTGGTGTGGCTTCCAAGTTTTGGCACTTAGGAATAAAATAGCTTAAATATCTGTGTGCAGGTTTCCATGTGGACATGGACATATGTCTTCCACTGCTTTGGTGCACATCAAGGAGTGAGTTGCTGGATCGTCAGGTAGAAGCACGTTTAGTTTTGTTAGAAACCACACTGCCTTCCAAAGTGGCGAACCATTTTGCCTTCCTATCTACAGTGATTCAGAGTTGCTGCTGCTCCGTCTCCTCACCAGCGGAGGTGCTGTTATCAGTGCTCTGGATTTTGCCCATCCTAATAGGTGTGTAGCAGTATCTCATGGTTGTTTTGATTTGCATTTCCCTGATGATATGAGATGTGGATCATCTTTTCATGTCCTTATTGCCATGTGTACATCTTCTTGATGAGGTTTCTATTAAGGTCTTTGGCCCATTTTTAAATCAAATTTTATGTTATTGTTGAGTTTTTTTGTCCTTTGCACATTTTGGACAAGTCCTTTATCAGATGTCTTTTGCAAATATTTTTTCCCAGTCTGTGGCTTGTCTTCTAGTTCTCTTAATATTGTCTTTTAAAGAGCCAAAGTTTTTAATTTTACGGAAGTCCAGCTTATTTATTATTTCTTTCATGGATCGTGTCTTTGGTGTTGTGGCTAAAAAGGCAGTAGTGTACTCAGGGTCATTTCTTCCTGTCTTGTAGGAGTTTTATAGTTTTGCATTTTGCATTTAGGTCTGTGTTCCATTTTGAGTTAATTTTTGTAGACAGTGTAAGGCCTGTTTCTAGATTATTATTATTATTTTGCGTGTGGATGTCTATTTGTTCCAGCACCATTTGTTGAAGAGACTATCTTTGGTCTATTGCATTGCCTTTTCTCCTTTGTCAGATATCAGCACTGACTACTTTTAAGTAGTTTATCTGTCTGTTATAGAAAGATATTTGGTATTTTGATAGAGACTGGTTTACAGGATCAAATATGATCTTGTCAGTGTCCATTCCTAGTCACTGAGGATTTCATTCATTAAAAAACCATGTAGCATGCTGAACACTGCAATATCAGGGGCACAGAGGCAAGCATGATGCCAGTCCTCATAGACAAGGGCGTGTAGCAGGGTAAGCACATACTAACTGCTCAAATAATTAAGTGTAAGGTCACAGCATGGCAGAGAAGGGATCCACAATATGGTGGTAAACTTGAGGGCGTTTCACCAGGGTGTTGGGAGGGGTGGAGTAGGAGTCAGTCCGGATAGAGAGGTCAAGGCAGAGGAAATGGGGTGCAAAAAGGTCCTCTTCCTCTTCAAGGAAGCAGTGGGAAGCCATGGGTTTTCTTGATGTGGAAAAGGGGGCTTAGTGGATTCAGGTGAAATGACCAGCTTTTAGTCTTTAAAATATCTCAGATGTCATTTGTTAAACTGGTTGAGTGGATGAAGTTAGAACTGAACCCAGAGAGTTTCCTAAGGAGACTTCTGTGGTTTTCCAGGCAACAAAATCATGACCGTAGTGTGATGATAGTGATGGAGAGGAAAGAAATCTGAGTTTTAGAGAGAACATCATTACTGGGGTATCGTGGTGGATTGGATGTGGAGAGGGTGTTGAGGGTGACTTGCCAATGTCTCAGTTGTGTCTCAGGACCGTGGCGGTCCTCTGTTGAGAGGGCAGTGGGATGACGGATGATGGAACCAAAGCAGGTGATTCCTCAAGAGGTCAGGTTGTGAAGTGGGGAAGCCACCAGACAGTAGTAGCCTGGTAACCTCAGGAGAATGCAGGATCTCAGCAGGATTTCTAGGTTTGGTTTTGCTTTTGAGATGGGAAGGACCTGACTGGTTCAAAAGTCAGTGTGGAGAACCTCTAGTGGTGAGAGAGAGGTTGAGTATATGTGGGAGAGAAGGGGTAATGGATAATATAAGAAGTCTGTGAACAGGGCATGTCTGGGGGAGGGGGATCCAAAATAGAGATGTGGGGGGCCCGGCTGCCTTCACGTGTGAGGGGAGGAAAGAAGATAAGCGCTGTGGGTGTGGCTTAGGTAGGGAGAGAGGGAAACGGGAGTCAGCAGGCGCCAGCAGCTCCAAAGTCTAGATGTTCCGTATTTATTTTCTGTTATGTCCTCCATTTATGGGTAGAGATGACTGTGAGAAATGGACCAGGGCTTCCAGATTAAGATGTCCACTATAATGCTCTCTTTTCACATAACCTACTTACCTGGGTGGAGTTCAGAGTCTGTGGCAGAATAATACAACCTTATTAAATATTAACTTTCTGCCTCTAAGTTTTTTTTTTTTTTTTTTTAATCCTGAGCAGGTTTATTTTGGTATTATTTGCAAGGTGCTATGTGTGTGTGTGTGTGTGTGTGTGTGTGTGCACGCATATGTATGGGTGTTGGTGAAAAATCACATCTTCTAAATTTGTACAGAGCTTGCATTTTGTGAATTTTTGGTGGTTTCCTATAGCACAGCGATATTTGAGGGTGGGGAAAGTGGTCACATCCATTCTTGTTTCTTCACCTTGGTGAAAAAAATCATATTTTAGTTCAAAGCTGTTCAAGTAAGTCCTTGCTCTGCCTTCCCACCCTGTCTTCAGTGATATTATTTGGAGTCAGCAATCAATGGATTCCACCCCTCTGAGACTTGCTTAACCTACAGCTGCTGATACCACACAGGCAAGAGCACGTTACTTTATCTGAATTGTCCATCGCTACCTTAATGAGTGAAATGGTTAAGGAGAGGAGGGGGCGAGCCTTAAGGAACGTGTGTACCGTTTGAGCTGAATATTTCAGTGTATATAGGGGAGGGAGGGCGAGAGAGAAATCCACTTACATCACTAGAACTGCATTGACTGTGAGCCTTGCAGGTTAAGAGACAGACTCCAGTGTCTTGCTTTCTGCAGGAAGCAGCAATGCCGCCTGTTTCCTAAGAGGAATTTTTTATTTAGAAAAGGAAGCTTTCTCTCTACCCAGGAAATGGCTTTCCTTGTGCGTTGCTATGCCAACTGCCTGCAGCCATGGTCCTCCAAAGTAAGCACAATAATGTAATTATATTGGTGTATTGCATTCAGACTCCTGCTTCTGAGACTGTGTGTGTGTGTGCATGTGCCGTGTTTCTGTTAGTGACTCTTTTGCTGGCAGTCCTGGTTGTGTTGAGTGTGAGGGACAGACATCATTAGATCAAATGTCCATCAGTGTCATGCCGCTCAGATTAATTGTGCAAACTTGGTTAGCGGAGTGGGACAGAGATCACTGGTCACTGCTCCGTCAGCATCACTGGCAGCCAGGGAGGAGGTCCCGATTCACACGCTCTGCCCTGGTTCTTTCTTTCTTCCTCTTTCTTCTTTTTTCCATGGTCGGAGGGGTCCGTACGTGTGATTGCAAATGAGACAAGAGTATTAACAATGCTTGGCTGAATGCTGGAGACTGGTTCCTCCACCACCCTAATATCATTCTGTAGGAAGCCTTTTGGAGGAGAGTCTGTGTGCAGTCAGCCATTTTAGCTTTTTTTTTTTTTTTTCTTTCCTCCTTTTCTTTTGCCTCTTGTTCTTCAGTCTCAGAAATGATCTTGCTCTCGGGGAAGACTGAAAGCTGGATAAGGTTTCCTGGGTCTCGCCATAGCTTGAGATGGTTAGAGTTTCTGTGTTATAAAAATGGAGACCAGCAGGGTCGGGCAGATCCCTTTTCTGGTCCGCAAGTGTGAGGGTTTTCAGCTCACCGGTAGTGAGACTTGAGGCTGCAGCTGACTCTCCTCCTCCTCCTCTTTTTTTTTTTTTCTTCTTGCTTTCTGTTTTTTCTTTTAATTCATTGCTGTCAAGGGTGACTTGCCGTCCATGAGAGACTGTTACATGATGTGTAAATTCAGCCCAGCATATGTTTCTTCATTATGAAACCACTAGCAATCCCAGCTAACCATGGAGTTATGGGCCAGCAGGAGAAACATTCAGTAAGTACCTCAAATGCTGCTTGTGCTTCCATCGCACGTCATAGAGAACGGCTTTAAAATGGGGATGATCACTGCTTCTCTTCGAGGGGGGGCAGGGTTTTTAGAGGGTATGACATTCTGCTTGGAGGAGGGAGGGTAAGTTACAGCTGGCTTGTTCTTCCAATTTTATTGTGATTAACAAAATTTTTTTTAAAGCCAAGACCAGTAGTCCACTTAAAGCAAGATCACGAACATTGGTAGATATTGGACGGCTGCTTTTTATAATCAGAAATTAAAGCTTGATAATTCAGCTTTAACTTAATACTTGAATAGTTTCTTAAAAATATTTGCATAGTTGAATTTCATGAGAGATCACTAAAAGGTTATTGGGAACAGGCGTCTGTAGTACGGAATTCACATGTAGGCTTGGGGGAGGGAGGAGAGCTTTGGCTATTGATTTGGTAATAAAATGATCAGTGAGACTCATCTGACTTCTTAATGTGTATTAACAGGTGATGAGAACACAGGGTTCTTTTTAATGCCACGAGTGTTGCTTCTTTATAATTGATCCCATGAGTCAGCCGTGCATTTGTCATGCTGAAATCCCACAGGCAGCTACTGCTGTTTGCGAGAAACACTTTTCTCTGGTTAATCCCAAGTCCCAGCCTCCTGCTCCAGGAATGCAAGTTCTCACTTTGCTGCCTTCGTATCACCATGTTGGAAGTTTGCTGCCATCACAGTGATTCATATGTGTGTAAATATGTATATTTAACTGTCCCGAATGAAAATGCATATATTTAGGCAGCTTATATAGTCATTAGTCTAAATATTTTTAAAACATCTATTCTTATATCCTGGCATCTGGTGAGTATTCTACTAGAGTATAGGAATTATCTTTTATGTATACTAAAATGGTTGAGATGTTAAACTTCAAAAATGGAGATAAATCACTGAGGCTTTAAAAATGTATAGACAGAAGGCCATGAATTAGAATATTTAGATGCCTGGATTTGTTTGTCTAATTTGGTTTTGTTCACCATCATGAACAACATTATTAACTAAATCTGAGAGGCTTTCTGGGATCCTGCGAGTGCAGTCCCAGGGTGGGAGCCACGGATGTTCCTGGGCTGTGGCCGTGTTGGAGGCGTGTTATGATGCAGGGCTCGGAGCCCAGCCCCGTCATAATGAGATCCTTGTGGTACCTCGCTAATTAAATCTCTTCGGATCAGATCCAAAAAAAGACCAGCCTTATACTTAATTTCACTAATAAGAAATGTTGTTATAGAGAAGTTCCACTCTGGTTAGATTTTATTAACAGGGCCTCTGACGTGAAGCTGCTCTGCACTCGGGAGTTTTCCAGGGACCAGTAAGCACGTTCCTTAAACAGCACTTGAGGAACCTTAGAAGCAAAGTTCAAATCACAGGCTCCTTGTTTACCTTTTTCATGGGTCCTTTCTCAGAATGGAGAGACAGGGTTACTGAAACTAATAATAATATAATTATTTTTTATTTTATTTTATTTTGTCTGTGCTGGGTCTTCACTGAGGCGTGTGGTCTTCTGTAGCGGAGGCACTCAGACTCTCTAGTTGGCTTGTGGGCTTAGTTGTTGCACAGCATATGGCATCTTAGTTCCCTGACCAGGGATTGAACCCACCTTCCCTGCAATGGAAAGCAGATTCTTTACCCACTGAACCATCAGGGAAGTCCCAATAATAATATGATTTTAATTAGCAGAGAAAATTGTTAAACTATTTACTGGTGGGGAAGGAAAAAGTTATGACTACATTTGTGAATATGGTATTACCTGTTCAACCACTCAAACAGTGCATAGAGGCCTGTTCCCAAAAGCATATTTATTTCCTAACAAGTACTTTATGTTTTACTAAATTCCAGGGTAATGCTTTGATAAAAGTAGCCCTAGCCATAAGATTTCTGCGAGTCAAGTGCTGTCTAGAAAACATGTCAGGGGTGTCTCCCATGACACTTCTGTGACAGATTGAAGTCCTGGAGTTCTCTGTCCAGAGCAGCCTCTGGGGCGTGGTTGTCAGGGTCTTGCTACCTGGTCCTCGTTGATGAGGCCTTTGGTTATCTAGGCTCTGCTGGTTAATGAGCAGACTTTTAAGATTTGAATGTTTGCAGGAGTTGAAACAGGAGAATCTTTTAAGATTTTAATTTTGTGCAGGAGTTGAACAGGGGAATAACTTTCCGGCTCTCACATAGTAGGTGACTCAGTAATAGTGGTTGAGCAAACGTGAGTGGGACGCCCCCTTTGCCCTGTGAGGTTTTATGAGGTTTCACAAGGATAATGTCAGAGCTAATTTTAAGTGAGTAAAACTTAGTAATGTCAAAAGTAACTTCCATTTTTTGCCTCTTCAAAAAGTTTGTGGCTGTTAAGTAGCTTTGTTTCTTTGACTTAGAAGGGAGTAAGATGCTGAAAGGCAACACCATTACACTGGGGGCTTTTTTGCTGCAGCTGTGGCTGAGCCCAAGGGGTGAACTCAGTTTCTGTACCTTGTAAGAATCTTTAGGATCTTAGGGGCTTTTTATTCTTGCCCCGTCACACTCTGTGTGTCATCTCAGCTGCTGGCACTTAATAGGCGCACATTAAACATTGTCAGATTTCTCATGTGCATGAGTTTGGAACTAAACCCTTTACACTAGTGTATTCATATGTGTTGTCACCTCTTCTCACTGGTCCTCTCCACCTGGCCAGGCGTGAAGACTGAGGTGAACACCTGGGCGTCACCAAGACCTCGCCTACATCTGGGCTCTCTTCTCACCACCTCATGTTCCCTCTCCAGGGGAGCCTTGTGATCTGAGGAATTTTGACAATACGAGATTATTAGCACTTTAAAATGTGTGATAAAACTGCATTTCCAATAGACTACTATGGGACACTAGGGGTACAGACTGTTAATAGATGTTATATGAGAAAAGCTTCACAGGCTTAGTAAGTTGGGGGGCATGTGAGGGGTTGTTACTATGTTTATGAGCTGTTCTGCCTTCCACCCTCCTTTTCACCCACTTTGGATGAACTAGCGGGAAGAGGGTTCCTTAAGTGTGCTTTTGAAAGTTATGCCCTATAGACTGACTTGGAAACTTTGTACGTTTTTTTAAATGAGTCAGTTAAAATAAGTCAACTTGATACTACTGAACTGATCATCTGTTTTCCAGTTGCACTTCTTAGTAGAATTATTGATATGTGTAGTGCTCTGTTGGAGAAGACGATGGCACCCCACTCTAGTACTCTTGCCTGGAAAATCCCATGGACGGAGGAGCCTGGTGGGCTGCAGTCCATGGGGTCGCAAAGAGTCAGATATGACTTCACTTTCACTTTTCACTTTCCTGCATTGGAGAAGGAAATGGCAACCCACTCCAGTGTTCTTGCCTGGAGAATCCCAGGGACGGGGGAGCCTGGTGGGCTGCCGTCTATGGGGTCACACAGAGTCAGACACGACTGAAGCGACTTAGCAGCAGCAGCAGTGCTCTGTACTTACAGTAAGTGAGACTTCAGTTGTGATTAAATGATACTTTTAAAAAAGTGGCTGATATAAGAAAATGCCTACTTAAATGCAGGGAATAAACAGTGATAGCTATCATTTATTGAGCACTTGTATGACAGGCACAGTACCACATGCCCTGACTTTATTTTTATAACAACCCTCTAAAGAAAGATTTATTATCACCCTTTTAGATATGCTGAAAATGAGCATTAGAAAGATTAAAAAAATACTTTTCCTCAGGACTAGTAAATGGTGGAGCATCATTGGAGCCCTGGTGTGTCTGATTTCATAGCCCTGCTTTACCCACCACTCTGCCTTGCTTCTCTTTCTATGGCCAAGTTTAATCTAAATCAGTTGTGTGGATTGTGTAGTTATCAGAGCTGATGTGAACTATTGGAATACACAACTTTAAAAAAAGGCTTGCTTTACTCCTGCTACTCTTGTTTCTCCTGGTATGTGTGACCAGGGAAAGTTCATATATTATGATCAAAATTATCTTACAGACTTTTAAAAGCATAGTTTTGTAAAACTATTTGATAGATAATAATACTTCTGTCAACCCGTCACAGAAGGACAAACACTCTATGATTCCACTTATAGGAGGTCTCTAGACCAGTCAGATTCATAGAGACAAAAAGCAGAATGGTGATGTTACAGGTTGGAGGAGGGGGAAGTGGAGACTACTTTTTGTGGGTATGGAATTTCACTTTGGGAAAATGAGAGAGTTCTAGAGGTGGATGGTGGTGACAGTTGCCCAGCATTGTGAGTGTACTTAATGCCTCAGAACTGTACACTTACAGGTGGTTAAAATGGTTAATTTTATGCTTTCTATATTTCACCATAATAAAAGAAAATTAAAATGTTAAAAAAAATAGTGCTTTGGTGTCTTTCCATGTTGTCTTGAGGCTGGAGTTGGGATGATCAGAAACAGTTCTCATTTGGCCCGATTCCTTTTCCTCCTGCTCCTCGGTGTTTGGTCCTGTTGGGACCAAACAGTTTTAATTGCTGTTTAACTCTTTCAGCATAAAC
Source organism: Bos taurus (assembly GCF_002263795.3). Taxonomy (NCBI): domain Eukaryota; kingdom Metazoa; phylum Chordata; class Mammalia; order Artiodactyla; family Bovidae; genus Bos; species Bos taurus. The sequence continues at coordinate 39,725,181 of NC_037344.1, read as the reverse complement.
TTGATGCCTCAACTTCGGCTTCCTTTGTAACTTCTGACGGCCTGCCCCTGGCTACCTGTGCGCCATAGGCAGCTCTGACCAGGCTGTTCCACAGCCCCATTTCTGCTCACGACCATCTCTCTGAAGTCCACACTGGCCATGACTCATCTGTAGCCACAAGTCATCATTTTATGAGCCTAAGTTCCTACTGGTCACCAAGGCCCTCTGTAATCTACTTTCTAACTAAGGAGCACGTTTTTTCCCCCACCTGTGCTTTTTTCATTTAGGACAAGATGCTCTGATTACAGACACTAAGGGCTCATTTTCTTTTCTTGCTTCTCAGCCTGCAGTGCTGTGTGCTTGACTTTCATTTGCTCCTTGCTTCTATTCATCTCTGCTTCCTCTGAATGATTTAGTGGCACTTAATATGTAATTCTTAATTTTATTAATTTTTGTAATTGGTTTGGTCTTTACAGTTAGATGAGACATTGTATCTCGGAGTGAATTATCCACCTTCCTGGTACCAGGTGTGAAGGATACAGTTGGAATGAAAAACAGTTTATCAGCTGTTGAGAGTACAGAATAGAGAGGCTTTTCTAGGATGGAAGAGTCACAAGTGAGGCTTCCAAGGATATGAGGAATTAGAAGGTTATGAGAAAAACAATGAGATCATCACTGTTGGAATGGATTATGTCAGGGAGAATAGGGCAATACAGGTGGCAGAGGAAGGTGTTAACCTGACAAATGAATGGCCATAATATGCAGGTCCAGCAGAGGAGTTAACCAACCACCTCCTTCCCGACTCCCAACTGTCTGTCTTTAACTAGAAAAGAGCTAAGAAAACTTAATTTTTAAAAAATTGCTTTTATCCTACCATGACAGTCTGACCTTGTCTATAAACACTGGATAGAGTGTCTTTTTAATAATTTTACTGATGCATTTTCCTTAGCAGTGTGGAAGATAGTGCTGAGATTAATCATAGCTGTTAGACTATGCCTCTTTTGGGTTAAGAGTCCACCTCTTCTTTATCTGATCTTCATTTTGTCTATTATGACAGATATATTT